>NC_091665.1:8332500-8957500 GCF_042453785.1 Malus domestica | reverse complement strand
GATTGCAAATCTGCAAAACATGTTTTACAAAAAGATGTTCAAAACATTGCATCAAAGCAAATTTTTGCACGGTGGCAAGCCATATTAAGTATTTTTTATTTTGATATTGAATACATTAAATGCAGCCATAATAGCATCCCTGACTTCCTAACCAGAGAATTTTTGCAGGGGAAGAATAATAGACAAAAGCAATAACCAGAGAAAGCTTCCAGCCACTCTACCACCACCACCACCAGTAAAACAGGAATCTATTCCCGATTCCTCATCGGCCTTAGCCATTACCAATCGTTTCACTCCCTCAGGCTAAATTACCATCAACCTCGACCTAACTACCAAACGGCATTAGCCAGTCCCTATGACCCTTATTCATCCATGCCATCACCTTCAACACCCAGAACACCTAGCTTTGCTAAAACATCTCCTTATGTTAAGAAAAACCCAATGGAATACCTCTTTAGCATTTCTTGCAATATTGATAAAAAACAATCCCCAGAAAAAATAGCCAAAATTATCCTTCCTCAGAATTTTCATTATCTTCTAACTGAATCTTTCAAAACTCTCAAATACTACCAAGCCATTCTCAGTGAGATAGAAAGCATTGCAATAAAACCAATCTTCAGCAACACTCATAAAAATAAAATCTTTTATCATTCCCTCTCCACGTCGAAAAATTTCTCACCGAACCAGAATGGGGAATCGCCCTCTATCAGACCAAACCCCTTCATACCCAAAATGTTCTCCCCCCAACAATCACTACAATTATTATGATTACATCCAAGCCTGGACCAATATTTTTCTTCATCAAACAACTAACTCTACTCATTCATGATTTATTACTTTTGATAGAAGTTTCAGGCTCAACTTCCCATCTTGGTTTACCAAATGGTGGTCTATTCACGGCCTAACAGCCAGTTTACTGCCAGAAGATCTCATGCAAGTTCTTTCAGCTGGTTTCCAGAAAAAATTTGATCACAGCCGTTTCGACGACAGAAGTTTTTTGGTGGTGCTCCTACACCACCAAAAAACTTACTAATTGTGAACCTAGACACGATCTACAATGACAGGGACCAAATTCGAGGCTTACCTTCGCCGAAAATGGCGAGAATTCGCCAGAGAAGTTCCTTGCACAATGCAGTTTAGGGAAGGGTTTTCAAATGATTTTTCTTTTCTTTTTTGGTTCAAGAACTCGCAGGAACTACAAGGGACGGTGGTGGTGTAGTCATGGTTATTGTTGTTTGTTGTTATGCGCTTGTGGTGCCCTCGAGGAGGGCTGGTTTGAGAGAGAAAGGAGAAGGCTGAGAGAGAGAGAGCTTAGAGAGAGAGATTTTTCAGAAAATAATAAAGGGAAGAGCGAAGAGAGGGTCACGGGGGAAAAATGAGGGGATTAGGAGACAAGAATCCATTGTGGGCCCCAGTTCACACATTGAGGTCACTAAAGACGAAACATGAAATATTTGAAAAATGTTCAAAGTTTCGTAACGTAAAATCTTCGTTACAAGTCCAAATTCGAATATGTTCACACCCACGCGTACGTGGCGATGAGTACAATAAGAATAAACTAAGAAAATTAGTCATATGCGTTACGTTGAGATGGTCAACAAAAGTCAACGTTCATGCCTCAAGAGCAATTTGGTAATTACATACGTTCGATAATATAAAAAATACAACAAATTTAGGACGGGGTATCATAGTAAATAGTATAGTTTGTACATAATAACAAAAATAAAAAATAAAAACTACCGAACTATATGATTATTGGGCGTGTTAGTTGATCGATCCTTTTTTTTTTTTTTTTTTGCGGTCAAAGGGTAACTTCATTACCAACAAAGAAAAATTACAGTAAAGAAGGTCCAAATACAAAAGTAAGCACAAGACATTGGATTGGACCCTCCATATAAACAAAAGTAAGGGATAAGGATCCTCTTTGTGGGGATCCTAGGGATCCTCACATCCTAACCGTTCACCATACATCGTGTGACCAATTTTCATCAGGTACTATTTGTGTTTAATTTTAAATAAAGAAAATCAAATTATTTCTGACCGCATGATATACAATGAATGACTAAGATGTGAGGATCCTTACAATTTGGATCCGTATGGGATCCAAATGTAAAAGTAAGAGCCCAATTCAGACATTGGAGCCCATAACAGAAAAAACCAAAAGACAAAGAAACCTTAACATCTTCTGCAACCTTCATGTTACCGCCACCAGCAGAGGCCCAAGCATCAAAGAGGAGACCGAAGCCTTGATAGTAGATCTTGAGATGATGGTGTTGTAGCATCCAACAAGAGCCAGCAACCGGCATCATCCTCAATCGATCAAAGATGGGTCAAACATGACCCTTGAACTAAACCCACCACCGTAGATGTGAAATCCACAAACGTGGTAGGGTTGGATGATAGAGAATTTACTACACATGCAAAAGGGTTTAAAACTCCTATATTACTTGCAAGAATGACAAGGTTATTGTAGTATAAACAGATCTTAAGGTCGTTCTCCACAAGGATTATTAAATAAATCGAAGCAAATCAAATTCCGATTTGTTGTAAAGGAGAAAATTGAGGTAATTGATTTTTATGACCTAATTTAATAAAACGAATTTAATTAATAAAAATAAAACAATCTGCAATATTAAAGTTGAAAGAAAAGGAAAAGTTTTGGAGAAATAAAATTAAGAAAGCACTAGGGTTCCACCATCACCTAACAATCCTATGAACTTTTAACAATTACTTATGATCTACACATGCCACTTTGAAGATTATGTTTTCCTAATATATATCCTACTTGGAACCTCCAACATAGAACGTATATCTAACATGTCATCCGTCCAAACGTTCGGATCAAATATGAACATGAGAGACTCAATAAGTTCTATGAAAACCATTTGAAAAACCATGCAACCCATAAGATGTGGTGTTCATCTTAAGTGAAATTACAATTATTAATCACAAGAATCCATTGCCAATTTCAGGGAACCTTTCGACCAAGATTGCATCAAATTACTTTTCTAAATATTCTAATGGTGATCAAGCATTAAGACAATTAGATAGTTTTAATCACGATGATTAATAATTCAAAGTAGACATGCAATCAATCATAAGCAATTAAATAAAAATTACGTATTCATGCTAAGGCTTAAGGTTTTGCCCTAGCAAAATGGATTAGTTACACATACTCATAATAAAAATCAAAGAAAATATTATTATTAAGAAAATGATTGAAAACAACTTAAAGTAGAAAATCTCCAACTCTAACAATTCTCAATGTCTCCAAAGTTGCATAAAAGAAAACGTAGCTAAAAACTAAGAATGGCAAAGCAATATAACCTGTTATGCCATCACACAATCCCCAAAAACCAGGTTCTTTTTTCCAACTAGGAAACTAAAGGCTGGTTTGGTATTGATGTGCTTTGAAAAAAAACTGTTTCTGCTGTGCTGTGAGAATAAGTAGCTGTGAAATAAAGTAGCTGAGTGTTTGGTAAATTTTTTTGTAAAAGTGCTTTTGGAAAAAAAAAAAAGCAGTATGATAGTGTTTGGTAATCTTTTATATAAAACAGCTGTGACTGTGTGAAATGACCAAAAAATGTATAATGTTAGATGTGCTATTAATTTAATTTTCTTAACAAATAAAGGTGAATTACTAAATATACTTTAGGTTCTGGCGTTGGCTTCTTCAACAAGCTCCAAATCTAATGACTTTTTAGTTTTACTGCCGACCCAAATCACTAATTCAGCTTCTTGTATTCAAGGAGGCCAAAAAAAAAAAATCAATCAGAGGGGTGTTATTTTCTCAGAAAATGGGAGGGAGAGAGAGACTGATGATTGTCGGTGTACCAAGAACCGGCGTGCAATGCTCTTCGGACTTCTCCATGGATGGAATTCAGGAGAATAAATGAAACCCTAATCAGGTGCAACGAATGAAGGTAAAATTGAGAGTTTGAGAGTGAGAGAGACGGACAGAAATCAGAATCTGAGATGATGCTCTACAACAAGCTTCAATCCCACTCTGTCGTCTTCCCCTTCAACCTTTTTTTACCCGACAAAAACTCCACCTCCAATCCTTCATGTTCCAATCCATAAACCTTTCTGCCCCATCATGTCAGATACCAAAAGATGCCTTTCTAAAACCCAAATCCAAATTCAGACGAACTCCAAATCTTTCGAACAAGAGGTTGTGGGTTCATGCGTTGATGATGGAGGCAGATCCATAGGGTCTCGTAGGAGAGAGAGAAATCAATATGAAGCAAAGAAGGGTTGGGTTCGAGGGGGAGATCGGCGAAGCCGTTTCTGGTTTGGTGATCAGAGAAGATGGCAGATGGAGCCGTTTCTGGTTCGAGAGACGATGAAGATCAACTAAGACTATGGAGATCGGCAAAGACGTTTTTGGTTCGAGGGTGTTATTGGACATTAGAAAGTTTCATGAAAGATGCACTGTAGCTCTGCGTGCTTTGAAAAAAGAAAAGCCAATTTTGTAAAGCAACATTTAGCTACTTCAACTTTTTTTATGATTTCAGCTGTCAATCACAGCAGCGTCCAAAATAATCCATTTTTTTTTAGTTTACCAAACACCTTCAACATAAAAACTTTAAAAATAAGCAGCTTTTTTTTAAGCACTTCAATGCCAAACCAGGGCTAAGAATAATAATAAAGGGTAAATTACATAGTAACCCCTCAGGTTTGATGTCTACTACAACCTCATACAAAATCTTTAAAACACTTCACTTTCATACCTTAACTACTATTTTATTTCAAAATAATAAATCCGTTAGATTTTCCATCCATTGATCCGTTAAGAGTTGACGTGACTACCATATTTGTACCACGTGGTAAATTTTTTTTTTTTTAATTTAAAAAAAAAAACCTGAATCTTCTCAACAAAAAAAAAAAAAAAAATTAAAAACGCAGAACCCACCCCACCTTCCCTGCAACCCCTCCCTACCCCTCTTCTTCCTCTCGAGCCTCCTAACCACCTTCATCTCCTCCACTCTCTTCACCTCCCTTCATTCGACCTATAGTCCCTCCAACCACTAGAATCCCAATCCAGGAATCCCAACCCCTCAACTCCTCTGCCTTCTCCCTCCAGCTCCACCCCCGCGACGCCCTCTTCAATTCCCCTCCCATCCAAACTCCACACCTCACCCCAATTCCATCGACCCCTTTCAAGCCTTCATCCGTTCCTACCACGACCTCAACCTTGCAATTGTGCCCAATCTAAGAAATCGCAGGATGCCCTCATTGTGACCCAAACCAACAACTAAATCAATTTATTCAAATCTCAACAAACAAAAAAAATCCAAATCTAAATCCTTCGTTGCAAAGCTCTCTCATCTCTCTGCCGCCAACCCAACCCCATCCCCCAACAACCCAAAACCCATCATCCCTCATCACTATATCTCATCTCACCGAATCCACATAGGCTCCGCTGCCCTTCCCCCAATTTCAAACCCCTACACGGACACAACTACCACTGTTGACACATCCAGAGTCGGTGAGGATGGCTATGGTGTATGGTGTGCGCGGTTCCGGACCACCACAAGTCGGTGATGATGGCGATGTTTCTGGGGGTGTTGGCATTGCAGTCAAAGCTTCCAATTTGATTTTTTTTTGACCTTTTTTTTCAAAAATTGGTCAAACCCAATACCAAAATACAACGCTAGCAATGCCAATTCTCAAAATTCAAGGCCGACATTGTCTTTCCAAATCTCTCCGACATGGCAGCAGTGCGATTCACCTTTTTCCAGTGAGGTTCATAGACCTGACGACGTGTTGTCGTCCTTGGTGATGTAGATGTCGTCCCCAATGACTAGATCTGAGCGATTTTGGTGGATGGGAGGTAGTTGGAGAAGAGGGAGGTGGTTGGGAGGCTCAGCTCAGGAGGGAGAAGAGGGGTTGCGGGGAAGGTATGAAAGTGAAGGGTGGGGAGGGATAGGTTATGCGTTTTTCAAATTTTATTATTATTATTTTTTTTTTGGGGAAGATTCAGGTTTTTTTTAAATTAAAAAAAATTGGCACATGGCACACAGGTGGCAGCCACGTGGTAGAAATATGGCAGCCACGTCAGCTCTTAACGGATCAATAGATGGAAAATCTAACGGAGGTATTATTTTGAAATAAAATAGTAGGTGATGTATGAATGTGAAATGTTTTAAAGATGTTGTATGAGGTTTTAATAGACCTCAAACCTGAGGGGTTACTATGTAATTTACCCAATAATAAAATATTTTAGAAAATAAAGTCCTAATTAAGCTAGAATAATCTACCAAGTACTTGTCCAGCCACGTTTTAGCCTCAAATATCCTTCAAATCTAGCTCATGATAGTTTTTTTTGAAGATCAGGACGTTCTGAACATATCTCCAGAAGGCTACAAACCCATCTGAGGTCATCTTGGGCTCCAAAAATGCAATTCAAGCCCAAAACTTCATTATTCCAGCACCGCGCATTGCTCCTTTATAGGAAAACTAATAAAAGGGGCTTGAAAAGTTTTAGTTTTAATATAAAAACCATGTTATAAGTTTTGTTTAATAATTAGTACAACACTCATATTAAAGTAGTCCAACTAAAAATGGCTCAACTATAATAAATTATGATTTGTCGATTTTACCCCTAACTTTTTTTGGTTGAGTTCCAGATTTTCGTCGTTAATGGAGTTCATCGTTGTTTTGCAAACCTTTTTCTTTTTCTTTGAAACAAAATATAGATCCTCATGCTATTTAATTTATATTTTGTATTATTTCGTTGAAATGTGATCGTCGTTATTATTCATAGTGTATTCGAGTTATTGTTTTTCAATTTTTCATCATCAGTGGAGTTCATCATTTGTTTCTCCAAAAAATAAATTTGAGATCTGCATGCTATTCAATAATAACGATGGGTCACTGTTTCTGGACTGTAAAAATAAACTGTTTCTGAATTTTAAGTAACACTGTTTCTAGAATCTAAGTCACTGTTTTTGGAATCTAAGTTACTGTTTCTGGAATATAAGTCACTGTAAATTAGAAAAGAAATAGTGAAATTCACTGTATTTGGATTCAAAGAAAAATAAACATCATGTTTCTTAAATATAATCAATTGATGCATGAAAGAAAAGAAACAGTCAAAGGTTAAAACATAGACCGTTTTCTGGAACTAAGTCACTGTTTCTAGAATATAAGTCACTATTTCTGAAAATTAAGTCATTATTTCTGGAATTTAAGTCATTGTTTCTAGATTTTGGTTATTTTCTTTCTAGATACAGTGTTTGTTTGTTCACATACAAAACAACCACTGTATCTGCTTTTTTTTTTTTTTCCAGAAACAATGTTATGTTTTGGTTTTTTTTGAACTTGTTTCGACGACTTTGTTCCGATGAATGCTTCATTTTTCAACTTTGATTTGAACTTTGATTTGGTTGTTTTTTAAATGGAGGAATTCGATTTGATAGGAAGACAGGAAGTTATTATGGTGGGTTCGTGCTGGGTTGAGATTGGTGAAGAGTCAAGACAATATCAAATCATTTAGGGGTATTTACAGAAGTGTAGATTTGTAGTGGGTTAGGCTTGTAAGTTTGACCCGTGGACAATAGTTTTGGATGATTTTTTTTTTATTAAACTTTGAACCCTTTTGGTTAAATAACATTTTGGAATGGTTTTTGGTTAAATATTTGTTGGTCCAAGCCCTTTTCATTAAAGCTCCCTTATTTTATTGCCAGAAAATCATCGCTTAGTAGAAAAATATGATATTTTGATATAATCAAGCTAACTGACTCACGAACATCCTCCAACTATAATTACTCTAGAATCCGTTTGTTTGATCATGTTTGCTCCAGAGGAAGTCGAAAGTCCTATATTGAAAATGCAATTCAAAGTATCAAAATTATTCCAAAATATTAACCAAAATACACTAAAAATAAAGTTAAATATATAATACAAAATATGCTCATCATTGGACAACGACACCAGCAGTAAATAGATACAAGAAGACATAAAAAAACAGTAGGCTCAAAAGTAAAAACATCCGATAAAATCTTAATCCCCATCAAATAGTCGCTTGGTGAAGCTAGTGACCGATCCTCTTTTGCTAGTGATAATCGTATTATTTGCTATGTGTTTATGTACAATCTGAATAATATATTTAGGTTACGATATGATCGATGCATACATATGTATAGCCATTTTCCCTAACCAAACTTTATATTATATAAATACCTTGCTGCATCTCTATGTATTAGCCATCTCTAAATTATTTTCACCTTTTTGGTTTTGTGCCAGGAATGCTTGAACTACTTCTAATTACATATGATTTGATGATCAAATAATTAGGAGACCGAGATCATGATGTAATTTAGTGTGAATTACTAAATTATTGATTAACATAGTTTTTATTTAAATCGATATTAGGATTGTAGTAGCAAAAATATTTCGTCTAAAGTAATATTAATATGGATGAGAAAGTGGGAGGGGATAGAAATTTGAATATGTACATGACAAATTTTACAAATTTTTTAAGAGATGGACACTCGATTTCTTGAAATGCTACTATATTACCTTTTACTTAGTGTAGTAGTCATAAGGATAATACTATTATCCATGAGAGACTGGATAGGGCAATTGCAAATGTTTTTTGGATTAACTCTTTTCCGAATGCTACGCTTCATAAATACCCCATCTTTGGCCCAGATTATAGTCCAATACTTCGTGACTATAATACTATTTTTTATAACCAAACTTGTGAGCCCATGTCTTCATATTCGAAGCTATGTGGTTTAATCATCCTAATTTTTAAAAATGTGGCTAAAAAGCTTGGAGTGATGAGTTTACTGGAAATCCAAATGATAAATTTAGAGGCTATCTAGACACTTTTAAGTTCCTTGTCAAATGGTGGAATAAGGAAGTTCTTGGAAATGAAAAACCGATGTTTGAGCTAGATGAAAGCATTGAAGCATTGAACTAGTCGAAATCACATTGGGCAAGATTATTTTGATCCTACTAGTAAACACTTTCGAACATATTTTAAAAGTCACATTGTAAGATTAATGGGTCGAAGCTACGTCATTTCAAGCAGATGCTTCGTTTTTGGAATGAGCGTAACATATTTATAATTAATTTTTCGTATCATTTTTATGGAACTAAGTAGGGAACGGATTGAATGCACTTGTTACGTTTTAAAAATTTATTTTCTCGATCCAAACACATTGATTAAAACACTTCACTGTATAACATGATCTTAATTATTGGGATTTGTTTATCTCTATTCACTTTCGCATTGGGTAAAAATCTTGTGTGTGACTTAACTTGTCACCAAATCATGCTGAGTTGCAATATCACATTGTTTATAACTTGCCAAGTGTTAAGCATTGTTGTATTAGTACAATTTCTTATTTTCAATTTTATATCTTAATTAATAAAAAAATTTTAAGAATCACAAGGTTCTCTTTCTCCACGACTTGGCATGGCAGCGGGGAAATTGCGTAGATCTTATGTAATTACCGGTTCAAAGGTTCATTAATCCAACTTATATGAATTTGGTGTCTCACTAACAATATTGTTTCTATAAATTATCAAATAAGCATCGTGGAAATATAAATTCAACACCCAAATCCAATTTCCATCATTTCAACTCTCAAATCCAATTTCCAAATTCAACACCCAAAAGTTCTCTTAAAAGTGAGACTTTGTATGAACTCTCTGTCACCTCATGCTTTTTTCACAATTTACGTGTCAACATTATAAAACATTATGCCACAAACATAAAGTGATAGAAAGCCCATGAAGAGGCACACTTTAAAAGAATCTCCTTAACATTTATCTTTTCCTAAACAGACCGCTCGCTTTTGGAGTAGAATTCTCTCTCTCTCTCTCTTATTACCATCCCCTCCCATTCCCTCCTCTCACACTTTTCTTTTTGTTTTTTTGTATAAAAAATTCAAATAAGATAAGAGAAGGGGAGGGTGATTAGAAGGGGAGAGAATCATACTCCCTCTCTTTTTGTCCAAATCATTTTGCTAAATGATGCAATTCTAAGAATCTTAATATTTTAATTTTATGAATAAATACAAACATATCAATACAACTATTTTAGCATAATTAACAACCAAACCGCCACTTAGTACTAAGGTCTGATGGTGTTCTTCTTCACTTGTAAGAGAGATGTCTTATATTTGAATCTTGTAGATGACGAATTTGATACCAAATCACGTTACATATTGTGTGACTTAGCCGAATTATCCCTTTCTCTTAATTTAAAATATATCGTTGTACTAAAAGAAAAAAAAACAACCAAACCTGCTCTTCCAATTACAATTATCCAAATTAATTAATCTCACTCATTTCTCCAAACGTGCGGCCCATTATTATTCAACCATACACCGACCCTTAGACCATCTCCAACCTTTGGGCTAAAAGTCAAATTTTTTAGCTCGGAAAATTTAGCTTTTAGCCCAGAAACATCTTTTCTGCTCCAACCCTTCTACCATAAAATTTTAGCCCGGAATTATTAAAGAATGAAATTAGCCTAAATTTTTTTCTTAAATCAATTTTTTTTAAATAAATATGTAGATTATTGTAAATTAATTTTATGAATATTTTAATCTAAAAAAATTTAAATTCCGATAAACATTTCGCATTTAGCCCGGAGGGAAAGCTGAGGGGTATTTGGCCCAGAAATAGCATTTGGCATTTAGCCTAAAATTTTAGCATTAGTTGGAGAGTGTTTGAGGTGGTAATTTGGGGGGTAATTTGGCTTTTAGCCCAGGGTTGGAGATGGTCTTACAAGATCATAATAGGGCTTATATTTTGAGGAATTTTTTTTAAAAAAGAAAAAAAAATTAAAGCTCAGGTGTTCTTTTATTATTGTTTTAAATTTTTTCTGAGGGTGAAACTCTTGTCGTTTCAGGTGTCGCTACGAGGCTGGATATAAATTGTCGTTTTTCGTAACCCCGTATCTCGTTTGCATTTACCAAAGTACCCTTGAAAACCAAAGGGAGTCTTACACGGGATCACTGCCCCCTCATTGCGCGTGTGCTTAACTTCTCTTTTACGGCGGAACGCACAGCCCCACATGACCCAGCCCAGTCCACGTCATCGGATGTGGACCCCACGCTTCGCTTTGGAAAAGCCCTAAATGCACGAAACATTCATTCCAAATTCACTCCCAAATCAAACTCCAAATTACAGATCCCGCCTCGAGGAAACCCTTGCTCCCAATCCAACGGTCCACGTTCGGCCACGTGCACTGGCCTTTTCCATCCTTACCGTCCCTGCCAGAACACGCGGTCAGTTCCACGGGCAGCAAGGAATTCATGTTCTACCGTCGGATCAACGGTCCTAGCCCAATCGACGGTCATAAAGGTGCCCGAAACGTCCTCGGGTAGATCTGGCCGCCTTTAAGAAGCGGGCTGGTCCTCCTCTGGTTCCTCGCTCAGATTAAGGGTAAAATCCCACAAACCCTAACCTCTCTCTACGCAAAGCTTCTTCATCCCTCTCTCTCTCTGCCAATTTTTTGGAGGCGCGTGTGGGTCACGTCTGGGCCGATTCATGGTGCCTGGTCCATCACCTGCATTGAGAATCCCTAGCCGGAGCTCAACTGGAACCCTAGCCGAGGGCGAAGCTTCGAACACCGTACAGCTATGGCGTCCGCCGTCTTAGCGAACCGGAACGAACCCAATTGGCCGCAGCAACCCAGAGGTGGAGGAGCCGGAGCCGGAGGAGGATTCATGGGGAAAGTTCCCTTTTCTTCTTCAAACACTCACCGTAACCCTAACCCTAAAAAGCGACAATTCCAAGCTCATCATTCCGATTTTAACGATGAGTCGCCGGCCGTCACTCAGACTGCATCAGACGACGCTTCGTCGATCAACCACCATCGGCGATCGAACACAAACGACGTCAATCCCGTTCAGTCCCAATACGTCAGCTTCAACATCGCGAGCTATTCGAGAAAAGAGCTGGTTGAGCTCAAGAACCGCCTCCTCTCTGAGCTCGACCAGATTCGCGTCCTCAAGAATCAAATTGAAGCCGGCGACTTCAACCCTAAGTCGGCTCACAAGAAGCCGATTGGCAATAAGAAGATGGCTGGGTCGAAACGGTCCTTACCGATCGCTCACGGCAAGGAATCGAGTTCTAATTCCAAGAGGTCGCATTTGGAAAACGGGGATTCGATGAAGAATTGTGGGCAGGTTTTATTCAAGCTGATGAAGCAGAAGTACGCCTGGATCTTCAACAGGCCGGTTGATGTGGTTACGTTGGGCCTTCATGATTACTACGACATCATCAAGAAGCCGATGGATCTCGGCACTGTCAAAACCAATCTTGCCAAGGGTCTCTATTCAACGCCTTCTGATTTCTCAGCTGATGTACGATTGACTTTCGAGAATGCCATGCGGTACAATCCCCAAGGCCACGAGGTGTATAATTATGCCAATCAGCTTCGTTCGAGGTTTGAGGAGTTGTTTCAGCCTCTGATTGACAAACATGGAGATGAATTCCGGTCCGAAAAGGGTTCTGATGAGGAATTGCAGGCGAGTTCCTGGAACCATGTTGAGCCCGAGAGGGTTTCAAGGAGGGAGGCGCCTGTTCGGATCGAGAAGAAACCTGAGCCAGTTCGGCCTCCGCCAGTCCAATCATCTCCCGTTCCAGCTCCTGTGAGCTCATCAAACCCGTTGTCAAATCCAGCATTGGCGCAATCTTCTCCTGTGAGGACGAACTCACAGTTGAAGGGGTCTGGAGTGAAGCCATTGAAGCAGCCGAAGCCAAAGGCGAAGGACCCAAACAAGAGGGATATGAGTATGGAGGAGAAGCAAAAGTTGGGAATTGGGTTGCAGAGTTTGCCTCAGGAGAAGATGGAGCAGGTTGTGCAGATTATAAGGAAGAGGAATGGGCATTTGAAGCAGGATGGGGATGAGATTGAGCTTGACATTGAGGCCGTCGATACGGAGACCCTTTGGGAGCTTGATCGGCTTGTGACGAATTGGAAGAAGATGGTTAGCAAGATAAAGCGGCAAGCATTGATGGGCAACACCAACAGCAACAGCAATAGCAACATTGCTTCAAACAGAGGCCACGGGGTAAGTGCCTGATTGAGTTCTGAAGTTTCTTTACAATGGCATTGTGTTCATACTATGATTTTGCTTGCACAATGTTTGCTTACTGGAGTTGTGAGTTTTTTACTGTTCTAGGATCAACCTGCGAGTGAGAAAGTTGAAGTAGCAGCAACAGCAGAGCCAAAGAGGTCGAAAAAAGGCGAAGCAGGAGATGAAGATGTGGACATTGGCGATGACATGCCAATGAGCAGCTTCCCACCAGTGGAGATTGAGAAAGATGTAGGTGGCCATGCTAGCAGTGACAGTTCAAGCAGCTCTGGTAGTTCGAGCAGTGGCTCCTCCTCATCAAGCGGTATAACCCAAAACTGAATATGGATTTAGATTTGGTGTAAATGAAGTTTTACTGTTTCTGAATTAGAATGAAAAAACAAAACAAATAGAGAGAGAGCTTTAAATGTGTTGCGGGGTGGGATGTTTGCAGATTCAGATTCTGGTACTTCTTCAGGGAGTGACTCAGATGACGATAACGCTCAATCCTAGTCTGTGCATTCAATTTCATTAGAATTGCATTAGAATTGGAAGACAGACATGGAAGAAAATACCCATGTGGGAAGGAAGCAAGCTGGATAAAGAGCATGCTTTCCATGTGGGAAGGGGAGGGCCTTTAACTGTTTGGGTGGATTGCTTTGTTGAGGTAATGTTTGCTGTAATTGCTTCTTTATGATATTATGATGATGCTGCTGCTGCTGATTATGGTTTGTGAAACGTGAGCTGAATGGTATTGTTGACTCTGTTGATGCGAGCAGGATCGGGAGTTGTACCACTGAGCAGAAGTTTAATGTGTGAGCTACTTCTTGTGTGATGGTCGGCTGGTGGCGCTGGCGCTGGCGGCTGCATGCATTGCAGTTGTTGGGGGATTTGGTAGAAGTAGTAGTGGGAATTGGTAGTTTTGCTTGGGAGGTGTAAAAACAAAGAAATGTGAAGAAAAAATTTGTTGTTGGTGGGTTAGAGAGAGAGAGAGAGAGAGAGGTGGTAAAAATTGTAGTGAAACTTACTAGTAGTGGAAAGAAAGAAGGAAAGAAGGAATGGGGGTTAGTAGTGGGAAGAGAGAGATTAGAGAGAGAGAGAGAGAGAGATTTGTACACAATATTTTACAGAGAGTGAGTACATAATTTCCCCATTTACATTATTATGCTCATGTGCTCCTGCCCTCCTGCCTCCTGCCTCTCTACTCCTTTTTTTCATCCCTTTTGCTGTGATTTTGATTAATTAATTTAAGCACGGAATTAAGGGAGGGATCATTTGATTCAGTTAAGTAGAGCCACAAAAGTAGTCCAAACAAAGAGATGGCTCTCGTAATCATCCCAAATCAAATTTGCAAGTTAGGTTGGAAATTGTTTCTATAATAAACAAGCCGTGGGTGGTGAGGTAATTAAATATCAATTTAGGTATGCGTTGGATATATAAATATAATGACGAAATGAAAATGAGAAATATTATTTGCAGTCGAGGAGGGAGGCATGAGAAGTTGCCATCCTTTGCATCTCTTTAGAGCATGTGCTCTGCTGCTCCTCCTCCTCCATTGCCACTAAGTGCGAGAGATTAAAAAGAGTATCATTTCCGAATGCCTGCCTGCCTGCCTGCCTGCTTCCATCGAAGTTGATAATCCAAAGTCCAATCCCAACAAAGTTGATTGAAAACCGATATGTGTATTCTCTCTGGCTCGAACGGGTTTTGTTTGATCCCATATCCACGTGCGACTATATTTATATTTGTATATCGGAACCCCCTGTACTGAGATCCAAAACAAAGGGATCCGCCTGCTTGTGTTTCCCCGAGCGCATGGGTGACTAATTCTAGCATTATCTCGTAATGAAATTACCAAACCAAAGCAAGATGAACCTGTAAGGATGATAAAATTCCTAACACATCAGAAACTCAAACCACTCGTACCACCAAGTCTTGTTCGTTCAGTTTTATGTTGTTGTTGTACTCAATTTCAGGTCATTTTCTGTAAGAAAACTAATGAAAAAGACTTGAAAACTTTGAGTTTTAATGATAAGGACAAAATAAAGGATAAAGTGAATAGTACCAGGATTGACTTTTTAGTGTAAAAATGTGATTTTTCGTTAAAGTAAACAGTACCAGGTACTTTTCATTAAAGTTCCCTTTTTCCATGGAATGGAACAGAGGAAAAAGAATTTTAAACATTTCGAAACGTCAAAATCCTGTTTGCTTTTGCAAATGGTGCCCCAATCTGTCCTTTGATGGTGTGTTCAAATTCAAAATGTTGATCCCAAAACAGAAAACGTCAATACTGGAGACGCGCGCACGAAATAGACCAATCAGCCCATCACCTCATGCAGCATACACTCGAAAAAACAAATTATGAATCAAGTACAATACAAGAGATGTCGGGGAATTCTAGTTCTTCGATTGAAAATATGTGAAACCTTGTTCCAAGTCCATACTTTCCTGCTACCCCCTTAACTCTTCCTGTCCGAAAAAACTACTCATATAAATAACTGCTAAATGAAATCACAAACTCAAAAAATGTTTGACCGACGGAAACTTCTTTCAAGTTATAACACGTACCTGCCTCAAGAAAGTGGCGTCGAAGAGCAAGTATCAGCTCAACCTTGTTCCAAAAGTCAAAAATGGTGTTGGTATTACCACAAACTGCTTCTGAGTATTGTTGTTTGGGGACTGAAAGAAGCTTCCCTTGACATAAATACGAAACACAATCGTTCATGAGCTCAGCAAGTTTCACTCATGTGGTACCGTCTTCATTTTAATAAATTGTGCACTGGGTTGCGATTCACACTTGGCATGAGCATCTGGGGATAATTTTTTAAGGAAAGACTTTGTCAGCTTAAGGGTTGTTATCATCTGAAGGATCCTGCTACAAAACTTCCGCGCTTCAGCCTGCCTTGACTGTTTTTCTGATATATTTGTCAGCAATTGTTCTATCAGACGACAGAGTTTCGGCAGATGGCTTTTCATGATATTCTTCAGCGCTTCCTGGCTACTTCCATCAGTGGAGCCCAGGGACTTCAATATTTCACTCACCAAATCAAGTGCTTCTACTCGCCGAAAATCTGACTTTGAAGTGCCACATTTCTCCAACAGGAAGCCAAACAGATGGTGCCCTACCCATGGCCTTCTTCTAAATATTTCTTTCAAAAATCCAGATTTGATTTGAGATTTTTTACTATTGAAATACTCCACTAGAACTCCCTGGAAAATATCAAAAATCCTCTGCAGCTCAGACTCCGGAAAATTTCTTGCTTCAACGATCTTCAGAATCCAGAAAGTGGAGCTCTGTGCAAGGCTAGTAATCATTTTGTGTCGGTTCCATGAAGCTGACTGTTTCTTCTTGGACAGGTTGGTTGCCGATTTCTTTCTCTTAATAGGTTTTGAGGCCAACTTCAGATTCTTTTGCAGCAAAGATTCTAAAGTAGATAATTGCACATCTTCACCCTTCGGATAGTCCTTTGCTTTAAAAATTTTCTTTTGCATTATCCCCCATACACGCTGTCCTAGCTGCTCACTACTTTCTGCACTGGGTGGTTCAATAAATGCCCGAGCTAAGTTTGAGTACACCAACAAAACCTGCGGCTTGCCTGTTTAATTGAGTCAACCAGGTGCACAAATACAGATATCAGATATCAGATCTATGAATCCCAATTTCATTATAAAACACATAACCCAACAAGCTAAACTTAAATGAAAGAAATATATTTTTTAATTCGTGCTTGCAAAACATGTTGCAAGCCATTTCCGTATTTCAACTAATTTGAATAAAACACACTTGCCTGGATTTTCATGTAGGTAAATTTCTAGCAATGAAAGAACACGAAGCTTAAACAGCATGAGTTGGTGATGTGCAGTGTCACCCCCAGCTAGATTCTTTCGCTCTTTGAAGATCTGGGTAAGGTAAGTATCCATTCGAAACATTGCATCATCATCCATTCCTCCATCAGAATCATCAGAAGCTTCAGGATTTTCTTTGCCAACTGCCTCAACTGCATCAGCAGCCTCAGAGTCGGCCTCAGAGTCATCTGGCTGCTCATCACTGTCACCTGTTTCACCTGTCTCAGCCTTATCAATTCCCTCATCTTCTTCAATGTTAAGAAAATCTTCATCATCTTCTTCATCGTCAAAAATGTCGTCACTATCAGCATCTTGATGTCTAGCAGGTTTCAAATTCTTCCTGATGACCCTCAACATCCGCAACAGACCATCATCCGTGATATCATCACAGAAGCATTTAAAAACCTACAAGACATGGACTCCAGATAATTAGTCTATTTAGGTTTTGCTTAAAACATCCTCACATGTGTGCACGCACAGAGGCACACATACACACACACGTATACACACATACACAGGAAGATTTCTAAACATATATGCACTGCAGTATTCTAGTTCATCAATTTGGTATCTAATAATGTACCTCCAGCACAAAATATACTAGTCTAGCATCAGAAGAGAGAACTAAACAACCCAACTAATCATATTACAGAATTAAAAAGAATAATTCCAGTAAAGTATCAGTGAAAGCACATGATATCATTCAGAGATAAATTGTCCAACTACATAAATAAAATTCAAAACATTGTAATATCAAATAAATTCCTAACATTCCAACATAGCATATATGTAAGATAATTCAAGTATCCACAAGAACATCCATCACACCTGCTCGATTGCAGTTCGCATGGGAGCTGATGACTGTGGCAGCAAAGAAAGCAATGTATCCACAAGAACATCCATCATGGCAGGTGCACCCTCATAATCCAAGTCATCTTCTCCAGGGGAATCAAGAAGATCAGCAACAGGAAAAGCTTTCTTACAACATATCATAAGCTCAGAGACTGCTTCTAAGTATTCCTTTGGTCGAAGGAGCATTTGCAAAAGCAGCTGGATGAGTAAGTATCTTAGTGCATGCAACCTATTTGCATCACTAGTAAGCTGACAATTCCTTTCCTGCAATTGAAGCATTCAAGAAGCTTCATGTCATGCCAAAAAACATGGAAAGGACAGTACAACCAAGAAACTGAAAGACTAAAATAGAATTAATTAACAAGCATGCATCTTAAACTTGAGTTCAAAGTAGTTCTGCCGAAGATGGCCTAGAGGGTAAGACCACACAATTTACAAGACCCCGGAATAAGGCATCAATAGAATCAAACCAATCTTGAGTCGGATGAAAACAACAAAAAAAAAAGGCCTTTACTAGGAAATAACGCATCAAAAACACCATACCCTAATTTTAAAAATCTCACTGATTCCATGTTTTATGACATATTGGGGGTCATATCCAACTTATTCCAGTCTAAAATTTGAAACTCAACTTGAAATCAAAAGAAATTTAGGTTGATCAGATGCATAATTACGTGGAGTGAAGTACCTCTTCTGGGAAAGTACCTGACGTATAATTACATGGAACTAAAAACGGCCAAGGAATGTACCTCTTTTGAGAGTGAAGTTTCCATTGCTTGCAATTTTTTCAAAGTGTTTTCTTCCTCGGTTTCCAAAGGCCGAAAATATGAGACGGAAGGAATACTGCACAAAGTGCTAAGGAACCGCATAAAGTATGAGCCAAGGTCACTTTGCTCTACGCAATTTAGCAAGGGACCTGACCCCTCTCCTTTCTGAGAGTTTGCAAACAGTAACTGGAGCTGCTCAATACACATCCTGCAAAGGGCACTTGAGACGGCAGTTTTTGGCCACCTAAATGTCTCTTGTAATTCAAGGGATGTTACTTCAGACCCAAGAGATGCGGTGAACAAACCCTGAACTGCTAGAAACTTCAAAATTCCTTTTTGGACCCTAAATTTTGCTTCAGGATCCAGTTTCAAATTTTTCAATATACTGGGGAGGGATTCCACAATCCATGTTTTCAAAAAATCAGAATTTCCCATGGTTCCAACAGAATCCTTGTCTTCAACAGAACCTATATCTGAATTGTCATCTGTCGTTTGACTCTGATCTGAAGGCTCCTCAGTAGTATGTTTTTCATCCAGAAACATGTTCAACAGGTTCTGAATGAACAGCATGCAACCAGATTCTGTTCTGAAATCTGACATCAAATCCTTAACTGTTTTTGTTCGTGTAATGCCATCAAATTTTCCGTTGCTATGTTTCTGTAGAGCCACAATGACAGAAACCCTTCTCACGTCATCATCCCCAACCCAAACAGTTAAAGTTTTAAGAAAATGTTGCACAACTTTATAAAGCCAAGAATCCTTTGTAGAAAGTATATCAATCATGCACTGAACAATCTTGTATGACAGAGTAATCGAAATAAAAGATGCAGGCAACTTTGGTAGAAGAAGAAGCAGAACATCGAAGGCCAAGTGTTTGCGGTCATGAGATGATGTTAGAAGCGATCCCTCAATGATAACCTCACAGAAACACTGGAAGTTCTTTGCAATTTCTTCATCAGAAGAGCTAGACTTGCGATTCTTTTTGGGCCTTTTCAAGGAATTTGAAACAGAAATTGCATCTTCAGCCTGCAAAACTCTATCAGGTAAAAGCATGTTTACCAGAACAGGCCACACATTGTGAACACGAGGCTGACAAAAGGTGGATTCCTGTAATATTCCACACAAACCAAAAAGTTCAGGAATGGTTTTGTTAATAGTAATATTTTCCTCCATAATGAAGCTTCCATCATGCAGAAAAATATGCACGCCCACACATAAATGGAACACACCAACACAAACCCACACATAAACACAAACCCACACTACCTTCAAGCAGTTAGCAAGAGAAGACAGATGGTCAGCAGAAAACAGTTTGTCAGGGCTGAATGGAACTGGCAAAAGGTTCCCAAAACTTGAACTTTCAATAAGAGTTTTTTCTCTGATTTTCAGAGCCAGAAGCAATGCATCAGGATTTCCAATTTGAATAGCTCCTTCAAACCACTCATTAAGTCCTGGGGCCTCTAGAATGTGATTCAGCAAAGCTTCTGAGTGCAACTGCAAATATAGAATACACAGAAGTAAATGCATTAGGACATGATGATGGCAAGGACCTATGTATTCACAATAAAAAAAATCGGGTTAAAAAAAACAAGGAGCTAAAGCAAAGCAGTGGAAACAGAAGCAAGAACCCCTGTCTCTGCACACAGAAGGACATATTCTAGAAGAGGAAACGCTTCAACCCCTCAAAATGAAGGCAAAATGTACGTACAAGAACCATTCACCAAAGTGTAGAATACAAAGACTTAAATTCTCTCTCTATATCCCACCCCTTCAATTTCGGCCTGGATTCTTACAAAGGAACCCTGGGACTAACTGTTATAGCCTGATCTGATAATATATTTGAATGAAAAATGTTTTTCTTTTCCTTCTAGTTCTATATCATTTAACAACTTGAACTTGACTAGAACTACAAGCATGAAAGTCCTGTTAGAAGACAAAGAAAAGAGATCCTCAATCAAGCTGTAAAATGTAGACTTCAAAGCATAGAATCACACCAGTTGAAACCACCGCTGCAGCCTCCAGATGCTGTCTAAAGGCTACAATGTTAACCAGTTCTCATACACCAAAGCATGATTTATGGTAAAGTACAAAATTTAGGTACGAAATTGTCTTACAAAATTTGTACAAAGGAAGGTTGTATTTAGAAACACATAATCACAGACACCATATTTATTTTTACAGTTAATTTATCTATTGTGGATATTCAATAAAACAATGTAGAATACATTATAGAATAATGCAACTAACATATAAAGTCTGCAATTGTGAGTGAAATAAACTTAACAGGATGATCTTCACTAAATGAAAGCAATGATGAAAAGAAATAAAAAGACACAAGTTTTACTTGCTTTTTCTGTCTTCTAAAATAAATTGAATATGAACTATGGCATGTCCCTTAAACAGGACAAGAAGCGATAAACAGTGGCATGTCCCTTAATGAGATGGCACTTGATGAAATGCAGAGAAATTAATCTACATGAAATGCTTCGGCAACTGCATGACCAAATCAAGGGCCATTTGAATTTAATGTACATTTACATCTAGGATAGAACAATTTAATAAAAGCCCAGCCTACTGTACTACAGAGGCATAAACAATTGGAAAGCTAAGACAACGTCAAGAATTTTGACAAATTTTAAAGCCACCTAGTCTGTGCTGATAAATAAAATCCGAATAATTGATGAAAAGTTATCTGCAGATCAACTAAATTCATGGATTGTTTGGTAATTTGGCCAGTGCTCGGAAATTCATTTCAGGGATTCACCACTGACAAATGTTGACTACTACACAAACGATTAAACAAAACCCAAAATTATATTTAACAAAAATTTAAGACTCAAAAGACCATTTGCATGGTGTTGTAACTCGATCAACAAAGTCAGGTTTAGGAGCTGATGCATAATTAACACACAGTCCAATGACATAACATGCTAAGTTTATACAGCCAGTCTAAATATATCTGCTTATTCAATGAGTTGAAAAAAAAAAACAACTTAATAATCAGTATAAATTCAGAACAATCATGTAGCAAACATTTGATTGGAACTGAATTTTGTGGCATAGATCGCTGAAATCATCATCGTTATTGACCAGGCATAAAGATTATATATTGTCCACATGCAAGGCAATATTTCGTTTATCAGGAAAATTTACCTTCTCGATCAAGTCTACAATAACCGAAACAACAGGCTCTTGCAAGTATCGTTTCTTTGATGCAAGGGCAATGAGAGGACTAGTGAATTCCTTTATGAGAGGAGTATTTCTATCAGAAACCCACTCCTCAGCTAGTCTTCCTGATCGGGCAATAGCACCATAAGCAAATAAGCGACCCAAAAGATGATCCCTTTGTTCCTGCAATGCAACGAGGAAGCAATAACTAAACTTTCTAGGGAAAATACAGCAATTGAATCAAAGAATTCTTTGAAATATAAAGCAAAGGTTTTGCCTACCTGACCCTTCATTGATGAAGAGACCTCTAAGAAATCAACAATAAGTTTCAACAATGAGTTCACCTTGATGCTGGGGATCGTACTTACTAAAATACTTAAACCTAATGCAAACCCTTGTCTTGCACACTGGAAAAGAAATATAGTACATATAACAAAAGTTAGCCACACAAGTTGAACATATAACAAAAGAAATATAGTATACAAAATAATTCGAAAACACGAATACCATGCCATATTCACGTATCAAGTAAGACAAAGTAATGGAGGAAAATGAAAACCTCTCTTGATGAAGAAACGCCGCGAATGAGTCTCCGCACAGCATATCTCAAGGAAGGCGCACAATCATTCAACCCATCATCCTTCTCGGCATCCAACTTCACTCCACCCTCAACCAACTCCTTATTCTCAAGCCCATCATAAGCTCTCTGCACAGCCACTAACTCCATAGCCAAAGCCTCCGCCGCGGCTTCTCTAACAGACCCATCAGCCGAAGACAAGTCCTTAAACACACCGACATGGAACTCTGGAAGAACCCCACTCGTCGAGGACGAAGCGGGCACCTCCATTGTTTTGGGTTCTTTGGGTTTGGTCTCCTCAGTGTGGAGGCGCCTCACTTTGTCCAAAGCTTTTCTTTTCTTTTGTCTCTCCATGGGTTTGACGGCTGTGGGAGCGGTAGAAGAAGAAGGGGCAGAAGCTTCTGTTGTCTCCTGCTTTGTTTTGCCCTTCTTCGATTTCTTCAGATTACTGAAGCCGCCGTCGTCAGCGACGGCATCAGCCGCAGCTTCCATGGAAGTGGAGCTTCTCTTTTTACTGCCCATATGAATCAAAATTCAATCGGAGCTTAGGATTGTGGGAATATGGGAGGCAATGGGAGAATGAAAGAAAGAGGCTGCTGGGAAGGGAAGAACCGAACAAGAAGAATAAGGGTTTAGGTTTGGGGGTTTACGTTGGACAGAAGAGGCGCTGCTTCTGTACTATAGTACGGAGGTGGGCAATAGATGCGTTTTTAAGAAGAGCCACACGATAGATCTTGACGGCTGACATGTTACGTGAGGCAACGGCTATTGGAGGGCAAAACTAATAAAATTGCTATTATGATTTACTATAAATAGTAATTACATTTATACAAGTCTACCATTTTCAAAGAAGGAAGGGTAAGAGCAAGAGTGATTACGATTCACAAATATATATATTTTTAGTGTTTTGTGCCTTGTAATTGTGTACTTAATTTTTTTTTCTTTTTGTCAAATGATAAATTTTGTTAGATTAGCTATAGGGTTTGAACCCGCACCATTATGCAAAGGCTTAATTCATTTCCACCACTGTAGTAAAGAGTCACTTGCGTACTTAATATTTATTCTTTAAGAATAAAACTCCATGTTAAATTCTGATAATTTAATTGTAATTACAAAATACAACACAGCATTACAAACAAGCATAATTAATTAAAGATAAAGGAATTTTTTTAGAATTATTTGGTATTTTATTTGTATTTTTTTAATGTTGAAAATCCAACAATCTAGATGTGTACAATGACTACATCACCTTGAAGAAAACCCTTGTGTTTGACATTTGTTTTTTTTTATTTTTTTTAATAATTAATTGACTTAATTAGTTGGGTGTAAAGAGAAATTTCGATAAATTGGGTTGAATTCAATAATGATAGATAAATAAAATAAAACATGGGTATATATTGAGATAGGATACCTTCAAGGCAAGTTTTATCAACAACATTCAGATCTCATAACAGAATTCTTCTTCAAGTACTTAAAAGAGAAAGAAAGTGATTCATTTGGCTGAAATCCTTCTCCTTCATTCTCGCATGAATAGCGAATGCCATAATTCTAAAAGCGTTAGACGCTACACAGATGGCGAGTAGAGGCCAAGCCCTTTGGAACTAGGCAAGGTTAGGTGGTTTTTTTTCTTTCCCTTTTGGGGTATATTCAATTAAGATTTTAAGTGATTCTCTGAAATTCAAGGTGTGACTGCCCGTCTCGAATGTCTATATTATTTTGTTCTCGATAGCGTGAAATGACCATTTTGCCCTTGAGCGTTGGATTGTGTTTTGTATTAGTGGGCTAAGGAAAGTGACCAATTAATTTCTTTCCTAGCTAATTGGACCCAATTAGAACTTAGGACTTTGTTTGTTTTTGGTTGGTGACCCAACTAGGACCACACACCCATACATTAACTCCCATTAACTATCTCTCTCTCCTCCCTCTCGAACCTCATTCCATTTCCGTACAATTGTATGGACAAATTTCAAACCAACCTTTGCAGGCACGGATCGAGATTGTGAAGGTGGTTTTCATGTTACTTGCAAGCCCATAAGTCGATTCATACCCTTAGTTGGTCGTAAGAACTTGTAGAACTTGAATTTCCCGAACTCCGGTGAGGGGTGATTTTCCTCTGACGTGATCGTGAAGGTTTTAAGTGGTTTTGAGACCTAAGAAGGTATTGTTCTTGCTTTTCTAGCACGTTGGATCGATTTTGGAGTGATTTTGACGTAAGAACATTCGGGTTTATATAGTTGCAGGGTTTGGTCAGTTTCCTCAAGTTTTTCCGACGAGTTTCTGTTGTTTTTAGGTCCCCAAAGTGGTAAGAATGTGTTCTACTCATTGCAAGTTTCATTTTGGTAAAAATTTCATCGAATTTGGTTGAGAAATGGAAGAGATATTAAGTTTAAAGTTTTTCCAGTTTTCGGAGACACAGACGGCGACGGTGACGGAATCCGGTGACTCGCCATAAAAGAAGGTGAATATTCCGTCACTTTGACGGAATATTCTAACGGCATCTGGTATCTTTAACGGCATATGCTTTTATTTAACGGAATATTCCCTAACGCCGTTAGGGAAGACGTCAGTGTGCCAGGCACGTGCATGCGCATGGGAGATCGAAAAAGTTTTCTAAAAATATGGGGATGTTCGTGGGGTTGAGTAGGTCATGTTGGTATATTCAAACACCCCAATTAAGCAATGTATGAGAAGTTATTACCTAGTTTTGGTTATGTGCTTTAAATAACGTTTATATAGTTGTTTCGCATATAGGTGAGATCTATCCTAAGGACGAGCGTAGTCAAGCAATGCTCGGGGGTTACGACCCATCCACATATCAGTGAGTGGGCTTTTGGTTTTCAGTATATACTTATATACTTGGTATTTTTCCCACAAAATGTGTTTAAATGAAATTATATTTTGAAATGCCATGCATATTGATTTATACTTAGACTACGAAATTGTATGGTATGTACATATGTGATTCGACGCGGTGGACGCTCAGGTAAGTATCAGGTGAGTTATAGATTGTTATTGTGAATTGATGATCCTGTGAGATGTGTTGAGAGCTCATAAACCTGCACCCCGGTGTTAGTGCTCCTGCCCGTGGTTAAGGCACAATCCTTCACGTGATGTTCACCTCCCGCACTATACGCTCACCTTGGATCTAAGTTAGGTGTATAGTCCTGTCGTACAGACCACTATAGGTGGTTCCGACTCGTAGGTGACTTGCGATTATTCGCACAATCTTCACGTGATCGTAGCATTAGAGCGTATTTATTTACACCCAGTCCTGTCGTATGGACCACATTAGGTGGTTACGACTCGTGTGCAGGCATACTTGTTGAGCTATAGATTCAGTCATACAAGCCACTTTAGGTGGATCCGGCTGATATGTTATATTTCATGAGATTATTTCACCTTAATTACTTATTTTGTTACTTTGAGATATATGGCATGGTATACTATGATTTTCACTATTCTGAGCATAGTTTTGAGATATGTCTATATATTCTATTTTCAGGGAATTTATACAGGTTTTACGGCGAGAGGTTAGAACTTTTGATAAATGAAATGGTTTTGAAAAGCTTTGTTTTTGCCCACTCACACTTTTTGTTTTGCGCCCTTCCAGGTTTTAGGTAGGAGTGCTTGTTGGTGGCCCACGAGGAATTCACGGTAGCTCTGACAGATTATCACTAGTGTAAGACCATCTTTAGTACTTTATAATTAGTATTCGTCCTGTTGGACTGCACTTAGGCTACTTATACTCTGGTTATGTGTAGTCACACTTATTATCGTTATGCACCTTACCTTATCTAGTACTCTAGTTGGTTTGGTTTTTATTTATTCGCATTTCTGTATATCATTATGCTTTCACACTGTGCACATGGCTACGTCACCCTTACGTGACGCCCAGCATGACTCGATCTAGGTCGGGGTGTGTCACAAGGTGTATTCAATTAGAATTTTAAGATAGTTTATTAAAGTCCTTAGAAATCCGGATGTATTTAATTAAGATTTTAAAGAAGTTTATAACATTCTAGGTGTATTCAATTAGAAATTGATTTTAAAGAATTTGAGAAAGTTGAAAAATTAGAGAGAATTTGAGAGATATTTTAAGCATCCACAAATCTGACATCTTCCCATGAGATTTCGAGGGAATTGAATCAAAATTTTATATGGAATCTCTACAAATCAATTAAACTCCATAAAAATCCATGGATTTATAAATCCATTAAAGTCTCTTAAATTCTCAATTGAATACGCCTCCGTAGTATACTTATACTTAAAACTACCTCAACTATTGGGTCAGTCATAATTTCATACCTCATCTTTAAAAAATGTCAATGTCATACCTCATCTATGAATTTGTTACAATTTCATACATTCCGTCAATTTGTCTGTCAATTCTTCCGTTAAACAGTGACGAGGCTTGAAAAGGGGCCCACTTTCAATTCCAACTAGATTAAAAAATTAACTAAATATTTAAATATTTAAAAAAAATGAAAACCAAACCAAACCCACACCCAGATCCCATTCCTTCCCACTTACCTCTCTGCAACTCTTGCCTTCTCTTCCTCCATCTGCACCTCCCTCCTATGGCGCTCCTCCCCCCTTCCCCTTCTACACACCCATCACCCTCACCACTACCCATCACCCTCTCCACAACATCTTCGATTGGGCCAACCACCATCCTGGCCGCGAGTTTATGAAAATAGGGCTCTTCGAAAATAGTGGACACGGCGTCCATTTCTCTCTGTTTCTGGTGGCAATATTGTTTACTCTGAGCATCTACATCGTCTTGTGCTTCAACAGTGGCTAGGTTCATCTGGGTTCCGGCGTATTGATGGGTTTTCTTTGGATCCAAAGCGGGTGGCTCAGCCACGATTCGGGTCACTACCAAATCATCAGAAGCAAAAAGGTGAACAGATTCGCCCACCACATTAGTATTGCATGGTGGAAGCACAACCAGAACACCCACCACATTGCCGTCAACAGCCTCAAATTCAATCCAGATCTCCAGCCCATGGGTAGTAGGCGTACATGGAGAGGGTGATGGGTGTCTAGGAAGGGAATGGGGAGGAGCGCCATGGGAGGGAGGTGGAGATAGAGGAAAGGAGGGCGGGAGTTACAGAGAGGTGAGGGGGAATGAATGGGATATGGGTGTGGGTGTGGGTTTTTATTTTTTAGTTTTTTAATATTTAGTTAATTTTTTTAATCTAGTTGGTATTGAAAGTGGACCCCATCTCAAGTCAAGTCACTATTTAATGGAAAAATTAACAGACAAATTGACGGAATGTATGAAATTTTAACAAATTTGTAAATGAGGTATGACATTGCCATTTTTTAAAGATGGGGTATGAAACTGTGATCGATCCAATAGAGAGAGAAAGGTGCGGCAATAGTAGAGAGAAGAGAGAGATGTGTAATTGTGAAGTGTGTGTTATTCTACCCCATTGTGCTTTTATTTATAGTAGTAGGATAGGTAAAAGCCTTTCCCTTTAGGATTACAACATTTAATAGGTAATCAACTCCTAATAGGAATATAAGAGATATTCCAAGATATACTAGGATTTACACAATCACATTCCTAATTTAATAGGACTATAACACTCCCCCTTGAGTGTGTAAATACTTAAGTAAATAGTACATCAGGTCTTCAGTGATGAAGCAAGTATAGTTGATGAAGTCATCGGCACAATGAGCGAATGCGAGTCTCCAATCAACCGAAGAATGCATAAAAAGTAAAACTCACAAAACCTCACTATGGTAAAACCCAAGGCGGGAGAAAAACCCATAGACTAAGAAGAAAAGTGAGAAGTTGCATTAAGTCAAAACTATATGTCTTTTGGACGCAAGTAGAATAACTCACAAGAGTATGATCAGCCCAGGATGGGTGCCTCGTTAAAACCTAGTTAGGTAGCAAAAATCCAGTGGGAAAATGCTCCTAATCATAGGGAAAAAGAGTACATTAAGATCAAGTGAGTATACTTCTGGATACTCCCCCGGGTTTGACATAACTTCCAAATGAGAACTACAAGCATTTGCATATGAATAGTTAGGCATACCAATTCCTCGGACAAGCTTCTGCAAGGTTAACTTCGGCAGTGATGCCGTGTAAAGGTCGGCAAAGTTGTTTGGGATCGGCTTGCATGACTTCAATCTCCTGATGCTTTGCTGATGTAGACGTAATATGTCTTGGTGTTGACTTTGTTGATGTATCATGGCTTGGTCGGGTGGATACATGCGGCATAATCTTCATGGATCGTTGTTGGGACTCAACGATAGATGAAAACACAACAAATAATTCGAATATGCTTAACAAGAACTCCTAACCATGTCTCACTTGTGGCGTAGTGAAGTGAGGTGAGTCTTGGAACGATTCGAAGATTTCGCAACTAAGGTCATATCATGGACCTCCAAGATATTGCGATATCCCTAACGGTAAAGACATAACTATTTGAGGATTTTGCCTTGTGCGGGTTTGATAAGTAACATGCGTCAGCATAACAAATAAGGCAAACAGCATTCCGAGGATCAGGGGGGTTGGATCCATTCGAGATGCGTTGGGATTTACCCTCGTAGTACCTTTAGGGTACGTCTTTAATACCAATTCAGTGGTTGCGTGTAGGCGTGGTGCTGCATCTTTACCAAGATCAACAACAAGTGAAATGTCCTGTCTAAATACAATGAGCTAAGTACAACGAAGCGCAAAGTTGAACTCAGATATGGAATTTCGGATTCCATAACCTCTTAAAGGGTCTCATTTGCTTATAAAGTATGAACGATCAAAGGTATACTCAAAGGTGATACATTCAGGGTGTAGTTCGACTAGTAAACCAAAATATCATCAGAACAATGCTTGAACTTCAGGTTAAAGCATAAATGAGTTTTCCTAAGATCCTTCATCTTAAATTCCCTCTTCTGGTGCGAGGCAGTTTTCTCAAGCTCTTCCGGAGTCTTAGTGAGATTCTTGCCAAAGACATAAACTGTAACTCTAGCAATTTGGAAAAAGACATTTATCGTTTAACACGCAAGGGCATAATTCATATCCCTGACTGATCAAATAATCACTTAGATGGATATACCACATCTGTCAGATTGTAAGTGAATGCCTCAAACAAGTTAAGAGGGTGTTCCGTGGTTTTGTAACTATTTGAAACAGTCCATGTAATTCTTCAGGAATTTACATGTAAATCTTCGTATCTATATCCTCATGAAGAAAACACTAACCATATTTCATAATGCTACTATCAATCACATGACGTTTTGAGAGAAACCTTGCGCCGTAAGGCGTGCATCATATCGCAGTATTTCATTCATCTCAATATGCTTCCTTTTTTACTTGTAATACAACAGGGTTATCTTGGGTAGTGTAGGGACAATAAGTCCAATACACACTTTGGTAAGGAATTTGACATGGATTGTCATTTCAGTTGTCCAATTAGTTCTACGTTGCCACTTAATCAACGGAACACGGTTCGATATCATCACTTTTCATTTATGTCGGTAACTATCATATAAGTGAAAACATCATTGATGGTAATCTTATTTCAATTCCATTTAGCTCATCCAAACTAGTATACTGGACCAAGAACTTCAAGTCTCGGGAGTAATCCGGATTAATCTCATGAGATGGAAATGATTTGAGACAGCGATCGAGTTTAGATTCATTGTTGTGCCGTATCTTCCTCTTCTAGGGAAGTGAATTCTACGAACCGAATGATTTGTCATGCTCCAGGCCAAGATAAATTGATTGGCTATCCACTGGTGTACCGGACCGTCCAACAAGGGTGGCACACCTTTCAGGGATGTTGACTTGACGTCCGTTAAGTACGTCTATCCTTGTAGGCATGTTTGCAGCTGGTATATGATCTTGTCACTTTAGCTAGATCAGAGGAATGCATCTGAAGCAGCATTCTGAAATCTAGAATTCATCGCACTTACTTATCATACTTGTGCAGTATAGGGATTAAGATGAGACATAGTGGGCAACGTCCACTCAAATTCGCGTCGTTCTACAGGAACGTTCATGTTTTTATCTCCCACTAACAGCTGGAAGACTGTCTCATTAAAGTGACAACCAGCAAATGAGCAGTAAAAAGATCGCATGCAAGGGCTCGAAGAGAGCTAGTGTGAAGGAGAATCATAATCGACAAAGATTCACATCCTTCTTTGAGGACCCATGGTGGTATGTTGCGGCGGCGCAACTTGGCACATGGAATGCACACCCAAGTGCGTAAATACGAAAATCGTCAAGTTCGTACCCAGTAACCAATTGTAACGTCATATAGGTTGGGTGGCAATGGACCTCAAGGTGGGCCAACATAACTGCGTATAAGGATTGCATAGCTCTAGGCAGAAACCGAAAACTTGGTACGTTTACCAAAATTCGGGCGACATTTAAATTGCGATTTATGATCACTAGGCGAGGCTATTTAGGGTGAATCATGGGAATTCGATGTTCAATTATAAACCCAAAATACATGCAATAATTTATCGAAAAATTGTCGATATAAACTCTCCGACATTATCTAGTCTCCCAAACCTTGAGGGATAAGTAGAATGGTGAACCCTTAATCGGCCATGAGGTTTAGCAATAATGTGTGTGGACAAACATGTGACCAGTTTGTCGATTCATCAACCAAAACCTTAAGTATTTATATGATCCGCATTTTGGTTGGATTAGTCCATATATATTCCCTTGAATCCATTATGAAAAAGGAGTTGTGTTGTATCTTTGCAAGGAATGATATAGAAATCAAATTTCCCAAATGAGCAGGCTTTGGCTAAGTGTGCTTGTAGGCACAAGATCCTTACTTCGGGTAAGGAGATGCGTCGTAGCATCATTGTTTGACCTAAGTGTCTCAAATGGTCGTGCCAAAACAAGTAAACTGCTCAATCACCCAACTCTAGGCCAGCCACATGTGGCGTGTTCCCAGTTGGGAAACAACCTATTGGCCCCAAATCAAAGCTTCAGGCTCATTTTTAAAGGTGGTGCAAAGATATTCCACTATATTTTCTTTAGTGGTTCATTTATGATCATTGTCATCTCGAATATCCTTAAAAACTCAACGACAGGGAGAATTTAAGGTCCCTTAAATAGTGACTTAGTACCATTCATACAACGAGGAGCGTGCCAATGCTCTTAATCAGGTTGGAAAGACTTGAAGTCATTGTTAGAAATGTGATTTAGGTGTAAAGTTAGTGTGCGTAGTACGCATTCATCTAGACAACTAACTTTCCCACATTCCTACCTAATCATGTGTTTAATTGAATTGGTCACATGTATGAAGAAACATGATTCAATTAACTTATATTCAAGGACAATATCAATAAGATTATCCATAAGTAAAACATACACCAAACTTGAATCCAAGAACATGAAAAAATGTTCACAAAGTAAATGGTTTACTAAGGGGATTCGACCAACAAGGCCATCCATGTCAAAATTCTGCTTTTCCAATGATGTTTGGTGAAGCAAAATTAGTCTTACATATATCACTCCTCAACAACATTGGTTGGGGCACGAATAGGTGCATAACCAATGATCTATTCCATCAAGACGGAAGTAGATTCTGCAGGGTTGAGGTTTGAAAATATTTTCCTTTAGTCTTGAAGTTTTAGGTCTTAGGTACCAAAGATCATGCTTTGGGCATGATGCCACACCTTGGCAAGCCCTGATTCTACCATATGTAAAAACAAACTCGAAATTGGATTGTGAGAGAATATGTCATTCGGTGTTTCCCTGCTGAACCAGTGCATCACCATTCAGTAGGCTTTGACCGAACTGGGTCGAGCTATTCGGTAAACTCCAGCCGAACTGGGTCCATACCTTTCTCTCACGTTTGTGGTAGTAATCAGATCTGAGAATTTGGTAAACTTCCACTTTCTACACTACTGTTTCAGGGGCGAGTTAGAAACAAGGAACGACGAGAAAAGTATTCTCTAGTCAAAATTCGATCAGATTTATAAACTTCAGAATTGTACTTATTCATGGACATAATCATGGTGTGCTTCAGGCAATGTCTTTCATGATTAGATAGTCCGTATAAGCTAGCCAAAGAGCCATGGAATCCTCGATCGGGAGGTATTTCCATTTGTAATGCTTTGAGCATAAGTCTTCGAAAGAAGATCATGGCGGAAGCTTATTCAGCTCTTTCATGCCATTGTTGGCTTCAATGGTTTCTCAGCTTCTTGATAGTCAAGTGGAGATTCACATCTTGTACCCCACATAAAGTGGTTTCTAATAGAAAACGTCCAAATCAGGAAAATCAAACTTGTGACGGTTCGACAATCCACTGAATTGGAGGGAACAAGATTGTGATTGTTGCTATGGGAAGGAATCATCCATAAGCATCAAAGTTAGAACATTTGAGTTCTAAGATATGGTTTTCGTGAAAAACTTCGGGTTTTCATGGGTGTATTGTTTTATGAAAACTTCGGGTTTCAAAGGCACTAAATTTGAAACTACAAGTTCAATTTAGTTTATGAACGTTTAATTCATAAAAGAGAGGTTCCTGCAAGAACCCATAATGCAATATACAACTAAGTGTAGAGGATTTGAGGTTATTCGGGAACTCAAGTGTGAGAGCTTCGGGACTACGAAAGTAAGTCAACGGTTCAAAGTATAAAAATAAATTATTGAATCGTTAATGTCCAAAAGTGATTTTCAGGTCAATAATTTTGGATTCATTTTCAGATTAATGGACTGCAGGTCACTTTTAATTAATTCAATAGATCTGGACCATTCGAGGTCGATCGTAGAAGCAAAATATTACAAAGTTTCAGGCCATATTTGTGGGCTAGATGGCTGTAGGCCATATAAAAGAAACAACCTAAAATCGGTTAAGGCCGTGAAATCAGGCACCAAAAATAAAAAATTTATGAGTGCAGGCTAAAAAAAAAAACAAGCCAAAAAAATGGCTTTAGGCCTAGAACTAAAGGCAGCCCATGCAACTTAGGCAATTTGTAATTGCAGGAAGGAGTGGGCCAGTCAGCTACTGGCTGATAGAAGGCGGATCGAGAAAGCCCAATAATGCAAAAAGGGTTGCTCGTATGCGGACTGAGACCTGAATGCGATCAGATGCAGAAGCCCAGATTGTTTTGGGTAAGCCCCTTGGCTTGGCTTCAGGCCAGCGAGGTGTAGCACAATGACTTTCACTTATTTTTATTTTTTCATATTTCTAGGGTTTTCAGAACCCAAAAAAAAAAAAAAAAAAAATCATGCTTCTATTTTATTTCAATTCTTTGACTCATAAATTTCACATAGCGATTTTATAATTGCGTAATGCATGAAACAAATATATATATTGACAAATATATGAACATATACAATATATATATATATATATATATATATATATATATATCGGAAGGAAAATATAAACATAGGGAGGTTCATGTATCATGGGGAATGTTTTCATGCTTCAAGGTCGTTTCAAATATCTTACTTTATTTTAAGCGTACCTGATTGGCAGAAAACAACAAGAGCCTTTGAATTTGTAGAAGATCATTATCAGAAAGCCGGAATTGCATCTCCAATGTGTTGTATCACGTTCAACACAGAAAAATTAAATTGAATCAATAACATGTAGATCAATTCAAAATAATAAATTAATCATAAAAAGAATGATTAAAACGTAATACTCCCCTGATTGAAGATCAAACTCTCTTTAGCGCAGTGTCAAAAGCGTGCTGATAACGTGTTGTAGGCATAATTTATTAAACAATTATGGAGGCCATAGAGAGAGAGGTGCGGCAATAGTAGAGAGAAGAGAGAGATGTGTAATTGTGAGATGTGTGTTATTCCACCTCATTGTGCCTTTATTTATAGTAGTAGGATATGTAAAAATCTTTCCCTTTAGGATTGCAATATTTAATAGGTAATCAACTCCTAATAGGAATATAAGAGATATTCCAAGATATACTAGGATTTACACAATCACATTCCTAATCTAATAGGACTGCAACACAACTTACAAAAAAAATGATATATAAATTACTAAATATTAGTACATATTGAAAAATGGAGAACAAGTATATATTAAATGAGTATCCAAGTCTTTTACAATTTATTGAAAACATAAAAAATGCAAAATGCAAATTGAGAGTGGTGACTCTAAGGCATTTCTTAAATGAAAATAATAACAAAAAATGTCACTAAACCACCAACCAACATATGTCCACCTAGCGGATAGGTGGCACTTAAGACGAGTTTAGAAGGCTAGGGGGGGCGCCTAGACTAGTCTAGATGCTCGTTGTTATTTTTTAAAAGCATAAGAATTAATCATGACGATGACTGTGGAGCCAAAAATAATCACAAGATGACATGTGGATTTTTGGGTAAAAGAGGACAAAAGTACTCTTGCGGTACAACGAGGTTCCTACACACGAGCAACGGACAACTCTCTTTCAACCAAGTCAAAAGTGCTCAAAATAGGTAACAATTTAAAGCTTATTTCATCAAATCATTTCTATAAGGTAATTCCCAAAACCTAATTTATTCCATATATTTTCTATTTCATTATTTAGCTAATCAATTAGCTAAATAATACATTCATTTCATATTTCTTAAAACCTTCCTTTAAAAACATAATAATTGATTAATTAAGGGATTTATTGCCTAATCAATCCCCTAATTATCAATTAAGTCACCCATTTAATCCCAAAACCATATCAATGGCCGGGCAACCCCATCCAAGAAAGAATCCATCATATTTTCTACCTTTTTCTATCATTTTCTCCTTTTTAATTACACTAATTAGCTAGCTAATAAATCCCATAAACACCAAAACATTCCCTTTATGTTTAATTAGCCAATTAATCATAATAAATTGGCTAATTAAACCAAAATTTATTCCAAAAAACCAACCTATGGCCGGCCACTCTTTTCTCCAAAGAGGACCAGCCTATCCCTATATATAGGCTCCCATTTTCACCAAAAAGTCATGCCAACACTTCGGCAAAAATCCCAAAATTCTCTAAACACTCTTTCTTTCTAAATTCTAACTTTGGCATCGGAGGTTCTTTGGCCAAAGCCCCCCATTCATCGTGGGCGCGTGAGGCTCTTGGCTTTAACCTAAGGTGTTAATTGTTTTCTAGGTGCAAAATTGTTCAAGATCAAGGAAGAAGAAATTTGCATCCACAATGACCAACTGCCTAAGCATGACCTTTTAGAACATTGGTGGGTGTTTAGAGTCATACCCCCAATGAATACCATAACTTGTTATCACATAACGCTCACATCTCGAATTTTTTTCTATAATATAAGCTGCTATTTTTTTTGTTGGGCACAGGTAAATTCATTACCAACAAAGCAAGATTGCAAAAAATGAGGCCTAAATACAAAAGTAAGCACAAGGCATAAGAATGAACCTTCCTTACAATCAAAAGTCAGAGCCTAATACTGGAGATTTTTTTTTATTGTGGCCGGAATACGGGTGATACACCACGTGTTTTTATATAAGTGGTGAGAAATTTTATTTTTTAAATGATTAACATTTTAACATACATATGCCACCATGTGTACCGGTCACACTGAAAAATCTCTCATACTATACAAACTGGAGCCCACAACTGAAAAGACAAAACACAAAGAACCCTAGGAACTTGTGCTCTCCCTACCTGGTTTGGTATTGTTGTACTTTGAAAAAAAACTGTTTCTGCTGTGCTGTAAAAATAAGCAGCTGTGAAATAAAGAAGTAGAGTGTTTGGTATACTTTTTTGTAAAAGTGTTTTTGAAAAAAAAAAAAAAGCAGTATTATAGTGTTTGATAAACTTTTATGTAAAATAGATGTGAAAAAAAAGCTGATTTTTCAAAGCTGGGTTTTGCAGCTTTGTGTTTTTAGCTTTTTTTACCCAAAACTGTGAAAAAAAAAAAGCTGAAGCTGAATGTTTACCAAACATTAAAAAGCTCCCAGCTTTTTTTTATAGCCATTTTTTTAAAAATCAACTTAGTATCAAACCAAGGCTAACGTTGCCGCTTGAAATCTGAGCACTAAGAGTAAGTCCACCCTAAGGACTTTGTGCCAGCACCCAGCCCATTTATCCATTACAATGAACAGTAATAGACTCCAATGAATAGTAATAGGCCAATGCATCTCCACCTCTAACAAAAAATAGCCTAGTCAATTTTATTAAAATATTATTATTTTTTATTATAAAATAATAAAAATAATTATTTTTTTTATTATAAACTAATTATTATAAAGCGGGCGGGATCGAACCTGCAAGTTTCGCGGGGGGATCTTTCGTGGAAGGATAATTCACGGGAAGCAGGAAGCGGGTGAAAGCCGCTTGCGGCGGTGAAGTAGCCGCCGCCAGTGGACAAGAGGGGGGTTTTAAGAGTGAGGTCGAGCGGGAGCGGAGACGGCGGGGAGGAGGACTCCACGATGCTGCTGTGGCTGTTGCTAATGTTCGTCGTCGCAGATAATTTGGCGGCGTTGTTCATGTTGGCGATGTTGACGGCATCGAGATGGAGCTCAGTGGGGGTGGGGAAGTTGGTCTTCGCCTTGCCTCCGTGGCTCCTTGCCCTCGACACCACGCTGGCATCAGCTAGGCGTCACTTGAGCCGGTCCCAAGGTCTGTCGATTTTAGGCCGGCCTGTGGACTGGCTTGGGGTGGGTGCCAGTCGATTCCACGGGGTGAAGTGGATTGGCTGAGTCTCAGTGTGTTTTTTCCACTAGGTGCCGGCCTATCCCACCCCTGGTGGACTTGCTCTAAGGAAGAGACTAAAGCCTCGACAGGAGATTCGGAGAGGACGGTGTAGTAGCATCCTTTCGGAGCACGCAACTGACGTCATCCTCAAGCGTTCAAAGGACGGGTCAAACGTGACTCACGAACTCTACAACCCAGCATCGCATATGCGAAATCCATAATTGTGGTAAGTTGAGAGAGGGACACCAGCAGCAAAGAGATACAAGAAGACATCAAACCCAGTAGGCTCAAAAGTAAAACAGCCGGCAAAATCATAATGCTGATCAAATAGAAGCTGACGCCACATGTATCTGGCCAATAACCACCAAAATAGCCGCCGTGAAGCCACCAAATTCAAAGTGGATCCGCAAAGGCCAAGGCACAGCCAAATCAACCCAAAAATGGCAAGTATATCCACAGCAAAAATCAAATCTCAAGTTTCATTTATCGAGATTGTCCAAAGCTGTAAGATGTAATTTTTGGTTAAGGGACAAGGGTGGGAAAGAAAACAATTGACATGGACTGATCTGGAGGTTCGTGATGGAAAACTGGGTTCATTACTCTCGCTGTTCCTGTGCAATTTTGTCGTTCAAAATAAATAACCTAGATTAGAATCGAACCACAAGGACGAAATGAAGTGATTTTAAGTATCCCGAGGCTTACCCCAATCTGGAAGACGAGGAATCTCGCCGAAGTTCCTCCTCCACGCTGTAGCTTGGTGGTTCGTGAGTCTCCATTCAAGTTCCGAGGATACAGAAGAGGGTTGATGCTTGGTGACATGGTTTTCTGCCATGGAAAAATGGCAATGATAGTGTGGTCTCCTCGGATTTACAGAGGAGGGTAAACCTCTCACAAACGGGGAGAGTAGACTTTTACTAATTAGCTTCACAAAAATAAATGTAAGCTGTTTTTTATTTTTAACAAATAATATGATCTACATTACAGGGTGAAAGTGTGAGCAAAGCCTTTCAATAAGATAGCAATAATATAATTCACAACAATTCAACCTAATTCAACCTAAGACGGATATTAAATATAAGCTGTTATTGACACTGATAGAACACATCCTATGCAGAAGCATTCTGAATCTATTTCTTTATTCAAAATACGATGAACAGTGATAAGTCCGGACAAAACTAGGCATAACTTACCAGAAGAAAAATCCGCCCCCACTGACTCACCGACTACAAGAAAATCTCAATTAATAAGTCTACTTATGGGCAAACTAGATTATGGCTATCCTAATACATTTTAAAACTCCCAACACTTGGATACAAAAAAACCCACATAAATGACGTCTTACGCCTCGACAGTGAATCAGAAACCACCCGTAAGGAAAATTCCGAGTTACCAGCTTCAGCCACCTCACTTCTTCACTTCTTCGTAATCTGCCTCAGGAGCTTGGTCTCCACCCTGTGATCCACCAGAAGACGAGTCGCCACCAGAACCCTTTGACATGTGTTCCCCAATCTTAGAAACAGCTTTGTTTGCAGCTTCAAGCTTGGCCTTGATTTCATCGGCATTGTCCTCTCCCATTGCCTTCCTCAAATCTGCTACCGCATCCTCAATTTCTTTGGCAACTTCACTTGGAACCTTGTCACGATACTCGTTCAAGCTCTTCTCAATACTGTAGATGGTTGTATCTGCACTATTTCTGAGGTCAATCAATGCTTTCCTCTCCTGATCCTTCTGAGCATGCAGCTCCGCTTCCTTCACCATCTTTTCAATCTCCTCGTCACTAAGGCCCCCAGATGAGCGGATAGTAATCTGCTGCTCTTTGTTGGTGGCCTTGTCCTTGGCAGAAACAGTGACAATACCGTTGGCATCAATATCAAAGGTGACTTCGATCTGAGGCAGGCCTCTTGGTGCTGGAGGAATTCCTACGAGTTCAAACTCTCCCAACATCTTGTTGTCAGAAGCCATCTCACGCTCTCCTTGTAGCACCTTGATACCCACTTGGGTTTGGTTATCAGCTGCAGTAGAAAACACCTGCAATGATACAAATACAAATTAGGAACACAAGATGCACAACAAAAGGAAAGAATCCGACACTTGGGCATAATATTTAGTCAGATCAAACTCTAAGGCCGATCCAGCCGTATTAATTCTAATTAGAAAAGATGCAATTAACTCTAGCTAGAAGATATTAACAAATAAAATGCTTCCTCCAAAAATTGCCCTTTGACACAACACACCTAGTCAATGTAATTTGAAATATGTTTGGCCTTAACGACTAACCTGACTCTTCTTGGTTGGAATTGTCGTGTTGCGACTGATCAGCCTGGTGAATATTCCACCTAATGTTTCAATACCTAGTGATAAAGGAGTAACATCCAAAAGAAGCAACTCCTTAACATCACCACGAAGGATACCGCCTTGGATGGCAGCTCCCATAGCAACAGCCTCATCAGGGTTCACTCCTTTGCTTGGGCTCTTTCCAAATATTTCTGTAACGACCTCTTGCACTTTGGGAACACGAGTCATCCCTCCAACAAGCAGAACCTCATCCACATCCTTAATGGATGTATTAGCGTCCTTCAAACAGTTCTTACACGGGGCCTTTGTCCTCTCAATCAAGTGATTGACCAGACTTTCAAATTTGGATCTAGTCAATGTGATGTTCAGATGTTTAGCACCCGAAGAATCAGCTGTGATGAAGGGAAGGTTTATCTCAGTTTGAGATGTTGATGAAAGTTCAATCTTAGCCTTCTCAGCTGCCTCCCTAAGCCTCTGCAAGGCAAGCCTATCCTTTGACAAATCAATACCCTCCGTCCTCTTGAATTCACTCACCAAGAAGTCCAACAACGCATTGTCAAAATCCTCTCCTCCCAAGAATGTGTCGCCGTTTGTTGCTTTCACCTAGATAAGACAAAGTTGTTGACAATATTGTCCAAAATGAAGGAAAATAAAAAGATTTAAGTTAATGGGAGTAGCAAACCTCAAAAACACCATTGGATATCTCGAGAATGGATACATCAAATGTTCCCCCACCAAGATCAAACACTGCTATGAGCCCTTCCTTGTTGTTCATACCATAGGAAAGTGCAGCAGCAGTTGGCTCATTGATGATTCTCTGCACATCTAGACCTGCAATTCTGCCAGCATCCTTGGTTGCTTGTCTCTGTGCATCATTGAAATAAGCTGGAACTGTAATCACAGCTTTTGAGACACTCTTTCCAAGGTAAGCCTCTGCAGTCTCTTTCATCTTTGTTAGAACAAAGGCTCCAATTTGGCTTGGGGAGTACTGCTGTCCGTTGACTTCAACCCAAGCATCTCCATTTGGAGCCTTTACTATCTTGTATGGAACCATCTTCATTTCTTTTTGAGTTTGGGGATCCTCAAAGCGTCTACCAATCAGACGCTTGGTTCCAAAAACTGTGTTTGTGGGGTTGGTAACAGCTTGACGTTTTGCTGGAGTACCAACCAATAGTTCTCCTTTCTGGTTGAATGCAACTACTGATGGTGTGGTTCGAGCTCCTTCGGAATTCTCAATCACTTTAGGGTTCTATAACAATTTCACACAATTAGACATAAGCCACATGAGCAAAAAGCTTAAAAAATAGTAACATAAAAAACGAACTTGTAAAAAACCCGTACCTTTCCTTCCATCACGGCCACGCATGAGTTGGTTGTACCCAAGTCAATGCCAATAACATCATTTCCAGCAGGTTTGGAACTATTCATATTACAAAGATACAATTAGAAACAGAATCCAAAGTACGAAAACAAAATGACTAGTAATGTAACAAACTAGGGAATGCCCAAAATACCTGAAAGGTCTTGCCAAGCTTGCCCATTTTTGAGCAAGATGGGATGACTTAGATGCGCTGTTCAACTGCAAAAACATATATACGTAACTAATCACCGCGATATCGAACTATTAAACCGAACTTCAATTCATCTATATTTATAACCAAGCTTCCTAATCCAACCCATTTCATCAATTAGCACAAATAATCAGAATAAAAAGGCAAACTGCAACAGGGGAATTGCACTAGTTTATGCAAGATAAAAGAAAAAAACACAAAGCTCTATCAAACGATTGTAATCTGAATTAACAACAAAAACAACAATACGCCACCGCCGTACATAAAAGATTAGGAAACTATCATTAACCAATCAAACCGACAAAATAATACATCAGAAGCCCCACAAAATCAAATATTGAATTATAAATCTTTTACTCGTTCAATTCTATCGAATTACAACAAACAAATACACCATCAAATCAAGAAATTATACGTGAAGCTGAAAATCTCAAATATTCCAGCCAAAAAATATATCAAACGGAGAAATGATCGAATTGGTAACTTAAAAAGGAATCTAAGAAGATGTAAAGAGACGTACGGATCGATAGGCGCAGAGAGGAGCCGATGCGACATCACGTCGGCGCATCGAGCGGAGCAAGGCGGCGGTGGCCATGGCTGGCTAGAACAAAGAGAGAGAGATGGAGAGAGGTCGAGAAAAGACGAAAGAGGGTTTTGAGTTAGGGTTTAAGGCTTTTGTTGGGAAGCGGGTGCTTGCTTTATGAGGCGGAAAATGAGCGGAGGATGTGTGTGGAAGGTTCTGGATCCTCTACTTACATGAAACGGTGCCGTTGCGGCGTTTTTGTCATTTGTGGTTTTTATTGGCGAAATGACTCGGTTAAGTGACTTTGTTAATATGTTTGTTACGTGCCACTCAGTACTACGTGTTATTTTTTTTTCAGTTGAAAGAGAGAGGTTTATGGTTGGAATCTTGTAGATGACGAATTTGAGATCAAATTAGGCTGTGTATTAGGTGGTTTTGCCAAACTCTTTTCGCCTTTTAATGTAAAAATCTCGATATACTAAATAAAAAAAAGTTTGCTATGTGGCCAAGGAGGAAGTCTGATCCGACTTTTCCCTTGGTCATGTGCCCGCGTACTTTAGTGGGAATGGGATAAAGAAGCTTTGTAGAGCTGCAATCCGAATTTTCCAACTAGATGTGCTTTTAGATTTCCAGCCAACTTAGTTAAAATTAGTGTGCTTCGCATTTAAATTTGAATCTTATTCTTCATAGTTGAAATGATTTTTGTGTAATTGTTCGAAAAATTAGGGTTCAATTGTTATATAAATCACGTAGAAATTCAAGAATTATTATGCAAGTAAATATACAATTGAATGAATGCACATAACATGATCAACCAATATTAAATGAAACTTGAAAATACAATTCAATCAAGAACTTGATTCTTTTATTAAGACAAGTTTACGCCCTACTACAGTGTTCATTTTTGTACTGCACTTGTTCTCAAGATATGACATGTCTTTACGATAGTATCATTCCAAATCATAAAGCTTCAGTGAATCATTTTTTTTATTTAAAAAAGCAACGATAATAGACTATGATTGAGGAAAGTTGGTGAATTGTTCCTTCAAAGTCGTAACGATCTGAAGTGAATTAGACTTGTTAGGACCTGTCCCTGATTTTACAGATTTTAATACTAAAAGTGTGAAATGACCAAAATGCCCTAGAAGCAGGAGTGTTGATGTCATGCCCCAATCCCGACATACGTCCATGATCGACACGTGACGTCACCAAATACCCGTATCTATATCATACCCCGCCTTCGGGATATGGGCAAAGCACAACTCAAGATCCAACTGCGTAATAATTTTTCATATACTTTATGGCTGCATCTAACCTCCCTGTTAGACTGCCTATGTAACCTAAACAAGGATCAAGCCATTCGTAGTCCGTCATTTCACTACACTCCGACGTTTATCGCAGTACGTTCAAGCAAAAAAGCATAACATTTCTTAATCATTTATTAGAACTTGACAAGCCTGAGATTACTAGGTCTAGAGCTACATAACAAACCCACATGACATTCAAGATTTTCATTCCATCCATCATATAAATCACTATGTTTTCATCATGGTACCTCAATCCACAACATGTAACATATCAAAGAACCAACGAAGCACAATATTATTCTCATGCCACATTAATCTACTAATCTATTCATAATAATAACAATCATATCCAACAACACTCCACAATCACATCAATAAATCAAATCCATGAATTAAAGATGCACAGTATTAACGTCTAACTACGTTAATCAATCATTGAAATAACATATCATTTCACGAATTTAATTAAAGAACTCTACATAAATCCCCACTTAGATTATAAGTAATAACATGCTGAATTCCATTTATATTCACAAGGTCTACTGTGGTTACTCCCATTCACTTGAATCTAGGGTCGTACTAACCTTATGAAAATGAGCAAGAGCAAGGATTCCGGACCACTCAAAGGAATCCAACTAAAATATGGCACCTACCAAAATGTTCCAAGTACAACCAATCCTCATCACTCCTAGTATGCATATGGTCCCCTAACACATATATACCAAGTATGATCGCCCCTAACAATCTCCCAACACGGATATACCAAGCAGGACTGTATCCTATAGCTCTAGGTAGTGATCACCCAACGCGGATAAACCAAGCATGATCACTCCTATAATGCGTATGGTCCCCCAACGCTGATATACCAAGCAGAACCATATGCATAGTCTAATAACATAGGCAATGATCACCCAACATGGATATACCAAGCATGATCAACCCTAATAGTCTCCCAACGCGGATATACCAAGCAGGACTATATCCTATAGCTCTAGGTAGTGATCACCCAGCGCGGATATACCAAGCATGATCACTCCTAGAATGTGTATGGTCCCTCAATGCGGATATACCAAGTAGAACCATATGCATAGACTAATAACATAGGCAGTGATCACCCAATGTGGATATACCAAACAGGACCATCCATGTACCATTGCTACATGGTGCAGTAATTTCAACACACAACCTACCCACAATTCAACCCCTATGAGTTACAACATAGTCACCTACACCATCAACTGCCCATAGCCACCAACTAATATGTCAAACAAGCATATAAGTTCCATAGAATACTTCCAATAGGATTCTAGGATCACATTGTCATAACATTTATTATACTTATCATTCACATTATTAAGAAGATAAATAGACACATATATATCACAATATGATGTTTTATACACAAACTGATGTATATATTATTTGGGATAACTCACTAACCAATATAGGCCCACTAAGCCCTACATGGTCCCTAGTAATATTGATTTTAATATTTAAGATCAACTCGTAACATATTGACCAAAAGTCAAGTCTCTGTCAAATGCGGGGTCCACAACCCTATACAAGTCAATCTGGAACATCCGCACTTAGATTTTCGATCCATAACTTCCCAAGGGTCTCATTAATCTTCTAGAATAATATTCTAAAATTTCAAAACGATCCAACGGTCGAATCTCCTCCAATTGCTAGAATTAGGTTGCTTTGATTTGACTTCTCCGGTGATCCGCTGCTTCCAAGGTTGTTTGGGCTTTGTTCCTGGCCTCAAGGATAGTCTAATGGTGGTGGAGATCGATGTGATTGCATTTGAAAATGCCCGATCGTCGGCGTCGTACCACTGCACCCATAGGTGCGGTTCTTCCTGAACCCGAGCCAAAATTTGTCAATTTTTGGGTGAGATTGGTAGAGGGAAGGTCGTGAAACGTTTTCCAGGTGGTTAGATAACGTGGTTCGCTGAAAAAATCAATGAAAAATCGCCGGAGGTGATGAAGAGGATTGGATCGGGTCAAAAAAGGGAAACGGGCTGAAAGGGGTCCGAGTTCCCCTTATTCTCTCTTCCCTCATTTCCCTCATTTTCCTCCCTTTTTTTCCCTTTCTTTCTGATTGGGCACTCTCCCCCTTCTTCTCTCCCGTTTCTCTCCTTCTCCCCCTCTTTTCCCTGCCATCTAGCAGCCTCCTGTCTTTTCTCTCCTTTTTTTTTAACAATTAAAATGTCTCTAATTCCTTCGTTTCAATTCCGATTCGCGAACGGTTTTCACCTACGCTCTCGTAGGGTCGAGCTCAATCCAATTATACTTAGTGTGACCTGTAAGTCCACGAATTTTTAATGGTTACTAATCAAAATTCAGACTTCGTAATTAGTTTAATTAAAATCTAAATTTAATATAAATTCCCAAAAACAATATAAAATCTCCTTAATACAAATATGTAGTTTGCAATAGTGAAATCCAAGAACAGGATTTCACAGTTGACTTTCATTGACCATCGTGCTGTGACACGTTGACTCATTCTTTTAGTATATTATGGTGGTATTTGTCACTACAAACGTGTGGGCGCAAGCAGAATCGAATTTGGAGTTACGATGAACATTTTACAGAATTACGAAGTCGAAGGGCAAAGTAGTCAATTCATTATTCTAGATATTATGGTTCGATATTTGTATTATTTTAATAATTTTTTTGGTGGATTTTTGTGGCCCGTGGGGCCCGCATCCCACTTCCCCTTCTTCCCCGTGTCTCTCTCTCCCCCAGTACTCGCGGACTCTCTCGAACTCTCTTCCCTCACTATCTTTCTCACTCTCTCGAGCTTCTTCTTCTTCCTTGTCGAGATGAAGCCCAAAAAACCACCAACTCGCCATCCTCTCTGGCGAGCACCGCAAACCACCACCACCATATGTGGGCCTTCTCTCTCCCTCTCGTGACTCTCATTCTCTCCCTTAGCTCTCTCTTTCTCTCTTCAGTCCCAAACTCTCTCTTTCCTCTGTAAATCCGAGGAGACCACACCGTCATAGCCAATTTTCCATGGCAGAAAGAAAACCATGTCACCAAGCATCAACCCTCTCCTGTATCCTCGGAACTTGAATGTAGACCCCCATAAGGTATAAAGGACTGGTTAAAACAAGAACATGGATGCCCATAAGGTATAAAGGACTGGTTAAAACAAGAAGAGTAGACGGGGAAAGAGGTAGCAAAAGGAACGAAAGGAGGAAATAGAAAGAAAAAGGCCAGATCTTCCACCGACCACGGCCACGGCGAGGGCCGGCGACGACGAAATGAACAGGTTGGAAGCAACTCACACTAATGGTGGGAATGACTCTCAAGAATAGTGAAAGCCTCTCACACTCGGAGATGAAAGTTTTTACAGATACTACTATTTTGCTCTATGATAACGGCTAATTTAGTCACCAACATTCTCATCATTTGTAATTACTAGATTCTTTCTTTCGTTTTTTTTTCGTCGAAAAGGAGCAATTCGTGTTCGAAATGAAACTGGCAACAGCTTATTACCCAAGTCCCAAATCCTCACTACGGTTGAAATGAGCGTTTTGCTTATGATAATGAGACAGTTGAAAAGAAGCTGTTAAATCTTTCGAGTGTACATTGTACAGAAACCATCTGCAACACTATTAAACATATGATACAAGAGAATACATTTTACAAGCTGACCTCCAAGGTTAAAAAATGGGGGAACTATAAACCAAGTAAAGAAACAAAACCATCAGAAACCTCTACCTTTTTCCCTTGGTTGTCCGTAAGTGCTCAACCAAAATCTCCGATCTAGGGCAAAGTGCCCATGAACTTAGAAAGCAATACAAAACAAGAAAGAAAGTCTAGATGCATTCCTCAAATGCGGAGGTAGCCCCTTCTTTCTTGAACTCCAATTCCATGGGTTCTCTTTAGGAATGACTTCCTATTGAGGGACCAGCTCCTCTTCATGACCCTGCTTCTGTGCCAAGCAGCTATTCGGGTATAAAGAACAGGAAAGCTGAAGCAGAGAAGTGCCAAAAGAAGCATAGCTACACAGAGTAACATGACATTACGGAAACCATCTTTCAACGTTGGGTCTTTTTGTCCTGTCCATGGAACTCCCCCCACATTCATGCCGAACACTGCAAGGGATACAAGGGTTTGTTGTCAAATGCTTCGTGCTCACAGTGGAACATATAAGGATGCCTCACAAATACCTGCACATGAAAATTTAAGCTAACAAACAACTTTACCTCCAGTAATGATGGATAAAGGAAGGAATATTATAGAGAGGAAAGAGAGATAATACAGTTTCCTGTTTATCTGCTCAGCTTGCCAGCTGTCTAGACCAGCCTGTATTGCCGTGACACGATTTGCTATAAAGCCTACATTCTCCTTTAGCCTCCTCAACCGTCCGATCAGCTCTTCAAGTGAGGCAATATCTTCACTCGAAAACCATTGCTTTGAGGAACATCTTTCTTTGACACGAGGAAAAACTTGCTCCCCATGAGCAATCTCCTGAGGTCAGTAAAATTAAAAGGACAATCAAGAAAGTTTATCCCACATGGTCATTCCTAGAATGAGAATTTACATCAGTTAGGAGTTACATTTTCTACCCCGTTCACATTCTTCTAAACAATCAAGGAGCATGTATGATATGACACATGTCTACAAACTACGATGTTTATGTGCTATTAGGCCCAGTCTCCAAAATTGCTGGTGGAAAAACAATCAAACAACAACAACAAAAAAGCCTTATCCCACTAAGCAAGGTCGGTTGTATGAATCCTAGAACGCCACTGCACTCGGTTTTGTGCAATTAAGTATTTTAAACTCATGGAACTGGCTCCAGTGAAAGAACGGAAGAGCAATATACAGTCACCCTCGTCCTAATAAGCAACCCAACGGAAGCAACCAAAATATTCCTTGGTGAATAGGGCGAAAACTCAAACCACGCACATACATACTTTAGAAAAAGGAAAAGCCAACAGACATAAAACAGGTGCTATTGCAGCAACACCTCTCGCTTTGTCAGTATACTACGAAGAATGGCATGGATTGGTAGGAAATACCATTCCGGCACAATATGAGGCGGGGTGGGCATCGGATTAGCAAGTTTATAATTGTCGGGATGCTCCAAAACATTAGGAGCATAAAACATCCAAATGGAAGAAGTTTGTAGTGTGCTAGTTTCTTTGATTGGGTTGTTTGCCATCGTAAAGGAGAAATAACCTCTCAAAATATGCAGTAATGCTTTACTTGGTTCCTCTTTGTTCCACATATTAAGAAAATGATGGACTGACAAACTACCTGTAGGAGCCGCTGCAGATTTAGATGCATTTTGGGAAATCTCCTGTCATCCAGCATTTGTTTCTTTAAAGCAAACCCACCTGTTACAAATCAGAACACCAATGCATATTATTTGATCAAATAAAGTTCTAAATATACATAGAAGACTTTAGAAGTCTGCCTCTTTAATATAATTTTATTATTTTATTATAGTGCTAACTATGTACATTATTTGAAGGATATGCATGGTACTACATGCCGGTGGAATTTGGATTCGATCATAAACTCATCGTTGACATGCATGGCACTTATAAACATCATGCCAGATTGATATACTACAGAAATGGGATGATATATAACTGACCTGTTGGGTTTTTCCAGCCCATGATGAGTTGTCCTAAGTCCATTAGGAATTATAGTCTTGGAGGATTAAATTGTTTACCTAATTGAAGTTGTTTTCCAATTGGAGTTGTTTTCGATTGAAGTTGTTTAGCCAGTTTAAATTGTTTACCCAGTTGAAGCTGCTTTCCAAGTGGAGTTGGTTTCTCAATTGGATAAGGATTCATAACCAGATTCCAACTAGGATTAGTAATCCTTATTGAGGATGACCTTTATTATGTCTAAATAAGGGGCTATTGCACTAATTTTACATTAGGAGCAAAATCGTTTGTTGTATACCACTCAAGGAGTTGTGAGAGAAGGGCAAAGTGTGTGTGAGAGAAAATAAAAGAAATCAAGAGTGTATTTCTTGTTCTTGTTCTTGTTCTTTCAAGTCTTAATCCTATTCCGTTGTACTCATTATTGATATGGTGAAGATTGTTGTTGCTGCTCTGTGGAAGTAGGCACATATAGCCGAACCATGCTAATTCTTAGAGTTATTTATCTTGGTTATTTTTGTTTGAAGATTTCTGAGTTTGTTCGTTTTCCTATTCTTAAACGCGATATTCACAACACGACCCTTTTTGTTGTTTTTCTTTTATGAAATGTATGAATAATGTATGAATCTATGATACATCCTAATCAGTCATTTTTAAGCAACTACATTTAACAGATAAAAAAACAAAGGATAGAATTGTTAGTTATTGTATATGGAATTTCACCAATTCCTAATGTCCATTCTCTTTTTAACCTTTCCTCAGTGGTTTGTTACACGAAGTCAAAGTCCTAATTACAAATGGGAGACAATACAATTACTGAAAACGTCAGCAGTTTAAAATGGTGTCTAAGGAATATATATCTTAGCAGTTCAAGATTGCATCAGTTAACTAAAAGGACAACGAAGTACGTCCCACCAGTTACTGAAGGTATCCCAAATCAACTGAAATTAGAATTGCTTATAACAGAGAACAGCACTACCGATTAGAAATATGAGGAATGAAATATGAAACTAGTAAGTTTTATAACATTTTCTGCACACTGGATGAGAAATTAGAAATTGAATAGAATCATTTTTTTTTTGGTTACAAAATTGACTAGAAATTTGTTAGAAAAACAACATATGCTGGGATAAACAATGAATAGACAGAAGAATGCGTTAAAATGAAATCTATTGGAGGTGCTTAAACGTAGTAGATGAAACTCACCTTTATCCATCTGAAGCTCAACGGAATCCAACTCTATCTCAAGTTTAGTCACAACATCTTGGAGGTGATCCACATGCGTGTCAACAATATGAACTACAAGATTTGAGACAGATTTTGGCACAGGATTATCGGCTTCCTCAGAGTGATTCATTGTCAATAAGAACTCAAGAACATGCTCCCCTATGACAATCCCGCTCCTTTCCCTCTGCTCTCCTCTATGATACGAGGGACTCTCCACACTAGGAATCTCCGAGAGAAGAGATTGACCCACCGGTGAGAAACCCAATCTGGGAACGCGGCCCAAACTCACAGTGATCACTGAATTCTCAGTAATTCTTGCGGCAATTCTAAATGTGAAATCACTAGAGGGAGGGCCGGGAGAGTTGACTCTGAAGACTAGAGCCCCATCAACATACCCACAAAATGGTCCATTGCTGACAAGAGAGAGAATATCCTGGAGTTTCAAAGGCGGGCAAAGAACGCCAATGAGGTCTTGGGCAGACTGACAAAGCTTCTGATGTCCTTTTGGAAGTTCAACATGGTACCAACAGAACTCATTGCCTCTACCTTCTGTCAGATCCCATTCCTTATTGTAAAACTTTCCAGAACCATCAAAGATATAGGCTTTCTTTCTCACCATCCCCCCACAATGACTCCGGTAGGAGTGGGGCTCCCGGAGAGGAGCCTCCGCAGAGGGCTCTCTGTCCATTTCCTCCGCCTCTCCGTTGGTGACGGGTTCCTCTTCAGGTAGCTCCATAATTGTATAGCTTTTATAATATAATCAACCCAATACTATCAATACAAGTCCACAATTATATCAAAGTAAATTATAGGCAGATAAATCCTGAATCCACCTTCCCACCAATCATATAAAACCTCTAATCAATCATTTTTCAGGTCCAACAAAACATTGCAGGCTTCCAATTACATTACAAATGGCAAAGATGGTGCAAGTCAAATCAATACAGGAAAGGCTCTTTAGATCCAACAGCGCCAGAAATCAATATTACTAATCAAGCTTGAACAGCCCACATATTCAAATCATCCCCAAATCATCAATCCCTGAAAACACACGACAACTATTATTCAAGTCACCCCAAACAATATAAACAAACAACCCAGATGGAAAATTGGGGAAATGAATAATCTTTTTACCTCATGGGATGCTAGCAATCCAGCACCGCACCAAATGAGAGGCAGCAGAATCCATTAAAAAGCGGCAGAATACAGAAAACCCCAGAAAGTTTTAGAGCAGCCACACGCTGTTGAACAATTCCAAATGAAGATTGTGACGTATTGGCAGCTTGTTTATGGACCCTTTTTGTTTTATCAAGACTGACTCGTGAGATTATGGGATGTTTTGGGAGATAAAATGGCGGAAAGAACAAGAAAGATGACACAACACACGTTCTGCACATAACGTATAGTTTCCGGGAAAGTTCCGCCTCTCCAACTGAAAAACTACCTTCAAACAAGGAATAAATATTTATCTACATATACTAGCATATGGGCTATGAGAAAATTTTTTATTTTTGTTTTTGAAATAGAATGAGAGAGGAAGAGAGTAATAGAGACTGCGAGAGTGAGAAGTTTTTTTTATATTTTTTTTTATGAATTACAGCAAAATTTGGTTGTGTGAAATTACATTTCTGCTTCATATTTCTTATTCATGTTCTGTTTTAATTACATAGTTAAACTAGTAATTTCATATGATTTTGGTTGCTAATGAATGTTTTATTAATTAGAAGAGATTTATATAATAAACAAAAGAAAAGAAAAAAATAGCAAAAGGGTAAAACATGGTCAAATTTGAGAAATATTTCGCATTTTTGTTTTAAGTTGAGATTAGGAAACCCACATTGATGAACGAGGGATTTTGCATGATCTTTTTTTAGTGTAATTTATCTACCATTTCAGGTACAATATATTCAATTTATTTTTTTAAAAAGTATTATATATTAATCAAATCACTTATTACTATTATATTTATGTTGTTCAAGTATTATTTAATTATTCATATAATTGATTCCAATTGTATTTGTTTGATCGTGGAGATAAACACGGAAAGATGGATTTGTTGTATAGATTCTGTGAGGTGAAAGAGTGAAAAGAGGGATTCACCAAATTACCAACGTTTTATTTCTTGTTAATTTTTTCCTCTTTATTTGGCTACATTTTATCCCTTGGCTATGAAGCCATATCCCATATATAGTGGCGAAGCCAAAATTTTCAAATCATGCGTTAGGATTCTGACCAAAAAAGAATTTCATTGGACCATTTTGTCAAGCACCTAGTGGGCACATATCAATTGCTATCGACATTTGCTGAAAATTTAGGTCAATGTACGGCGACTACTACTCTGATCTATACAAGTTTGTTGACGGTAGCAGCAGAAATTGTAGAGTAATGGTTATGACTGTCAAGACTTGTAAACTGAGGCATTTTATCGAGCACTTGGTGCACATAATAGGGTTGCACACAAAAATAAAAGAAAGACAAAGATGATAGAAGAAAATAAAATTAGAAGAATGAGAAAGTTGTAATTTAGTTTGTCATAACTGTTTACAAGGGTCAAATACAAATACAAAAATAAATATACATAGGAACTAAAAAGTTGAGGTCATGGGCAACCAATGACCCAATGCTAGTTCAGTTACTGCCCATACCTTTACAAATTGTTATTATCATTCTAAAAAAGTCGTTATATGTTATTGTATAAAATACATAAATAAAAAAAAAAAGCAATTTCTAACATATATGAATATGTAATTTCTTAAAACTAGCACATGTAATTATATGTAAAAATTGTTTGTCTCACGCTCTTTTGATTGAGTGCAAGTAAAATCGGAGGCATCCACTAAGGTAAATATGTCATACACATGGATTCATATAGTTTAAGTTTGTGTTTAGAATTATTTGTTTTTAATGAGCTGCTTTCGTTTTGGGTTTACTAATTATTATTTTTAATAGGTTGTTTTGGTTATTTGAGTTTGACTTAACAGTCCATTTTTACTTGATTGGCGTGGTTGCTTGGTAAATATAGTTACTTAATTAGGCTTTATTTAGTTAATGCTTTGAACTAGGGATGGACAAAATACCTACGGATATAGGTAACCGCGGTTATTCGCTTATTTAAACTTAACGGTTACGATTATGGATATAACTGTTTATTTGTAAAATATAAATAGGCGAACATGGGTATACTCACGAAGACAAACGGGTGCCCATTTAACCATTTATATTATCTGTAAATTTTAAAAACAAAAATTGAAAATTTGAGGAGCGACTCGTTGTCGGATGAGAGAATACTAAAAATTCAAATTCATAATCTTACCAGATGCATGAGGAAGAGGAAGAATTGAGAAAAAAAATTGCTTTTGTCATTGCGAATTTCTAATTGTTTGGACCTGGAAATTTTGAAAGTGGGTGGAGTTAGCTCATCGTAAACTAATAGTCCTTGTGTTGTCACTCAGTGATCTGATAGTATTTCTCTTCACTTGAAAGTGAGAGGTCTTAGGTTCGAATCTCTTAGATAACAAATTCAATACCAAATTAGGCTATCCATTGTGTGGTTTAGCCGAACTCCCTCTTCCCTTATTGTAAAAATATCGATGTACTCCAAAAAAAAAAAAATAGTCCTTCTGTTTGGATTTTCCACTTTCAGACTATGGTTTCTTTCTTGCATATATTTTTTCTGTAGCCACCAAAGTTGGGATTAGGATTTGCAATGTTAAACTTAAAAGTGAAGCCAGAATGATCTGCCTTGCCATTGGTTTATATCAAAAAAGGATTGGTCTTTCTTGTTGATCTGCAGCTACGGGTTGAGTTTCACAACGAGTTTAGCTATTTCGTGATACTTAGAAAATATTTTATGTTACCTTCATTGTTAATAGCTAAAAATATTGTTCATTTACAATTATATAAATTTCTAGAGTGATGTGAGGGCTTAAAGGATTAGAATAGAGAAATGCATGTTAAATGTACTTATAACATTAACAGCGTTCAATTATCAGAAAGAAAATGATGACAATTCGTTTTTTAACTTTCAACTTGTTCAAGAAAAAGAAAACGGGCAAAAAAAGGGTAAACGATTATGTGGGTAAGAACTCAAACAATTATAGATAAATAACCGCAGTTACTCGCCCACCATAATCGTTGCACATCCTTACTTCGAGCTCAAATGGTAACAAAACCTAGCAGATATATCATCCACTATTATATGAATATTTTGTAGATTGGTTGTATTGTACTGCACAATGCGCATGAGTATGTGTTTGTACCTAATTTTGCATCATCGGCCCGAGCGATCAAGATCGTAAAATGAGCGGAATTCTAAACTGTTGGATAGAGAGTTTTTAAAATAACTTTGTTATTATGAAAGGATAATATTATGGTTTTTAATCGTAATAATTATTTTTGGTAATGAATATCTTTGACATTTTCTTGTACAAGATAAATGGAATACAAACTATATCTCCAACTCGGAAGCAAGCAGCACAGTTGAAACTGATTTGGGATGTTTGACGTGTGGACGTGTGGATTTGATCAGTTCAGTTTGGTTGACAGATTCACGTGGCATGTTATAATCATTATCATTTTAGTGAATGTTGTTTGTTTGCTCAAAGTCACTTGGAAGCTGTTGATAGGATTGGATTTATAAACGGCGATGTGATCGTGGAATTGCAATTAAGTCGCAATTGGTTTGCATGGGTATATCTGGACAAAAGGGGGCCTTTTGTTTGGAATATAAGGCATTACTTATGGCCATGGAGGATTATTGTACTTACAGTGGAAGATTATCTCAAAGAAATAATTTCAAGTGCATGAAGATAGCAAGTTTCTGCATTATGACATCTCACTCCTAGAAGATTGGCTTTCACTGTGGTGCACGTTTCTGCATTATGACATAGCCATCCACAACTGTGAAACAACTTTGCTAATGCAGTTGTAATCTGTTGCAGAATTTGAAGAGATGTTAATAGCATAATCAAAATAGTGAGCTTTTCTTACTATTTATTTTTGGGGTTTTTTGTCCTTTGGAATGAATATGGTATGCAAATAATATGTTAACAGTCTTTAGGAGATACCCTAATTTGATTGCTTTGTTGGTACTTCATTGTTCTGAGGTGGAGGCCCAGGCAGAGTTTGAATATGTGGCTGGCTTAGCTGCAGATGGATGGGTGCATGCAAATCATATGCATTACTGATGCTATATGGAGGCTGGGAAGTTTTGTTTCCTCCAATCATATCCCTTGCTTCATAAACCTGAGATTAAAATATTCTGTGTTAGTGTTTGCCAGAGAAGACATCTTCACATTCGCTGATGAGTATAATTAACATAATGGCTTTATGTTTTAAGCTCATTTGGTTCCTCTCACTTTCCCTTTACCATTTCCTCTCTCCACCCCTTTGATGAATTATAATGTGTTAAATAGCAGAGCTTAATGTATAAACAATACCTTCTTTTGCAGTTCCTCATTCTCTTTACCTTTGAGGTCTAGCTTCTTATAGAGTTCTATATTCTCTTGATGTATGAAATTTGTCTAAAAATAAAGTAAAAAACAACATTAATAAGTATCAATTAACCCCCAATAAAATGAATTAACATTAATCAACTGGGAAAAATCTCAGCCAGTTTACCTTCTGGTTCAATTCTTTTATTTCATCATCAAATATCTGGTTCTGCATAATAGAAAGAAAAAAAAACCAAAATGAGTGCCATGCATGTGCTATATAAAGAAGGGAGCATGAAATTATTAACTAAGACTATAATCAGGGCTAAGGCTTTTGATACCTTTTTTGTCCGGACACCTTTCAAACTCATCTCCAGCTGGCTTTCCAAATTCTGTAGATCTTTGGCACTCAAACCAGAAAGTTCTTCCCCCATTAACTGCCTGCATAATTTACAGAAGGTGTGGGGGTATACTCTAATTGTTCTCACAAACTAATTCATATTTACTAAATGTTACTTTGTGGTGTATGAGATACCATGTTTTCCCCAATAAATCACTATCTCACATTTCATGGGAAAACCTCAAGTGTTTTAGCAATATTTAAGTAATAGTATCAGGATATTGTGAAGAGATTTTGCATTTTAGTTGGTTTAAAACTTGGTCTCTGGCAAAATCGCTTAAGGAGGAAGCATAGGGAACACCCAGATCATTTAGGAGTAGGACAATGTGTTGTTAGGCTTCATTGGGGACCTCAGTTATTGGGTTGGTATTTGGATGAACCGTGATTAGTTTGATACCTTTTGAATAAGCAACATGAAATATGCATTGTTATGTTTTGGTACTTGAATCAAATTGTTAGGCTATGTTGAAGATTCAATATAAAGCAATTATTGTACCTGTGACATTCTTCCAAGTACCGCAATTGTTGCCTCAAGCTTGCTACCTCCCTTTGCCAAAACTATTAAGTACAAATACAATAAATGTTGTCATGCATGAAATATGGACTCACTAAATGAGCATTTATTGGAGCAATAGAAAATGTTAGCCATTGTAAAAGCACACATCAGGAATCTGAATCATGCGTATTTTATTTTATCCGTAATATTTTTAGGAATGAGAAATTAGGTTCCGATCTCTTTTTTTGCTACTCCATTTATTAAAACCTTATTATTTTTCAATTTTTGATCAAGGTCCTTAGGTTTTAATAAACATCATTAATTATTTCAATAATAAAATATTTTTTTATTTCTAAATATATTCATTTAGTGTTAAAAATGTTACATTTGATATATTTCTATTTATGGCTAATTTTTTATTATATATTTTTATTTTTAGTTTGTACCCATTTTTAATTTGCAACCCTTTTTTAATTTGTACCAATTTTCTTTTCAATTTTAATTTGTACCCATATATTAATTTCTTTTTGTGCCCAATTTTTTTAAAGTTTTATTGTATTTGTACCCATATTTTTTAATTTATTTGTACCCATTTTTAATTTTGCTAAATGTACCCTTACTATATGTATTTATTTTATGTCTTAAAATATATAAGTAGTTATTTTTTAAATATGTTAATAATTTTCTGGGTACAATATTTTCTTGCTATAATTTTATGAAGAACAATATTACTGTAATATTTATTTTTAAGTATTTATTATATTTTAAAAATATTATTTGACTTTGTTTAAATTTCATAATTTGTGGGACATTAAATGCATAAATACATGAGTTAAATTTCTTAAACAATGTTAATGACCTCGATCAAAATATTTAAATAAACAAAATTTTAGTCTAACAGTTAGGTTGATTAGGAACTAGAACTAAAATGACCCTTTTAGGAAATATATCTCCTTGCATGTTTACACAGACATGCGCTTGATCAAATGCTTTCACACACACACACAAACAAAAACATGCATATAGACAGATTGGATTAATTCTCAAAGTTCTCTAGCTTATGGCCATGCAAGTGTATCCCATATAGGCAGATATGAATTGTTTTTGGGGCCATGCAAGTGTATCCCATATATGCGCTCTTACTTTTATCATTCGTGAGTATTATTATCCCTTGTTTGATACCAAACGTGCATCTTATGTCTGCTCTGAAGGTTGTCTTTTCACTTATTTAAGCTACTCGGTGACTAGTATTGGTACAAAGTTGTCGAGAGCAGGTATCTACGTAATTCTATTGTGAAACAGCAAGAACATTACCGATAATTTACCCTTTATTGAAATTGAAGGATGTGTTACTTGCCATGCATATTATCTTCCCCACTAAAGAAAAATTGACGACAATATTCGCCCTATATTAAGTTGTTCAGAAGTACGGCAAAGTTGTTTGTTGAGTGCATAAAGTTACACTTTTATGCCCTCTTTTACTTATGTTTTTGACTTAAAATCTCTAGGCATTACAAGGTATTTTGTTATTTGTATTATATTTCAGGATGAAAGTAAGGACTTGAAGAAATCATTTTATTTTGAATATCTTAAGAGCCTAGAATGGATAGTTTGAAGCCCAACTCACCCAAGACCGGATCATAGCCCACAAATGACCCAAGATCCGCCAGAAAAGACCCTTGCAGAACAGCCAACTTGCGAGCTTTGCCCCGAAATGCTCAGAACGAATTAGAAAATGGGCGATATATGGTTGGAAAGCCCTGGAAGTCTTCTTTATGATGGTATTTAATCTTGTGATTTGGAGGTTTTGACAAGAAGTTATGACAGAATAAAGATGAGCTGTTCAGATACAAATTTTGATAACAGCTAGTTTTTAGTTACTCCTATACTAAAAGCTGTTTGTAATGAGCTAAATGAGAGTCAATTCAAGGATATAAATGTGTCACATGTTAGAAAAACTCGTAAGCCTTTTAATAGGAGAAAAATACACATAATCAGAAGGAGAAAGAAGAGGAGAAAAAAAAAAACACAAAAAACACAAAATCTGGAGAGAGTAGGAGTCTTCAGCCTTGAGTGGTTTCTAGTTCTAGCTTTCCAAACTTTTTATGTATTTTGTTATGTTTTTAATTTAGTTTATGGATATTTAGGGCTGCTTTGAAGCCCTAGGCATGATTGAATTAATGTTATGATGCAGTTTTAGTTTATCAATTTCATTTGCAAGCTAGAATCAGTTTTCTGTTTCAATCATTTCAAGCAAATATTTTCAAGCTTAGCTACCTTGTTTATGTTTGCTTTTTGTTGAGAATGATACGGATGACTACCATATCTTCTTTCATTCATTAGCAACATGTGGTTAGGTTCAGAACTAATTATGTAAATTAATTCCATGAAGTTCTAGGATAAATGCCATGTTCTAGGGTTCATGTGTCCTTTTCGTTCTTAATGAGTTTCTAGATGCTAAATTTGAGCATATGCCATACTAGGTTGCACCTATAAATATAAGTTTTATGTATATGTCATGCATCTAACATGCAAAGTAAGAGAGGCATACAATCTAGTTATATGCCATGCTAGATATGTGAACATCTTAGTTGTGCATTTGAAAGGGATAAGTTAAAAGATCATATCACTGATTCATGAATGTTCAGGGGAAGGCCTTAGCTCATTTTAAGTCAGATTTATGTCCTAAAAATGTTTCTAATCTATTTCATGTATTAGGTTTATTTTTAGATAGTTCTAATTTTTCCCTTTTCTAATGGTCTTTATTTCTTTTCCAAAATTACTCAAACCCCCCATTTTAAGTCATAGGAGTCTTTAACTAATGCTAATTTGTAAGAGTCAAAGGTTTTACTAAGTTGTTTCTCAGTCCTTGTAGTTTTACACCCTTACTTGTGCCGCTATACTATCCTTATATTTGCACTCGAAAGGAACTTCAACATTGTTTGGTAAACTCTAGTAGCTCCCACATTTTACTGAAACCCTAGGATACAACTATGCCGCCTTTTTCTCTTCATCGTTATTCATGGATTTCACAAGATATGAAAATTGCTTGCCCACGCCATGTGGGTTCAGCTCAAAGATTTTCTTTGTGCACTTGATTCTTCAATTTTTCTTCCCATCACTCGAGGAATTCTCGTGGGAGGTCTTGATTTACATTTCCCAAAACCATATGTTACCAATAACTATGGAAATTGAATTATTCCCTTCCCTCGTAATGCAATCCTGCCCTAAAGTTTTTTCATTACATGGGGCATGTCCGTCCATAATGCTATTTCAAACTATCTAGACTAATCCTATCATGTACTTTTCCATACAGTTAAATTTGCGAATAAGGAAGACTACTTTCTCTCTATTTCTATGTTTGCTTTTCTATAATCTCTCCGAAAGGATGTAATCCAACATTGCTCAGGACGGATTATGGTTGCTAATTAATGTTTGTTACTATACATAAGCAAAACCATAGAGCTACGTAATTAAACAAGTGGTATGCATGCGTATAAACATATATGAAAGTATCATTATCCAAGAAGCTTATTACTTAGTGTTTTGATGAGTAGATTTTATACTATATATTTTCTCCTATTCTTGGTATGTTTTAGTGAGATTTTGATGCTTTGTTATATATTTCAATTATAGTACATGCGAATCAACTTTGAGCAAAAAGTAGTCAAACGATTGAATTTTGGAGTAATTCCAATTGGAGTAGATTTGTGAGTCTTTCACGAAGATTGTATCATAATTCCAGCATTTAATATCAAGCCGTTTGACCGTGGCAAAGAAAAGAAGGCCTAGCGCGTATCTTTTCCAGATTGACATTTTTTGACATTTTAGGTATTTTGAAGGTCAAGATGACATATTTTGAGGAAGGTTTCTTCTGAGGATTTGGTGGGGACATCTTTAGCTTTCAAAAGAGAAATTCTGGGTCCAAATCAGAGTTGATATGGTCGGTCAAAAGTCTGATTTTCTTACAATCCGAATTTGACTTTAAATAGGAAACCTTTTTATTTGCTAGTTTATTATTTTATTATATTTTCTAGTTTTATTCTAAGACCTTTTCTAGGTAGGATTTTATCTTGTAATAATATAAATAACGCTATTTAGCCATTAGTGTTCTCTACGCATTATTCTGGAGAACTCGGTTTGGAAGGCTTTTGACAATTCAAGTTTATTTACAAGGTGTTTTCTTTCCTTTTTCTATTTCAATAAAATTCCTTTTGTTTTATGATTATTTGTAACTAATTTCTTCTTCTAGGGTTAGGCCACGAGCCTTAGCATGGCTATGTAGTCTTTATTTAAATGCTTATGATAATATTCATGCATACTTTGAATTATTAATTACCGTGTTTAAACTGTCTCTATCTTAATGCTTAGCTACTATTAGGATGTTTCGATAAGTAGTTGGATGCAATTCGGTTGGAATATCATCGAGGATTGAGTATTGCTTCTTGTGGTTAATAATTGTAATTTCATTTAGGATGAATATCACATCTTAGGGGTTGCATGGTTTTTCAAAGGGTTTTCACAAAACTTAATGAGTTTTGTATGTTCATATTTGATATGAGTATCACCGACGGATTGCATGTTAGATATACGTTCTTGCTTGAATATCAATAGGAGAATATGCATTAGGAAAACCTAAAGTTGTGTGTGTAATTCATAAGTAATTGACAAAACTACGTAGGACTATTGAGGTGATGGCGGAACCCTAGTGTTTTCTCAATTTGATTTTAAAAAACTATTGAGATTAGTTGGCACTTTTGAAAATATGTTTTGATTTTTAATGTTTTCTATGCTGGCAACTTGAAGGAGAAAGTTTTTGTTTCAAAGTTAATTTTTTGTTTAAGTTACTACTTTGTTAGATTTTATTTTTCTTTTGAGTCTTGATTTGCTTGAGGACAAGTTAAAAGCTAAGTTTGGGGGTACTTGTCGAGTCGATTTTATACTATATATTTCCCCCTATTCTTGTTATGTTTTGGTGAGATTTTGATGCTTTGTTATATATTTCAATTGTAGTACATGCGAATCTACTTTGACCAAAAAATTAGTCAAATAAGGAATTCTAGAGTAGATATGTGAGTCTTTCATGATGATTGTTCCATAATTCCAAAATTTAACTCCAAGCCGTTTGACCGTGGCGAAGAAAAGAAGGCCTAGGGCGCATCTTTCCCATATTGATGTTTTTTTTTTGACATTTTGGGTATTTTGAAGGTCAAGATGGCACATTTTGAGGAAGGTTTCCTCTAAGAATTTGTTGGGAACGTCTTTAGCTTTCAAAAGAGACTTTTTGGGACCAAATCAGAGTTGATGTGATCGGTCAAAAGTTTGATTTTCTCTGCAGTCCGAATTTGACTTTAAATGGAAACCTTTTATTTGCTAGTTTATTTTATTATGTTTCCTAGTTTCATTCTATGACATTTTCTAGGTAGAATTTTATCTTGTAATAACAGTATAACTAAGGGTATCTAAGGGTATTTAGCCATTAGGGTTCTCTACACACTATTTTGGAGAAGTCGGTTTAGAGGGCTTTTGACAATTAAAGTTTATTTACAAAGTGTTTTCTATCATCTTTCTATTTCAATAAAATTCCTTTTATTTTATGATTATTCGTAACTAATTTCTTTTTCTAGGGTTAGGCCACAAGCCTTAGCATGACTATGTAGTCTTTATTTAATTGCTTATGACAATATTCATGCATACTTTAAATTATTAATCACCATGTTTAAACTGTCTCTATATCTTAATGCTTAACTACTATTAGGATGTTTAAATTATTAATTGGATGCAATTTGGTTAGAATATCACCGGAGGATTGAGTATTGCTTCTTGTGGTTAATAATAGTAATTTTACTTAGGATGACTATCATGTCTTAGGGGTTGCATGGCTTTTCAAAGAGTTTTCACAAAACTTAATGAGTCTTGCATGTTCATATTTGATCTGAATATCATAGACGAATTGCGTGTTAAATATAAGTTCTTGCTTGAATATCATGACAAGAATATGCATTAGGAAAACCTAACATTCAAAGTTGCATGCGTAATTCATAAGTAATTGATAAAACTAGGTAGGAAATTGATAAAACTATGTAAGACTGTTAAGGTGACGGCGGAACCCTAGTGTTTTCTCAATTTGATTTTCAAAAACTATTTTCTTTTATGTTTCTTTGCTCTTGCCGGTTTCTTTAATCTTTTTAATTAAATTCATTTTTAATATTTTAGGTCAAAAAATCAAGCTTTTCCAAACTTTGTTTTCAAATAATTAATTAAGACTTGATTTTTACATAAATTATTCATTCAATTCATGCAGAGAACGACATTGCTAGAGTCGACTATACTATGATTACCTTCTCTTGCAAGTATTTTTATGCTATTTTTACAGGTGGTAAAAATCCTATCATATTGGACGGTATCATATATATATAAAATGTCTGTATATAGTATAATTGCAGGTATTCAGCATAAAGAAGACTGGAGCTGTTTTTGTTGAGTGGTTACCTTGAGTTCTGAAGCAGGATTCAGCAGTTGATGGTGCTCCTCTCTCTGTTTGTTGAAACGATCGATAATTGATTTCATGCTGATAAGAAATTCATAGTGTATGGCTATTAGATGCAACAATCAGGTATCTTGTGAAATATTTTTTAGTAAATTCATAGCGTTATGGTTGTTAGTTTATCAAGCATATAGGGGATATACTTGTAATCCTTGTTAACATTTTGTTTTAAACGGGCTTGTGGAAATCTATAAACCCGCTTTTCTACACAGATAATACTGTGGGAGGGGCAAATGCTACAAGCCCCTTTGGATTATTAAACAATCTGGCAATGCTTTTTCATGCTGTTATATATTTTGGTCATTCGGTCATTTTAGTTGCTTAAATGATGATCTCTATTGGCCTTGATTTGCATTCACCTTCATAAATAATTAGTAGCTTTTGGTTTAGAGATATTTTTCTTCCCAAAAATAGAAGAGGCCTCATGTTAGAATCTCCCTCGCACTTGGTTAAAAAGAAAAACAAAAGAAAGGGATGTCTTCCTATATCCTGGGTAGATCCATTAAGGGTGTGGGGAGGGGGGGGGGGTCAGCTGACCTCGAAATTCCGATGAATCTTAATGGACGACTTGGGTGCTACTCTTAGAAGGTTTTAGCTGTCCTTCGTATATGCCCTCCAACTGTTTGTTAAAATGCCTCTAAGAGGAGTTGCCCTTGTCATTAATTTTTTTAATGCTGACCAAAACGACGTCGTTGTTGTATGAAAAAAAAAAAAAAAAAGAAAGACAAGCAACACTTAAAAAAAAGAAAAAAAGAAAAGCAAACCCTGCCCAAACTCAACCAATTTTCAAATCCCAATCCTGCCAAACTCAATCCATAACACCCAAACTTCTACCACCCCACATTGACTTTGATCTATGGGGTTGCTACTGTTTCAGTGGAGAGAGCCTATTTCGCTATAAGTATTGTGAAAAGTCTATTGCGTAACTGATGATAAATCAATGGTTGAGTAATATCGTGGTGGTTTGTATTGAGAGCAATATTTTCTCTTCCATTGATAATGAAGCTATAATGCAGCATTTTCAAAATATGAAAACGTGTCATGGACAATTTGTTAAAAACCCAATCCATAATTATTTGAATAAAAGAAATTTACTGGACTAATAAGATTACAATTCAACCATTAAAAGTGTACAAATCTAACGGTCTCAAAATTTGTCTTTTTTATGTCGCCACAGAACCGCCCCCTATATATATACTTATGCAATTGAGTGAGAACTTGTAGGTAGAGAATTCTAACATCTAAAAACTCCGCCTTCCCCATCATGCATCCTCCTTCGTACGTACCAAGAAAAGAGCATTTCCTAAAGCTCGAGCCTGCATACTATTCCTCAGTTTAGGCCCTAAAGAAATGTGATATTCATAGATGACTTGTTTTTAAATTGTCAAACTAACTACAAACTTCTCATTCAAACTTTGATGAAGTGCAACATGGAGGTGACGCCAGTTGAAGGAGGTACGATCAAGTGAACTTTGTCTAAGAACTTTGTCTTTTTAAGAGCTGTGTCCTCATGTGGACAAACAAAGCAATTGAGGAGGCAACATATATATATATATATATATATATATTAATTAAGACGTCTAAGTAATTAAGGAGAAGCATGCATCTACTTATTTACAAATTCTCATCGTTCATGCCTCAGAAACCCCTCTTCGTTGAACATTACTAAATAATTAAATTCAATGTACTTCTTGTATCATGCATTAGCTCCATTCTGTCTATTTATCACTATATGTAAATAATCAGCTCTTACCTATATATATCATAGTTGAATCCTATATATATATATATATATATATATAGAGCACAATGTGAGAAGCTTTCATATGTTTATTTGTAACTTTTTTTTTTCGTTTGGAAGTTTTTTAAAAGCAATTTCTTATCAGGTATAATGTCTTTCTGAATTTCTATGCATATAGACAAGGAAAGGTTCTACACAATCCATGACCACAAAACAGGAGGCAACCAAATACCCAAATAACATCTTCGGTTAATTCCACAGGCTATATATAGATTCATAAAAATAAAAAAAGTATTTTATGCAATAATAACATCTTCGGGCAAGCAAAAATCTTCACATGAGAACAATGTTTCGCTCCAAAGAAGATTAAAAGGACGCAATAGCTGATATGTGTTGTCTGAATTAGTACAATATAACAAGTCTACCTCAAATATTTTGCTAGAACATGCAGCATATATATTCTGTGTCTATATCGAACAAGTAGCTCTAGTTTCATTGCAAACTCAACCCAACTAAAAGTTCACAGGCAATATACACACATATATAGATAGATTGATTGAGAGAGAGAAAGAGAGAGAGAGAGAGAGAGAGAGAGAGAGAGAGAGAGAGAGATCTAACCTAGTGCTAGCATAATCGTAAAGCCTGCCGGTGCTAGAGAAGACAATCAATCCAACCTCAGCATCACAAAGGATTGATAGCTCCTTAGCCTTCTTAAGCAACCCATTTCTTCTCTTCGAGAAGGTCACTTGCCTGCTCGTCGAATTGTCAATCCTTCTAATCACAATCTTTCCTCTCCCCATACCTTCTTCTCTATTAGATCGGTAGATACATAGAGAAATTAGTTACTCATATTCAAGAAAATTGTCCCATTTGCCTAAATTGGTAATCAAAACCTAAAGCAAACAAGACCAAAAGCATGCCTGAAATAACAGTAATATGAAGCAAAAGGAGATCATCAACTAGAACCAAAAAAATCCAAAAGAACAGAGATCATATTTATCCCAAAAGAGAAGTCTTTTTTCCCTTTCGATTTTTTTCCTCAAAAAAGCAAGGCTTATAATAAACTGTAGAGAGCTTACATGGAAGAAACAAGCTATAGAGAAAACAGTAGCAGATCCCCTATTTCCTTAATTTCCTCAGATGTATGTACCTATATTTATAACTATAAATGCTTTATGGAAAGCCACAGAGTCATTTTCTGTACAAGTGGAAATCCAGTTTATATGACAAAACGTGGTACTGTGGAAGGAAACCGCCAAGTGGTTTAATGGCTTAACCGTGCTACCCACTCGCTAGAGTAGAGACCACTCTACTCGCTTTGTGAGGCCAACATTTCGTCTGTTGAATCAAACAAAAGTCAGTTGACCAGCGTAAGAAATCGGAGGAGGTGCTCACGTTACAAAAGGCAGTTCAGAATGGGCACCTGTAAGAAGAGAGAGAGAGTGTTGGCGAGTATAACGAAGAGCGTGGGGAATTGGGAATCCCCGGACACTCATGACGGAGAAGAAATAGATTTTTCAGTGTGACCTGTACATTAGTTGATACACTATATATTATTAAACAAATGATAAGATATGTGTACTAAAAAGTTAATAACTTAAAAAATAAAATTTTCCATCGTTCCTATTAAAATATGTAGTGTACCATTTATGTTCGATGATTGACACGTTTTGTTTGGGAAACCAAGGGCGCTCTCTTCCATTTTGGGAAGTGAGGTTTGGCTTTCTTTCTCAATCCTCATTGGTCTGCTTTCCGGCAAAAAAAAAAAAGAAAAAAAAAAATTCTCATAAAGAAATTTAAGAAACACAAATAAATATTTTGTGCGAAAATTATTTTGCTAAAATTAATAGGGTAAAGTACAAAAGACTACCTCAACTATTAGTGTTACAACATTTTCATACCTCATCTTTTAAAATTGACAATGTCATACCTCATTTTTAGAATTTGGTCTAATATTATACCTTCCGTTACTTGACCGTTTACTTTTCAGTTAAATGCTGTGGCTTGATTCGAAGCCCACTTTCTATTAAAAAATCATTAAAATATTATTAAAAACTAAAAAAAAATTATTTAATATTTTTTAAATATTAAAATAATAAAGAAAAGTAAAAAAATAAAATAAAAAACAACCCTCAGTTCGTCCCTCCCCCTCCCCTCCTCTCTTCTCCCTAGCTTCATCTTCTTCCCCCTGCAACCCCCAACAAAAAACAATAAAACAAAAAAAAAAAATCCAATTTGTCTTCCCCCCCCCCCACCCCACCCCACTTCTCCCTCCTGCAACCTAGAAAAAAAAAAAAAAATCCAAATCCCGTCGGCGGGAAGATGGGTGCGTGGAGAAGGTGGAGGATGTGGAGAATGGATGAGGTGGTGGATTTGGGATTGGCAGGGGGTTAGGTTTTTTGGTTGGGGGGGGGGGGACGAACTGGGTTCGTTTTGGATTTTTTTTTTCTTTTTCTTCTCCTTCTTCATCTTTCTGGGTTCCCGGGGGGGGGGGGGGGATGAACTGGGTTGGGTTGGGGGTTTTTTTTTTCTTTTTCTTCTTCCTCCTTCTTTCTGGGTTGCAGGGGGTTGGGGGGGGGGGGCGAACTGGGTTGGGTTGCATTTTTTTTCCTCTTCTTCTTCTTCTTCGGGGGGGAGAGAGAGGGGGGGAAGGGATGAACATAGGGATTTTTTTTTACTTTTCTTTATTATTTTAAAAAATATTAAATAATGTTTTTTTAGTTTTAAAATTTTTTTAATAGAAAATGGGTCCTCAATCAAGCCACGTCAGCATTTAACTGAAAAGTAAACGGGCAAGTAACGGAATGTATAACATTGGACCAAATTCTAAAGATGAGGTATGAAATTGTCAATTTTAAAAGAAGAACTATGAAAGTGTCGTGACACCAATAGTTGAAGTAGTTTGTACTTTACCCAAATTAATATTAGTTCTACTATTGTGATTGGATTTCTTATCTTTTAGGTAACGACTTGTTCACTTAAATTTTGTGTGTGATTGTTGGTCAGTTGTTGATTTATATGAATTCTATTTAAATGAATGATTGATAACTGACAACCATATAGTGAAAGACGATTTGAATAGAGATGCAAAGCAAAAGTTTATTTTGATCTCTATGTTTACTATATATGTACCAACTTAAAGAAAGTTTGCACACTTAATTAGTTCAAGCGAAGACTAGCGAAGACTAGCGTTGGTATCAACTTATTTTAAGCATGAAATCATTTTTAGCTATTCTTAAGTGATGATGCATATATATAAGTAATTGTGTTTATTTGACATTATAACTAGATGATTATTGTTCCCGATGTTGATGTGTTTGATTATATATATATATATATATATATATATATATATATATATATATGTATGTATATATATGATTGCTTGAATTTGATTTGTCTGGCTTATCACCGATTCATACTGAATTATGTTTAGAATTGAGTTTATAATAGTTATTTAGAATCTCGCAAATTTGAAGATACAGGCTGTCTCTATATTATTCTAGTTATTATTAAAGAAAAAGAATAATGTTGGAATCTGAAGAGATCAATTTAGATTATAATAACACTATATGTATACGCGCATGTGTGAGTTTGAATGTTGTCACATTTGATTATTTCATTTTTCGTTAATTAATTTCACATATACTAGTGGTTGACGGGTACCACGCACTAATAAAATGTGAAAACTACTAACTTATGTAAGATTCAAGCTTGAATACGCTTCTAATTGAATTATTTAATGCATTACTCACTAACACATTTGAACATATAAGGGTTGAATCGCAATAATACAAGAATAATAGGAGGGGGAAGATAGAACCTAATTAAGAATCTTATCGTCGGTGTTCACACTTTGTCTCTGTACTGTTCAAATACTCTCACGTACTATTTGTTCCATGTGAAATTGATATATGTGCAGTGGTGAAGCCTTTTTGTAATATATAATTTCCCGTTCACACTACCTTTTGTTTAAGTATGTTTAAAAATGATTTGTTTGACAAACCTAGGATTTGACTTCTATAAATCACGTAGAAGATACAAAAGGATCGAGGTCACTGGCCAAATGCCAGAACCCCTAAAGCAAGACCAAACCATAGGCACAAAGGATAGACTCGGTACTTCAGAACAGGTAAGAAGGACAAGCAGCGGAGCTGAAGTCGCCACCCTTAAGAACCAAATATCCTTACAAATCATCGGTGAGGACATGAGAGGCCATCAATGGAGAGGATGTGAACTAGAGCGGACCATATTCTAATGTATTGTTACAATCTTAGGATTTGATTTCCTGAAAATATAACTTTAGCCCCTGAAACTCAAGTTCTTTACATAAAACCCGACATAGTCTTTTTATTTGAATAAAACCCAATGACTAGGCTCTACATAAGCAAATTCATTAATTTTGTTTGCCTTTACACATTTTGCATTTTTTAGATGCCTAAAATACCCCTAATTACAATTTTGATGTAGACATTTAATTCTATGCAGATTTGAAGGGAGAGATTGATGAAAAAAAATGTAGTAATGTTTAAAATCATTGCATTAATATATCAAAACAAATTGTATGTTAAGGCAAAAAATAACTAATAATGTTATACTTTCCTTAAGATTTCGTAATTGTTTTTCAAATTTGCATAAAATTAGACAATTTTAATTTAATCTTGTCATTTTCTTACCAAATGAAAATCTGAAAGAGCACTATAAAATAATTTACCTATATTTAAAACCTATAGGTAAATTATTTGGACATGTGTATTAGTAATAAATTTGCCATGTATATGTTATGATACATGCAAAATAATTTACTCCAGGGTGCCCTCTTGGATGATTGTATGTCGTCTTCTTGACATTAATAAAATCGCTATCATTTCAACTCAAAAAAAAAAAAAAAAAACTTATAAAATAAAAAATGTTATTTGATTCAAAATAAATTTATCTATATTTTATATAAAAATATAGGTAAATTATTGCACAAATATATATTAGTAGTAAAATGTGCCCAATATATATAATAATACATGAAAATAATTCACCTACAAATAAAGGAAATTTGATTAAAAAATAATATATCTACTACTTTTTGTTTATGAATTTCAATATTTTTTTTATATTATAAACATAATGTACCTACAATATAATTTACCTATTGTTTAATCTTATAAGAAAATAATGTATCTACTGTTTTATTTTTATTTTTTTGTCAAATACGTACTGTTTTATTTTAATGGAGATAATTTGTCTTGGTATAATTTTTACGAAATAATTTAGGCACTACTTAACTTTACCAAAATAATGGAACTACTATTTTAATTTGCCTACAAAATAAATGCTATTTGATTCAAAATTAATTTTCTTATATTTTACATATAAATATAGATAAATTATTTTTAACAAGCATATATGATAACAAACAAAAAAAAACGCCTAATGAATGTAATAATCTAGGTAAAATAATTTACTTACATCATTAAAGAATATTAATTGGTTCTTTGTTGTTTTTATCAAATAATATTATTATTTGATGCAAAATAACTGATTGTACAAAGGATTTTTTTTTTCCGTACGAAAAATGTGCCCATAATTGTTTATGAACATGGCTAAATATATATATATATATATATATATATATATATATATATATATATATATGTAATCCTAATATTTAGGGGTGTGATATCCACACACTCTTTTTTACTTCTCTTACACCCTTTTAATTTTCGGCCGTCGGATTGGATGAATTAAAGAAGATCAAATGATAGAAATTAACAAGGGGTGTGGGAGAAGTAAAAAAGGGTGTGTGGATAGCACACCCCAATATTTAGCATACAAGAAAGGTAAAATTTCCATATGGGGTTAATTGCTAATCATAATTAGGGTGAGTAATAATATTTATTGACATAATTAGAGTTTTGTGGCATAAGTTGTAAATATGTGATAATAATTGGTTACATATTTGTCTACATGGTACTCTATTTGAAATTTAGGTTTTATTTGGATGTTTAATATTATGTGGGTTTTTGTTTGGAAAATAGGAGTTTCAAGGGCCTTTTTCTAAAGGGCCCTTTGATTTATTATTTCTTCTGGCTTCTATGAACACTTTCCTCAAACTTTTATGTAATTTCAAACATATATGAATATGTAATTTCTAGCATATATGAATATGTAATTTCTTAAACTAGCATATGTATTTATATGTAAAAATTGTTTGTCTCACGCTATTTTGATTGAGTGCGAGTAAAATCGGAGGCATCCACTAAGGTAAATATGTCATACACATGGATTCATATAGTTTTAGTTTGTGTTTAGAATTATTTGTTTTTAATGAGCTGCTTTCGTTTTGGGTTTACAAATTATTATTTTTAATAGGTTGTTTTGGTTATTTGAGTTTGACTTAACAAATCCATTTTACTTAATTGGCGTGGTTGCTTGGTAAATATAGTTACTTAATTACGCTTTATTTAGTTAAAACTTGGAGCTAGGGATGGAAAAAATACCTGCGGATATAGGTAACCGCGGTTATTCACTCATTTAAACTTAATAGTTACGGTTATGGGTATAACCGTTTATTCCTAAAATATAAATGGGTGAACATGGGTATACTCATGAATACAAATGGATGCCCATTTAACCATTTATATTATTTGTAAATTTTAAAAACAAAAATTGAAAACTTGAGGAGCGACTCGTTGTCGGATGAGAGAATGCTAAAAATTCAAATTCATAATCTTACCAGATGCACGCGGAAGAGGAAGAATTGCTTTTGTCATCGCGAATTTCTACTTGTTTGGACCTGGAAATTTTGAAATTGGGTGGAGTTATTCATCGTAAGCTAATAGTTATTCTATTGCCACTCAGTACTACAATTTGATGATATTCCTCTTCGCTTGGAAGTGAGAGGTCTTGGGTTCGAATCTTGTAGATGGCGAATTCGTTACCAGATTAGGCTGCTCATTGTGTGGTTTAGCTGAACTCCCTCTCCCTTTATTATAAAAATATCGATGTACTAAAAAAAATGGGTAAAAGACTGTTTACTACCCTTATATTTCATAGTTTTCAACATTAAGTATGTTTGTACCATACTTAACCAATTCCAAAACTACTGAGCACCGATCAACGTTATACCGTCAAGGACCAAGAAGAGTTTCCCTCCAACTAGGAGGCCAATCACAGCGCAACACGTGTCAACATCAGAAGCCAATCATAGCGCAACACGTGTCAACATCAGAAGCCAATCACAACACGACACGTGTCAATGTCAAAACAAAGCTAGAAACTCTCTTCTATAAAAGGAGATCATTCTCCCACAATATTGCCTAATGTCATTTGTACTAAATCATTCACTAGTACTCACTAAAAGAGAGCTTTAACCTATGTACTTGTGTAAACCCTTCACAATTAATGAGAACTCCTCTACTCCGTGGATGTAGCCAATCTGGGTGAACCACGTACATCTTGTGTTTGCTTCCCTGTCCTTATCCATTTACATACTTATCCACACTAGTGACCGGAGCAATCTAGCGAAGGTCACAAACTTAACACTTTCTGTTGTACCAAAGTCCTCACTGATTTTGTGCATCAACATTTGGCGCCGTCTGTGGGAACGACACTTATTCCCACTCTCTTCAGCTTTGCCAAGCTGGTTTCCCGTACACTTTTTTTACTAGGCATCCCTCTCCAACATGGGCAGCGAAGGAAGCCACAACACACAGAATGACACCCCTCTTGTACCTAGTGCGAAGCAAGGAAATAAGGAAGGAAAGAGGGCTGCTCTTCAAGCTAAAGTCGATGAGCTAAAAGCTTAGAACAACAAGATAGCAATGAAGAATGAGGTCCTCCAAGAGCAGTATGAGAAGATCCATGAAACTAGGCGTACTCAAACACGCGAGCTCGTTGCCCCTATGGATATCAACCATCATTTGGGTGCCCCCCAACACGGAGGGTCACCTCCATTCGACATGGGTATCCCTGATGAGGAGCGAGCTAATCATCAAAACATTGATCAACATGAGACTTTTCTCAACCCAGATGCTTCGACCCGAAGCAGAAGAAGTGAAGGAAGACACCTCATTGCAGAAGGGTTGGAAGGATCGAAAGCCGTTTATCGTGACTGCCGAGACTTCCTAAAGCAACGTCGAGAGAATCCCCTCCACATATGCTTAAAGATCAATGACCCAAGGGTTTCTGAAAGACTCAGTCCCCTCCCACGACCCAGGCCAGCTGCCAATCTAGGGAAGGAACGACATGCCCCAGAGGAACATGAAGGTACATGGGACTCTGAGGTATTCTGACAGACTTGCCTTAGAAGTCAGTACGACGAGTCCAAGAAAAAACCACAAGCCTTTGCTCAAACTTTCCTACTTCCAAGAGGTGATGGAGACTTACAAAAGAAAATTCCAGTGGTACATGACTCTACTCAGGACCCCCTTGTCCTACAGCTCATTGAGGAAGTAAACAAGTTGAAGGTCGAACGTTAGGTCGAGATACCTGACTGGAACCAACCTAGGCCTGGCCCTCTCACAAGAAGGATCCTCGACACCCCCTTCAAGTGAAGACAAAACAAAAGCTTGGTTTACAACTCTATACTGGAAGGGAGGACCCAATTGAATACCTTAACCTCTTTGAGTCCACCATGGCATATCGGATGCCCACCGACGAAGAGCGATGTCTTCTCTTCCCCTCCACCCTCTCTAGCGGAGCTCTAAACTGGTATTGCCGTCTTCCACCTAAGACAGTAGACTCATTTGAGGAACTGAGTAAACTGTTTGTCTCTCAACACATCTTCCAAACCGATCTCTTGCATTCTACAGATGACTTGTACACTATTCGCCAGAAGCCGGACGAGTCACTACGAGAGTATGCCGGTCGCTTCAGCCATGAGTATTCTCGCTGCACTGAGGCAGATGACAAGACCGTCCTCAAGGCCTTCATAGCAGGCCTACGTGATTGTTTCTTTGAGTACATGATCAATGCCAACACTTGGAAGACTTACTCTGAGGTGATGGCACAGGCTTACAACAACGCCTTCGCCGAAGCAAGGACATACCAAGGGAACCCCCATATGGTTAACCCTTATTAACAAGTGGGAAGTGGAAGTTAAGTTCTACCAAGTGAGGAGATATTGGCCATTTAGACACCCATTACATCATCTCCTGTCTCATTTAGCTACTCACTACGTCACCAAACGTATCTGTCTCTTGGTAAGAGGAATGATTTTTACTCTCAGCAAGCCCATTACAACAAGAGGGATAAAAGTTCGTATCAAGATAACCAGGGGTGAAGGTACCGTCGACTATTATGACTATGGGGCCAAGCCTCACTCTTTCAAAGTGGAGGACTAGGTATTGAATGAAATGCTATTATAAGAAGGCATACACATTACAAATGTTTTGACTCTCAACAGTTTGAGATCTTTTGTCACACAAGCCATTCGGCAAATATTTAAAGAAGAGGGAATTCAGACAACTTCTTCTGAGTCTTTTGCGTTCCTAGCACTGAAACGCTTGGTCTACACTGAACTACCCTTATACTCCAACTCAAAGCTTCAACATGCGTACTTTGACACAAAGTATGTGATACTAAGTGTTACAACCAACATGATTCACATATCAAAAGCATGGATCCCTTCAAGCATAGCAAAACATTCATAAGTATCACTCATATCAATCAACATAAACATTATACATTCTAACATATTCATACATAAACATCATACATTCCAACACATCCATACCTAAGCCAACTGTGCTTCGAAAGGGTTCAACATACTTTGTGTCTTCGACACTTGCTATAATGTACCTCGACACCTTGCCCTTATTCTCACCAACCAGGTGATGAAATGTGAAGAAGGAACTCATCTTTATGCCACTAACTAGGTGATGAAATGTACAACCCGTACTCTAATATTATTTGGCAACTTGCCACTCATGCCACCAACCAGGGGAAGAAGGAACTCATCTTCATGCCACCAACCAGGTGATGACATGTACAACCCGTACTCTCCTTCATGTCACCAACCAGGTGATGAAATGTACAACCCGTACTCCAATATCATTTGGCAACTTGCCATTCATGCCACCAACCAGGTGAAGAGGAAACTCATCTTCATGAAATGTGATGAAATGTGATGAAGGAATTCACATTCGTACCACAAACCAAGTGATGAAAGCAATTCACCATTCATTCCACCTACCAGAAGACGAGTGGTACAACTTGTACATGTGAACTCCTAGCATTCACAAATAATAAAAAACCCTCAAGCTTGACAACTCAACTAATGGAGCACTTATGCCCAACAAGAGTTATAATCACCAACAAAGTCTTATTGCAAACCAACAACTTCAGTGCATGGCATACGAAGATCAAGCTATTCAGCCCTCTTGCATCTGCTTCAGACATTTCTCATCTGTAACAATGCAAACATTACTACTCATAGAAAGCTTCACACGCTCTTGATCAAGACAATGTGAAGCAAAACCAATTTATGGTGCCAACAAGAGCTTCATCAATGGAGGGCAACCACAATTTTCAAAAGCTTCACACACTCTTGATCAAGATAGTGTGAAGCAAAACCAATTTATGGTGCCAACAAGAGCTTCATCAATGTAGGGGAATCACAATTCTCAAAAGCTTCACACACTCTTGATCAAGACAGTGTGAAGCAAAACCAATTTATGGTGCCAACAAGAGCTTTATCAAAGGAGTTCAACCACAATTCTTAAAAGCTTCACACACTATTGATCAAGACAATGTGAAGCAAAACCAATTTATGGTGCCAATAAGAGCTTCATCAAAGGAGTTCAACCACAATTCTTAAAAGCTTCACACACTCTTGATCAAGACAGTGTGAAGCAAAACCAATTTATGGTGCCAACAAAAGCTTCATCAATGAAGGGCAACTATAACTTGCAGAAAGCTTCACACACTCTTGATCAAGACTGTTCGAAGCAAATTCAATTTATATAGTTCATCCAAACCTTCGACTACTACAAGGTGTGGCTTGCATCACAATCTCTTGCTCAACAGTGTGGAAGCAAAATTTGTATATGTTGTCTCTCCTACATATTCAAATTTCTAGTTTCCCAAAAAAAAAAAAAAAGAGAAATTCAACAAAGCTTCATCAATGGAGGACAACTACAAATTCTCAACAGCTTCACACTATCTTGATCAAGATAGTGTGAAGGAAAATCAATTCATGGTACCCTACAAAAGCTTCACCCTCACCCACCACAAAAGCTTCACTTACAAAAGCTTCACCCATAAAAGCTTCACCCACAAAAGCTTCACCCACCACAAAAGCTTCACCAACAAAAGCTTCACCCACCATAAAAGCTTCACCTACAAAAGCTTCACCCGCCACAAAAGCTTCATCTACAAAAGCTTCACCCACCACAAAAACTTCACCTACAAAAGCTTCATCTACAAAAGCTTCACCCACCACAAAAGCTTCACCTACAAAAGCTTCACCCATAAAAACTTCACCAACAAAAGCTTCACCAACCACAAAAGCTTCACCCACTAAGGCTTCACCTACAAAGCTTCAACAAAAAAGCTTCATCTACAAAAGCTTCACACTATCTTGATCAAGATAGTGTGAAGCAAAATCAATTCATGGTACCTAACAAAGCTTTAACCTCAAAGCTTCACCTACAAAGCTTCAACACGAAAGCTTCACCTATAAAGCTTAATATATATATATATATATATATATTTCGGAAATTCGACAATTCGAAAAAAAAAATAGAAAAAAAGAAATTTGAAAAAAAAAAAATTGCCTAGGCCTCATCTTCTTTGGGCCTAACAACTTTTATAACAAATGTATATGAAGGAGGAGTTTTGGGCTACTACTTAGAAAGGAAAATGGTAAAGTTTTATTCCTTTGGAAATTTGGCTACTAGTAAGACACCTCATTCGTCAACTCCCTTGACCGGAGACTTGGGGGACTCCTACCATATGCTATTGCACCTTGATACTCGAAAGTCTCACGACCACTCAGTGACTTGGATATTTCAAGTCTCTAACCGAGAAGTGTTCCTCACTCGGGAAATTAAGGGAGCACTACCTCAACATACATGCTTCACTCTCAAAGCTTCAACATACAAGCTTCAACAAAAGAAAGAACTTAGTGAAGAAGGCCTTGGTGTATTTATTTAACACAATACATTGAAATGAAGCAAAACTTGTTTATTGATATCTCCGATAAGTTACGAATATGTACATATACATGAATCAAAATAAACAAACAAGAGGGAGCCTTCACAAAGGTTACTCAGGAGAAATCTCAGCAGTCGGCAGAGCCCCAAAAAGAGGAGGCACCGAAGGATGATTATTCAGAGCGTCAGTATTAGGCAGAACCCCAGAAGGAGAAGGCACCGAAGGTTGATCATTTGGAGCTTCATTACGCGGTACAGCCCCAGAAGACGAAGGCAATAAATGCCTTTGGAACAAACCCACAAACCTTTGATGATCAAGTAAAATCTAACCATCAAATTCTTGCAGCTGATCAAGCTTCCTCTTCATGTTTGTAGCATAGTCATGTGCTACAAACATGAAGAGGAAGCTTGATCCGGGTTGTAGATTCGATTTTTTTTTTCTTCTTCTTCCTCCGAATCTGCAACTTTTTTTTTCTTCTTCTTCTTCCTCCTTCTTCCTCCTTCTTCCTCCTCTTCTTCATTCTTCTTCTTCCTCCGAATCTACAACTTTTTTTTTCTTCTTCCTCTTTCTTCCTTCCCCTTCTTCTTCCTCCGAATTTGGGGAAGATGTCGGTTTTTTTTTCCTTCTTCCTCCTCCTTCCTCCTTCTTCCTTCTTCTCCCTCCTTCTTCCTTTCTCTTCTTCTTCTTCTTCCGAATCTGGGTTGCAGATTCGGTTTTTTTTTTCTTCTGTTTCTTCCTTCTTCTTCCTCCGAATCTGCAACTTTTTTTTCTTCTTCCTCCTTCTTCTCCTTCCTCATTCGTCCTTCTTCCTTCCTCTTCTTCTCCTTCTTCCTTCTTCTCCTTCCTCATTCTTCCTTCCCCTTCTTCTCCTTCTTCCTTCTTCTTCTTCTTCCTCCGAATCTGGGGAAGATGAAGGTTTTTTTTTTTTTTTTAAATTTTAATTTTATAATATATATATATATATATATAATTTTTATTTTTTTATTTTTAATTTCCACGTGGGTGACACGTGGTGCCCAGTCATTGTCCACATGGGCACCATGTCACAGTTAACGGGAGACTTAACAGTTTGACTAATGAATGTATGAGACTGTCCCAAAATTTACACTTTAGGTATGACTCTGAGATGAAAAAAAACTTGATGTACTAAATGTTGAAAATCACAAAACATGAGGGTAGTAAACAGTCTTTTACCCAAAAAAAAAAAATATTCGTTATGTTTGGACTTTGTCACTTTCGGACTTTGGATTCTTGCTTGCATATATTTTTTCTGCAGCGACCAAAGTTGGGATTAGGAATTGCAATGTTAAATTTAAAAGTGAAGCCAGAATGATCTACCTTGCCATTGGTTTATATCCAAAAATGATTGGTCATTCTTGTTGATCTGCAACTACTAGTAAATAAGTTGTGCGGTTTGAATTTAGCTATTTCGTGATACTTAGAAAATATATTATGTTACCTTCATTGTTAATAGCTAAAAATATTGTTCGTTTACTATTATTTAAATTTCTAGAGTGATGTGAGGACTTAAAGGATTAAAATAGAGAAATGCATGTTAAATGTACTTATAATGTTAACAACGTTCAATTATCAGAAAGAAAATGATGACAATTCGTTTTTTAACTTTCAACTTGTTCAAGAAAAAGAAAACGGGCAAAAAAAGAGTAAAAAATTATGCGGGTAAGAACTCAAACAGTTATGGATAAATAATCGCGGTTACTCGCCCACCATAATCGTTGTCCATCCGTAGTTCGAGCTCAAATGGTAACAAAACCTAGCAGATATATCATCCAATATTATCCGAATCTTCTGAAGTCTGAAGTCAATTTGAAGATTAGTTGTTGTTGTTGTTGTTGTTGTTGTTGTTGTTGTGTGTGTGTGTGTGTGTGTGTGTGTGTGTGTGTGTAGGTGCATAGTTAGGTTTTGAAGCTGCATGCTGCACAATGCGCATGAGTATGTGTTTGTAACTAATTTTGCGTCATCGGTCCAAACGATCGAGATCGTGAAGTGAGTGGAATTCTAAACTGTTGGTTAGAGAGTTTTTAAGATAACTTTATTATTATGAAAGGATAATATTATGATTTTTAATGATAATAATTATTTTTGTAATGAATACCTTTGACATTTTCTTGTACAAGATAAATGGAATACAAACTCTATCTCCAATTCAGAAGCAAGCAGCACAGTTGAAACTAATTTGGGATGTTTGGCGTGTGGACGTGTGGATTTGATCAATTCAGTTTGGCTGACAGATTCACGTGGCATGTTATAATCATTAGCATTTTGGTGAATGTTGTTTGTTTGCTCAAAGTCACTTGGAAGCTGTTGATAGAATTGGATTTATGAATGGCGATGTGATCGTGGAATTGCATTTGGACAAGGATTGTCTGTCCTCCTTTTTTTCATGCCCTTCCATGCCCTCCTGTTTTGTGTGGTCACGGTTAAGCCACGTTAACATTTTATATTATTTGTTTATAAAGATAATAAGACAAAAATGAATAGTAATATAAAATGTTCACGTGGCTTAACCGTGACCACACAAACAGAAGGGCATGGAAGGGCATGGAAGGGCATGGAAGGGCATGAAAAAAGGGAAGGTAGACAATCCTTGTCCATTGCATTTAAGTCGCAATTGGTTTGCATGGGGTATATTGGACAAAGGGGGGGCCTTCTGTGGAGCCAAAAATATTCACTAGGCGACACGTGGACTTTTGAACGAAAGAGGACAAAAATACCCTTGAGGCATACCGGGATTCCTACGCGCAAGCAGCAGGAAATTATCTTTCAACCAAGTCAAAAGTGCTCAAAATAGGTAACGATTTAAAGCCTATTTCATCAAATCCTTTCTATAAGGTAATTCCCAAAACCTAATTCATTTTATATGTTTTATATTCCATTATTTAGCTAATCAATTAGCTAAATAATATTTTCCTTTCATGTTTCCTAAAAATTGACTAATTAAGGGATTAATCACCTAATCAATCCCTTAATTATCAATTTGAAACATCCACTCAAACCTAAAAAATACTATAGGGCCGGCTATCCCATTCAAAACCTAAACCATTACCTTTTTGTTACCTTTTCCCACCATTTCTTCCCTTTTATTAGCCAATCAATACCATAATTACTATAACATTTCCTTTCATATTTAACTAGCCAATTAATTGGCTAATTAAACCAAAAATAAAACCTAAAATTCCCACCTAGTAGCCGGCCACATTTCCTCCCTTTATTCTTTACCTTTTTGATTTTCTCCATCTTATTACCCAAATAAAGCTAATCATTCAATTTGATAACACGCCATTTATTTCTATCATATTTTATTAGCCAATAAAGTGGCTAATTAAACCACAAATTCACCAAAAAAAATGGAGAGAGTGGCCGGCCATTCCTTGAAGAAAATGGAGAAGCCTAATCCTATAAATAGGCTCCTATTTTCACCAAAAACTCATTCCAATCCTCTTGCAAAAATTCCAAAACACTCTAAACACTATTTCTCTCTAAAATTCTAACTTTGGCATCGGAGGTTCTTTGGCCAAAGCCCCCCCTATTCATCGTGGGCGCGTGAGGCTTTTGGCCTTAACCTAAGGTGCTAGTTGTTTTGTAGGTGCAAAATCGTCCAAGATCGAAGAGGAGAAAATTTGCATCCACAAATTGGTGCTTTCATTGAGAGTTGAAATCCATACTCGTAGAAGACTCTCGCACAAAAAGGTTTTTTCTCTATTTTTTAGTCCATTTGAATATTTTTCATATGTTCTTATTACTAGAATTTTTTACTTGCAAAGGTTCTTTGATAAAACGTATAAGAAAAATATAATGGCTAGAAATTTAGAAAATACCATAAGTGAGAATTCAAATACTCAAGAAATGGGATTACGGAGATCCACGAGGCAAAATACGGTCGTAAGCAGAGTGGCACCACCACCACAAAGTTCCACCATGGCCCAAGCCGTGCCATCCAAGTTTGCACGGGCCCAAACCCAAGCTTCGCATTCGCATGCACCACGCACTGAGCAGCCTGCTCCCGTGATCCAGCCTGCTCATGTAGCCCAGCCTGCTCCACTGATCCAGCCTGCTCCCATGATCCAGCCTGCTCCATTGATCCAGCCTGCTCCTGCGGCCCAGCCTGCTCTCAAGGTTTCCCAAGCTGCTCAAGTCGGCCCGAGACAATCTCAACCGTCCGGACCAATCATCGAGGCTGGGGCACTCTCACCACATTTCTCCGCAGATTTGACATTCCCCAATTCAAATCTCGCATTTGGAGTCAACCACCATTCTATTGTTCAAGGAGGTGCATTCCATCCAAGTTTTTCTAATCTGAATGGCGAACAAAACTTGTCCCGACAAGTCATGGAATTGACGAGCGCCCTTGCACAACAAACAACCTTGGTGAATCAACTTTTGCAACGCATGGAGATCCAACGTGCCCCAGATGAAGTATCCCGAAGTAGGACAAGGGCAGGCGAAGAACCTCTCAAGCAGCGTACTGGAAAGCAGCCACTCAACCAACCACAAACGGAGCATTCAGGTAGTGCACACTCTCGATTGGGCCCCCGAGATAGCGTATACTCCCGTCTTAGCGCACGGAGGAGTGTGCACTCTCGACTAGGCCCCAGGGCAAGTATACATTCACGGTTGGGGCCACGCTTTGATAATCAACATGGGCAGCCTTCCAGACAAAGTATTCATTCGCGGTTAGGCCCGCAAGGAGTATCCTCCACATCACATCGGAGCAGTCATCCTGGCAAACGGAAGGAAACAATCGTTCAGTCCGATTCTAGTTCAACTGGCAGCCCGTAAAAAAATCATTCGCCTGCTAGGAATCCATCTCATACACCGCAACCACGACATAGACGAGCCGAGTGCGTAGAAGAGCAGCCTAGGCCGGCAGGTCGAGACCAGGGGCAGCCGAAGACTCCGCTACCCCAACAAAGACAAATCCAAGAAGAGGTAGAAAGGTTTTTCAATGAATGGATGCGTGATTTCCGACGCAACGAAATGGTTAACGAAGCACTAAAGCGAGATATGTCCAACATAAGTAAGTCACATTTCACAGACGAAATCGAGCAAGCAGAGCCTCCGCGCAAGTTTAGCATGCCGCACTTCACATCTTTCAAAGGAGATGGGGATCCCGAAAGACACTTGAAGCATTACCGAAGTGCAATGGTCCTTTATCGGAATAATGACGCCCTTATGTGCAAAATATTCGCCACTACTTTACAAGGCGAGGCACAAGATTGGTTTCATACCTTGCCGGCACGATCCATCCAGAATTTTGATGATCTTTCCTTGGTTTTCACCAAAGAATACTCATCTTATCTTTCGATCAAGAAGAAGTCCGATCACCTGTTCAACGTAAAGAAAAACCCAAAAGAATCACTTCGTGATTAAGTGAAGAGATTTAAAGCAGAGAAGGCGAAGATCATCGGATGCGATAACTCGATAGCAAGTGCAGCCTTCCAAAAAGGACTACCAGCAGACCACCCACTGTTTGGAGAAATGATCATGAAAGAAGACCTAACTTTAGCATATTCCTTTGCTCTGGCAGAAAAGCATGCACTTTGGGACGAGGCTCGACAAGCAGAAAAGGCTACCGAACAACCTCGAAAAGAGTTGACAGCTGCTCAAAAGAAGGATGAAAAGCAACCCAACAAGGGCAGGCAGGAGTTCAAACGTAGGGACCGACCCACGATCGAAGAAGGCTCGATGACCAATAACTATTCTAAGTTCTCAATTCTGATTCATCAAATCCTTCGTGACATCAAGAATGAACCATGGTTCAAGTTACCGAAACAGTTAAAATGAGATACTTCGAAGTTGGACCACACCAAGTATTGCGCATTCCACCGAGGTCCTGGTCACACAACCAACGACTGTTACACTTGAAAGAACTACCTAGAGAAACTCGTGAAAGAAGGGAAAGTCGATAGATATCTGGACAAGCCAGCTGAGCAGCAAAAAAGGAATGCAGACGGAGATGATGAGCCACCAACTAAGATGATTCGAATCAATGGCATTTTCGCTGAATCCGAGCACTTGGGGGCCACTAATAACTCCAAAAAGAGGAAGATCCAGCAGGCTTTACTAATCTCACAAGTTCAAGCAGTCGATACCCAACCTGGACCTATCATTGGCTTCACGGAGCAGGATGCGGAAGGAGTCGACTTCCCACACGACGATGCATTAGTAGTATCTGTCCAACTAGCCCATGCTATAGTCGATAGGATGATGGTTGACAATGGAAGTGCAGTCAACCTACTTCAACTTTCGGTCATTCAGAAGATGGGCCTGGAAAGTACAATTATACGTCTGGCAGAGATACTTACTGAATTCAACGGACACACCTCAACTACCATCTGTCATATCACACTTGACGTAAAAACACCGCTAGTCGTCTCAAAGAAAACATTTACGATCGTAAGTGACCCGTCTCCCTACAATGGGATTCTTGGGAGACCTTGGTTGATCAAGCTGGATGCCGTCACTTCCGTCAAGTATAAAAAAATCTGATTCCGCATCCCGGGAGGAAGAGTCAGAGAGATCAAGTCTGACCAGGTTTCATCCCAATGATGCACTGTGCAAATGTTGAAAGAATCAAAGAAGAAGACCTTTACCCCCGTAGAGGTTACCAAAGTCCAAAAGGACAAAGAAGTTACCAAATAGCAATTACAGCAGGTGGACCGAGAAGATGGCACCCAAGCAGACGAAATAGGATGGAAACCCGAAGAGGATGCCGAAGACATCATTCTTGATCCCCAGCGGTCGGAAAAGACGGCTAAAACTGGCTCACGACTAAGCCCAGACGAGAAGGAAGAATTCATAATTTTCCTTAGGGAAAACCGAGATGTCTTCGCATGGTCACCATCTGACATGCCTGGAATTGACCCCAAGGTGGCCTGCCACAAGCTGCACGTTGACCTTACTGCCAAACCGGTAATCCAAAAAAGAAGACATTTTGCACCCGAACGAGTAGCGATCATTGAGGCAGAAATCGACAAACTATTGGAAGCTGGGTTCATAGAAGAGGTAGCACACTCAGCATGGCTTGCTAATGTCGTACTAGTCATGAAGAAAGAGAAGGGCAAATGGAGGGTTTACGTATACTACACTGACCTCAACAAAGCATGCCCAAAGGACCCTTATCCTGTCCCTCGGATCGATCTATTAGTAGATTCAACTTCTGGGAACCAGCTGCTTAGCTTCTTAGACGCATACTCCGGTTACAATCAAATAGACATGTATGAGCTGGACAAGGAGAAAACTGCATTCGTGATAGAGCGAGGCACTTACTGCTACAAGGTCATGCCCTTTGGCCTCAAAAACGCGGGAGCCACTTACCAAAGGTTAGTAAATATGATGTTCAAAAAGCAAATTGGGGTAACCATGGAGGTCTATGTCGACGATATCATGGTAAAGGGCAAGCAGCGATCAGATCATATTCGTAACCTGGCAGAAACTTTCAATATCCTTAGAAAGTACAAGATGAAGCTCAACCCAACCAAATGCACATTTGGAGTATCTTCAGGCCGATTCTTAGGGTACTTAGTAACCCAACGAGGAATTGAAGCACATCCCAAGCAAATCCGAGCAATCCTAGAGATGAAGTCTCCAACTACTTTGAAAGAGATCCAAAGCTTGACCGGACGAGCAGCAGCCCTCAACCGCTTCCTCTCACGATCCATCGATCGATGCAAGCCTTTTTTCAAAGCTATCAAGAGGGCACAAAGAGATAAATGGGATGAAGAGTGTGAAAAAGCTTTCCAAGACTTGAAGGAGTATCTCACATCACCTCCATTACTATCCAAGCCGGAAGCAGCGGAGGATTTATACATTTATTTGGCAGTCTCCGAAGTAGTGGTGAGCTCTGCCCTCATACGAGAAGAGCTGGGGGCCCAACTGCCGGTATTCTACACTTCTAAAGCTCTTCTCGATGCGGAAACAAGATATCCGAAGATTTAAAAATTAATTTTGGCGTTAGTTGTTGCGGCTCGGAAGCTTAGACCATACTTTCAAGCTCATACAGTCATTGTCATGACTCAGTATCCCTTACGATCAATATTACATGGTCCGTACGCTTCTTAACGAGTGATGAAATGGGCATTGGAACTTGGCTAATATGGTTTAGTTTTCCGACCTCGCACAGTGATAAAGGCCCAAGCCTTGGCAGATTTCGTAGCAGAATTCACGCCTAGCCTAGGCGACGCAACAGAGTGGCCTAACGATGCCCCAGAAGCAGCCGAGAGCACCTCAGCCACGCTTGCTCCATCCGATAAAGACTTCTGGAATTTGCATGTCGACGGAGCATCCAACTATAAAGGCTCGGGAGCAGGTGTAGTCCTTGTTACTCCAGACGGCTCAATGCTCGAGCAGGCGATCACTTTAGGTTTCAAAGCATCCAATAGTGAAGCAGAGTACGAGGTTTTACTAGCAGGCCTCCGAATGGCAAAAGACTTGGCGGTGAAGAAACTCGCAATTCATTCTGATTCCTAACTAATCACCAGCCAGGCTACTGGGGAATACACGGCAAAACACCCAAGGATGGCATAATACCTAGAAAAAGTACACCAGCAGCTTGAGGCATTTCAGACTTACACTCTCACTCAAGTTCTGCGGGCGGACAATGCCCATGCGGATGCACTAGCTGGTTTAGGCTCCGTCCTTGACCACCAGTTTAAACGCTCAATTTCGGTGGAATATCTAGACAAGCCAAGCATAGAGATAGAGCCGATTGCCGAAGTGTCGCAGGTTAGTGTAACTCCCACTTGGCAAAGTTCTATTATAGACTACTTGGTCAACGGCACACTACCCACCGAAAGATTGGAGTCAAGGAAACTCCAAATCAAGTCGGCACGCTACTATATGTGGAATGGTATTCTTGTTCGAAGGTCCTACACAGGGCCACATCTCCGTTGCCTAGCACCTCCCGATGACTTAAAGGTTCTAAGCTCTCAATCCATGAAGACGTTTGTGGGAATCACTCTGGAGGCCGATCATTAGCCCAGAAGGCTCTTAACGCAGGCTACTACTGGCCTACCATGCACCAAGATGCTAAAGAGTTAGTACAAAAGTGCGACCGCTGCCAACACTACAAACCGGTACCAGCGCTACCTGCCAGTGAGCTACACCCACAGACGAGTCCTTGGCCATTCATGCAATGGGCAATCGACCTGGTAGGGCCTATGCCACCTGCTACGGGGGGCAGATGCATGATGATCGTGGCAACCGATTACTTCACCAAATGGGTAGAAGCAGAACCCATGACGACCACGACTCAGACGGATATAGAACGCTTCATATGGAGGAACATCATTTGCCGATTTGGCATCCCTCAGTCCATCGTCATTGACAACGGCCCTTAATTTGTGGGAAAAGATTTGGCGAAGTTCTTCCAAAAATACGGCATCAAACAACACATGTCCACGCCGAGGTATCATCAAGGTAATGGGCAGGCCGAGGCATCCAACAAGACGATCCTTGACTGCCTTAAGAAGTCCCTCACCAACAAAAAGGGAAAATGGCCAGATGAGCTCCCTGGGTGTCTATGGGCATATCGCACGACTAAAAGACGAGCAACCGGTGAAACTCCTTTCTCTTTGGCCTTTGGTTCGGAAGCAATCATTCCTCCCAACATCATCGTGCCAAGCATCAACACTCTACTGCCAAACATTGAGCAGAACAGTAAAGAGAGGGCCACAGACTTAGATTTGGCAGAAGAGAAACGCGAGCAGACCATCACCCGCATCGCAGCCTACCAGCAGCAGCTCCTTTCCAGCTATAATAAAAGGGCTAAGATCCGGCAATTCCAACCTGGAGATCTAGTCCTAAGAAAGGCCTTCATTACTGCCCGCAGAGAAGGCTAAAAAAAAAAAAGGATCCCATTTGGGAAGGTCCTTACAAGATCAGCAGAGTAGGCGGTAAGGGTAGCTACACTCTTGCTACCATGAATGATAAAGAAATCGAGAAGCAATGGAATGCCTACAATTTGAGGAAATACCATGTGTGACTTCCCGCTGTATCAAGACCCGAAGACTCAAGCAGCTCAACGGGTGCCCCCTCGTAAGCCGAGGACTATCCAATCATCATGCAGTTTTTTTTCAGCCAAGTTATTTGCTCATTTTGTTCATTTTTCAATAAAGAATTTAGAAATAATTTGTAACTTGGCTCGATTACATGTTTACAACAAATTATCTTCTCATGCACTTCAAAAGAAGATCGCACCCCCCGAGGGACCAACTATGCTCTCCAAGGCAGGGGGATGAACTCAACACTCCGAATATCCAGACGTGGATGAGCCTAGCTGCCCTAGTATAACTAGGTGCATGATGGCTTGCGCCGGGATTCCTAGAAACAGCCACAATGGTCTTTTTCAAGGCTTAGCTAGCTGAAGGATTATGGGTCTATTGGCCTAATCCGCAGGGAACCGGGCCCTAGAAACGGAGGGGGCACATTATGCAGCACACACAACGGACGGCTGCCCTGGAAACCTAAAGCTGCTACCAAGTGCACTAAGGTAGTCTACGGATTCCGGAAGACTGCCTACGGCTTGCCCTTCGAGCAGTAAAGCCGCACTAGACTTATACAACCGCACATTCTTGTGAAAGGTTAAACAAGCTAGCACGCATATACGAAGTTTTATCCACTGCCGACATGCTACGCAGTCGATAAGTTTCAGTTCTGCCAAGCGCGGAACAACCTACACCAAGTCCTAAAGTGTTGTGATACTTGCTACACAACCTACGGAATTGGAGAAAGTCAAGGTTAACAGCCTAGTGGTTACGCGGACTTGTCTGCTTCTGTAAGTAAGGCATCCGGCTGCCAACCCAATGGCTAACAACTTTGCAAAGTTCTACACCAATACCTACGACTGCATAGGCTATGCAGGTCTGTCTGCTTATAGAAAAGTAGCACGCCTACCACTGGTCTATAAGGTCTAAAGGTTAGGGCGTGGACAAAAAGAAGCGGAGATAAAGAAAAGCGAAGGAAGCAAGTTTATTAAATTTTCTAGCAAAAATTGATAAACAACTAGCAAATATTGAAGGAGTTCAAGCGAAAAAGGAAAGCAAAGAAAATCCTAAATGCTCCATAGAAGACTATTTTTCAATTGCTTGGACATCTCATGACTACTCGGTCGTCACACCTTTAGCAGCCTTGATGTTCTCAGCAGCGATATCATCCGGCGCTTTACCCTCAGCTGTCCCAGCCTGGACACCAACTTCTCCAACTACTTCACCGATAGAAGACTCAAAAGTAAAAGCAAGCAAGTCTTCTGGAGAAATAGAGAAGGTCTCGAAATCTTTACCGGAGAATTCAAAGTCAGACGGTCGCCCATAGAGATGATCCACATAACCCAGCTTGTAGAAATCGGCTTGACTCTGAGTAAGCGATGCCTCGAACCCAGCCTTCTCAACTTTCAACTGCTAATTCTCCTCAAGCAGGCAAGCACGGACCCGCTGCAACTCCTCAATTTCCTTCTTCAGATTGTCATTGATCTTCAAAGTACTTTGAAGCTCCAACACTTGAGGCTCAAGCTTATCGACAACCTTTTTGAAATAGATCACTTGGTTGTAAACAGCGATCAATTCTTCATCCTTCGCATAAGCAGCAGAGCAGAATTCAGAGATAGAACATTCAAGATCTTGAATTTGAGGTATGTAACCCTCGATTTCCTTTTCTGCACCTTCGTACTTTACTTGGATCGCATCAAGTCTAGTCTTCAAATCCGTGATCTCTTGGCGAGCGGCCTCAAGCTGCAAGGAAGTGGGGGTAGGAATGTTAGATCCCTTCAAAACAGCAAGCTCAGATTCCAATTTCTTGATTTTTTCGATCGAGGAGTAAGCTTCGGCAGCCATGGTTCTTGCCATCTCTTTAGCAGCCTTGGTATCCTCTTGGTCAAGGAGTATAGACTCGGCTGCCAGAAGTGTTGTTTTCTGCATCATAGATAGCAAGGCAGCCTTCCTATACTCGGAGGTGTGCTTCGTGAAAAGACTCGGACCAATAATTTCCCTGACGCCATCAACAAACTTGGCACATGTATCCATGTCTTCAAGTAGATCTGGTTTCAGAAGCGCGCAAACCTCAGCAAATTCTCCAGAAACAGCCTTGGAGAATTCGCCAAGCTTGCCTAAACGAACAGTTTCCTTCTTGTCAGCAGACGAGCTGGGTGCAGTAGCGGAAGAAGCAGGTTTTGGCACCACTTTAGCAGGCAGAGACACCTTGTCACTCTTCATAGTAGCAAGCCTCTCCAAAGGTGAGCCAGACTTAGCCCAGACGAACGCTTTGGCACAAACTTCGGTACCGGAGGCACGGAGGAACTTCTGCGTTGGGCAATTTTTTCAGCGATCAAGCTAGCAGCCTTCGAAGCAATAGGCGTTACCGGCATAAATCTAGCAGTTCGTTCTTTCTCGCCTTTAGAGGAAGTTAAGTCAATCACAATCTTGGGGATAACCGGAGAATCCCCACAAACAGTTTTCAGTTTCTTTTCAGCGGGCGTCTCTTGGGCAGGTGGGGAATGTTTCTTTTTCCCACCTTCATTAATAGTAGGCGCCGGAGAATCCCCACGAGCAGTCTTTAGTTTCTTTTCAGCAGACGTCTCTTGAGCAGACGAAGAATGTTTCTTTTTCCCATCTTCATTGATAGTAGGTTCCATCACAGCAATGGGACGAGCCATCGCGTCTGCCTTGATCCGTTTTATCTCTTCTTTTGGGGGCAGCCCACCTTTTTCCCTACGAAGAGGACTAAGCAGCCAACGCCACTCGCGATATTCGGAAGGGATACCCAGAGTGACGTGTACTTTCTTCATGTCCGGACAAACCTTAGGAGTTGAGCCGAATTCCGAATCTACAAAAAACAGCGGAAGACAATCAGAAAGTTGAAGAGTAACTGGGCACTAAAGTAAAGCAGCCGAGAAGATTAAGCAGCATGCGTACCAAATATGAAGACCGTAGGAACACGCAGCTCGGAGGAAGAATCAGACTCCCATTCTCCACTTATCTCCAAAGTCTCTTTGGCCCAGTCGTGATCTCCTTTGCTGGAGCTATCAAAAAGCTTATGACGAGATCGCAGTTGCCCAACTCCATCAATGTGACCTATGTCAAAGAAATACCAAAATTCGTTGGTGGTTAGTCCCAAGTCAAAGAATTGGTTCAAATTGTGGAACCCCACCATCATTCGGACCGTATTCGGGGAACATTGGGCAGGCGCACATTTCATGGAACAGAGCACTTCTTGGAAGAAACCCGGCATAGGGAAGGTAAACCCTAACACAAAATAGTAAGGATGGAACTTGATAGCTCTCTGAGTTCCACTGCATGGTTCCCGGCTGCTACCATCCTTAACTCGCCGCACACGCACTCCCGACGGAATGGCATGCCAATACGCTTCAAGAAAATCCCTAAACAAATCGTCGGAGCTAATCTTAAGGTGAGCAGCTTTGAAGTAGCCAATCTTGCTCAAAGACCCGCCTTGACGATACAACGGGGGCACATCATCATCATTCTTGCGGCTCGAGGAAGACATGCTTGAAAATTCTGCAAAAATACAAGGAAGATTTGTTAGAGAGTTGTTTTCAAAAAAAAAAAAAAAAAAAAAAAAAAAAAAAAAAAAAAAGGTTGAAAGCCGCAGGAACCCAGCAAAAAAAAAAGGAAGATTTGTTAGAGAGTTGTTTTCAAGAAAATCAATTTTTTCTTACCTGGAAGCAACGAAGAGCGATCCTTTACACGGGCAAGACGTAGAAGATTGCTAGATGAGGGGGAACAAATATCCTCTAAACTCTCTTTTTCTCTTGTAAGGATGAATAAGTTTCTCTCTAAAAGTTGATTTAACAATCCACTTAAGGTGGACTTAAATAAGCTTTGGGGAAATATATTTCCTTTTCCTAGAAGGATTTAATTTCCTATTGAAAGAGAGAATCAACAACAAAATAGGAAGCAATTCAGAGTTACCTAAAGCAAGAAAATCTCTACACCTATTGCCCTTTTCTGCAAACAGCTCAACAGGTGTGGGGGCATTTGTGGAGCCAAAAATATTCACTAGGCGACACGTGGACTTTTGAACAAAAGAGGACAAAAATACCCTTGAGGCATACCGGGATTCCTACGCACAAGCAGTAGGAAATTATCTTTCAACCAAGTCAAAAGTGCTTAAAATAGGTAACGATTTAAAGCCTATTTCATCAAATCCTTTCTATAAGGTAATTCCCAAAACCTAATTCATTTTATATGTTTTATATTCCATTATTTAGCTAATCAATTAGCTAAATAATATTTTCCTTTCATGTTTCCTAAAAATTGACTAATTAAGGGATTAATCACCTAATCAATCCCTTAATTATCAATTTGAAACATCCACTCAAACCTAAAAAATACTATAGGGCCGGCTATCCCATTCAAAACCTAAACCATTACCTTTTTGTTACCTTTTCCCACCATTTCTTCCCTTTTATTAGCCAATCAATACCATAATTACTATAACATTTCCTTTCATATTTAACTAGCCAATTAATTGGCTAATTAAACCAAAAATAAAACCTAAAATTCCCACCTAGTAGCCGGCCACATTTCCTCCCTTTATTCTTTACCTTTTTGATTTTCTCCATCTTATTACCCAAATAAAGCTAATCATTCAATTTGATAACACGCCATTTATTTCTATCATATTTTATTAGCCAATAAAGTGGCTAATTAAACCACAAATTCACCAAAAAAAATGGAGAGAGTGGCCGGCCATTCCTTGAAGAAAATGGAGAAGCCTAATCCTATAAATAGGCTCCTATTTTCACCAAAAACTCATTCCAATCCTCTTGCAAAAATTCCAAAACACTTTAAACACTATTTCTCTCTAAAATTCTAACTTTGGCATCGGAGGTTCTTCAGCCAAAGCCCCCCCATTCATCGTGGGCGTGTGAGGCTTTTGGCCTTAACCTAAGGTGCTAGTTGTTTTGTAGGTGCAAAATCGTCCAAGATCGAAGAGGAGAAAATTTGCATCCACACCTTCTATTTGGAATATAAGGTTACTTATGGCCACGTGGAGGATTATTGTACTTACAGTGGAAGATTATCTCAAAGAAATAATTTTAAGTGCATGAAGATAGCAACGTGTGGGAAAAGGTCAGTACATGACACGGCTAGCATCAGAATATTTTTCCACGGGTCGGATTCTATGGTAGTATGATGTGAGGTCCTGCAACAACAGGAACCTCAATTGAACACACAAAAATATTCTACGTAATTTTTCGCTCTACGTAAAACTTTCTCACTTTTGAGAATACAACTGACCACCCTAATTTTGTTACAACTGATCATCATAACTTCGTCAAGCATATCTCTCCGTTTGTGTTAAACAGCTCTGTGATTGACAATTGGTGACATCTCTCAATTTGTGTTAAACAACTTTGGAGCCGTAAAGTCAGGCGATCGAGGAGGATCTCTTAGTTTCTATAAGCAGCTCTACACCAAGTTCGGTTGACTACCTATCCAAGTCTCTATCAACAAGGAATCTTTGAATTCTTGTTGGAAGATGTCACCTTATTAGCTTTCTCGGCGAGTGAGGTATTACCAAGTTACGTTGTTTGTATTAACTCTATCAAGAAAAGCTTGATGAACAATGGAGATTGAAAAGCACAGAGGAAGAATTAATGAGAAATGTAGAGAGAGAAAGATAGAAATCTAGAGAGAAGGTAGAGAGAAAGCAACGAAACTGAACTGATTCTTATTAAGTCACACAATGCCAAACCCACAATACATATACCGTAATCCTAACTAACTTGCCTATGTGGCATATCCAGTACACCCAACTCTATTGTAATAACCTTAGCTCTTCATATAGACCAATAGACTATTGACACCTGTTACTCCCCCTCAATCTCAGCTAGGATTCTTGAGTTTGAGGTCGTAGCAATGCTTGATGAATAGAGGACTATGCAATACCTTGGTAAGTATATCAGCAACCTGAGAATCTGTTGACACATAATGCACTATTATATCTCTCTTTTGAACTATTTCCCTGATAAAGTGATAGTTAGTATCCAGGTGTTTAATGTGAGAGTGAAACATTGGATTGGAGGAGTGCCAAAGTAGACAAATTATCACAATGTAGAGCTGGATGGTGGTTTAACACTTGATGCAAATCTTTTAGGACTGATCTTATCCAGTAAACATCAGCAGTGCAATGAGCTAAAGCTTTACACTCAGTTTCGGTTGAACTTCATGAAACAAATGCTTGTTTCTTCGATTGCTAGGAGACAGGATTATTGCCAACATACACTACATATCCTGAAATTGATCTCCTTGTATTGATATCTACTGCTCAGTCAGCATTAGAGAATGCAAAAATATTAATATCTGGTGATGGTGTATAAGTGTCCATAATCAATTGTACCCTGCACATATCTTAAGATTCTTTTTACCAAGAAGAAATGTGCATCAATAGGCTTAGTCATGTACTGACAAACCACATTCACCGCATGTGCTATATTTGGCCTTGTGAAAGTTAAGTATTGAAGTGCTCCTACTATACTTCTTTACAAAGTTGGATCTTCCATGAGTGTTCCTTCTGATGCAAGCAGTTGTGTATGAGGTTTTGATGGTGTTGGGGCAGGTTTACATGAACTCATTCCTACCTTATTGATCAACTATTTTGCATACTTTGACTTATTGATAAACAAACTGCCATCAGGTTTATATTGAATGTGCAATCCCAAAAAGTATGTCAATCTCCCCATGTCTTTTAAATCAAACAATTCTACAAGCTGAGTAATAATCGTTTGCACTTTTGCTCTATTGGAACCAATTAGAATTATATCATCTACATAAAGCAATAAAATGATAATATCCTTACCATCATGCTTGATGAACAAGCTTGTATCAAATTGAGACAAATGGAATCCAAGAGATGGCAATACTTCAGTAAACTTTGCATTCCAGGCTATTGGAGCTTGTTTAAGCCCATACAAGGACTTAACCAATTTGTACACATGATTGGGATGCTTTGAATCCAAAAATCCTTATGGCTGCTTCATATAGATCTCCTCTTAAAGCTTTCCATGTAGAAAGGCATTCTTGATGTCAAGTTGCCTTAGTTCCCACTTATGACAAGTTGCTAATGCCAATATCAATTTGACCATGGTATGTCGAACCATTGGACTAAATGTTTATGAGTAATTAACATCTTGTTCTTGAGTGAACCCTTAAGATACCAATCTTGCCTTATATCGTGCAATACTTCCATCATGATTTCTTTTTAATTTATAGACCCATTTGCTGCCAATTATTGATTTATTGGATGGTAGGGGTACAAGATTCCAGGTTCCTTGAGTTTTCAATCCATCAAACTCTTCTTGCATTGCTTGTTGCCATTTAGGATTAGATGTAACAGCTCTAAATGTTTTTGGTTCATCACCATCATGAACATCAGCAATAAATGAAAAACCAGGAATGGCAACATCACAAGTATCATCAATATCCAATGATTGGAGCTATTGAAATAAAGCAAGATAGGCTGCATAATTCTTCCTTTGACTTGCTCCTGCCTTTAATCTTGTTTGCATAGAGAGTGTATTAAGTGATGCTGGTTCTTATGTATAATCAAAAGTTGAAGTTGCACTAGAAGTGAAAGGAAGAATTACCTGAAGCTGATCAGAATTGAGGACAGGCAACAAAGGTTGAAGTTGATCTTAACCTTGAGAAGGAGCTTGAGAGTTTGAAGTTTCAGATCCCTGTGAAGATTTTGTTACTAATTGATATGTTGTAGCAGCACTACTATTCTCATAAGAACCATAAATTGGAGAAGTTTATCTGAAGTTAGAATTAGAACCTGAGATGCTCTAAGATACTTGTAATGAAGTAGAATTAGGATTATGACCAATAGACTGTGTTCCAGTTGACAAACTTTGATATGTGGTGGAAAAAGGAACATTCACTAGAATTGAAAAGTTGTGAACTGTAGGGACATTTCTCATTACTTATGCAACTTTAGGTTTAACAACCTTAGCCGGAAAGGTTGATTCATCATGCAGAACATGCCTTGACAAAATTAATCTTTTTGATTCCAAGTTGTAACAAATAACACCTCTATACCCAAGAGCATAACCTAGAAACAAACTCACAGATGTTCTAGGTTGAAGTTTGGAATCATTGTAATGCCTCAAATATGGATACACAGATGATCCAAAAGTCTTTAAGTCATGTAACTGTGGTGGTTTATTAAACAGTACAAAATAAAGAGAAGCCATCTGCAAAATTTTACTTGGCATTCTATTAATCAAATACACTGCACGAGCACAAGCATGAAACCAAAACTCTTGAGGTAATCCAGCAGCATTCATTAAGGTAATAGCAGTTTCAATTATATGCCTATGCTTCATCTCAACCAAACCATGTTGTTGAGGTGTGTAAGGACAAGAGATCCTATGAGTTATTCATTTCAAAGCAATAAACTCCTTAAAAGCTTTACTGGTAAACTCACCACCGCCATCTGATTGCATACACTTAATCTTAAGTCCAAATTGTACCTCAACAAAATTATAAAAATGGACAAAGTTGGGAAAACTTCAGATTTATTGAATAGTAGGAATATCCATACATGTCGAGTACAATCATCCACAAAAGTAACATAAAACCTATATCTTTCAATTGATCTAACAAAAGTTGGTCCCCAAACATCCATATGAATCCTATCAAAAGGAAAAAGACATCTCACAGATTCACCAGAGAAAGGTTTCCTAGCTAACTTTCCATGAATACAAGCAGTAAACATACTATCCACATCATCTATAGCATGAGATATCTGAGACTTAGCTAACATAACAGACATTACTTCATTTGTTGGATGCCCCAATCTGTGATGCCACACTGAAGATTTCACCAATTGTCCAATAAAGGCCGCTGAAAATGCAAAGGTTGATTTAGGGATCCGAAACAACTCTCCAGGCTTAATCCTTCCTTGGTACAAGATTTGCTTTGTTGCCTTGTCCTGCACAAAGAACACTGTGTCATCACAAATAAACCAGCATTAATTATCTTTGCATAGTTGAGTTACTGATAAAAGATTAATTGCTATTGAGGGAACATGTAACACTTATTTCAGTATTAGTGAACTTAATGGTGGCTTTAACATAGAGCTGCCAATATTGTGAATTGATAATCCATGACCATTTCCAATTTTAATTGTTTTAGCACCTTCAAATGGAGCAACATTATTCAAACTTGTAATTTTCGAAGTCATATGATGAGACGCTCCAGTATCAAGAACCCATGTTGGAAAATTCTGTGTAGTGGCATCAGTTGAATTATTCTGAGCAGTTATAGCATTGACTTGATATGCACCTTGGTCTTGATTTGAAATATTGGGACATGTTGTATACATTGCAGATCCTAGAACATGATAAGAATAATGTGCCATGAAAGGAGTAGATGCACCAGAATTGCCTTGCTGCTGATGAAATGACCCAGAAGAAAATGAATGAACAGATGAGGACGCATTAAATGTTGGTGCTTGAGAAACAGGTATTCCAGTAGGCTGATATGCATAATTTCCCCTGTGATAACATTCAAGAGCTGTGTGACCTTGCTTTCCACAAATCTGACACTCAGTAGAGACTATATTTGTAGGTGTTTAAGAGTTCTGAAGAAACAATTCGGAGTTGTATGACATCTTTGTTAACAGATTTGACATTCAGGATGAATAGTTATCCTTGACTCAGTATTGTCATTCCATGTATTGTTCTGCTTGTAACCATTAGACCATTTTCCTTTGTAATTGGACCTGTACCCTCTATTATTCCTCCGTTGACCTCCATTATATGGCCTTTGTTGTTGTTGCTGCCTACCATTATATTGATTTGTCCCATAGGGCTGAGAAGGAAAACTAGGTGGCAGGGAACCATATGGAACCTGAGGCACTGTAGTAATTCTACCACCAGTACTAGATTCAGAATTACTAGAAAAGCTAGATGCTGCACCATTCATATACAAAGTTGACATGCTATGAGATAAAGAATTAATCACAGAATCAATTTCTCTTTCCGCACCAAGAAGTAATGCCCTAAATTCTTTCATTGAAATAGTAGTATCTCTGGCCAAAATCATAGTCCTTATAGTTGCATATTCCTTTGGCAAACCAGCTAAAGCAGTAATAATAACATCATTGTCTAAGATAAACTCTCTTACAGCAGTGAATTGATCTCTAATGGATTTGAGCCTCAACAAATACTTATCCATCGAATCTTCACCTTTTAGATCGTATGTAACTCAGTCTTTAGATAATTAACACCAGTTTTAGACACAGAAGCAAATCTATCCTCAAGACTGGACCAAGCATCTTTAGCAGTTCTACAACTAATAACATGTTCAATTGCATCATCATAGAGAGTAGCAATTAACAAGCTTAACAAAGCCAAATCTAATGACTCCCATTCTTGATATTTAGTAGTAACATCTCTAATCACCCCAGTTTTAGCACTTGCAGCAAATCTAGGTGGACAATCCACAGATCCATCAAAATGTCCAAACAACTTGTAACCTTTCAAGACTGACTTAAACTGAAATGCCCACTTAGTGTAATTGTTTTCACCAAGTTTTATGGTTAACATACCCAATAACCCTTCAATTTTCATAGTATTCGACACCATAATATCTTCAAACAACTATCTTACTAATCAAGAAACAAGAAATTTGCTAATCTTTCACAGGAATCTAGCAAACAACTAGCAAGAAAATACCCAAAACAAACTTTGATCTTCAAGATTCTACAAATCACAATATGTTGGAAATGTGCCCCAAAACCAATCATATGATGATACTTTACGAACATTTCACATGTTAAACTAATATAGTTTAATATAAAGGGCAAAAATTATTGTTTGAAGCCATCTCATATAAATGTTATACGCTTAAATGATAAGTCCAAGGAATATGTAATTGGGAGAATGCAATCTAAAGAAGTTAGATTCATGAGACCATTCTCTTTCGTATACATATCCTAAGCGTTCCTGATCATATGATTGCCAATTGGGCATTGATAGTTCGTTAAGATCAGTACGTGCTATGTCTTCTCTTAGGGAGAGTGACTGGTCTCGAGTCATTAGTGTGACTGATACCAAGACAAGCATGTAGGTGCTCAATAGAGAATGAGTCCACTGAACATGATCAACAAGGAGTTCTCAAACTCATATCACATGAGAACTCATGGTTGGGATAATGCAAAGTAGTCCTTTGACCTGAGGCATCATAGTTGTCTTGTGGTTAGGTCATTGATCTTTGACTATGTCAAAGTCACTCCGTTAGAGGGTGTCCACGGCATAGTTGGGGTTAAGCCACTTAGCCATGGAGGCAAGTGAATGCGCAACAAGGGATCTCTAATCTTTAAACCATTTGAGGGAGAACACTCTATGATATGATTAAGAATCTCTGGCCAGAGTATGAATGAGATTTAGGAAATCATTCCAAATCACATTCAAGGTAATCATATAAGTAAGAGAATCACATTGGATAGTAGACATGAATAAACTATCAAACCAAACAATGTAGTCAAGAGTATTGTATTAGAGAAAGACCGTATTGTATTGTAATCTTAAACTGAATAGGTTCTCCACCTCTTCTGATTAGCTTGGGTAGCCATGACTTACTGCTAGGTGTCACTCATGGTTTGTGGAAACCCTAAACATGTATAATCACTAAAGGGAGAATTGAAAGTAAGTTTCAATTCACAATCGATTTGAAAAAGTTCTAATCGCCTACTGTCTCGCTAAAAAGAACCTAATGGATCGTACACCATGTAAGGTAGGGATTGATGAAACAACAGAGATGAGTAAGGATAATTAAATGTTTAATTATTTATGGCAAGGATTAATTAATATGTTAATTAATCAAACGAATAAAGTTCGTTAAAGACCTCGGGTTAGTTTTGGGCCTCATGGTCTAATGGGCTTCGAATGTCAAGCCCATTGACTTAAGTTGTATGACAACTTAATGACTAATAATTTACAAAGGCCTAAATAGCCCAATAAATCCCTATGGCCGGCCATGTTGATAAAGGAGTGGGTTTTGGACTTATTACAAGTTTGCCACTCTAATGAAGGTAGGTATAAATATGACTTTATAGCATTTTCTTCATTAGGTTTTCTTTTGGAGAAAAGATGAGAACACAATGTCTCTCCCTTTCTCTCTAGGAGGCCGGCCCCCTTGGAGGAGATTAGCTAGCAATCTTCCCTCCTCCAAGCTGACTCATCTCTTCTTTAAGTCCTACTTAGTGTGGAGACTTAGAGGTTCTCAACTTTGGGAACTTGGAGAATCATTTCAACCATCCTTATCCAAGAAATCCATGGAGCTAAGAAGTAAGGAATGAAGGCCATCTCCTTGGGTGATTAGCCTTTGCTTATGCAAAGAGGAATCAACAAAGGTATAAGATTTCTCAACTCACTTTGTTCTTGAGTTGAGTCTTGGTTCACCCTTCTACTAGGCTTTGAATTTCATGGGTAACGTTTTGTTTTGAGTTCATACAAACATGATTCCATTTAAATGTTAATTGCATGCCATAGATGTTGCTCAAATGAACATGTTTTTCACAAAATTTCCTTCAAGTGGTATCAGAGCCTAGGTCTAGTAGTTGGTGAATCCTTTTATGTTTTGTATTTTCTTAGTTTATGATTTGAATGTTGTAATTGTTACAAGCTTTATTCTTGCTTCTTTGAATGTAAATTTTGTTAGAAAATTTGCCATCTCAAATGTTTAGATGTAGTTCATATGAGCATGAATTTTGGAGCTAAAATTTGGTGCCATGTTTTTGGGAAAATTCGGCCAAATCCAAAGGATGGATTTTTGGGTTCATGTTTGTCTTGTTAAAAGTGTTTTAAAGTGACATTAGGAACCCCTAAGTACCCTAGTATGGTAATATGTTTTTTCCATTAAGTTTGAGAGTTTTTGGGGTGTCTTTGGGTGAAAAATGTTCATGGAGCTCTTATGGGTTTTCATGGATGTTCTTCATTGTTCTTGTTATGTTTTTGGCAAGAACAAAAAGGTTGGGTATTTTGATTCAAAGTTTTGGTTGATTACATAAAGTTTTTGTTAGTGATGGATGGTTTGAATTTTCAATCAATACCCATACCTTTTCTATCATTCACACTATATCAATCACTTACACATTTTCCTTGTTTCAAGGATCTATGTTTTATGGAAATCACTTTTTCAAACCAACCCATCACCTTTCACTTTGTTGAAAAATTTCAAAAGTTTTATGACAAAACTCTCACCAAAACCGGCCACCCTAAAAGTAGGGTACTTTTGGGGCTTTTATGCAATTACATAAAGTTTTGATACTTTTGTGTATTTGTGTTTTGACCCGAAAGTTTACGTTTTTATGTAAAGGCCCAAAATCACTAAAGGACAAATTGTTTTGTTCCTTTAATGAAGTTTTTGTATTTGATGAAATTTTTGGGTTCTAGTTGTAATTACATGAAGTAGTGGACTTTTGTGTTTTTACAAAGTGACCTCAAAAGTTTGTGTTTTGCAATATAGCCCAATGGTTGAGGTTATTGCTTTTCAGCCCAAATTAGTTGAGAACAAAATAGTTTTGTATCTTTAAATGAGAATTGGATTTTCATTTCATTTAGCTCCATTTAAATCAATTCTATGGAAACAAAAACCAAATGAAAATGTTGCATTCAAGTTTAATTAGTTAAAGCGTTAATTAATTAAAGAAAGGGTGATTATGAACCTAAGCCTACGATAATTGAGCTATGTGAAAGCCCGTCTCAAATTTGTTTGAACCATGGGAATGTGTAGATTAGATTTTGGTTGTAATTTGATATGATCAAATATTGTAAAAGAGCATAAGCTCTTCTTTACTTTAAAGTAATTTGTTTTGATCAAATGTTGTAAAAGAGCATAAGCTCTTCTTTACTTTGAAGTACTTCTTTTTGCTTTATTTGATATACATAAAAATGAAGTAGAGGGTCCAACGCCAAATAAGAAAACACGCCTTAATGTGATTAAACGCATAACTAAAATCAATCACCATCCCTAGACCGAGATTCAACACTAGGCTCGTGTTGGATCGAATCAAAGGTTCATAGTCATCCTAAGGCCCTCAGGCAACTATATAGTCCATCAATGAATGCAAATCTTATGTTAGTAGTACCAAATACTCTTGCTTTAAAAACCGTTTTACAAGCATAGTGGGAGAATTATATACAACTAAATCAATCACATGGACCAATATTTGTAATAGGACCAAATTGTTTTAATAAGATTAAAATGCATACTTATATGTGATGATACTTAAAACCTTCAAGCAAACCATTATTAAGTTGATACGCGTGAGAGTGCTTTGAACACTCTTTCGTGGCCTTCCACCGTGGTAGGCTCCGATCGTTTGTGACTCGTACACCAACTTCACCCTATCATGGGGGAGTACAAAGTGCGTGCTTACACTCAGGAGGAGTTCTATATGCATACATGATGTTGTGAAGGTAGGCAACGAGAATGATCAACATCATATCATTGTGAGGTTGTTCTTGAACCCCTACTCGAACTTGCATGGTGGGAATGACTTAACTAAGTGCAATGGAGCCAACATCATATCATTATGAGGCTTCATTCTCTAGAGGCTAAATAAGATGGGTACTTGCAATAGATGCAAATGAGTAAGCGTACTCTCTCATTATTATTGATGCTAGCCAACATCATATCATTGTGAGGTGGGCTTGGTAATGATGAGTCTCCCATACCCTACTAAGAGTTTCCTCCAAAACTCTCGAATTCTGATGAGGGATATGGAATTTGCCAAAAATAGTGGGTGGTGCTATTGATTTAAAGACCCAGATCAAATGACTTAAAATCAATCAATTTATATTCGTTATATATTTATTTACCAGTATATTTGCAAACGCTATCCAAAACTTGACAAAGAAAAAGTCGAAAGCTTTAGTTTCTAGACTTGGTACTACAATCCCATAGATTGTCTTTAATGGCTTGTATATGTACCTAAGTAGTCTCATCCTCGCAATCTTCCTATTGATAATGTATCATTGGAAGAACATGTTAGATAAGTCTATCATAAAGAGGACAACACTTTTAACGTCATAATTCTTCAATTATAAATTGTTGTATGAAGAAGTAAGAGTTGCTTTGAACAACCCTTAGTTAACGCAAACATTAGTGCTCGTTCTTTGTTACATGAACAAGGAACTTGAGAAGTAAGCACAAGGGCATGGACACTTTATGTGCCATGATTCTTCACTTACAAATTGTTGTATGAAGAAATGAGAGTTGCCTTGAACAACTCTTGAAAGTTCGCAATTGTGTTTAGAACATAATGGTTAGTTGACAAAAATAGTCCATCAACATGGACTTATGATGATTTTAATCATTGAGTGTTGAAGTGTTAAACCACTTCACGAGATGGAAACTAGGGAAGGACTTCACTTTCGTGTCCCTATCCAAATGGTTCACTAAGTTTATTGTAAACTATATAATGAACAATAACCACACGCTCTCCAAATTGTTTGATGTATATAACACAATTGAAATGAGTTTCAAGAGAGATAGTGGGAGTTTAGGGACCATGACTATTGTAGTCAAAGGAGAAGTCAAATGAAGAAGCAAAATAACTCCAAGGGAACAAACTTTCTTTATGAAAGGATGGACATTGGAAGGGGTATTTGCAAGAAATGTCTTGCAAGTGTCAAGAACACACCTTTCGAAGGTGTTTTAAATTGTTCTTGAAAAGTTCAAAACAGTTGGTTCTTCTACTTGAATGCTTGATTCCGTATTAGTAACTATGTTTTACAATCGTTGTAAAAGTCTGGCTAATAAGAAGTAGAAGATTAATGAGAGAAGAGAAAGTACTTCACATTCGGAACGTGAATCAAATGTAGATCTCTGCGAAAGCAGGTAATACTTACTTCCTCATATGAACTACCAAAGAAAATGGAAAAACAAAGATTGTCTTTATATTCCGATTGAATAAAGGAACTTAATTCCCTATGAGAAATGGATAAATGTTTTGTTTGACAAAACATTGTTCTTTATTAATGAATGATTAGATTATTGTAATCTAATTGATTATCTCTAAGTAGAGATGATATGGTAATGTTAATTGTTTAGAATATAACGATACTTAAAACTCAAAAGGTTGCAAGGTAGTGACTAATCCCAACTGAGTTGTGATACCTCTAAAACATAAATTACGAGCTGGTCATAGATGGATGCTTTGGATCGTTAGATCCGGATCCAATGCATTCTTGTTAAAATTGTATAGAGGCAAAATGTTTGAATCTTTATTCTTTTGGAAAGGAAGAAAGAATCACAAAGTTGTTAAGGTTAATTCACTTAAATGTTAGTGGCACATGTCCACAACATAATACTACTCATGTTGTATGACATTCACCGAAGATCGCTCTCGGTGGGACTATTGTTTATTTTGAATAAACACAAGTCCGAATACTTTGCAAAAGGTTTCAAAGAATTCAAGAATGTAAGTTGATGACTAAGACGTCTAAAGTATTTACCTCCTTAGATTTGATCCAAGGAAAGGTAACATTTTAGAACAATTTCCTTGAAAGATATCAAAGAAAGAAGCATCATAAGATAATGGATTTCTCTATTAGGAGAAGAACAAACTTGAATAAGATTTAGTTTGTTGGATGTTATGAATTACCCATATATAGGATATATACTTCTAAGACAATATGATTGTCAATTAGAAGATCTTCCAAAATTTTCATAACTCCATAGGATGTAGTTGGAAAGAAAGATAAGTTTTAATCGTGTTAAGGTTTGGGGTTGTGTGCTAATAAGCAATATTTGTTTGAGAATTATCTTGTGGATATCCTTCAATTAACCTTTGGATATCACTTCTATAAACCAACTAACAAATGTTGTTTTGTTGGGTAGTTCATTGTAATCCTACAATATGATTTGCCTAAGCGCAAATGAACGAGAGATAGAACTCAAAGAATGGGTTCTAAGAGAGACAAGATGATAATAAACAAATATAACAACCTAGTTCCTACACCACAAGCTCCAAGGTAGTCGAGAAGGATGTATAAACTGTCTCAGTTGAATGGTTTGAACTTTATGACTATGTCATAGAGTTACACCTCTTAATTCAAAGGAAATAAGAATGAAAATCCTTATGACTACATTAAGTGTATATACGACATATACTCAAGGAAATGGTAAAGTACCATTTGACCTGAAATAATGAAACCTTCATAGCTAATTGGTAGCTTAAGGTGACTACAATCAAAGAGAATGGTTGACTTGGAAGAAACCATCTTTGACATAGTCTTGGTTTCAATTAATTCAAAGATTGCTAGCTGCAACCAAATGGTGATTCAATGTTTGGACATAATATGGGGTTCTGAAACCATTATTAAGATAGTCTTGATAATATATGTCTGAAACTATGAATCACAAGACATGTAAGTTGTAGAGATCCATCCATCATGAATCTTAGCAAGCTAGTGGGAGCTATAAGCATCTTATGAGAGAAAGATCAAATCGTTTGATTTCTCATAAAGATGTAAATGAATCTTTTGTTTACTAGGTTTACAAAAGATTAGTGGGAGTTAATCATGTTCCTGAATTTGAATATATATATATATATATATATATATATATATATATATATGATATATTAATTTTGGAAATGAAAAGAATACTTCTTTGTTAAAGTTATGACTTTAAACATTCTATAACTATAGAATGTTTGTGGGAGACATAGTCTATAAACATGGGATGGAAATCTATAATGATAGATTTCAGGATATAATTGGATTATATCAAGCCCTAATGATAGACAAAAGATGCTAGGAAGTTTCTCATATGATGATAAACTTCAATCAGAAGGACAACTCTAGTGAGACTAGGAAGTTGCTCTTCTCAAAGGGAACGTACCCTTTTGACTCCTAAAGAAACATAATGCATAAATAGAATCCTTTATGCATACGCAGAAAGGTGATTTACGTATTTCATATTGTATGAAAAACACTGACATGAGTTGTACCTAGAACGGTACAAGACGAGATCAGTGCAAGCCCAGGATCAGAACCATGGCAACTGTCAAGTGAATCCTTATGTGTTGAAGAAATACTAAAGGATATATTCCTCAAAGAATGAGGAAGAATTAGATTAACGTAATGGAAGCGTAAATGTATTAGATAATGAATCTAATCCATCATTGGATGTTTCTTCATTATGAATGAAGAGATAATCAGATATCTCTTTATTATGACTAAAGAGATATTTGGATGGAAACATTAAAAGTAATGACTTTAGCGTGTTCCATTGTGAATGCAAAATATATTGCCATATAGAAGCTTACAACAATGTTGTTTGGATGAGAAAGTTCATTCATGTACTCTCTATTCAGTTCCAACCAGAAAGTGTCTCTAGTGTACTGACACTACGACACTAATGGGGTGATAGCTCAAGCCAAGGAATCAAGGTCACATCATGATCCGAACTCAAATGAGAGACTAAACCACATGATTAAGAATCATGTATAATGGTGACGCCGTTATTCTCAAGGTTGCTTCTATGGATAACATATAGATATCCATTGTCTAGGCTTACTACTCAGCCATTTTTGAAATGACTACAGAAGAGGTATCATCATTGATGACCAAGCTGATTGGCTCTAGTGCAAGTGGGAGATTGTTGGAAATATGCCCTAAAACCAATCATATGATGATACTTCACAGACATTTCACATGTTAAACTAATATAGTTTAATATAAAAGGGCAAAGATTATTGTTTGAAGCCGTCTCATATAAATGTTATACGCTTAAACGATAAGTCCAAGGAATATGTAATTGGGAGAAGCGATCTAAAGAAGTTAGATTCATGAGACCATTCTCTTTCGGATACATATCTTAAACGTTCCTGATCATAGAATTGCTAATTGGGCATTGATAGTTCGTTAAGATCAGTACGTGCTATGTCTTCTCTTAGGGAGAGTGACTGGTCTCGAGTCATTGGTGTGACTGACACCAAGACAAGCATGTAGGTGCTCAATAGAGAATGAGTCCACTGAACACGATCAACAAGGAGTTCTCATACTCATGTCACATGAGAACTCATGGTTGGGATAATGCAAAGTAGTCATTTGACCTGAGGCATCATAGTTGTCTTGTGGTTAGGTCCTTGATCTTTGGCTACGTCAAAGTCACTTCGTCAGAGGGTGTCCACAACATAGTTGGGGTTAAGCTACTTAGCCATGGAGGCAAGTGAATGCGCAACAAGGGATCTCTAACCTTTAAACCATTTGAGAGAGAATACTCTTTGATATGATTAAGAATCTCTAGCCAGAGTATGAATGAGATTTAGGAAATCGTTCCAAATCACATTCAAGGTAATCATATAAGTAAGAGAATCACATTGGATAGTAAACATGAATAAACTATCAAACCAAACAATGTGGTCAAGAGTATTGTATTAGAGAAAGACCGTATTACATTAACCGAATAGGTTTTCCACCTCTTTTGATTAGCTTGGGTAATCATGATATACTGCTAGGTGTCACTCATGGTTTGTGGAAGCCCTAAATGTGTATAATCACAAAAGGGAGAATTGAAAGTAAGTTTCAATTCACAATCGATTTGAAAGAGTTCTAATCGCCCACTGCCTCGCTAAAAGGAACCTAATGGATCGTACACCGTGTAAGGTAGGGATTGAAGAAACAACAGAGATGAATAAGGATAATTAAATGGTTTAATTATTTATGGCAATGATTAATTAATATGTTAATTAATCAAACGAATAAAGTTCGTTAAAGACCTCAGGTTAGTTTTGGGCCTCAAGGCCCAATGGGCTTCGAACGTCAAGTCCATTGACTTAAGTTGTATGACAACTTAATGACTAATAATTCACAAAGGCCCAAACAACCCAATAAATCCCTATGGCCGACCATATTGATAAAGGAGTGGGTTTTGGACTTATTACAAGTTTGCCACTCCAATGAAGGTAGGTATAAATATGACTTTATAGCCTTTTCTTCATTAGGTTTTCTTTTGGAGAAAAGATGAGCACACAATGTCTCTCCCTTTCTCTCTAGGAGGCCGGCCCCCTTGGAGGAGATTAGCTAGCAATATTCCCTCCTCTAAGGTCACTCATCTCTTCTTCAAGTCTTACCTTGGTGTGGAGACTTAGAGGTTCTCAACTTTGGGAACTTGGAGAATCCTTTCAACCATCCTCATCCAAGAAATCCATGGAGCTAAGAAGCAAGGAATGAAGGTCCTCTCATTGGGTGATTAGCCTTTGCTTATGCAAAGAGGAATCAACAAAGGTATAAGATTTCTCAACTCACTTTGTTCTTGAGTTGAGTCTTGGTTCACCCTTCTACTAGGCTTTGAATGTCATGGGTAATGTTTTGTTTTGAGTGCATGCAAGCATGATTCTGCCTTTAAATGTTAATTGCATGCCATAGATGTTGCTCAAATTAACATGTTCTTCACAAAATTTCCTTCACAATAGTCACGTAGCATTGGCTTTTCATAACCCAGAACTCAAATCTTGAGAATAAAAGCAATAAAATTTGGCATCGGCCTTTGTAGAAAACAAGCAAACGAAGTAATCCAAACGACCACAGAATCGATCATATACACCACAACACACAATCGCCAAGAAACACTTTAGCGCACATTCAAGAAAGAATAATATGCACCAAAAAATTTCGAACAATAAACCTGAAATTCCACCAGAATCCACCATTGCACTACGAATTACCAAGCACACCAAACAGATGTGGAAGAATTTGCAAGCAATCGCTAGAATCAGCCCCTTCTCTGCCGCGAAAAATCACACAACCGTAGCTAGGCTTGAAAAACCCACAGCAGATTGTTGGCTCAATACCATATTAACTCTATCAAGAAAAGCTTGATGAACAATGGAGATTGAAAAGCACAGAGGAAGAATTAATGAGAAATGTAGAGAGAGAGATAGAAATCGAGAGAGAAGGCAGAGAGAAAGCAACGAAACTGAAATGATTCTTATTAATTCACATAGTGCCAAACCCACAGTACATATACAGTAATCCTAACTAACTTGCCTATGTGGCATATCCAGTACACCCAACTCTATTGTAACAACCTTATCTCTTCATATAGACCAATAGACTGTTGACACCTGTTATTAGTTTGGCACATTAAAAGCCGAACACATTTTATGAATTTTTCATTGGGTAATATATGCATATTAAACCGCGAACCGAACTAAACCAAGCCGCTAACATTTGTGACCTGTTTGTGGTGAAATATAGGCAAACTGAAGTATACAGATCTAAGTTTTGCATCTGTATATAAATAACGAAAGCACAGTATGATACAATATTATTTTATCCATTATATATGTGCGCGTGCGCGTGTGCATACATGTAGGTATATCTACGGTTCTGTATACCTGATTAGCATATTAGCTATAGGATCTCAAGTTTTTAAGTACAGACTAAGTTTGGAAGAAGAGGTGTTTAGAAATAGGGTCTAAATATTTATTATTTTAATATTTGGCATAGTTTCCCGTCGAAAAGCCACCTCTAGTACCTCAACCTAACAAGGAAAATGGGCTGGAACTTCCCGTCGAAGTACTTCACACACAAAGTAAGGAATATGTGCTAGAACTTCCCAACCAGACCTACCCCTCAACCTTATAAACTCTGCAATCAATTGTTAGAATTAATATGCCTTCAAATTGTTCATTTGTATGCTGCCCAATATCCCTTCATTTTCCAACCACCGAATAATTTAAATTGAAGCTACTGAATTTATAAAAGAACAAAGAATATGTAATGAATAAAATATCTCTCAGATGACTCAATTTCTCCCATAAACTATTTAAGTCACCTTTCTATATTGGTCTTCAAAATTATCGAAAATTGATCATTAATCCAAGAACAAAGTATTTGGAGGACTCAACGTAGTATCTGGAGGACTCATAGCTCTAGGGTCTAAGTTTTCTGTTGTTTACCTTGTTCTTGGGCAGTGCCTAGTTTATTAACCCCCCAAAAAAAAAAAAAAAAAAAATCAAAAGACTCTTCAGACCAAGCAAGATAGCATATGTTCATTACATTTCAAGAGAAATGGAGGTAAAGAAAATTGGATTGCATCCCTTCTTATCTAGAAACTAAAATCCTGGGCCACCTTTTAGAAGATTAAGCACAGAGCTTTTCTTATGCTTGCCGCTGTCTTGTTCATTTTATCTTTTAGGTATACCATATATAGACTGGCAGCAGTGAGTGTCATTCCTTCATGAAATTCTGGACCTCGAAAAAGTGTCTTGGAGTAGGCGTAAATCTTGAGAAAAGTGTTATACTTTTAAAGTATTAGCATGATCACCTTCTAGTTTATTGAAAATCCACTGATTGCCTTCGGAGTTATTAAATATGCATTAAATATGCACTGGTTGTGTTTTTTTATCATGATACAAGTAAACCAGAAAGTTAATACATATCAACCACAAATTGGTTTTATAAACAGAGGATATAGTTGAAGATTTTCTAGTAAAAAAATCTTATAAAATCTTTCAGGAGACCTGTTTTAGACAAGTGCAGTGCAGCGGCCAATAAGGAATAGTTTCAATGTGGCAAAAATTATTGAGCCAGCAATCTACTATTTGGATGTTTCCCTTCTGGATTGAAATCACATTGAACAGCTTTAACGACATTAGTGAGTTGTCCTATTGTAGACATCGAAATTTCGGTAAATAAATGTTGACCGATAAATCAAAGTGTCAACGCTCATGTATTACATAAATTTTACACGTAGCGTGTGTCTAAACAAAAAATCGAAATAAGTTGGAAAAGTCATCAAACATGACACGTGTCAACACTTGGCAGAAACGACTTATTTCATCTGGAATATTATATTCAAAATTAGGCCTTGGAAAATTCTATAAATAGAAGCCAATTTCATTCATTTGGGGAGGAATGGATATTACACCTTGAAGCTCTGAAGCTCTGAAACTCCGAAGCTCTCAAGCAAATCCCGAAGGATCAAGAAAGCCCTTTTCGTTCTTCATCAAATCCTCATTCAAGATCAAGTCCCAACGGCCCTTGAAGAACAATCCACCGATTCAAGATCAAGCCCCGACGGCCCTTGAAGAAAGTCTTTCTTCGTTCTTCGTTCATCGTTCTTCCAAGATCAAGCCCCGACGGCCCTTGGATCAACCATCCACCAAATCAAGATCAAGCCCCAAAGGCCCTTGAAGAACTTCCACCAATTCAAGATCAAGCCCTGACGGCCCTTGAAGAAAGCACCATCGTTCATCATCCGTTCATCCAAAGATCAAGCCCTAACGGCCCTTTGGATCAACAACGTCGACAAATCCACACATCCAACCGTTCTTCAAGATTAAGCCCAAAAGCCCTTGAAGATCCGTTTATCACTGTTCTTCAAGATCAAGCCCAAAAGCCCTTGAAGATCCGTTCATCACCGTTATTCAAGATCAAGCTTTAACGGCCCTTGAAGAAACATTCATCCTCAAGATCAAGCCCCAACGGCTCCTTGAAGATCCGCTCAAATCCACATTCAAAGATCAAGCCCACGGCCCCTTGAAGAAACTTCCAACAGTTCATCCAAGATCGAGCCTCAACGGCCCTTGGATCAACAAAACATCCACAAATCAATACCTTACGGAGATCGAATCAGAGGATTGAAATAGAGAGAAATTGTAACCCAAAATCATCAAATACAAAATATTTGTTTGTGCACGTTGTTCTTGTCTATTTCGTTTCAGGAAAATTTCGTGTTCACAAATTGGCACGCCCAATGGGACAGTCTCTACCTCTCATCTCTTTCTCCGTTCAAGAAATTCGAGCACACTTCCAAAATTAATGGCATCAAGGAAGGCTCAAACTGTTCCCGTAACTGGCGCAAAGAACAAGAGTGTCCTCGTCGCAAGTGGTGTCACTTTAGGCATCACGACTCGAAGCAAGGCAAGAGCTACTTCCGCCGCCTCTTTCACCTCTGCATTAACTCTGCCAAGGGAACAAGAGCACCCAAGGCACGAGCCTTTGATCACCTTAGCCTCACCAAGGGCACCAAGGGGCAAAAGTCCAAGGAAATACTTCGAATCCATGCTCTCCGATGCCGATTCGAGCGGCAGTTCAGCCATGCAAGTCATGACCATTGGAGCAACTTCAATCGATGAGCAGCTGGCTCAAATGAATGAAGCAATCGCAAGGCTAACCCGAACTGTGGAAGAAAAAGACTTGCAAATCGCTGCACTCGTCAGCCGACTGGAGCCACATGACGGCAAGAACCCTAACCCAGAAGATGAGCCTACGGTGGAGAGAATCGATGCGAAGCCGGAGCCAGACCAAGCAGCGGCACTCATGGGATCTCTTTCTATCCAGCAGCTGCAAGAGATGATCACCAACACTATCAAGGCATAGTACGAAGGGAGCTCAAATACCTCCAGGTTCTACTCGAAGCCCTACTCCAAGAAGATTGATGCCCTGAAGATGCCAAGGGGTTATCAACCACCAAAGTTCATGCAGTTTGATGGAAAAGGAAACTCGAAACAACATGTTGCCCACTTTGTTGAAACTTGCAACAACGCAGGAACCGAAAGGGACTACCTTGCCAAGCAGTTTGTGCACTCGCTGAAAGGAAACGCCTTTGAGTGGTACACGGACCTAGAGCCTGAGTCCATCAACAGCTGGGAGCAATTAGAGCGGGAATTCTTCAACCGCTTTTATAGCACCCGCCGCACTGTGAGCATGCTAGAGCTAACGAGCACAAAGCAGTGGAAGGACGAGCCAGTCATTGACTACATCAACATATGGCGCACTCTAAGCCTCGACTGTAAAGACAAGCTCTCGGAAACCTTTTCAATCGAGATGTGCATCCAAGGCATGCAATGGGGTTTGCAATACATCCTTCAAGGCATTAAACCACGGACTTTCGAGGAATTGGCCACCCGCGCCCATGACATGGAGTTGAGCATCGCCCATCATGGGAAGAAAGAACCGATCGCCAACTACAAGAACGACAAAGTTCTTGGGCTAAAGTTGGAGAAGACTGCGTGGAAATCCACCAAGGAAGCAATGACGGTCAACACAGCTCCCGTCAAAATCCCTACACGAGGCAAGGCGATTCAAACCGAAGCTTTTCGTGATCAAGAGATGCGTAGACGCACTTTGAAAGAGCTTGAGGAAAAAACTTATCCATTCCCCGACTCTGATGTGGTTGCCATGCTGGATGACCTGTTGGACAAGAAGGTGATCGGTTTGCCTGAGTGCAGACGGCCAGAAGAGATGAATCGCACCGACAGTCCAAGGTACTGTAAATTCCACCGCTTCATCAGTCATCCAACGAAAAAATGCTTCATACTGAAAGATCTCATCCTGAAGCTAGCACAACAAGGGAAAATCGAGCTTGACCTCGAAGACACGGTTGCGGTACACACTACTACTATCGTGTTTGAATCACTCGATCATGTGCCTCTCCGAAGCATGCATGACCATTCCCGTCAATGTTCAAGTCACACGGCACTTCCTACACAACCATCACCGGGGGCAAGCAACCAAGATGCATCTACCGGTAATAAGGAATGGTGGACATCGGCGACCTACAAAAAAACAAGGAAGCCAAGACCACAAGCCATAAGCCCAAAAGAGGAGCCTAAACCCGCCCCTCGAACTTTAGTCTTTGATAGGCTGGATCATTCAAAACCTAGAATTTCGGCACTTGATCGCATCAGTGGTCGAAACCGAACTTCCGTCTTCAAAAGGCTTAAGACGCCAACACCGCAAAGATTTGTCTTTGAAAGGTTATCAAAACCCAAGAAACAAAGCGGCAAAGCTAGATCTCCCCCGCAACAGTCGGTTTTGGACATCCTTGAAGAAACTAAGAAGTCTTCTAAAAACAGGAAGACAACACTAAAGGGAGAAAAGCTCGACAGTCTAGCAGGAAAAGACGATGTTCAAAGCTTGATTCCTTTAAGGATGAAGCGCCAAGCAACTTTGGAAGTCGACACAAAAGGACCACTGAAGGTAAGGAGGCGCACTATCATCTACACCGGCCAATCTTCACGCCAACAAACCCAAGAGGATCGCACTGAAGAAAAGGCCCAAGAAGACAAAGAAGACAAAATCCCTGAAGAAGACCTCACTTCCAGCTCTATCGACTCAAAATCTTCACCTCAATCGCTGGGGGCATGCTCCAAAACCATGCCAGTCAAGCCAAGCGAAGTTGAAGGATGGATTCATGTCACTCCGAAGAAACTGCACAAGAAGCATATGTCTTCTCCACAAGTGCAACAATCAGAAAGGGGGCAAAGCAGCTTTCGTCAACCTCCAGAACAATGTGAAAGTGTTGGAGATAATGAAACTTTGACACAAAGATCATCCATCCCCATCACGATGTGTGACATCTTCCCAGAAGACTTCTTCAACTACTCAGTCAAGGCTCCTTGCTATGAAGATTGCGAGGAACAACTCTCCCGGATTGCTTGACAAAATTCACAAATTCTCCTCGCCCGCACGAGTCTAAACTGCATGGCACAAAGCTCCTGGTCTGCACGAGCATAAAAGGCAACACCAAACACTCCTTGCCTGCACGAGCTGAAACTGCAAATGGCACCAACACTCCTTGTTCGCACGAGCCTAAACTGCACGAACAAAAGCTCCTGGCCCGCAAGAGCATAAACTGTGTACGGCAAAATCATCATCAAAATCACTGTTAAATTCATCACTCGTTTGAACTACGTTTTGACTTGATCTTTTTCTTAGAAAGGGTACGTAGGCAGCTCGAGCATTCAATTTCGAGTTCAGTCACATCAAAATAAAAAATTAATGTTTTATTAATGAAAGTCAATTTCATTACAAGAAAAAGAATACATATGTGATTACTAGGTATTAAAAAAAAAAATGGATGGTGCACCCAGCACCAAAAGATAGTGGAGATTATAATTATATATGTACATATGTCTTGGGTGCATCCAGCACCGGAAAAAAAAAGAAAAAAAAAAAGGAAGTGACGGTGCATCTGGCACCATTAAAAAAAAGAAGAAGATATATATATATATATATATATATATATATATATATATGTATGTATGTATGTGTTTCTCGGCCCAATGCCATCATCAATTCCACTTCTGTAAGCAGTTGTCTTTAAGAACCTTCCACCACTTCTACGCCCGCCTGTCTCTGATGCCGAAGCAGCGGATCACCTCCTTGGACAATTACTGCAGCTTCTTCCAAGTCGTCTTCAACGGAGTCATTAATATGCAGCTGCCGAACCAGTGGCTTTGGGACATGGCCAATGAGTTCATCTTTCAGCTCTAGAGCTTCTGTTAGGGCTAAGATGAAGAACAAGAATGAGCAGGAGATTGCTCTTCTCAAACAATTTGATCAAGCTTATAATATGCATAGAGTGCTCAATTTCTTGCAAGCTCTGGTCGAGAAGTCGATGATCGTTCAGATTCTCGAGCAAAATGAGGGGCTAAGCAGTTTGTATAAAGAAGCAATAGATGCATCGAGATTGCTGGTGGTTTCAAGGGTTTCAAACCAGAAGGTTCCCATGGATGGTTTTCTCAACAGAAGCAATTTGATGATTCAGCATCGTTTCTCTCAGCCCTTCAAAACCACAAACCCAAACTCCACCTGCTACGCATGGTGTGCACACCCATGTTCAACAATCCTGTCCCGTCGCCTTCAACGTATCGCAAGAGTTTTACAACGCCACTCTCACCTGCCTGTCTCTGATGCTGAAGCAGTGGATCAACTCCTTGGACAATTACTGCAGCCTCTTCCAAGTCGTCTTCCACGGAGTCATTAATATGCAGCTGCCGAACCAGTGGCTTTGGGACATGGCCAATGAGTTCATCTTTCAGCTCTAGAGCTTCTGTTAGGGCTAAGATGAAGAACAAGAATGAGCAGGAGATTGCTCTTCTCAAACAATTTGATCAAGCTTATAATATGCATAGAGTGCTCAATTTCTTGCAAGCTCTGGTCGAGAAGTCGATGATCGTTCAGATTCTCGAGCAAAAGGAGGGGCTAAGCAGTTTGTATAAAAAAGCAATAGATGCATCGAGATTGCTGGTGGTTTCAAGGGTTTCGAACCAGAAGGTTCCTATGAATGGTTTTCTCAACAGAAGCAATTCGATGATTCGGCATCGTTTCTCTCAGCCCTTCAAAACCACAAACCCAAACTCCACTTGCTACGCATGGTGTGCACACCCATGTTCAACAATCCTGTCCCGCCGCCTTCAACGTATCGCAAGAGTTTTACAACGCCACTTTCACTTATACTCTGACCTTCCAGGCTGCATTTGATTGGCGTTATGCACTCGCTCATGTTGGTGCTGTACGACGTCGTCTGGATCGTCATCGAGGCCGACGGGATCACCAATGAGACAGCTTCGATTGTGTCTAGCTCTCGATCATCCACAGGTTTCTAAGTTGTTGGCTGGTTTCGCGACTCCTGAAAATTGCAGACGGAATTTGATCCTCCACTGCCGCGTCACCAACGCTTCTCTCTCTCTCAGCCACAAACAGCAGCAAACAGTCTTCTTCCTCAACTCGCAATCGACGCCTCGAAGTCACAACAAAGCAGCAACGCCTCGGTTCCCTCGATGTCTTTCGCCGACTCACGGTTGTGGGAAGTGGCAAGAACATGCAACATCACCACTGTTAACTTGCTGCTGCATCATCTTGACAAATTCCTCGCTGCATAGCTTGGATTTGTTGGAATAGCATCTTCGAGCCGCATCATCTAGTGCCGTTGCTGCTGCAGTTGAAGAGTGTTAGGGTTTTGATTGGGTTTGGTCTCGGTTGAGCTGAGCTGCAGTTGCGTCGCGGGGACAAGACGTCGAGTACATACGATCTGGTTGAGCAAATGCACTTCTGGTATGTGAGTACGGTGAAGGTCTGAGATGGAGGGGAAATGTGATGCCGCTGTCACTGGCGCCAATGTGGCGGTGAAGGTGGAGAGGCCAGTTGGAGTCGAAATTTATACAGATTTATAAAGAAAAAGTATATAATAAAAAAAAAAATGGGATGGTGTTGCAAAGCAAAGTGGTGCTGTCACCACGTGAAAAAAGGGGGTGCTTCTGACAAAGGAAAAGAAAAGAAAATATAAAAAAAAAATCTTGGTGGACAGCACCATGCAAAAAAAAAGAAAAAAAAATAAAGCTATAAAGGTTTCGGTGCATCAGGTACCATACAAAAGAAACAATAAAATAATAATAATAATAATAATAATAATAAAATATTATAATAATATACATATAAATAGATGGTGCATCAGGCACCATGTGCAAATAATATATATATATATATATATATATATATGATGCATCAATCACCATCTGCAAAAAAAAAAAAAAAAAAAATCTTCATGCTTTTGGCACTAAATATATATACACACACACAAAGAATGAAATAAGGCTCATTTATTGATTTCTCTGAAAATTTACAACAAAAAAAAAATGTACATTTTACATCAGTAAAAAAAAAAAAAAAATCAAACAGGAGGGGGCCTTCACGAAGGTTGCTCATGTGAAGCCTCATCACTCGGCGGAACCCCAGGAGGAGGAGGCACCGAAGGTTGATCATTTGGAACTTCATTACGCGGTACAGCCCCAGAAAACGAAGGCAAATGCTGTTGGAACAGACCCACGAACTTCTGATGATCAAGTAAAATATGACCATCAGATTCCTGCATCTGGTTAATCTTCCTCTTCATGTTTGTAGCATAGCTATGTGCAAGCCTGTGCAACTGTTTATTCTCATGATTAAGCCCCCTAATCTCTTGTTTGAGACTCATCACTTCAGCCGCCAAGGATTCAACTTGACGGGTTCGAGCAAACAGGTGCTGGGCCATATTAGACACAGAACTTGCACACTGCACACTGAGAGCCAGAGAATCCTTAACAGCCAACTCATCAGACCGCTTGGAAAGTAGTCTGTTATCTTTGGGAGTGACAAGATTCCGGGCCACCACCGCAGCGGTCATATCATTCTTCATCATCGAATCCCCAACGGTAAGAGGACCAGTAGGGGATATGAAGGATGGACGCCATATGTTGTCTGGAGAAGGCGGGACTACCTCTTCACCAAGGTTCAAATCAAAACGACGGTCGGAGGGTCCAGACATTTTCAAAGGTGTTGAAGAAAGAAGAGGTCGAACAAATCAAGATCTTAGAAGTGCAAGAAGGGAGTTTCTACAAGCGAAAATTCAAGTGTGCTTTGAAACGAAATGCGTGCCTCTATAAAGATCAACATTCGACGGGATTTCAGAGATCGAAGAGGCGAGCTCAGAATTCGAAGAGGCCAATTCAAAAATCAAAGAGGCAAGCTCAGAAATCGGAGAAGCATCGTGCTTTTCCAGACGCGTCATCACCCATCACGCGCAAACTCAGCTTTGCGGAAATCACGGGCAATTTGTCGAAGTGCCAATCCCAGATATCAAAGAGGCACCAGTCTTTTTCAGCCTCGTCAACACCCGTCACACGCAAGCTCAGCTTTGTGGAAATCCCGGGCAATTTGTCGAAAGCGCCGATCCCAGATATCGAAGAGGCGCCAATCTTTTTTAGCCTCGTCAACACCTGTCACATGCACACTCAGCTTGACGAAAATTACGGACAATTTGTCGAATATTTCTGATAAAGAAGAAATCACGTGAAGCCATACTGATCAACCACGCAATGGTTGCCGACACGAGTGAAAAAAAAAATAGTACCTCTACAGGTATTAAAGAACTTTTTATAACTATCCACCTTCACCCTCCATAGCAAGGCGGACACCCAGAACCTTTCTTCATCTCCGAGAATGCCTTCCCAACGAAGCCTCTCGGGTCACTCAGTGTTCCTTATTCCTTGGGGTACCTCTGCAAGCCAATGACTCCAAAGCAAAAGTATCTCATATCACCAGGGTAGAAAGCAAGAGTATCTTATATCATGCGTTCTCCATGTCCTTTCCTTTGTCCTTGTTCCTACCTACAAAGACAAGGATAAAGAAAACAATATGCCGGAACTTCCACTCAAATTCGGATAAGGAACCGACTGCTGGGAACCCTTCCCTGATTGCCTACCTAGCACTGCTCTCGAGTACTCGTCTCCCACTGCTGCTGTACTTCCAAAGAAGCTGCCACATCTGCCTGAAGAACAGATAAAGGCAAGTGAAAATGATACCTAGCAGCACGTGGAGACAACGTGCAGAAGAAACAAGCAGAGAAGAGTGCAGTTTTCACAGTCAGCTCAGCAGAAGGAGTCCGAGCTGAGGAACTCAAGAAGCTGCCACATCTGCCTAAAGAAACAAGCAGAGAATAATGCAGCCTGCACAGTCAGCTCAGCAGAAGGAGTCCGAGCTGAAGAACTCGAGAAGATGCTACATTCTGCCAGAAGAATGGATAAAACAAGGGAAAATGATACATTAAAGCATGTGGAGACAAGCATAACAAAGCACATGCCGATTCATCCGCTACTTCTTCAAAATCAAAAGTATCTCATATCATCAGGTTTGCAATCACTCTGGGTGGAGGACTTGTTTTGACCCTTAAATTCTTGGGTCGACTTGCTAGGCATTGTGGGCTGCATGTGCCGTTTCACCACCCTTGAATCAAATCCTTAAAGATCAAGTCACCAACTGGAAGAAGAGCCCATCAATCTTGAAAATCATACCGTTGACCAAACTGCTCAGGTGTGAATTAGAAAGATTGAACAAAGCAACAAGTCGTCACCTTCACCTCGTGCCTGCTTGCCATGTGTTCGAGTCAACCTTCAAGAATCAGGCCTCAACGGCCCTTGAAGAAGTTTCCGGCCAAATTCAAGATCAAGCCTCGACGGCCCTTGAAGAAATCACAAGTTCGATTCAAGATCAAGTGTCTACCACTCTTGAATCAAAACCTAGTTCAAGAATAAGCTGTGGAAAATCAACAATTGGAGGAATCCAGAAAATCCTCCAACCCAATTCAAGATCAAGCCTCAATGGCCCTTGGATCGACATCTACATTAAGGGACTTCAAAACGCATCTCTTACACATGACAAGCACATGTATACGACGCGCCTTGAAGTGGGGGCATTTGTAGACATCGAAATTTCGGTAAATAAATGTTGACCGATAAATCAAAGTGTCAACACTCATGTATTACATAAATTTTACACGTAGCGTGTGTCTAAACAAAAAATCGAAATAAGTTGGAAAAGTCATCAAACAGGACACGTGTCAACACCTGGCAGAAACGACTTATTTCATCTGGAATATTATATTCAAAATTAGGCCTTGGAAAATTCTATAAATAGAAGCCAATTTCATTCATTTGGGGAGGAATGGATATTACACCTTGAAGCTCTGAAGCTCTGAAACTCCGAAGCTCTCAAGCAAATCCCGAAGGATCAAGAAAGCCCTTTTCGTTCTTCATCAAATCCTCATTCAAGATCAAGTCCCAACGGCCCTTGAAGAACAATCCACCGATTCAAGATCAAGCCCCGACGGCCCTTGAAGAAAGTCTTTCTTCGTTCTTCGTTCATCGTTCTTCCAAGATCAAGCCCCGACGGCCCTTGGATCAACCATCCACCAAATCAAGATCAAGCCCCAAAGGCCCTTGAAGAACTTCCACCAATTCAAGATCAAGCCCCGACGGCCCTTGAAGAAAGCACCATCGTTCATCATCCGTTCATCCAAAGATCAAGCCCCAACGGCCCTTTGGATCAACAACGTCGACAAATCCACACATCCAACCGTTCTTCAAGATTAAGCCCAAAAGCCCTTGAAGATCCGTTCATCACTGTTCTTCAAGATCAAGCCCAAAAGCCCTTGAAGATCCGTTCATTACCGTTATTCAAGATCAAGCTTTAACGGCCCTTGAAGAAACATTCATCCTCAAGATCAAGCCCCAACGGCTCCTTGAAGATCCGCTCAAATCCACCTTCAAAGATCAAGCCCACGGCCCCTTGAAGAAACTTCCAACAGTTCATCCAAGATCGAGCCTCCTTGGATCAACGAAACATCCACAAATCAATACCTTATGGAGATCAAATCAGAGGATCGAAATAAAGAGAAATTGTAACCCAAAATCATCAAATACAAAATATTTGTTTGTGCACGTTGTTCTTGTCTCTTTGGTTTCAGGAAAATTTCGTGTCAACATCTATATCTCAGAGTACATCATAGATGCCTGCAAGCACTATTAACGAAACTAACATTACGAAGATTCTGATTTGTCTCATTGTGTGCCTAATTTTCAATTAATAAATCAAAGTAAATGTGTCTGCTATTTGTGCTGGGCATTGTGCTGAATACCACATTAACCCATGCCTACTTGTGTTTATCTGTGCTATCTGTGTGATAGTGATATAAAATGTGAACATAGTGCACACACTCTCATTGTGATATTTCATATCTCATATAATGTGCAGAGCAATTTTATGTAGTTTTGGGTGCTCTACTTCTCGGTGGTTTTTGTGATTTACGGCTCAAAATTAGGATGTTGCAGAAATTAGGTATAACAATTGACAATTGTTCTTTCATTGGTCAAAACACATTTTTAATACAGATAAAAGTCGATCCTGAGACACATAATTGTTACCCATTATTGCATAAATTTACTCCTAACAGGTTGTTCTTTTACAGAAATCCTAAAGTTTGTTTGACAGAACACTTCATACCAAAGCTGTTGGTTGGATCCGTTTGTTGTAAGTATGACATTTCACTCTTAGAAGATTGGCTTTCACTGTGGTGCAAGTTTCTGCATTATGACATGGCCATCCACAGCTGTGAAACAACTTTGCTAATGCAGTTGTAATCTGTTGCAGAATTTGAAGAGATGTTAATAGCATAATCAAAATAGTGAGCTTTTCTTATTACTCCTTTTTGGGGTTTTGTCCATTGGAATCTATATGGTATGCTATAATATGTTAACAGTCATTAGGAGATACCCTAATTTGATTGCTTTTGCTGGTACTTCGTTGTTCTGAGGCGGAGGCCCAGGCTGAGTTTGAATTTGTGGCTGGCTTAGCTACAGATGGATGGGTGCATGCAAATCAAATGCATTACTGATACTATATGGAGGTTGGGAAGTTTTTTTTCCCCCATTCATATCCCTTGCTTCATAAACCTGAGATTAGAATATTTTGTGTTAGTGTTTGCTAGAGAAGACAACTTCGCGTTTGCTGATGTAATTAACATAATGGCTTTATGTTTTAAGCTCATTTGCTTCCTTTCAGTTTCCCTTTACCCATTGTTTCTCTCCGCCTTTTTAATGAATTATGATATGTGTTAAATAGAAAAGTAGAACTTCATGTATGGACAATAAGTGAAAAATAACAACGTTAATAAGTATCAATTAACCCCCCCAATAAATGTATTAACATTAAGCAACTGCGACCTTCTTGTTCAATTCTTTTATTTCATCATCAAATATCTAGTTCTACAAAATAGAAGGAAAAATAAAACCAAAATGAGTGCCATGTATGTGCTATATAAAGAAGGGAGCACAAATTATTAACTGAGACTAGAATCAGGGCTAAGGCTTTTGATACTTTTTTTGTTCGGTCACCTTTCAAACTCATGTCCAGCTGGCTTTCCAAATTCAGTAGATCTTTGGCACTTAAACCAGAAAGTTCTTCCCCCATTAACTGCCTACATAATTTACCGAAGGTGTGGGGTATACTCTAATCGTTCTCACAAACTAATTTATATTTACTAAATGTTACTTTGTGGAGATACCATGTTTTTCCCAATAAATCATTATCTCACATTTCATGGGAAAACCTTAAGTGTTTAAGCAATATTTAAGTAACAGTATCAGGATAATATTGTGAAGAGATTTTGCATTTTTGTTGGTGTAAAAGCTTGGTCTCTGGCAAAATCGCTTAAGGAGGAAGCATAAGGAACACCGAAATCATTTAGGTTTAGGACAATGTGTTGTTATGCTTCACTGGGGACCTCAGTTATTGAAAAGGTTTTCTGGGTTGGTATTTGGATGAACCGTGATTAATTTGATAGCCTTTTGAATAAGCAACATGAAATATGCATTCTTATGTTTTGGTACTTGAATCAAATTGCTAGGCTACGTTGAAGATTCAATATAAAGCAATGATTGTACCTGTGGCATTCTTCCAAGTACCGCAATTGTTGCCTCAAGCTTGCTACATCCCTTTGCCAAAACTATTAAGTACAAATACAATAAATGTTGTCATGCATGAAATATGAATTCACCAAATGAGCATTTATAGGAGCACTAGAAAAAGTTAGCCATTGTAAAATCACACATCAAGAATCTGAAGCATGCATATTTTATTTTATTCGTCATATTTTTAGGAAATATATCTCCTTGCATGCTAACACACAAAAACAAAAACATGCATATAGACAGATTGGAGTAATTCTCAAAGTTCTCTAGCTTATGGCCATGCATGTGTATCCCATATAGGCAGATTTGAATTGTTTTTGGGGCCACGCAGGTATATCTCATATTTTTTAGTACGCGCTCTTACTTTTATCATTCGTGAGTATTATTATCCCTTGTTTGATACCAAACGTGCATCTTATGTCTGCTCTAAAGGTTGCCTTTTTACTTACTCGGTGACTACTAATGGTACAAAGTTGTTGAGAGCAGGTATCTACGTAATTTTACTGTGAAATAGCAAGAACACCGATAACTTACCCTTTATTGAAATTGAAGGATGTGTTACCTGCCATGCATCTTATCCTCCACACTAAAGAAAAAATGACGACAACATTCACCCTATATTAAGATGTTCAGAAGTGCGGCAAAGTTGTTTGGTAAGCTCTAGTAGCTCCGACATTTTACTGAAACCCTAGGATACAACTATGCCACCTTTTTCTCTTTATCATTATTCATTGATTTCACAAGATATGAAAATTGCTTGCCCACACCATCTGGGTTCAGCGCAAAGATTTTCATTTTGCACTTGTTTCTTCAATTTTTCTTCCCATCACTCGAGGAATTCTCGTGGGAGGTCTTGATTTACATTTCCCAAAACCATATGTTACCAATAACTATGGAAATTGAAATATTACCTTCCTCCGTACTGCAATCCTACGCTGAAGTTTTTTCATTACATGGGGCATGTCCGTCCATAATGCTATTTCAAACTATCTAGACTAATCCTATCATGTACTTTTCCATGCATTTAAATTTGTGACTAAGGGAAGACGACTTTCTCGCCACTTCTAGATTTGCTTTTCTATATTCTCTCCGAAGGGATGTAATACAACATTGCTCAGAACGGATATGGTTGTTAATGTTTGTTACTGTACATAGGCAAAACCATAGAGCTACGTAATTAAACAAGTGGTATGCATGCGTAGAAACATATATGAAAATATCATTGTCCAAGAAGCTTATTGCTTAGTGTTTTGATGAGTAGATTTTATACTATATAGTTTTCCTATTCATGGTATGTTTTGGTGAGATTTTGATGCTTTGTTATATATTTTAATTGTAGTACATGTGAATCTACTTTGAGTAAAAAGTAGTCAAACGAAGGAATTTTGGAGTAATTTCAATTGGAGTAGATTTGTGAGTCTTTCATGAGGATTGTTTCATAATTCCAGCAACCGTGGTGAAGAAAAGAAGGCCTAGCTCGTATTTTTCCCAGATTGACGTTTTTAGACATTTTAGGTATTTTGAAGGTCTAGATGGCATATTTTGAGGAAGGTTTCTTCTGAGGATTTGGTGGGGACGTATTCAGTTTTAAAAAGAGACATTCTGGGACCAAATCAAAATTGATATGGTCGGTCAAAAGTCTAATTTTCTTTACAATCCGAATTTGACTTTAAATAGGAAACCTTTTTATTTGCTAGTTTATTATTTTATTATGTTTCCTAGTTTTATTCTAAGACCTTTTTCTAGGTAGGATTTCATCTTGTAATATTATAAATAATGCTATTTAGCCATTAGGGTTATTTACGCATTATTCTAGAGAACTCGATTTAGAGGGCTTTTGACAATTCAAGTTTATTTACAAGGTGTTTTCTTTCATTATTCTATTTCAATAAAATTCCTTTGGTTTTATGATTATTTGTAACTAATTTCTTTTTCTAGGGCTAGGCCACGAGCCTTAGCATGACTATGTAGTCTTTATTTAATTGCTTATGATAATATTCATGCATACTTTGAATTATTAATCACTGTGTTTAAACTGTCTCTATATCTTAATGCTTAGCTACTATTAGGATATTTAGATAAGTAGTTGGATGCAATTCGGTTGAACTATCACCGAAGGATTGAGTATTGCTTCTTGTGGTTAATAATTGTAATTTCATTTAGGATGAATATCACGTCTTAGGGGTTGCATGGTTTTTCAAAGGGTTTGCACAAAACTTAATGAGTCTTGTATGTTCATATTTGATCTGAGTATCACAGACGGATTGTATGTTAGTCATACGTTCTTGCTTGAATGGCAATAGGAGAATATGCATTAGGAAAACCTATGTAGGACTGTTGAGGTGACAGTAGAATCCTAGTGTTTATTAATTTGATTTTCAAAAACTATTGGGATTATGGGATTATTGGAACTTTTGAAAAGATATTCTGATTTTTAATGTTTTGCATGGCTGGCAACTTGAAGGTGAAAGTTTTGTTTTTAGTTAATTTTTGTTTAAGTTACTAATTTGTTAGGCTTTATTTTTCCTTTTGAGTCTTGTTTTGCTTGAGTACAAGTTAAAAGCTAAGTTTGGGGGTACTTGATGAGTCAATTTTATATTATATATTTTTTCCTATTCTTGTTATGTTTTGGTGATTATTTTGTTGACGTTTTGATGCTTCGTTATATATTTGAACTGTAGTACATGCGAATCTAGTTTGACCAAAAATTAATCAAACGAAGGAATTTTGGAGTACTTCCAATTGGAGTAGATTTGTGAGTCTTTCATGATGATTGTGCCATAATTCCAGAATTTAACTACAAGCCGTTTCACTGTGGCGACGAAAAGAAGGCCTAGCGCGCATCTGTTCCAGATTGACGTTTTTGGACATTTTAGGTATTTTGAAGGTCAAGATGGCATATTTTGAGGAAGGTTTCCACTGAGAATTTGTTGGGGATGTCTTCAGTTTTCAAAAGAGATTTTTTGGGACCAAATCAGAGTTGATGTGGTTAGTCAAAAGTTTGATTTTCTTTGCAATCCGAATTTGACTTTAAACAGGAAACCATTTATGTGCTAGTTTATTATTTTATTATGTTTCCTAGTTATATTCTAAGACCTTTTCTAGGTAAGATTTAATCTTGTAATAGTATAACTAAGGATGAATATCACGTCTTAGGGGTTGCATGATTTTTCAAAGGATTTTCACAAAACTTAATGAATCTTGCATGTTCATATTTGATTTGAAAATCACAGACGAATTGCATGTTAGATATACGTTTTTGCATGAATATCATGACGAGAATATGCATTAGGAAAACTTAACCTTCAAAGTTGCATGTGTAATTCATAAATAATTGATAAAACTATGTAGGATGGTTAAGGTGACGGCGGAACCCTAGTGTTTTCTCAATTTGATTTTCAAAAACTATTTTCTTTTATGTTTCTATGTTCTTGCCGATTTCTCTAATCTTTTTAATTAAATTCGTTTTTTATATTTTAGATCATAAAATCAACCTTTTCCAAACTTTGCTTTCAAATAATTAATTAAGACTTGATTTTTACATAAATTATTCATTCAATCCCTGCACAGAACAACCTTGCTAGAGCCGACTATACTACCATTACCTTGTATTCTTGCAATTATTTTTAAGTGTTTTTATCCTACTTCTACAGGTGTTAAAAATCCTATCATATTTGATAGTATTATAAATATAATGTCTGTATACAATATAAGTGCAGGTATTCAGCAGAAAGAAGATTGGAGCTGTTTTTGTTGAGTGGTTACCTTGAGTTCTGAAGCAAGGTTCTGCAGTTGATGGTGCTCCCATCTCTGTTTGTTGAAACGATCAATAACTGATTCCATGCTGATAAGAAATTCATCGTGTATGGTCTTTAGATGCAACAATTAGGTATCTTGTGAAAACAGCGTCGTTATATTTAGGGTTCGTAAATTGGGGGTTACATTTAGGTTCTTAAATTAGAGTTTTTAAGGTTCTTAATTGGGGTTAGATTTAGGTTTTAAATTAGGCGAATGATTTTGGGCAGTGAGGTTAGATTAGGTTTTCTTAAATTGGGGGTTAGATTTAGGGTTCTTAAAATAGGGGTTCTTAAATTGGTGGCGATTGTCATACTGTAGTCAAGTTTATGTCCAAGTGCTCAGGAAGGGTTATCATAGTGAGGGATAACAATAGGTTTCATAGGTTTGAGGATGGAAAGTGCACATGCGGAGATTAGTTCTGTAAACTTCCATGTGCTTCCCTTTGTTTTTCTTTTCTTTGTGATTGCACGTTGCTCTCTTCATAAAATATGCAGACATGAACACATCTAGAACATGGGTTGAGTGAGTTGGCATTTTTCATATTTCAAAATTTCGTTTTATGGAGAAAAGGTTAAGCAATTTGGGATTATTTTTCATCCAAATTTGAGTTTCCTGGAGAATGATATTGTGTTGTAAGTTCTTATATTCTAGATGGGTATTTATTTGCTCTCTTGAAGAAATTTGTTTTTCTTTTTTGGATACCGGGTGAGGTTTTTTGTCAACGAATACTTTCATTGCTAATAATGTCATTCTTTAACAAAAATACTTTCATATGATAAGATTGTCATTCTTGATTTTTTCAATTTTCAGGAGAAAAATCCACTAGCTTTTGGATGTACACTTTGGTCACTTGCATTACTTTATGGTAATTTTAATTACTATTTCCATAATTTTGTTACCTTCCATTGCTTTCTAGTATTGTTGTTTGACTTCAAGTTCAAGTGGTCTGCTCGAAAGTAGTCCCATGGATTTTGATATTGTTATGGTTGACTTGCTTTTTTAAGGTTTATCTGATGAGAGCTTACATATTAGAATTGGATGTTTCGGTTACTCTCTTTTCATTGGTTTTTTTATTGTATTCATTGACCAATACTATGCTTCAATTTTTAAAAATAGAAGGTTATCATCTGTGCTTCTAGGGAGATGTAAAGAAGGTTATCAGTTATCCTCTGCTTCCCTTTGTTTTAATTGTGTTATAGCACATGTTGTGTGTATTGGCGTGCTATATTGGACTTTGTAACTCCTAAGATGTCTAATGCTTTCTTTTTCTGGCTATGATGCTTGTATCCCTGGTTATTGTTGAATATGTGCCATACTTTTTTGTTTCCATCCATTAACTTGGGTGCATGTTCTTAGTTTCTACCTACCCTCGAGGAGCCAAATTGCTAGCTTGTGGCTTATTTATCATTTGAATTCCCTGACACACACAGAGCACGTACATACAGATTTTGCCTCCAACTACTTCCTTATGCTAGTTTCTTCATATAAGTTATAATTGCTGGGTCTATATCCTATCTGAATTGATTACTTTGTGTATAGTATATTAGTTTTAAGTTTTGTTTCTGCTTGAATTGAATTGGGTTTAGAATTAGGGTTTTTAAATTCGTTCTAAATTTAAGTTGAAATTATTAGCATGTGTACGGTAAGTTAAATCTTTATGTACGAAACAAATTGATTTCCAATTTTGTAGATGTCACACCTCATTAGAACTTGGAGGGCGATGACTTCTACACTTAGTCCAATGACTACACCTACTACTGCCACCACTGCTCCGGTAGAGATGGACTATAGGCCGGTCAATCCGATTTACCCAGTTGGTCCTCCAGTCCCACAGACGCAGGCATCATCAACTTCTTCAGTGGCGTTGCCTATTAGCGACTGACCCTCGCACTACGGACCAGATGTCGCCATTGAGATCCACAACCGATGCCTCGGGTACACAGCTAGGTATACAATCCTAATTCACTCCCTCATTCCCATGTTAACTAAATTTTGTTATTTTAGGTTCAATTTGTTATGTCATGTCATGTAAGGATTAAAAAGTTTCCATTGTTTTCTCTTTTTTTGTTCCCAATTTCTTCGCTTTCAGAAATGGGTTTTGTCATGAAATCGAAATTGTGTGTATTGTGTAATTCATGTCTGTAAATTTTTATATTTTTGCAATTTTTTTGTTAATTTATGTGTCATTTCTTAGTTATTGAAATGTGTTTCTCACGAAATTGAAACGATAGTTCTGTGGAAGAGTTTTGATGCTGAGGAAATGGCGAAAATGTTTAACTGGGAAATGAAAACGTTGGTAATTATCATGAAGCAAAGTATTTAGAGTCGTCGAAGTTTCAGTTGTGACTGTCAGAGTCTTACAAGTGTCAATGTGGATGAGGTTATATGGAATTGTTTGCTATAACAACTTAGAATTCATTGCCAAGCCTGTTGCCAGCAATGTCGAGAGCCTGTGTATACAAGCTCGAAAATTGGCTGTCTTGGATGGCAATTGTCACCATTTTTAGAAGTTTGTTGTGGTATTTGAAAACGCTCGAATTGGAAATATGTTCTAATTAGGAGAAAGAAAATAGTGGCCTCAAACAAAGAAGTAGCTATGATGCTAAGTAATTTTCAGGAGAAATAGAGGAAGAAAATGTATGCGAATGTTAACTAATTAGTTTTGTTATTTTAGGTTCAATTTGTTAAGTTATGTCATGTAAGGATTAAAAAGTTGTCATCGTTTTGAACCTTTTATTAAACTGTTGTGATCATTGTGTTGGATGCATATAGTGTTTATATTATTTTCAGGGTTTTGGGAAATATTTTAATTATAGGGGAGGTTATGCCGAAATTTTAGTAGGATTTGTTATTAGTTTTGGGTTAATGATATTTTTTTCATCTCTTTGCAGTGAAGAAAAACACCTGGGGATCTTGTCGGTAATTGAAGACGGCGAAGGTCACCCGGGTGACCAACGGTTGTATCCCAATCGGATACGATGAGCGACATCAGGTAGTACCAACGTCAGAGCAACATAGTGCATTGGCTCGTGCAGACCTTTTGCCCTATGTGGTGGAAGTCTTGGAAGGCTATGCCGGAGGAGACGAAGAACACGGTGCGCAACAAATTGTTTGTAAGTAGTGTTGCCTTTTTAATGTTTTTCATGTAAAATTTATATATTTATATTTATTACTATCTTTTATTACTAATACTTTCAAAATATTTGTTACATTGCAGACAAACTACAATTTGGGGAACATGGACGATGACATGTTTGGGTACCTTAATACGCTTTTCTCCAAACGCTACAAGCAGTGGAAGAGTGACCTGCACCAATGTTTCCAGCAATTTGATGATCCGCAGGTCGCTCTTGAGGAGGGTTGTCCTAAGGAGTTGGAGGACTGACAAGATAATTGGGTTTGGCTTTGCTGTCATTTTCAGGAACCAGGCTATGTGGTGCGTTTTTAATTACGACTTCTTTCACTTTACTTTTTTTAATTTTTACTAATATTGATTATTATTTTTTTAAATTTTGTTTAAGTATTACAACTAATACATTTATTTTTTTAATAACAGAAGAAGGCGAAGGTGAACAAGATCAATCGGGAGAAGAAGACTCTTCTCCACCATTCGAGTTCGAGGCCTTTCTCCTATAGGATGGAGGCGCGACGGAAGGTATATATTACATCTTTCATTTCCAATTTTAAAATATCGCTAATAATTTTTTTCTTACTAACATTTTCCTTATCTTTTTCGATTTCAAGAAGGTTCAAAATTTCCAGAGATCGACGTCTTTGCTGACGTTTATGTTCGGCCTGGAAATGAGTTGACCGAGTCCCTTCATGTAAGTAATTTCTTATGCATTCAACATTTATACTAATTATTTCAAATTGTTTTCTATTAATAATCCATGTTTTTTTTCAAAGGTGACTATGGTGGAGAAGAGTCAATCGGTGCTTCCAGAGTCTGCCTCCCAACTTCCCTCGGACACGCTGATTGAGTTTGTGGATCCCCCTGAGGATGCAAGGTTTCACATCGTCACAGAGACGTTGGACCAAACTTTCAGTCGGAGGCCAGGGACTTATTGTCGGTTGATGGGAAATGCCAGGCTATGGGAGAGTAGAGCCTCGTCATCATCGTAGTCAAAGGGCCAGGTTACCGCTTTAACGCAAGAAGTCGCTGGCATGAGGAGTGAGTTGGCATCGTACAAGTCTCAAATGTCGATGCTTGTACAAGCCCTCAATTCCTCCGGAATACATCTCCCCCGTTTTTCTGCACCATCACCCTCACAGCCCTTCCACATTGAGCAAGCACAGCAATCAGGCCCGTCGACCTCCGACCCTGTCCCCAACCAGCAGCAAGATCCTTCGAACGACATTCCTATAGATTTTTTCGTTTTTTTTTCATAGTTTTGTTCCTGCTTTCTTTTAAAACTTTATATTTGTACGTACATTTTTATTTATATTATAAATAAAAATTATTTTTTTATTCATTAATTTGCTTTTTTTTTTGTCATTAGTATGAAATCTTTTTTTCTTTTTTTTTTAATTTTCCTTTTATTCTATTTTTTTAATAAAAATTACACTTGCGCGTAAAATTAAGCACGTCTTATAACTTCGTCGCACATTACCACGCAGCTCTTACATTTTTCGTTGCTCAAACTTTTCGAGACGAACTAGTCACAAAGTGTACTTGTACCCTTTTATATCGTACGACGAAAACCTTCGTTCGTATAACTTTAGCGCGATGAGTAGTAGAGCGTTGTGCAATTTTTTTTTGTGCGATGAATTTGAAATTTTTCTTCGCGCAATGTCTTTTTTCATGACCTTTGCGCGACAAAATACGGGCTACGATTTTCTGGTCGCCATAGTTTTTGTGCGACCTAATAATGATTTGCACGACAAAATCTCCCTTGTCGTGCTAACTGTTTAATTTAGTAGTGTGTGCTGTGTGCCTTCTTAGTTCGATAATTAAGGTAAGTACCATTTGGAATCGGGCAAATTAATTGATAGAAACATAAACTAAATCATTTGGAATGTATTGTGAAGATATATGCATCAATTTTTGGTTGCAGACCTATTTGTCGGGCCTCTGAGAAAAGGGAAGGTGGGGAAAGTGTATGCCTGGTAATGAAAAGAAAAGGGAGAGCCAGTGATAGAAATTGGTGAGGATCCGATCTTTCAAACACCAATTCTTCCCTAAAAGTAAAAAATTCCATTGGGTTACTAATTCATGAACAAATGGGTGGAAATTGCAGCATTGATGTAAATATATAAACTTTCTTTTCAAAAGAAACAGTGACATATAGACTTTATGGGTATTGTGAATTATGTACATATTGTGATGTAGGTTTTATAGTTTGACATTTAAGTTGTTTTGTAAGTACTTAATGTTTTCATCTACTTTTTTTATTTTTTATTTACATCTACTTACTATTGTTCATGGACTTTAGGTATAGGAACTTGCATCCAAAATCCCAAGTTGTTTGACAATTGCATTAATAACATTTAAATCATTACTTTACGCAAAATGAAAACGAAAAAGTTCCTCTTCGCACAATACATTTAAAATATTTCATGACAATTACAATGAAAAAAATGCTAACACAATACACCTTTACGGGCGCGTAGCGCCCGTGATGCAAAAATGCCTCTTGCACATACTAACATGTGTGCATAGAGGCTAGTGTGTGTGTGTGTAGTACAATGTGAGAAGCATTCATATGTTTATCTGTAACTTTTTTTTTTCGTTTGGAAGTTTTTTAAAAGCAATTTCTTATCAGGTATAATGTCTTTCTGAATTTCTATGCATATAGACAAGGAAAGGTTCTACACAATCCATGACCACAAGACAGGAGGCAACCAAATACCCAAATAACATCTTCGGTTAATTCCACATGCTATATATAGATTCATAAAAAAATCACTATTTTATGCAATAATAACATTTTCGGGCAAGCAAAAATCTTCACATGAGAACAATGTTTCGCTCCAAAGAAGATTAAAAGGGCGCAATAGCCGATATGTGTTGTCTGAATTAGTCCAATATAACAAGTCTACCTCAAATCTTTTGCTAGAACATGCAGCATATATATTGTGTGTCTATATATATATACAACCCAAAAAAATGTTCACAGGCAATATACACACATATATGGATTTGATTGATTGATTGATTTTGAGAGAGAGAGAGAGAGAGAGAGAGAGAGAGAGAGAGAGAGAGAGAGAGAGAGAGAGAGAGAGAGAGAGAGAGAGAGAGAGAGAGAGAGAGAGAGAGATCTAACCTAGGGCTGGTTTGGTATTGCTGTGCTTTGAAAAAAAACTGCTGTGAGAATAAGCGGCTGTGCTGTGAGAAGCGGCTGTGAAATAAAGCAGCAGAGTGTTTGGTAAACTTTTTTGTAAAAGTGCTTTTGGAAAAAAAAGCAGTCTGATAGTGGGTCTTTTCATTAAATGAGCACTGTAGCTCCGTGTGCTTTGAAAAAAAGCCAGTTTTCCAAAGCTGCAAATAACAGCTTCAACTTTTTCCTTTGATTTCAGCTTATTCTCATAGCAGCTTCCAAAATAAGCCCTTTTTTTTCAGTTTACCAAACACCTAAAACCCTTACAGCTTTTTTTCATGAGCGTTTTTTTTTAAGCACCTCACTCCCAAACTAGGTCCTAGTGCTAGCATAATCGTAAAGCCTGCCAGTGCTAGAGAAGACAATCAATCCAACCTCAGCATCACAAAGGATTGATAGCTCCTTAGCCTTCTTAAGCAACCCATTTCTTCTTTTCGATGTCACTTGCCTGCTCGTCGAATTGTCAATCCTTCTAAACACAATCTTTCCTCTCCCCATTTCTTCTTTTCGATTTTTTCCTCAAAAAAGTAAGGTGTATAATAAACTGAAGAGAGCTTACATGGAAGAAACAAGCTATAGAGAAAACAGTAGCAGCTCCCCTCTTTCCTTAATTTCCTTAGATGTATGTACCTATAATTATAATTATAATGCTTTATATGGAAAGCCACAGAGTCATTTCTGTACAAGTAGAAACCCAGTTTATTTGATAAAACGCGGTATGGACTGTGGAGGGAAACCGCCTAGTGGTTTAATGGCTTAACAGCGCCACGCTTTATGACATTTCGTTTGTTGAATCAACTGAAAATATGATTTTAGCCATTCCAACTTAATTTTCTTCATATAACCCTACATAACATTTTTACTCAAAGAAAACCCAATGACTAGGATCCACATAAGCAAATTCATTAATTTCATATTACTTCACACATATTTTACATTTTTCACATGCCTAAAATACCCCTATTACATATTTGATGTAGACAATTAATTGTAAGGAGAGAGTAAATGATTTTGCAACAAGAAAAAAAAAAAGACATTAATGTTAAAAATTTATTGCATATTAATTTTTTAGAAAGGCTTTGAATTTTCATAAAACTACTGGATTTAGTTTTTTTCACCCTACTCTTGAATACTTTTGAATTTATCCTTTTTTATTTATTAATATATTAGAACATTGTATTTCATTATCGACATGCACATTAATTTACGGGTAAATTACATAGTAGCCCCTCAGGTTTGAGGTCTATTACAACCTCATACAACATCTTTAAAACATTTCACTTTCATACCTCACGTTCTATTTTATTTCAAAATAATACCTCCGTTACATTTTCCATCCATTGATCCGTTAAGTGCTGACATGGCTGCCACATTTGTGCCACGTAACTGCCAAATGTGTGCCACGTGGCAAAAAAAATTTAAAAAAAAAAATTATAAAAAAAAAAAAAAAAAAAAAACCAATTTGAAACCCATATCCCATTATCCCCCAACCCCTGAACCTTGGAAGAAGAAGGGAAAAAAAAAACCAAAAAAGAAGAAACCCCCACCCCGTGAACCCCCCAAACCAGAAACCCAGAAAGAAGAAATCCCCCCACCACCACGCCACCCCCCACCCCGCGACCCACCTCACCCAGAACCTCCCCTTCACATTTATCTCCCTTCATTTTCCTCACCATCAAAGTGCAAAAGGGTTTCTTTGGTTTGCTCGCTCTCTGCAACTTCAACTGATCATCCATGGCCGACCTCTTCAGCTCAGCCTCTCGCCACCAGCTCTTCGTCACCACTCCGCCCCAGATCTCCAAATGTAGAAAGAAGAAATCCAACCCCCCCCCCCCGCAACCCTCCCTCCCCCACGACCCACCTCACCCAGAAACCCACATCCCTCCCTCCCAAAAAAAAAAAAAAAACCCCAGTTCGTCCCCCCAAAATCTGCAAGAAGAAGAAGAAGAAGAAGAGGGAGAAAAAAAAAGAGAAAAAAAAAGAAAAAAAAGCCCAGTTCGCGGGAAGGTCGCGCGGGGGGGGGGGGGGGGAGAAGGGAAGTGGGTCGTGGGTCGCGGTGGAGCGGGGGGAAGGGAGGTGGGTCGTGGGTCGAGGCAGGGCCTGGGGGGTTTCTTTTTTTTCTTCTTCCTCCCTCTTCTTCTTCTTCTTTTTGTTGTTGCAGGTATGTGGTGGTAGAACAAGCAATTGGGTCGGCGGTAGGGGGTGTGTAGAGGAGAGTGGAGGGTGTGTAGAGAAGGAAAGAGGGTGGGTGCGGAGGGAGGGAGGGTCGTGGGTTAGGGGGTGCACAGGCAGGGTCGTGGGTTGGGGGGGCGGGGGTGTTCTGGGTTTCTGGTTTTGGGGTGGGGGGTTATCATTTCTGGGTTGAAGGGAAGAAGATGAAGATGGGGGATATGGGTTTAGGGGTTGCGGGGAGAAGAGAGGATTTTGGGAGTTGCAGAAGGGTGGGGGAGGGGGGGAAGGAAAGGATCTGGGTTTCGGGATTTTCTAGTTTTTTTTTTGTTTTTTTTTTTAATATTTAGAAGATTTAGGTTTTTTAAAAAAATATATATTTTTTTCCACGTGGCAGCCACATCAGCACAAATGTGGTAGCCACGTCAGCATTTAACAGACTAATGGATGGAAAATCTAACGGAGGTGTTATTTTGAAATAAAATGGTACTGGATGTATGAAAGTGAAATGTTTTAAAGTTGTTGTATGAGGTTGTAATAGACCTCAAACCTGAGGGGCTACTATGTAATTTACCCTTAATTTACCTACAACAATTATACCATGGGTGTAATATAATATCTCTTTTTTACAATGATGCAAAATGATGTTTATACCAACAACAAAACGTGCCTAACATATGTACTAATACATGAAAAATAATTTACCTATATTAAGAAGAAATGTAGTTCGATGCATAGTATTAAAAATACTATGTTACACCCATGTTTATACAACAATAAAACGTGCCTAACATATCTTACAATACATGGAAAATAATTTACCTACAAGTTAGATAAATGTTATTTGGTTGGGTGTAGTATAGTTTTTTTTAATAATTGGAAATATTAAATATAACTAGGTGTAGTGTAATTTGTTTTTTTATATAATTAGAACAAATTAATTTACCTACCTACTATTTGAAATGTTCATTTCTAATGATGCAAAATGTTCATTACCTAACTACAAATTAATTTCCAATAATTTACCTACAACAATTATACCATGGGTGTAATGTAATATCTTTCTTTACAATGATACAAAATATTGTATGTACCAACAACAAGACGTGCCTAACATAAGTACTTGTACATGGAAAATAATTTACCTATAACAAAAGAAATGTTGTTTGATGTATAAAATCAACAATATTATGTTCCACTCATGTTTATACAACAACAAAACGTGTCTAACATATATAACAATACATAGAAAATAATTTACCTACAAGTTAGAGGAATGTTATTTGATTCAAAATATATAATATAGGTGTAGTATTTTTTTTTTAAATAATTGGAACAAACTAATTTACCTACCAATTAATATGGGTAAAATTGCTACAAAATATATCACTAAAAAAAAAAAAAAACTACTTTTCTTGTTTGACATGGATATGGTTAATGCAAACACTTTTTACATTTTATTTCACTTTTTCTACTACTTTTAATTTGGCATAAATTTAGGAATTTGGAAAAGGGACCATAAAGTATGAGTGGCATGAATGTAAATTGTATTAATAGGTCAATAGTGTTCCCATATATTTGCAAATTTTAAATTTGGGCTTAAACTGGATCTTTAAAGATAGATGAGTTTTTATCTAGAAATAATGAGTTGTAAGGGCCAAAATCTAAAGCACCCTTGAATCAAACAAAGGTCTGTTGACCAATGTGAGAGAATCTCGTAAATATGGGTTTCTTATGTTTAACTCTTTTTTCTTCTTTTGAATAATAATTCAAGCAAAGGCTAGCGTTGGTATCAACTAATTTTAAGCATGAAATCATTTTTAGCTATTCTTAAGTGATGATGCATACACTGGCGGATCCATTAAGGGGCAAGGGGGGTCAGCTGACCCCCCGAACTTCGATGAACGTCCATAGACACCTTAAGTGCTGACCCTCCGAACTTCAGTGAATGTCCATGGATACCTTGAGTGTTGTCCTTTTGAAGATTAGAGTTGGCTTCATACTTGCCCTCCAACCGACTTCAGGCCTACCAAAATCTGATGAATGTCCATGAATACCTTGGGTGCTACCCCTTGCTTACATTAACATGTATGTAGTATGCATTTTCAAATGACTTCAGGCCTAACAAGACTTGATGAAATGACAATATGCATGTTATTTCTAATATAAAAAAATTTTCGCGTTGCGCGCGCTATTCTTACTGACCCCCCTAATATTATTTCTTGGATCCGCTGTATGTTTTGAATTGATTTTATAATATTTATTTAGAATCTCGTAAATTTGAAGATACATGCTGTTTTTATATTATTCTAAATATTATTAAAGAACAAAAAAATAATTTAGGAATCTAAAGAGATAAGTGTAGATTATAACAACACTAAATGTATACGTCCATGTGTGAGTTTGAATGTTGTCACCGTTGATTATTTCATTTTTCGTTAATTAATTTCACATATATTAGTGGTTAACAGGTACCACGCATTAATGAGACGTGAAAACTCTAACTTATGTAAGATTCAAGCTTGAATACGCTTCTAATTGAATTATTTAATGCCATACTTATTAACTCATTTGAACATGTAAAGGTTGAAACGCACATGAGTTAAGTTATAATATAAGAATAATTGGACCAAATTAAGAATCTTATCGTAAGTGTTCGCACTTTGTCTCTGTAATGTTCAAATACTCTGACGTGTGTGAAATTGATATATGTGGCAGTGGTGAAGACTTTTTGTAATATATAATTTTTTCGTTCACACCACCTGTTGTTTAAGTTTGTTTGAAAATGATTTGTTTTACAAACCTATAATTTGTCCTTTTTGTAATATATAATTTCCCGTTCACACGACCTTTTGTTTAAGTATGTTTGAAAACGATTTGTTTTACAAACCTAGGATTTGTTCTTTTTGTAATATATAATTTCCCGTTCACACTACCTGTTGTTTAAGTATGTTTAAAAATGATTTGTTTTACAAACCTAGGATTTGACTTCTACAAATCACGTAGAAGATACAAAGGGATCGAGGTCACTGGCCAAATGCCAGAACCCCTAAAAAGCACAAGGGATAGACTCGGTACTTAAGAACAGGTAAAAAGGACAAGTAGCGGAGCTGAAGTCGCCACCCTTACGAACCAAATATCCGTACAAATCATCGGTGAGGACATGAGAGTGGGGGTGGGCACGGTTTGGTTTAGTGCGGTTTTGAGTGAAACCGAAACCAAAATTTTTTGCGGTTCAGTTTGGTGCGGTTTTGAACCCAAAACCGAAATGAAACCAAACCGTTTGGTTCGGTTTGGTGCAGTTTCAAACGGTATCGGTTTGGTTTTTAAGAAAAAATGTACAATTTGCAATTTAACATATTAATAAGCATTTCCCAATAGCAATAGGAAAAAGACATTTTTTATGTAAACAATTAGTATGTTGCATGCAGTTGTGATGTTAAAACATGTTTGTGCAACAAAAGGGGTGTCCCTTACAATGTTTATCATAAAACTAGTTGAATAAATTTGAATTCATTAAACATGAGCGAAACTTTGATACTCGAATATGTGATATCATGCTTCAAATGAGTGGACTTCATTAGATCATTGTTTGACTCTTGATAACAAGATTAGTCCACCCTTGTACATATATGTGTGTGTGATAGTATAAAATAACAAAGGTCCATCAAGTTAATGAATGAAAGAAAGTGATGAATGATGATATTCTAGTGTGGTTGAGTCCCATACTAAGTGTATGGATTCTAACAAACAACCAATTAAAACATGAAATATAATATGGACATTTAATTAAATGTTTATTAATATTTGCGGTGCGGTTCGGTTTCAGTGCAGTTTTCAAAAGCCAAAACCGAAACCAAATCATTTTCTATGTTGCGGTTTGGTTTCAAAACCAAAACCGTTTCAAAACCGCAAAACCAAACCGTTCGGTGCGGTTCAATTTGGTTCGTGTTTCGGTTTCGGTTTTCGGTTCTAAGTGCCCACCCCTACATGAGAGACCATCAATGGAGAGGATATGAAGTAGAGCGGACCATATTCTATTGTATGTTGGAGTTTTTAGCTCCTTTAAGTCCCACATCGAGGAACTCAAGGGAACTTGAGGTCCTTATATTACTTTAGTTTTCTTTATTAGTGATTAGGTGTTGGACCATTTGGAATGGAGATTGAGACTTGGACCACTAATTGTGTGGATTAGGCTTGATGATTATACCATAATATTAATATTAATATAAATTAATATTAATTAATCAAGATAAGGGCCTTGGACCTTGGGGCACTTGGGGCCTAAGAATTAAAATTAATCTGATCAATTAGTTTTAGTTTCGAATTAAGTTCTTAATTACAATTAATTAAAAACGTTTTGATTAATAGACACAACTCTTCGGAAAGAGTTGTATAGCTTCAGATCAAGGTTTTAAAAAATGCTAGGCGCTAGTCGGGCGGCATGCGCCTAGGCGGATTTAGGTAAATTTCTTGTATATCTTGTAAATAAGTGCATATTGTCACTCACAAAAAATTATGTTTGTATGAAATCCATGAATAAGATAATAAAAGAATGATAAAAATGCAAAAAGAGTATCCAACAAGTCCAAAATTTAAAAACGCATTAAGCATATATGTCATATAGTGAGGAGTATTGTAATGTAGGAAGACACATGTACAACAAGTTCACAATTTAAAACAACATAAAATGCAAAATAGAAGGAAAATAAGGAAATATAGTAATGTAAGATACTTAATCTAAGTTTTTATTTTTTATTTTTTAAAATTTCAAAAATATAAAAAAAACGCCCAGCCGCCTAGCACCGCCTAGAGGCACTCCGATTTTTCCAGCCGTTTTGCACGAAATCGCCTCGGTTCCAAGTTAACCCGCCCAGCGCCTAGGCAGCCGCGTAGGCCCTTTTGTAAAACATTGCTTCAGATACATCCAAAAGGTATTTGAAGAGGTATGAAATAGCCTATATAATTGGAGTCATCAGTTCTATCGAAAATCATTTTTTCTTCTTCCTTCTCTTCCGTACAAACATTCAAGAGAGTAAACACACAAAGCAATTCGCTAGAATTCTATAATCCAGTGCGGGTTTTAGAATTAGGTAGTTGTATCTTGGTTGAGTAGACGTTGTAGAACCACAAGCACAAGAGTGGGACGAAAATACTATTCAAAGGACATAGCTTTTGCGCTAGCCTCTACCTGTTGTAATCAAGTTAGTACCATTTTAATTCTTGTATTTGTTTCTGTAATTTCATTATGTATAGCAAGTATTTTTAGTTAATAAAGTATTAAAATTTCAAATTATTTTATTTATATTTATTTCTGAATTGTTCTCCAACAATATATTGTTACAATCTTGGGATATGATTTATTATTTCTTCTGCCTTTTATGAACACTTCCGTCAATCTACTCTATATATACACACACAAACAAACGAAACCATAACCACATATTTTTAATTTGAACTCAACCATATTTTTATCAATTCAAGAAGGTTTCTATAGCACTTGAACTAGACTCCAATGAATAAGGATCGAAGGGAGGGGGAGCGCACACTTGCTTTTGCAACTTTTAATGCCAGGATTTGCATGTGATTCCGTACAATTTGTCAAATTTCATGGAGCGCCACGCCACAGGTGAGCGACGCGAAAACAAAATTGATGAAATGCAGCTCGATCTGAAACGCAGTTATAAAAAGAAATTTGGGTTTTGAAGCTTCTCTCAGAGGGCAGCTAATTGTGATATTGCTAGATATATTCCGATTCAGTTAGAAACTCACCTAGAGATGTCTCCTCGTGTGTGTGTGCGCGCGCGTGTGTCTATATATATATATATATATATATATATATAAACTTTGAATGTGATCCCTAACTCGCAATATTCTTTGACCTAAGCCTTGTTAGTTTTCAATGACTTTGAATGTGGTCTCTAACTCTCAATATTCTTTGACCTAAGCCTTGTTAGTTTTCAATTTTTGATTGAAATCTTTGAAATTAATGTAATACTTTATTTCTATGTATATTACTATATTTTTAAAATTAAAAATTGAAATTTATAGTTGTTTATATTAATGAGATTTTAAATAAAAATCCATAATTTGTGGGAGTAAAAAATATTAAAATATAAATTATAATATTGTGTGTATGTATATATAAGCATGAGTACATTCATCAAAATTAACAAAAAAATTATTGTACCAAAACATGGGTACATTCTTCAAAACCACACAGAAAAAGTAAAAGATATTAGACTTAATAACATTAGTAAATTTCTTCAATTAAACTTGACATGGATACATTCTCAAATCAAAATAAAAGAATGTACCCATATAAGTTTAAAAATGGTTAGAAAAAAATTGAATAAATTTTATATAAAAAGAAGGTACATTTAACATATAACAAATTGGTATATTTAAGCATGCGTAAATTTTAAGATTAAAAATTTTAAAAAAAAATTACATGAATGGGTGCATATACGATTGAAAAATTGAAAAGATTTTTTAAAAAGCTAATTGGTACAAACTTATTCTAATTTTTTTATTTATTTTAGAAATGTTTTGAATTAAAAATTAGTTAGGAGTTTAATAAAGGTGTGAGTATTAAAATCCTAAATTAATTATTAATTTTTATTTTAAAAAATTATGTAACTGACATGTAAATTCATTATTACATTAATGCTAGGATTTGGATCAAAATCTGAAAACTAATAAGGTTTCAGTCAATAAACATTAGTAACTAGGGACAAGAAATAATTTTTCATATATATATATATATAAATTAAGTACAATCTGGTAATGTTATGGAGAGATATTCACAAACAAAAAGATGTCTCCTTGTACGGACATAATTGTTAAATTTTGAAAGGGTTCGCGAACAATAATTCAATGCCATTGCCTTATAGGAATAATTAACCATATATAGACTAGCTTAATTAGGTAATACAAGTGGTAGCCTTAATAAATGATCAAAAGTTTGTCTTATCTCAAAGCTTACCTTCAAAATTTGTGGAATTATATTTGAGGAAAAGCATGATAGAGAATCGATTGTTACTTAATGTTGGGAGACTTTTAGGTCAAGTTCGACTTAGACTTTCATACTAAGTTCCGAAATATCTCGAAAGAATTAGCATGAGAAGGAGAAAGTTTGCATAGTGTTCTAGGCCAAGTAATCTGGATTTCCTAGGGTTCTAAGAATGCTTCTCCTAACTGTAATGGTTGAAGGAAGGTTCAAGAAAGCCCAAGGTCACATGAAGATGGTTCTTTTGAAGATCCAGACTGTTTGCACATAGGGAGTGATTTCCCTAGCTTGGTGTAGAACAACCTTGAATGCCTTCTCCCATTCTCCCCATCTCTCATTCTCACATTTTTCTCTCTGTTTAAACCTCTGTATTATTATTGTGGGACCGTGCTTTTTTAGGGCTGGGGTAAAGTTGACCTGAATACAGTTACCTCAAAAGTTCGGTCATGAACTCACCGACTCTTAGCAAAGCTAGATTAGACATAGTAACGGTGCCATTATCACCTTATTATGGGCCAATAGCTAGGGTCCAAGCGACTTTACTGGATGACCATGCTTATTCCTAAAATCTAGGAATATACGTGCCGCAAGTAATCATAAACTCTAGGATCATGCAATATCTACTTCTAGATATTCTCTAGGATTCTTTCGACTTAGAACGAGGATCCTATCCTAAAAGGTCTCTCTCTTGATAGTATAAATACACCCGCCTAGGGTTCATCACAGGTAACGCAATCTAAACGCTTGAATTCTCTTGCCCACTGCTTGAATCTAAAGCTATTCATTAACTTAACTGTCAGAGAGCCTTTGGCCGACACATCCCCTGGTCTTAGGCTTGCTCATGGTTGTTTGTTGTTTTGCAAGTAGTCGAGTTTGAGTACTTCCTTCACATGCGATGGTGCATGAATTTGGTTCCAATAATTGGTGCTTTCATGAACTCTTATTCCTCTTGGCCATATCACTACACAATCTGACATGTCTGATGGTTCAGTTAACAACGACGACCTCATTGCCCTCTAAAACAATGCAAACCAAGAATATGACAGGGTCACCGTCATAGACGAGATATGGGAATACGTCATGAAAATTTGTCTATCTTTGGAAAACATCCAACGAAGTCCGTTGGTCAGAGAGCATAGAAAACTCGCTAACATAAAAGCGCGTTTAGGAATCTGACTTGGAGGCTTTTTTTGCATCAAACCAGTTCATCCCTATCATCACGCAATCATGTTCTTCCAAAACAATGGTTTTTATCTCGATATTTTTGCAGCCCTGATAACATGAACATTCACCATAATGCATGACCCAACTTTACATTTTTCGAATTTTAGATTCTACATAAATTGTGTATGCATTATATTCATAATTGTTGAATAATGTGAATTTGATATTGCCATGAATTGCATCAAATATATGTCCATGCATTAAATTATATAATATGCACTGAATTGAATTGAAAGAAGAAAAAAAATAAAAGAAATCGGAAAAGGCAACCTGGGTTCTTCAAACCCATGACCTTGAGCCATTCAACCAAGCCTACAGCTTGGGTGGCCGAGTTGTGCCAAGCCGGAGCCGAGGGCTCCAGGTTTAAAACCCAAAAACCCCGACGCATTCCATGACGTCTCCACTATTTCAGGTTAGCGTGCAGCCAATCCTCACCCACGGGTCATCATGTTTTGACGACTTGCAGTTTATCCCCGACACCGATTGACTGAGATTCCCTCGAATCTCATCAGAATTTTTTTAATTTTCCGATTCATATTTCAAGGATTTTGGTAGAACGTTAAGATTTCTCAATCTCTGTTCATATTTGTGGTCTCCATTGACCCATGAACTCATCCCGAACATCGTTGTCCCAAAGCACAGCTGCCTAAAGCGGTGGCACCGGCTTTCTTCCTCGGCGAATGCACCCAGCTACAGCTGAGGTGTCTTTGGACCCAACCTGAGCCCTATTGGGCTTGTCTCTCAGCCTGTTTCCTTTTTCTTCTTTAAGCTCACCTGTAGCGGCTCGTTACCTTTGCTCGACCCATCTTTCATTTGTTGTGGGTTTGCAACCTAGCCAAACCCATTCCAGCCCAACTTTGGGCTTGGATCGCACAACTCAAATTTAAGCAGCCCACCCGTGGGCTTTGGCCCATGATTTTGGGCCCCAAGCTTCAATTGTTTATTTTTTTTAGACAATTTGGGTTTTATATTTTTCACCCACACTTAAATTTGGCCCGAAGTCCAAATAATTAATTCAATTATAATTATAGACATGGAGTTCTATTTGCATATTTCCTTGTTGCATATTTCTATGTATATATTTGCATTTGTCCGCAGGAACATATGAACCTGAAGTTCATAATTATTTCAAAACCTGAAGTTTTCCTTAAAAACATCACCCATGAAAACCCGAAGTTTTTCATGCGAATTTAACCAATACATGTCTATTAGAACCTGAATGTTCTACTCCTATGTGAATGGATTGATTTTTTTTCTCCACTGCACTAATCACATCTTGTCCTTTATTTTGTGATAGGAACATGTCGAATTTGAACAAACTCGACTTCACCGCTTTGGATGACTCTGAAATGAACTACTGTCAGTTGGTCCAAGATGTGAAGCTCCACATCACTGCAAAGAATTTGCATCCTATCATTGAAGATGAGATAGACAACCCTGTTAGCGAAGCTGAGAAAGCCACTACCATGATCTTCATCCGAAGACATATTCATGACACACTACAAACTGAGTACCATACTGAGGAGGATAAACAAGCACTATGGGTCATTTTGGCTGATCGTTTTGATCACCAAAATGACATCTTCTTGCTTGCAGCAAGACATGACTAGTAGCATTTACACTTCTAAGACTTTAAGTTTGTGAATGAATATAATTCTGAAGTTTGTCGAATCAGATCACCTCTTAAGTTTTGTAATGAAACTTTAACCGAAGAGGATCTCCTGAAGAAGACCTATTCGACCTTCTCTGTTACTAATATTGTCATGCAGCAAAAATATAAAGCTTATAAGTTCACCAAGTTCTCAGATTTGATCTCTGTTTTACTTCTCGCTGGAAAGCAAAACCAACTGTTAATGAAGAATCATTAAGCTCGACCTACTGGGTGACTGATGTGCCTAAAACACACTATGGCACGAACCAATGCCCAAAACACCAAAAGAGGAGTGGAAAGGGCTGCCAGAAGCCACCTCATCATGGTCAACAGAGCCAAGGCCCATGTAAGGGAGGAAAACAAACCCCAAATCGTCCTAACCTCACTCCCAAGACCCTAAACTTCAAGAATAAGGGCAAAGCACCTGAAACCATGGATGCAGATAAATGTTATCGCTATGATTCAAAGGACCATTTGTCCCATGTTTGCAGAGCTCCCCAAAAGAGTGTAGCTTCCCGTCATAAGAAGTTTGAATCCAACTTTATGCAAGTGGACAAACCGGAGAGTTCGAAGATGAAGGTTTCTGACTTTAAAGAGGCTATCACACTTATGGAAGATTAGAATCTTAGACATAAACTATTTTTTAGTTGAAATAAGACATTGAGGCCAAATTCCACAGTAGTGGCCGAACCCCCTCCTTGTTTTTTGGTTAAATTTTGAATAATTTTCCTTTATGTTTCGATTATTTGTTGGTGATTTTTTTTTGGATATTAAGTTTTTAATTAATTTCCGTCCTTGAATGCTTAAAATTATTTTGAATGGATATTTTTATTTAGAACATTGATGCATGTGACCGATTCAAATTAATTTTTCATTCTAGGTATGACTAGTGGGGAAGTTTGTTGTCTAGTAGATAGTGCAAGCACGTACACCATTTTACGTGAATGTATCTATTTCACTAACTTCGTACCTAATGATGCACCTCTAACAACCCTTTCAGGTCCATCCAACCTAATAGAAAGATATGGTAAGGCATGTATAATGTTGTCCAATGTTACAATTTTGACTATTGATAAGACAGTCTATTCTCCATGTTCCGGAAGAACGTTGTTGATCTTTAAGGACATTAGAGATAGTAATTACTACGTTGAAACCCACGTAGAAAACGAAGTTGAATTTCTGTGCATAACTTCCTATGAATATAGCCAGAAACGTATTATAGAGAAGATGGAGCGTATCCTGAGTTGTCTATATACTACAACCATAAGCCTCATAGAGAGCCACTATGTGGTCAGCCTTACCTCTGGGATCTCGCATGAAATTACATTTTGGCATGATCGTTCGGGACATCCTAGACGAATAGCAATGCGTCGTATTCTCAAATCAACACACGGGCATCCATTAATCCGAAGTTTAGGTTCGATTCAAAAAATCACATGTCAAACGTACCAAGCTCTCGATTGCTACTTGGGGCTATGCAATATTGCACGCAGCCATGTTAGTCTACCTGAAGCCTATTACGACCCAACCATATAGCACCCTTCAGTTGGTTACCAGATACGAACTCGACATATTGCATTTGTGCATTTTTGGTTATGCGGTCTATGTGTCGATTTCGCTGCCCTTATGTACAAAAATGAGGCCTCAGTGAATGATGAGAATCTACGTTAGATATGATTCTCTTTCGATTATTCGTTCCTTAGAACTTTTGACAGGCGATTTGTTTACCGCTTGTTTCGTGGATTGTCACTTCTATGAGACAGTCTTCCCGTCGTTAGGGGGAGATAAAAATGTCAATGTTCCTGAAGAACAATGTGAATTATCGTGGATGACTCCCACTTTGTCTCATTTAGATTCTCGCGCTGCTTAGTCTAAAATTGAAATGCAACGCATATTAGATCTCCAGAGCATGCCAGATGCTTTCACCGATCTAGCACGAGTGACAAGATCACATATTCCATATGTGAATGTACCTACAAAGATAGATGTACCAAATGTACAACGAACTTCCCTCCTGGAGGCCCGGGACGCCAATTTGGCCGATCCACGTACATTAGCGGCTAGTTAATCATTTGCCCCTACACAAAAGTGTGGTAGACCTCTTGGTTCAAAGATTTCACACTCTTGAAAGAGGAAACCCACAACATAAGCTTCTGAAGAACCTACCATGAATCTGGCTGTCGCTTACTTATTCTATCGTGAAATTTTGGTTTATTATGCTAGCTTAAATGATGTGTGGTGTATAAATGAGATGATTATTGACGATGCATTAGCATATGCGGTAGCTACTGAGATCATGTTGAGTGATGACATTAAACCGCGTGCCATTGATGAATGTTAACGTAGAACCAATTGATCAAATTGGAAACAAGCAATCCAAGTGGAACTCAATTCGCTTGCGAAACGTAAGGTGTTTGGACATGTAGCTCATACTCCTCCACATGTGAAACCTGTTGGCTACAAGTGGGTTTTTGTTCGACAGCATAATACAAAGCTCGTCTTGTTGTGCAAGGCTTCTCACAACGCCCCGAGATTGATTGTGATGAAACTTATTCACCCATTATGGATGTGATTACTTCTCACTACCTTATCAATTTGGTAGTTTCCGAAAAACTGAGTATGCAATTGATGGACGTAGTAACTGCGTATCTCTATAGGGATCTTGATACGAAAATTTATATGAAAGCTCCCGAGAGACTTACATTGTCTGGATCAAATATTTCCAAATCCCGGAACACACTCTTAATTCGACTGAAGCGTTCACTCTGCGATTTGAAGCAATCTAGAAGAATATGGTATAACTGTCTGAGTGAGTATTTGACTAGTTAAGGATACGTGAACCACGAACTATACCCTTGTGTGTTCATTAAGAAGTCATATTCCGGTTTTGCGATGTTGCAGTATATGTCGATGACATTAACCTTATCAGAACTTCTGAAGAGTTCACGAGAACTGCCGCGCACCTAAAGTTAGAATTTGACATGAAAGATCTAGGAAAGACTCGATATTATCTTGATCTCGAGATAGAGCACCATTCGGATGAAATCTTAGTACATCAAACGAATTACACCCAGAAGGTGTTGCGTTGCTTTAACAAAGATAAAGCGAAGCCTTCCAGTACTTCTATGGTCGTTCGATCGTTAGATGAAAAACGAGATCCCTTTCGTCTGAAGGAGGATGATGAAGAGATTTTAGAGCCTGAAGTTCCTTTTCTAAATGCAATAGGCGCTTTATTGTTTTTAGCTTGATGCACTAAACCTGAAAATCTCATTCGTTGTTAATATTTTGGCAAGATACAGTAATGCACCAACACGTAGGCACTGGACTAGCGTGAAAGACATCTTCTGTTACCTTAAGGGTATTACGAATTTGGGGTTATTCTATCCATACAGATCCTTGAGTAATGCCACACCTCCTCTACTCGAGTTGATTCTCATCTTGTTGGTTATGCTGACGCATGATACTTATCTAATCAGCACAAGGCGCGCTTTCAAACAGGTTATGTCTTTACCGTTGGAGGCACCGTAATCTCTTGGAGGTCAACTAAACAGACCTTAGTTGCCACTTCGTCTAACCATGCTGAAATTCTCGCCTTACATGATGCAACTCGGGAATGCTTTTGGTTGAGAGCAGTTGTGGGCCATATTTGAAGTTCTTGCGATCTTTACCCCATTGTTGACATCTCGAAGATGATTTATGAAGACAATGCAGCATGTATCGAACAACTCAAGAAGGGTTACATCAAATGAGACAACACCAAGCACATTGCACCGAAGTTCTCATTCTCACATAAAAAACAAGAGCATCAGAAGATTGAAGTCACACAAATCCGTTCACATGACAATCTAGCCGACCTCTTCACCAAATCACTACCGAAGGCGACGTTTCAGAAGCTTGTTCAAGGAATTGGTATGCGTAAACTTTCTGAGTTGTAACATTACTATTTCTTTTTGGAATTGTGATGGAGTCAACCTATTTAGAAGTAAGAACGTCTAGTCATACGTCTTAATGTTTTATCAGTTTTCTTAACTTTGAAAAATTAATTAAGTAAATTTGGTCCTAATTGGGTAAGGCATCATGAGGAATTCTTGAAAAATAAACATCGTCAAGAAAGGTTGACTATGCGAAAAATCAGGGAGGTAAGCAAGAAGGAATTTCCAAAAAGATTCAAGCAACATGTGAGTTGATATAACAGTCGCATTATTTACTTACCTTTTTACATTTTAATTATGACGTGTCTATAGTTGTCCTATCAATTTTTATCTTTGTTTGTACTTATTACAGATTAATTCAAGATGTCATGCTAAGGACATGTTGATATCTGAAAACTTGAATTGGCTTGCTAATTATCCTAGCAGGCTTGTGACTAGATTCAAATTATTAATGGGTTCAGATTTTGTATAAAATTTGTGGATGAAGCATAAGAATCAAAATTGTGGTGTCTTTGTACCTACAAATATTTCTAGCGCAATTGGGCAAGTGGATTGTTTTGGTAAAGTGGTATATATGTTTGAGGTTAGATACTATAGTCCTACGGAGGCAGAAGATAGGGGTCGAGCTGTGATGCTATATAAGTGCGAAATGGTTAATATTGAAACTCCAAGAAGTATGAAGACTGATCAATATAGATTTACTTCGGTGAACTTCAATCGATTGGGACTTGAAGAGGATCCTTTCATATTAGCTTCACTAGCTTACAAGTATTTTACGTGGAGGACACAATTGAAAAAGATTGGCATGTAGTTGTTCAAATGCAGCCGAGGGATTTGTTTGACGTATTGGAGGATAAGGATGCAATTGATAATTATGCTATACCAAATTTGGATGATTGGGTACTTGACAATGAAAATTTGCATACTAACATTGCCTGCCAAGTTCGTTAATTCAATCAATGACCACAATGAGCTAACGGATGATGGCATGGAATGATTTTATATCTTATTTTATACTTTTTAAGTATTGATTAGACTATAAATTTAGTACTGCGGTGACATTTTCATTCTCTAATTATCTCTTCGTTCCTTTATTGCATATTTGATATGTGGGCCATTTTCTTGTTCTTGGGACCAAAATAAGACAAACCGGCCATGCACACTCCATGCACACCATGCACACCATGCACAAAAGCGAAATGAAATACCCACATATAAATTATAAAACTCATAGCTCATGTGCATGTCCTTGTTCATGTCGTGTACATGTAGCATACATACAGTGTATGTACTTCATATTTTTAACTCGTTCATGCAAAACATGATTTTTCCTTCCCCATCACTACCAATTTATCCTTCTCCATCGTCCATCCCACCTCCCTATCTGCTAGCTTCGCATCCCGATGTTCTACAATTTCGCATCCATTTCAATCCCACCACTAACCTTTCAATGGATAACAACTATGCCGTGTTCCCAGAAAATGAAGGTAAATTGGGGGCCCTATCAACTCGTTCAAGCATGTACCACAACTATGAAACAAAGATGACCACGTTAATAAGAAAGAATGGAATCTTGGAATGCGCATTCGAACCCCACCAGAAGTTGTTCCCCTTGACACAAACCATGGAACAAATGTACACAGCGTGAAAAATTGACAAATTGACTAAATAAGGTCACCAAATTAGGGGGAATCGAAACTAGAAATGGAGAGAAATGAGGAATTTTTATAGTGATCGAAATGGGGTAGATTGACTCTAGTGATGAGATGGAAGATAATTGGGTCAGATACTGGAGGCCAACACGCTTCGAGACAGCCTGCATCGTGATCTCAGCCGCAGGTTCTTTAGAGTGAGTGAAAGAGAGACCTGTTGGATGAAGAAGATGGGTGGGATCAGTACTGAGTCGAGTTTTGACTGGGATGAACGTAATAACTCATTTATACGGGAGAGCAATTTGGTCATTTTAAGTTTTAAAAAAATCCTATTTTTATCATATTGTTGTGCATGTCGTGTGCATGTTATGTGCATATCCCAAAAATCCTATTTCGGTCCCAAGATTAAGGAAATGGCCTGTTTCAGTCAATTCTCCTAAATTTTATCTATTAATGGACTAAAATATTAGAGACATATACACAAGAAAAACTCTACATGAACCCATGCCATAAAAAAAACACAATCAGCAAACCATTGAACTTTTTTTTAATAAGTATTCCTATCGAATAAAGGAGCATTGGAGTTGGATTTATCCGACATGATTTTTCCCACCAATGTTAAATTTTGCTCAGGAAATTGCCCCTAGTTTACACAAAATAGAAGTAATGTCGGTTCGTATCTAATGCCACTAAGCAGTAATGTTGGTTATTGTTGGAACCAAAATCGTGCATATCCGCGGACAAAGGCGAAATCAGTCAAACTAGCCCATAATCTCTGATGACGGAAGAATGAGGTTAATTGGGGGGTGTGGTTGAATCTGAGAAGGACTGCCTACATATCTTTGGGAAGAAGAATCAAACCACAAGTATAGTTCTATGGAAGAATGAAGTAAACCATCCTTGACAAATAACCTATAGCAGGTCGTTGGGAGATGAGTTCTTCGCGCACGTGTCTACGCGTAGACGGCGATGTAAGAACCTCTGCTAGGCATCAAGAAAATATGTGTGTAGTAAAGAATATAAGACTTGGAGAGAGAAATATGTGATGTCTATATGTCTGAAAAAGAGATATTTGAATGTAAGTGAATGTCTATGATAGTCTTCTAGAGAATGAAGTGATCAGCGTAAAGAGAGATAGATCTAAGAAATAGAGATCGAAACCCCTTGATAAATACCCAAGCTCATGTATTTATAGAGATCTTAAGAGTTCTTGTATCGCGAGACTATCTAGGAGGAAATCTAGGATAAGATACCCAATCTTCCTTGAATAATGATTATATTGCCTAATATCTAAGATATCCTAATTTGACTTTAACTAGGGTTTCCTTTACTTGGGAGACAAGTAATATCTTTAATAGGCCTAAACCTATTATGCCAGGCTCGATCCATAGGCTTCGGGCATTCCGATCATTATCTCCATGTGTCATAGGCCCAAAATATCACGGTCCCACAAGTGCCCCTAACTATGCTTTTCAGAATGTGCTCTGCTTTGAAGATGGATAGTATATAATAGACCGTGAGTGAGTCATCCTAGAATAACTTTTCTAGAATGTGTGTTAAAATGGCTTTCGAACTTCTTGTTGATTTGGAGCTAGCCAAGTCCAGCTATTCATGGTCGCTTGTCTTTTAATGGTTTGATCTTTTAGAGTCCCAAACCATATTGTAAACCCCTGGTTAGAGTTCCCGATGCATAGCTGAAACGTTGGATGTGAGGTGGATTATGCCAATATATTCCTAGAAGAACTTAGATGTAATAGGAATATTCTTCTAAGTTTGTTTTACTCAAGTCATTAAGCATGTTAAAATAAAACACTTGAAACATTTCATCATTTGCTTCCTAATCATGAAATATAGTTTAATTTGTCAATATTTCTAAAGTAAGCTAACTTTGAAGTAAGGAGTACTGAGGCGAAACACAAGTAAGCTTGTGGGCCTAGGACAGAGTTTATCAAAACCCCATTCGGTGACGTTGATTAAGAAAAACATCACCTCCCAAACTTAGTGTTTATAAAGATTTCCATTGCACTATTCGAAGTACCACTTTACTCCGGTACCAATAATTAAATATTAAACCCATGAAAAACCTTTTGCCCCAGACTTGAGTAACGCATTGATCGAATTAAGGACGAGAAAGTGTGGAAACATACCTAGAATGGCCTCTAGATTTTAATGTCAGTTTGACATGTTTGAGCTGTTTTATTTGTTGATTATGTTTGTTCTTTCACCTTACCCCCATTCTACGTTAAAGGATTTTATAGTGTAACGTGTAACCAAGAAAAGATTTCCTTCTCAATCCGAATTGCTGATTTATCCCTAGTGAATCTTAAACAAAAGTTCATCAGGGACTTAGTCGTCTACATGTAGGTTAGAAACAATTATTGAATCCTTTTATCATACCTTATATGTTGGACCTGAGCGTTTTTTATTGGACTACACTTAGCTGGCTTGGCTAAGGCATTTTCAAGTATCAGAGCTCCGTTGGAATAAAATTCCTCTTGAGGATTTCTTAGTTTGGATGCCTCATTTGGATTTGCTTAACACATGGTGTTGCAGACATACTTGACTTAGTACACTGGTCCGAGATAGAAGTAGTCATTCTTAGGGTTAGAGTTCAGAGCCAGAGCCACCCTCAGATGATTTTTGGATCGCTCTTTCGATTATTCCCTCGAATGGTGTAGGGCTTAGGTTTGAATGTTATAACTCATAACTTTTCTGGTTGTATAATGTTTCTGGAAGTCGGATGGTGCATTGAATTTTTGGGTTAGGACGCTATGTGCATGTGCCCTTAACCCGCCAATCATAATTGCGCTTATTTCGACTCGAGCCTCTCAAGTTGTTAACCGTACAATATGAGATGGGCTTAACAGAGACTCCTTTGACCATTTTGAATTTTTAGACTTGCATTTGTGCGACGTTTCAAAGTTCTTCATAATTCTGGAATTTAGGGTGTTCCATGTACTGTAGTGAATGGTGAAAGAAAGAAAAAACAATGGTGTGAGAGGATCTAAAAAGACCATTTCCCAGCTTTGGGTTTTCTGTCTTGGACATGCATTTAATCATGCATATATTATAAAAGTACTTATCTCTTGGAGCGATACCACGGTTTAAACCAAGGTTGTCCACCTGTCAGATGGGCCTTCAAGTTGTTTTCCTCGTTTGTCTTTGGTGATGCCTTTGAGAATTCCAAAGGATATCAAAGGATATATGTTGTGTCCTCTTAGAAGTGTGATTACTTAAGGCATATGCCAACTCCTAGATTGTAGGAACTCCAAGACTTATACAAAATCTGTTAATTCCTTGCTAGATTAGGTTTTCGTGTCTTGCGGAACAAGCATGGTCATTCTAGGGAAGTCACTAAATTTCGTCTAATGATCCAAACAGGATGATGGTGGCATCATAGCTCTGTTTGATTCAGAGCTGTTAAGTCCATCACCAGACTATGAAAAGGCTTCTTACTTCAATCAGCTTTACTCCGAATGATTTCAGAGTAAGGTAAAGTAATTTACCGTTCGCACTTCTTCAAGTGTGAGAATCTGGATTATAACTGCCATGTGGTGTAGGAGTCGTTCAGATTTAAGAAATTTTTCTTCTTACTCCGTATGGTCGGCTCCCTGTCCTTTTCCATTACAAGCTAGTAGTGAAGGAGGACAAATGTTAAGTTGTCATGCAATGCTTTGTGGATGACTTGAATTGGTTGAAACCTTTAGGTTAACCATTGACTTGATCATGATTCTGTGTATCCTAAACTTGTAAGTTGTTATGGCACATTGCACATCGTTTGATATGAATTACGAGGAAGAACTTGAGGCATTCCGTAGAAAATTCCAGCCTGCACTATAAATGGTAACATGACAATAATGTTTTCCACGTAACTCGTAATTGAGTTCCGCAAAATTCTGTAGAAATCTAACTTGCATATGTTCATGATGATATATGGTAAAGAACCTAGTTTTCTCCAAGCAAGTACAGTTTAATCTGGGAAGTTGTGTGTGCTGCTGCAATGTGCTGCTTGTGCTAGCTTGTTGTTCAGCTGCTTAGTGTGTAAGTTTTGAGACCGTTCTTTCTTCTAGAAAATTTTGTAAAATTATTATTATTATTATAGCTAGACTTCTTATCTTTCTAGAAATATGTGGCATGTCATGGAAAAATATCGGGAAGGTCTTGAAATCTTCATTTTCCCATAGCTGCGCAATTCTGACTAGAATGCAGCTTCGTCTGACTTCCTACATAAAACTGGAAATATTGGTTTGTAGAACATTTTGAAACTTTGACACAATCACTTTAGGCTTCTTAACTTTTGTCTCTAACTAGACTTGTGTCGAAATTCATCTAGGAAGTTGAATTTTCGTTGAAAATCATTCAAGTGCGCAGAATGGGTTTTAGGCATGATTATGTTGCCCCTGTTAGAGTGTTGATGGACTACTGAGTTGCGTATAGACTTTAGTCGAGAGATCTATGGGTTAAACTTGTGATGAGGTGTTGGTCCACACGTGGCCAAACTTGCCTTTGCTCCCTTGCATGGACATATTTCACTCTAAGTCATTTTTGTAATTCTTTGTACTGTAACGTGATCATTGTGTTGCATTGTCGACGCATCGTAATTCATATTTGAGTTCGGAACTCCAACAAAACTTGATCTTAGTTCCAAAGTTTAACTTTTACACCTTTTCTAGGGGTAACCTTCCCCTAGTGTACTTCTCCTCGTTTTGAGACTCTGTTATGCTCGTCAGAGAGGTTGTGTCGTTGTCAAGATTACTGGCTCCATCGAAATAGTGTTGGACTGAATTTGTCCGATGCCACTGGATCTTTTTTGTGTTCCTCTAGGAAAATACAAGCCTTGGGATAAAACTCTTATTCACATCATATGGAGTTGGGCTTCGTGATTCTTCAATCCATCATAAAGTAATTGTGATCGTCGTCCTTGTTTTTATTGCCACTCGTGGATAAGATTTTTACCATCAAATCAATTCTAATTTGGTCCAAAAAAAATCTCTTTTTAAAGCTTAAGACGTCTTCAACAAATCTTCAGAAGGAACCTTTCTCGAAATATGCCACCTTAACCTTCAAAATACGCAAAACGCCCAAAAAAAGCCAATTTGGAAAAGCTACACCCTGGACCTTGTTTTCTTTTCCATGGTCAAATGGCTTGGAGTTAAATTATGGAATTGTGACATAATTATCTTGAAAGGCTCACAAATCCACTCCAATTGAAATTAATCCAAATTTCCTTTGTTTTATCGCTTTTTACCCAAAGTAGATTCACATGTCTATAGAGTAATTTGGACCGGGGAATATGAATTCACTCTTCCCTTGATGCCATTATGTTTCTTGGGCCCTAATCTCCTTCCCGCTTTCCTTATATTTTCTCATTCTTCTTCCTGCGCCCTAGTCCCTTTCCCTATTTTCTTTTCCTTCCCCGCTGCACTCTCATTCCTCTTCTCCTTCCCCGATGCACTCCCCTTCCCCATTGCATTCTTCTTCTTCACTACACTTGTCCTTCAATCTCCCTGGATGAACAATTTGAGGAGCAACAGCCTGAAAGTGGTGCGCTTTAGATTATTTGTATCACATCGAGTTTGTGCTTTGAATTTGATTATGTTATTAACTCGAGTTTGTGTTTTGAATTTTAATTTATTAAATATTATTCTCAAATATTTTAAAATAAGTGTATAACTAGAGATTATGTTTAAGACTAGAGATTATGCTCAAATGTTATGGTCAAATATGTTTTGGATTGGAGATGCCTTGTCAAATATTATGCATATATTGAAAATTGCTCTTTGTTTAGGTCTTTTATGTATGTTTTGTTTTTGTAAATATATATCACAAATGTTTGTTTTTATTAATAAGGAACAATGCCTCAACAAAGAACTCGTGAGTGTGGAAAAATAAAATGGTCAGGAAAACAAAATTGTGCATTTGATTCGACTGGAATATGCGTTAGTTTCGATAATGTCAACTTTTTTAATTTATTGCGTTTGAGGTCAAGGATCCCTAAAATCTTCCTTTGATGTGTGGTATTTGGAGCTGCTAGCCATATCCATCGATTATTTTGAAAGTTTGGTCAACATGTATATGAACACCTATTCGATGTAATGTGATATTCGCAAGTGTCACGAAGCCAATTTCAGGATGATCCCTCAGTCTAAGGATAAATCTCTCAGGATCTACCTAAAGCGCTTCTGAGCAAAGTTGGCAGAAGTAGAAAAAGTTGATGATAAGTTGGCCACGATGGCGTTTAAACGGGGTATGTATGTCTATTCACCCCTTCTCATAAATTAGACAAAAGAAAGTATGATTATGCCACCTAGGCAGAATGCTTTGACATTGTAGACAATCTAATTGACTGGAATGAAAAGCGTAAAAGAACGATAACCGAACCAGATTACATAAGGAAGATTGATTAGAGAATGGTTGACGGAGATACTTCATATCCTTTTCTGCAACATGCTGCAAAAGAGGACATCAGGACAAGCAGACCCAGTTTTGTTCTAAACACCACCATCAACAACATTCTCCACATCTTAAAGGACAAGCCATTCCTCAGATGCCCAAAGCTGCTCCCGGAGCACTTAGCAAGGAAAAATCCAAGAGAGTGATGCTCTCTCCACAAGAGAACTAGCCATGCCACAAGAAGCTGCCGAGTGTTGAGGGATCACATTGAAGAACTCTTGGATCAAGGACACTGTTGGGAATTCGTCAGAGACAAAGCAAGGAAAGAAGGCTTAGTCGAACCCAATGAAAGGGATTGATTAGACCAACACACTGATGATGAATATCGACGACCAGTGAAGAAGCCTACCCTTAACATAAACTGTATTTGTAACAAATTTGGGAACCGCTGTGAGTGGTGGTTGATCATAAACTCGAGCAACCTGCAACAGTAAACAATCATGAGCAAGCTTAAGACCGGGGAGGGGGTGTGTGTGTATCGGCTAAAGGCTCTCCGAATGTCAAGCTAATGAATGATTTTAAACTCAAGTAGTGGGCAAGAGAATTGAAGTTTTTTTTTATTGCATTACCATAACTGAACCCTAGATGAGTGTATTTATACCATAGGGAATGAGACTTTTTTAGGATAGATTCATCGTTCTAAGATGAGAAAATCCTAAAGGATATCTAGGAGTAGATATTGCATCATTTTAGGAGTTATGATTACGTGCGACACACTTCAATTCCTAGATTGTAAAAACTCCAAGACTTATAGAATCTGATTGTGTCCATATCCGGATCAGATCGCGTGTCTTATGGAACAAGCATGGTCATCTAGCGGAATCGCTAGTACTCTGCCTATTGCCCTAGACTAGAGTGATGGTGGCACCGTTACTCCATCTAATACAGCTCCACCTGGGGCTAGTGAGTCTATGACCTAACTTATGAGGTGATTGTATTCGGATCAGCCTTGCTATAACCCTGGAAAATCATGGTCCCATAATTACCCTTAACAATTCATCTGAGAGACAACCTATTCCCCTTGAAGATGAATTGTTATACGAAGACCATGCCTTTTGAAGTAAGTTAGAGTACGTACCATTTAGTCTTCAATCTTTATACATGTGTGATCTTATTCTTGGCGTTTTGATGTGGAGGCATTTCAAACTCAGACGTGCAACCTTCAACATCATGCCAAAAAGTTCGTAATGATGAGATTCTTTACCTTGTGCCGTGTGCACGAGAAACAAGAAATTTTCTTTGATATTCTTCATAATTTTGACCATCAAATTAAAAGATCCCAGCGCGAGTCGGTCTAGATTCGATGACTAGATGATTTTGTTGAATGACACTTATATATCCTCGGATCTTTCCCGTCCACTTTACAAAAACTTTCAAATCCCTTGCTGTAAAAAATTTTAAATTTTTTTTTTAAAAAAAGCTTCAATTTCCTTGTCGTGCCAATTTTGAAACACTTCTTTGAAGCTCATCACATGGCGTCTTCAAGCAGCAAACCTAAGTTAGACAAGATTTTGCCCTACAATCCTCCACTAACGAGGGTTTGTAGTCAAGAAAAGGGAAGCCTTTCTTGAGAATCATCAAGATATTATGAATAATTGTAAAGTCTTTTGGGGACTAGTCACAACAACAACAACAACAATAAAGCCGTATCCACTAAGTGGCGTTGGTTGTATGAATCCTAGAATGCCGCTATGCTCGGTTTTGTACCAAGTTTTCCATTAGCTCCAAGTACTCCATATCTTTTCTCGTCTCTTTCCAAGCCTTTTTTGGTCTTCCTCTACCCCTTTTGCCTTGATCTTCCAACTCATAATCGCATTTCTAACTGGAGCAACTATAAATCTTTGGTTCACATGTCCAAATGACCTTAACTGATTTTCTCTCATCTAATCTCCAATTGTGGCCACCGTCCTTAACTCAAATATCCTCGTTCTTAATCCTATCATTTCTCGTGTGGCCACACATTCAATGACCATCCTCATCTCCGCTACTCTCATTTTTTGCATGTGTTGCTTTTTGACCCCCAACATTTCGTGCCATAAAGCACTATTGGCTTTATTGTCGTCCTATAAAACTTTCCTTGACTTTTAGAGACATATGATGATCACACAAACACACCTGATCCACTCTTCCACTTCATCCATCTAGCTTATATTATATGGTTGAGATCTCCATCTAATTCTCTGTTCTTTTGCAAGTTAGATCTAAGATAATGTAAACATTCACTCTTTGGTACTTCCTAATCTCCAATCCTCACCCCTATTTCATTTGGATCCTCATTTCCACTGAACTTACACTCCATATGCTATGTCTTTGACCTACTTAGGCAAAGACCTTTAAATTACCCTTCCTCTAAGGAGAGATAAAAGTTCGGAGTGGAGAGAGATTTATATTAATATAAAAGATGGATGACCTGTGAGTGAGGGAAGGAAGGAAAAAAAATAAAAGCAAAACTCGATTTGTGTGATATTACATACTGCACCTAATTTTATTTTGTGATATATAACCAAATTATCTTTTTACACTCTTTTAATTTACAAATTTTTTTTATTAATAATTAATTTAGATTAAAACTCTGTCTGTGTAATTTTATCTTACACTGCTGGTCCTAAGCTCGAATAAAGGAAGAAGAGGAATGTGTTAGGTAGTCAACTGTCGGCACTACATTTTTCACGTCGAATCTCTGTGATAATAAATCCTTAACAAATTTGCGCTAAAATTAGTTCGTTAGCCAAAAGGATGCTCTGTGTGGTCCGGCGATAATGATAAGTGAGCAAGGGTCATTGTATCTCTATCGGAGCTTGAATGTAGTGTTAATTGAACAAAGGCGCTATAGGAACTTCTTTTTGAATAACTCCACTCAAAGTTGTTTGGAAGCATCTGATGACATCAAATTTATCTAGGACACGCAAAACAAGTTTTTTGACCTTACTGGAGACAAGTGAGGTCAAAGAAGCTAAGACATGAAGGTAAAGTTCAAGAGAGTAGAATGCGTTCAGGAATGTGGAATATAGTAACCTTAACGGGAAAATCTAAGAAATTAGTAGAAGTTATGGTGAGGAGAAGGATAAGTATAATGTGCCTTCACAAAACTAAGTGGGTTGGTTTTAAACTTACGTATTCAGGCACAAACAGATCGAAAAACAGTGTTGGCATCATCATGGATAGGACTTTAGCAAAAGATGGTGTAATGTTATGATTAGACAAGAGCTCATCAATGTGATTGATGCGTATGCACCTCAAGAAGGGTTGAATAAAAATCTGAAGGTGAATTTTGGAAGATCTTGGAGAATTGGTTCAAGGAATCTATTGGATGGAGAAATTCAGAGGAGATAATTTAAACGGACATGTTGGCAAGGAGACAAGCAACTATAGAGGTTTCCATGGTGGCCATGGTTTTGGAAAGAAACGAGGAGGAGGAAGCCATTTTGGATTTTGGTATAGCATGCGATTTCTTTCAAGTTAATACCTTCTTTAAAAAAAAAAGAGGAGCATGTGATCACTTAAAAGAGTGGGTTATAAAAAACACAAATAGATTTCTTTTTAATGAGGAAAAGGGATCGTATAACTTGTAAAGATTGCTATGTTATATCAAAGGGAGCTGGGCTACCAACATCAACTGCACTAAGAACTTGTGAAGCAGAAATTGAAAGAAGTATGAGTAGCATATATATCCAAGCAATAAAGGATATGTATGATGGAGCAACAACTGTAGTAAGAACTCATGAAAGAGAAACTGAAAGCTTTCCCGTAACCATAGAGTTACACCAACTCTTAGTTTTAAGTAATTACCTTCTTGCATTGGTAATGAACGAGTTAACGAGACTTATTGAAGATGATATTTCATGGTGTATGCTTTTTGGAGATGATATAATGCTAATAGATAAATCGTATGAGAGAGTAAATGCGAAACTTAACCTTTGACGATAAGTGTTGGAATCTAAAGGTCTCACCTAAGTAGGTCAAACACAGAGTATATGGAGTACAAGTTTGTGGGAATAAGGATCCAAATGAGATAAGGGCAAGGATTGATGATTATGAAGTACCAAAGAGTGAACACTTTTGTTATATTGGATTCATCTTGCAAAAACATGGAGAATTAGATGGAAATCTTAACTATAGAATACAAGTTGGATGAATGAAGTGGAAGAATGCATCGGGTGTTATGCGATCGTAATATGCCACTAAAGCTCTAGGGAAATTTTTATAGGATGACAATAAGGCCAATAATGTATTATGAAATGAAATGTTGGGCGGTTAAAGAGCAGCATGTGCAAAAAAATTAGTGTAGAGAGATGAGAATGCTTTGTTGGATGTATAGGCACTCAAGAAATGATAGGATTAAGAATAAGGATATCCAAGATAAAGTAGAAATGGCCACAATTGAAGATAAGATAAGAGAAAATTGGTTAAGGTAGTTTAGACATATAAGCTAAAGACCTATAGATACTTATGTTAAAAGATGCCACTATGAAACGAAGGGTCAAAACGAAATGGGTAAAGGAAGGAAGATATAAGAAGACTTGAAAATAGACTTTCAGAAAATATAGAGAGAATTTGAAGATAATGGAAAACTTGTCGCAAACAGAGCATAAAGGTATTTTTAATATGCCATATTGGCGGCCAATGCGACACTATAGTGAATTTGACTTGAAAACTGACCTCACTCGTGCACTTTGTACTCTAAACTAGTATCCGTTTCGGGCCCAAGTTACATGGGCTCATGAAATCAAGTGTGTCAAATGAAACATCCCAACCCAACGAACCGTTGCCATACTCACCGACAAGTAAGTTCATATGATAAGATTACCACTACAATGTCCCAATCCAACCAATACAAGTCCGGGTACACCGTAATATCATGAATCCGGGTAGCAGACAATCAGTTTTCCTCACCACCGTCACTGTTCTTGAGATATTATTTCTCTCTTTACGACACAAGGAACGCTCATTCTGGTTCCATCGGAATTCAGGCTCTTCGTTGCCTGTTGATGATACGATCCAATTCTCAATTCCCTTGATCAACCTGCAAGTAACACAGAGAATAAAGAGGGAGAGGGAAGGGAGAGAGAGCAGAGCTCTTGAATTGTTTTTTTTTTGTTATATTTCTTTTTATCAAATTAACCATTGGGCAAAACCATTACATATTGGACCATTTATAATACTAAGAACCCCACTGCTAGCTAGCAGAATCTAACAAACTTTCCTAATTATTTGTAATAGTCTCATTTAACTAACTAATTCAATGACTAACTATGATTAAGCTAATCAGGGTCATAACATTGCCTACCCCTTAAGAACAACCTTGTCCTCAAGGTTAAAATCAGGATCATAACATTGCTTACCCCTTAAGAACAACCTTATCCTCAAGGATAAAATGAAGAACTGGTTGCACTTTCCCAATTGCTTGCTTCTGCATAACATACTCCTATTTGCAACCTTTGCAGTTGCTTTTCCCAAAAAAGATTTCTGCTCATATTGTCAAATGGAGACCCTCCATGGACTTGCAACCCATCTTCTGATGCTGCATCACCAATAATGGTAGTGGAGTCCTTAAGGATTATCACATTTTTTACCAAACCAAGCTGCTCAACTGAAGTGTTCTCAACTAGTAGACTAAGATCTCCGGCTCCCAAAACAACATCCACATTTGCTTCCTGAGTTTTGTTTGAACTAGATAGGATGGATTTACCAATCATCAACAACTGAGATATCACAGAACACTACCATTCTGGCAATCTATGAGGCCCCTCTGAGTGAAGTCTCTCCAAACTTATAGTGGTACTACGAATTAAATTGTTAACAACATGTTCTGCCAATGCACTTTTAAACCCAGTCACCATATCCACAGCCTTGCTCACGCTTAAATCATGCAAACTCTTCATCTCATCACTATATCCACCATCTCCAGTTTTTTTATTTTTGCCTTTATTCAAAGCTTCAACACTTTTATCCATTTGTATCATAAAACTACTCAACTTGGTTATCTTTGTAACCCCATTAAGCCACTCTGCCTTGACAGCTTTAAAATAGAGTATCATTTTAACAATTTTAGCCGTTGCATCTCCCAGATCCCGTAAAGGCCGAAAGTCAAGGTTACAAGTGAAAAACAGAGATAACTCAGCATGAAAATCAATAGCTAAGGAACCAAAATTGCTTTCCAGGTGACCAAGAAAGCATACTAAATCCAAAAAGGTGCTCATAGCGCATTAACTCCTCTTCAATGTATTTGTTCTGTTCCTAGCAAAGTCATTGGTCTTGCTAGTTACCTCTCTAATTAGAGCTTCAATAACATTTGCCATATTATTCCTTGTCACATACATCACATCAGAAAATGACCAACATATTCACCACATGTAACAATAGCCCATTGCAGCAAGTGCAGCAACTGGAACTAAATATGAAGCATGATTCCCACTAGAGAAAGAATTCTCATTGTAGATGGTTACAGGTCTAGATGAGGTTACCTCCCTGATTTCTCGAGCCAATTTTTGAATCTCAGCTCTAATAATTACACTATCAAACTTCTCCGACAAGATATCAGCTTCATTTACACTCTCTATTATATCCTGCACTTGTGCAATAAGATCAGAAAATAGCCCATTCCCCAAAACTATCAACCTGGTCAAGACTTGTTCCATCTCCTTTATCTGTTTGGCACCAGCAGCAGCATCATTCATGTTCCCAACAACCTTTTGAGCCTCTTCTGGTGACTTTTTCTTTTTACCTTTGTCCATAAGTGTAGCATTCCAAAATGGTATGAAGTCAAAATGAACTCCATACATTTCTTTTCTCTTATCAAACAATTTCTCAGATGTAGAAATTCTATGGGTACTTGATGTTCCAAGCTTGTCTGATAGTATCCACAACACCATGACCTGTCAGCTTTGTCACATAACACTCTTTGGGCTCGGAATCTGTTATAGGCACACTTTCTAGTAACCCCACGACACCCATATGAGCATCAATTAGGGAAGTTTCAACAGGGATTCCTGCTACAAGACCTAATTCCTTCGCAGCAGTTGATGTGAGATGGCTAGGGAAGGCTACCCTGCATCTTATCTTAGCATGATGACCATCTACAAGATCACCCAATACAATCTCCTCCAATAAATCATCATCACGTCCACAAGCTTCCATTTCTTGGGAATCTTTCTCATTATTTAGCTGCATATGTGCATGACCAAGATATGTCCATTTGCACAAAACTTGATTCTCCAGGTCACTATATTTTGCCAGATCCTCATGAACAGCCCTGCCACTTTCGAAATTCATCAATACGGTGTCCCAAATGTGAACCTCCTCAGTAATATTCTTGGACTTACACTCATTCTTGCATAACCTCTTCTTTACCTCCCCCTTGAGCTATTGAACCCCCAATGTGTTCAGGGAACTAAAGTTGTGTGATGGCTTCATGTAATGAACAATTCCAACAACTACCATAGGAGGAGCTGTATTGATAGTAAAAACCTCACAAATCTCCTGCTTATGAAATTGTGATCCAGGCTTGTCCACATCTCTGGCAAATGTGCAGGGAGAACCAAGGGCAACTGAACAACCTAGGTTGCTATTCCATGACAAATTTTCTGTACTCTGTCTCTTAGACATTTCAACAAACAAGTTCGATGCACACAGATCTTTCATCAGAAATTTGCTCACAAGATACCAATTAATCCCTCCAAAATTTTCATTAAAAAAATAAATGACTACAATAACACCAGTATGATACGCCAAAATAAATTGCAAAAGCTGATGCCATTTGGCCTTCTAGTGTGACAAATTGGAAATCAAAGATCGCAATACCTTATGGCGACGTTTCGTGGTGTTCGTATGAGAGAGACCTGCAGATTCAGTAGCTCCTGCGTGCTTGAGAGGAAAACCCAGAACATGCACCATTGTTGTAGCTTCCTTGGAGCTCAAAACGGGTTTGTGACTGCGAACGTGGGCTGATTCAGTGTTAAATTTTTCTAAAATCGGAAATAGTAGCGGTGTTGTTGTCACATCACAACGGGCCTGGTTTTCTCAACATTCCGCAATGGAATTGTGGCGGATACAAAATCATTTGAGTGTGGCGGTTGGACGGGCGAATTGGCCATTGTGCTCAACAACGGAGATGAGGAGAGTAACGGAGGAATGGAATGGACTTGGATTTTCAAGGGAAGTCGTTGTGCGCTGCCTTCTCTGTCTTGTATCCCAAGTCGTGGAAGTTTCTGGAGATCGAGATCGGAAATTTCAGCATCATCGGAAGACATCTATTAAATACCAATATTAAACTAAACATGGTAAATATCAAAAATATTTATGACAATATTTGGAAATTTCTTATATATTCATTAATCTCCAAAGTGGAGTATATATAGGAGTTACAATTGGTATTACATATGTACTTCACCAATGTGGGACAATAAACTACTATTTACACTTTAACTAATATATAACTCGCAACACTCCCCCTCAAGTTGGTGCAAAGATGTCACGCATGCCCAACTTGTCAAGCGAGTTGGAAAACACACTATTAGACACAGCCTTAGTAAGAGCATCAGCAAGTTAATCTTCAGATCTCACAAACGGAAACATAATAATTTCAGCATCCAATTTTTCAATGTCGATCAATCTCCACATGTTTTGTTCGATCATGTTGCACTGGATTATGAGCAATCTCAATAGCAGCCTTGTTATCATAATAAAGTTTCATAGCACCTTTGAGGTTAAACCCAAGATCTCTCAACAATTTTTTTAACCACAACAACTCACATACACCATGCGACATACTACGAAACTCAGCTTCTGCACTTGACCTAGCCACCACTTTTTGTTTCTTGCTTCTCCAAGTAACTGAATTACCACCCACAAACGTAAAGTATCCAGATGTAGATCACCGATCAGTGATAGAACCTGCCCAATTTGCATCTGTATAGCCTTCGACATTCAAATGACCATTCTTGGAGAAAAACAGGCATTTGCCAGGAGCCATCTTCAAGTACCTCAAAATACGGGTTACTGCATCCATATGAGCTTCACTAGGTGAGTGCATAAACTGACTTACCACACTAACTGCATAAGCAATGTCAGGGCGAGTGTGAGACAAATAAATTAATCTCCCCACAAGCCTCTGATACCGTTCCTTATGAGTAGAAACTTGATCTGGAAATAAGCCCAGACGATGATTCTGCAACAGGTTTGCAATCTAACATACTTGTTTCAGCTAACAAATCAAGAACATATTTCCGTTGAGACAGAAAAATACCATGCTTGGATCGTGCAACCTCGATTCCAAGAAAATACTTCAATTCACCCAATTCTTTCATCTCAAACTCAGTAGATAGGTATTTTTGAAGACGTTGTATCTCCTTCTGATCATCACCAGTCACTATCATGTCATCAACATAAATAATCAATGCAGTTAGCTTACCATTTTGTCGCTTTAGAAACAAAGTATGATCTGAATGACTCTGGATATACCAAACTTCTTTATTGAACTTGTAAACCTCCCAAACCACGCTCTAGGAGATTGTTTCAAACCATACAAATTCTTTCGTAACCTACATACAACACCTTTTTCCAGGAGATGTTCCAATACTAGGTAAGAGATCCATATACACTTCCTCCTTAAGATCACCATGAAGGAAAGCATTCTTAACATCAAACTGCAACAGAGGCCAATCCTGGTTTGCTGCTAAAGACAGAAGAACACGCACATTATTAAGTTTGGCAGCATGAGCAAATGTCTCCTGATAGTCCACCCCATAGGTTTGAGTATAACCCTTAGCAACTAATCTAGCTTTATACCGATCAATAGAACCATCTACTTTATGCTTAATAGTAAACACTCATCTACATCCAACGACTTTTTTTCCGTTTGGTAAAGGAACCAAATCCCAGGTAGAATTCTTTTCCAAAGCTTCCATCTCAACTTGCATGGCATTAACCCACTTAGGGTCAAACAAGGCATCTTGCAATTTTGTTGGAATTGATACACTAGATAGCTGACATATGTAAGATGCATATGGTTTGGATAAACGATGAGTAGACACATAATTGTTGATAGGATATTTGGCTTTGGCATGCATATCAGGCTTATATTGTACTTTAGGTTTTCCACAATTAGCTCGTGAAGGCAACTGATAAGTAGAAGAATCGTCATAATTTACCTCATGTATGCCACCATCTTGTACCAAACTGTTAAAAGAATCATCACTGGACGAACCATCATCAGGCAACTCGTTAGACATATCAGCAACAGGCAACCGATCATTAGAAGGTAATTCGTCAGACATAATAACAAGCAACTCGCTGGGCACATCTAATCTATCGTCAGTGGAAATAGTTCTGGGAATAACATGTGACCGATCACTATCTGTAGTGGACTGATCAGTATCACGTAACATAATAGGTTATGTTCCCAACTCTGCCTGTAACATATCATCCATACCATCTCTTCGAATCTGCACTTCACTCCTCATTTCCCCCTGAAGTGGAGAGTCGGAAGAGGGCTTCACAAAATACGAAACTTCCTCATAGAAGGTGACATCTACGGTAATATAAGTTTTTTGAGTCGGAGGATGATAACACTTATAGCCTTTCTGATTGTTAGCATACCCAATAAAGACACACCGGAGAGTACATGCATCAAGTTTACTCCGCTGATGAGAGTAGACATGCACATACACAATACACCCAAACACTTTCGGAGGAAACTTTGATACAGAAACAAGAGAAACATGTTGTTGTAGCACATCGAACGGTGTCTGAAAATCAAGAACCCTACTTGGAACATGATTGATCAAATACATAGCAGCCAAAACAGCATGACCCCACAAATGATTAGGAACACATTTATCCAACATCAGGGAGCGAGCAACTTCCATTATTTGACGATTCTTCCGTTCAGACACACCATTTTGTTGGGGTGTAAACGGAGTAGTCGTTTGGTGAATAATACCATGATCACGAAAAAAACATGCCAAAGTGTGATTCACATATTCTCCCCCGTTATCAGACCTAAAGACCTTAACTTTGGTCTGAAACTGAGTAAACACCATTGTACAAAATTCTTGAAGAAGTAACGGAACATCACTCTTATTTTTCATCAAGAACACCCAAGTTAACCGAGTACAATCATCAATAAAAGTAACAAACCAACGGAATCCATTAGAAGTAACTTTTGCTGGACCCCACACATCAGAATGTATCAAATCAAATGGCAAAGTAGCTTTAGAATCACTTACAGGAAATGAAGCACGATGACTCTTAGCCATGACACATGTTTCACACTTGAACTCTGAATCACTACAAGTGCGAAACAAAGAAGGAAATAGATGTTTTATATAATTGAATGATGGATATCCCAATCATCGATGCCACAACCAAATTTGATGTCTGTCATCCACTTTAGCACTTAAAACTTGATGATTATTTGAACCAGAAACAACAGTATCCTCCATAGTCAAGATGTACAAACCTCCTATTCTTTTACCATGACCAATTATCTTCTGAGTTTGAATATCTTGAAAATAACAATACATAGGGTAGAAGTGAGTAGAACAATATACGGTATCAAGAAGTTTTCCTACTGACAAAAGATTGCACTTAAGATCAGAAACAAGTAAAGCACGGACCAATGATAAGGTTGGAGTCAGAGAGATAATGCCTTCACCCTTTACAGGGGAATGTGCTCCATTTGCACTAGTAACATACAGATCACGAACATAGTCACATAACTCATCAAACACTCTAAGGTCACTAGTCACATGATCAGTGGCCCCAATATCTATTATCCATTTATTTGTTCCACCAAGATGCATAATAATACTATGATTATATTGAGCCATTGACCAAAAATCACAAACAATAAAGGCACAAAAGATACGCAGCAGAATGAAAACAATTTACCAGATACTGTAGCAGACTATTCACGGCACTGTAGCAATCACTGTTTTACGGCACTGTAGAGGACCACTGTTCATGCACTGTACTGTAGCGCCACTATTCACTTTTTTTTTTTTTTAATAAAATTTTTTTTTACGAAGGAAATCACGAAAAATATGGGTACAAAATTAAAACACACAGGTTACCAAGAGTGAACTGCTCTGATGCCATATTGAACTAAACATGGTAAATATCAATATTAAACTAAACATGGTAAATACCAAAAATATATATGACAATATTTGGGAATTTCTTATATATTCATTAATCTCCAAAGTGGAATATATATAGAAGTTACAATTGGTATTACATATGTACTTCACCAATATGGGACAATAAATTACTATTTACACTCTAACTAATATATAACTCGCAACAACATCGGGGCTGGATCAGAAACCTCCGCAGCTAAGAGAGCCAAATCATAGCGTAATAGAGAAAGTTCATGGCGGATGGGTGCCAAAGCTTCACAGAACGCAACATGCATCGAAGCTTCGAGGGAGTTTAATGCGGCTGAAACGTGCGCATTCATGGCAGGAAGACTAATCAGGTAGGCGTGCAAGGCTGGAAACTAGGATTTGAGTAGAATGATACCATTCATACGATCCATTTCTCAATTCCCTTAATCAACCTGCAAGTAACACACATGATAGAGAGAGAGAGAGCAGAGCTCTTGAATTGTTTTTTTTTTTGTTGTTATATTTCTTTTTATCAAATTAACCACTGGGCAAAACCATTACACATTGGACCATTTATAATACTCAGAACCCAACTGCCAGCTAGCAGAATCTAACCAACTTTCCTAATTATCTATAATAATCTCATTTAACTAACTAATTCAATGACTAATTATGATTAAGCTAATCAGAGTCATAACATTGCCTAACCCTTAAGAACAACCTTGTCCTCAAGGTTAAAATCAGGGTCATAACAGTTGAACCAGATTTTTATCTCCTCTCCTTAATCCGAAGCTTCTTGCTAATCACACTTGGTTTTCTGTTATCGAAGAATTCAGAACCGCCGATGGGTTTTCCATGGCTTCCTTTTCACGCTCAGGTGAAGACGATAAACACACACACACACATATATATACACACACACACACACACGCACATATATGTACACACTTAGATATATACACGCACACACATACATACCTCTAGTTATTTATGGCGTAATGTGTATCTAAAGATGCATGTTTGTGCGGTGACTGTATTCCTGTAATGCGTATATACTAAAAGTATTTCCTCTAGTTTGGTGATGGTTTTTGATATTTATGTATTTTCTTGCATTTCTTTCTGTACATTGACAGTAGGGTTTGTGGCTGGGGTGATTCGGCGTAGCGATTTTTGTTCGATCAGAGTGCGGTGGATGCATTGCATTGGATTTGATTGAAATTAGCGTAAAGGTAATGAATTTGTATTTTCTAGTAAGTAATAGCACATTTAATTGGATGCAAGTTATTTATTTATTATATTCCCCACAGGGATTGTGGTTTATGGTTTAGGGTTTGGGCTAGTACTGATTATTAGAGTTTCTAAAGCTTTTCCTAGTTATTACTTGAACGGTTGCAAAGTTTTGTCTTTGTATATTTTCCTGCTGTGTATTAATTAGGATTGAACGATTGTAAACTTTTGGGTTTGTAGATTTTGCTGCCTTGTATTAGGAATATGCATTTGTTGTGTATGGTTATGTTTTCTTATCAGATTCATGTTATGTTGCTAGAGACTAGAGCAATACAGTGACAATTCATTCAGATAATAATCAGTGGCGCTATGGAAAGGAGTTAGTACTAACATTTATAGTCTGGGAAAGCTTATGGAACGGCTAAAAGTGCTTTCTGCAAACTACGAGCACTACCATCATCATTTGGCAGAAAAACCTGGTAGTGCTTCTGGGTCATTTGAACTTGTCTTCTAGAAAAAGCATTTATGTGTTGAAGAAAATTAGAGTACACAACTCTAACACAAGTGTTGGAAAGACAAAACAAGTAAACAAATTATTTGTATTACACTCATGAAATATTACAACACACTCTCAAGAACGCACTTTAAAAGCTATGACACTCTCTCACTTCTAGAGATAAACTCGAGACCACTCACACTCTTCACAAGACTACTCACTTACAACTCACTCTCTTACGTAGCTCTCTCTTGGTTTCCTACTTGCTTGATTACTTGGTTTCTTACATGCTTTGCTTAGCACCTCACCTACTTATACAAAAGCACAGCCGGCTTACTAAGTCGGTTGAATTAGGTTCTTTTCATCTTAGCCACAAGTTGTGGTGATTCTAGATTTTTGTAATTGCAACAAACCTAATCGACTGAATAAGATAATAATGCTAGAATTGTCTAGCATATTAATATGCATGCATGATGGACCGATTTTGGTGCCAGAATTCTCTAGATTTGTGTAGGATATCTTTAATGAGTTGGGTTGGATTCTTTTAACATTATGAGCATTAGTTCTTCCTACAGAGGCAATCCCAAAATGGCCCTTATCTAGACAAAGGTTACAGATGCCGTTGTCTGAATTATTTTACGCACATATATCTATACGCATGATGTTTCCCATTTTTACATTACGCATAACATTTGAGTTTTGGAATTTGATCATGATTCAAAGTTCTGTTTGGAAATTGATAATTATGTGCTGGACTTCTTGTGAGTGTTTTTTACGTATGTTGGACTGAAAGGGATACTATAAACCTTCTCTTCATGGATAAGATTGATCCCTATTGTGTAATGCTATAATTGTAAAAGAAAGTACACTGTGTCTTACCTAAAATGTCTTGAGGTGATTAATTGAGCTTCCTTAATGTTTTCTTTCTTGTCCCTTAAAATTTATATCTGATGTAGGACGTTATTGATTTAGTATCAACAAGCTTGATTGAATCTACCTTTTGAGTTTCATTTTCAACTAGGCTAGTTTAATTAAATTTTTTACAAAGAAAAAATTGTTATTAGTTAATCTATGTTTTGGTATAAACCAATTCTGCTCATATCGTGTAAAGCAGTTTAGGATTTTATTTTTGAATATAAATTGCTCTGGTTGGTTTGGTTTGGTTGTTTTTGTCGTCTTTTGATTTTTTTTTTTTTTTTTTTTTGTCCATTCGGTTTATAAAACCAAATCAGACCGGAAGAATTCATAACACTGAGGAATTGAGTTACGGGAAAGGAGATGAAGGAATTTGAGAACACTTAATATTCCACACCCTGAATTATTACAAGCCTTTGCAATGTGCTAACACTTAATATTCCACACCCTGAATTATTACAAGTCTTTGCAATGTGCTATATAGTATCCACAATACATGGATTATTACAGTAATACTCTTTGTAACTAACTCTCTAACAGTATTAACTAATCGAGTGATGGTAATTATAACCAATAGACAGTCGACAAGTGTCAATTGGTTAATACTCCCCCTCAAACTGTGCTAGGATACTACTAGCAGAGTTTGGAACTGAAAACACAACTATTTAATGCTATTCTGCAAGTGACCAACCTCGAACTACAGTACTAGAGTTTGCAAATTGTGAACCCAAGCTCAAGTTGTGACAATGCTTTACAAATATAGGACTATGTAGTCCTTTAGTTAGAACATCGGCAACTTGCTCTTTTGTGGGAAGATATTGAACACGCATATCACCTTTTTGTACTTTCTCCCTTACAAAGTGATAATCAGGATTTGAACATATAGCAAGAGCTGACAAGTTGTCACAGTGAAGATAAGAAGGTGGGGGAAGAAATTGATGCATATCTCTTAGCAATGATCTGATCCAAAAAATATCAGCTGCACAATGAGCTATTGCCTTATATTCTGCCTCTGTCAAGCTTCTTGAGATAGTTGACTGCTTCTTGGATTGCCATGAAACAGGATTAGAACCTAAGTACACCACATATCCAGTTATTGACCTCCTAGTATTGATGTTTGATGCCCAGTCTGAATCTGAATAGGTTGTGATTGACATATCTTCACCCTTTGTGTACTTCAAACCACATGTAATAGTACCTTGTAAATACCTCAGAATTCGCTTGACCAAATGAAGGTGCAAGTCTGTTGGATTGTTCATGAACTGACACACCATATTCACTGAGTATGCTATATTAGGCCTAGAGAATGTTAAGTACTGTAAAGCACCCACCAAGCTTCTATAGAGAGTAGGGTCTATCATTGGTATGCCTTCAGACACAAGCAACTGAGTATGAGGTTTGGAAGGTGTAGATGTAGGTTTACAATGTTCCATACCAGCCTTTTTCAACAAATCCCGTGCATACTTAGACTAATTGATGAATATAGATCCATCTTGATTATATTGGATATGGAGACCAAGAAAATAGGTGAGTTTTCCCATATCTTTCAGATCAAACACTGCAGCAAGGCTTGTAATCACTAATTGAATATTTGAAGCATTAAAACCAGTCACAATTATACCATCAACATATAATAGGAGTATAATAACATCCACATGATCTTCCTTCACAAATAGATATGTATCTGATAATGATGTAACAAATCCCAAAGTAGGTAGGTAATTAGTGATCTTCGAATTCCAAGCTCTTGGTGCTTGTTTCATGCCATAAAGTGACTTGATCAACTTGTAGACATAGTTTGGATGTTGTGAATCAATGAACCCCTGAGGCTGCTTCATATAAACTTCCTCTTCAAAGTCTCCATGTAAGAAGGCATTTTTAATGTCTAATTGCCTCAAATTCCAACCAAATTGAACCGCCAAAGCAAGAATCATTCTCACAGTGGTGTGTCTAACCGCAGAACTAAACATTTCAGAGTAGTCCAAGCCTTGCTCTTGGCTATACCCTTGTGCAACTAGCCTTGCTTTATACCTGGAAATTGATCCATCAGGGTTATTCTTGATTTTGTATACTATTTGCTTCCAATGATGCTTCTATCAACAGAAGGAGGAACTAAACACCAAGTTCCTTGTGCTTTTAAGGCATCAAACTCATCTTGCATGGCTCTTTGCCATTCTGTCTTGACACTAGCAGTTTTAAAAGTATTAACCTCCTCATTATCAATGACATTAGCTAAGAATGAGAAACCACTCGAGAAATCATCCAAAATATCCAAGGAAGTAATCTCAGGAAAAGTTGCTAAATAGGCTGCATAATTTTTTTTTTGAAATTGCACCTGTTTGTAACCTTGTTTGAATCCTATAATTGTGATGCACAGAACCAGATATCTTTGTATGTTCTGTAACAAATGAAGATGAAGGTGGAGAATGGAAGTATCACCTGAAGTTGCTATGAACTGAAGACATGAAGCAAAGGAGTTGTATCATTTGTTATGGAAACAGTATGGCCTGATGTACCCTACATTACATTATCTTGACTTTGAAGATTCCCTAAACTTAAAACTAACCTATTAATGTGACTCACTAAAGAAGATGTAGCTCCACCATTCTTACTAGATATCTGAGTAACTTCATGATTACTAGAAATATAAGTAACAGGTATAGGAACTAAAATTGGGAAGTGTGCAACATGCTGGTTACTATCTGCTTCATTGACTCGATTTCGTGATCTTTGTTTACCAGGAAAAATCATCTCATCATGTATGACATGTCTAGAAATAATGCATTTCTTGGACTCTAAGTCATAACATATGACACCTTTATAACCTGGAGAGTATCCAAGAAAAGTACACAACACTGATCTTGTTTGAAGCTTATTAGAATTGTAAGGCCTAAGCCAAGGAAACACAACAGTTCCAAATGTCTTCAAAGATTTTAAATCTGGAAGTTTCTTGTGTAGTAGATTATAAAGAGATACCATAGACAGAGACTTGCATGGCATTCAATTGATAAGAAATATTGAGTGTGCACAGGCAAAATTTCAATGGTAAACAGCATTAGTGAGTAATGTAATTGAAGTTTCAATTATATGTCTGTGTTTCCTCTCAGCAATTCCATTTTGCTAAGGGGTATATGGACATGATAGCATCTGAGTAATTCTGTTATCACTTAAGAACTTTGTAAAAGCCTTACTAATGTACTCTCATCCCCATCAGTTTGTAAACACTTGACAGAGACTCCAAACTGGTTTAACACAAACTGATAAAACTTTACAAAAATAGAGAAGACATCAGATTTATTGCACATTGGAAATACCCAAGTGTATCTTGTATATTCATCAACAAACATTACATAATACATGTAGCCATCTACAGACTTTATAGGATAAGGTCCCTAGACATCAGTATGAACTTTATCAAATGGAGATAGACATTTTTCAGTTCTCTCTGGAAATGGCAATCTAGACATTTTTCCTTGAATACATGATGTACAAACACTATGCTTATTATTTGTATTATATGGTTTACTACATAGTTTTAGCATACAAGACAGTACTTTATTTGTAAGGTGACCCAACCTTTGATGCCACACATTTGACTTCACCAATTGACCAAGTAAAGTTGTTGTAGTAGGAACTGTAGACTGCACACCTTTAGCACTGTGGAAAACTAGGATCTAAAACAACTCTGTGGGCCTACTCTTCCCTTGATATAGAACCTCCTTTATCTTCTTGTCCTGTAAAAAGAAGTTTGACTTATCACATACAAACCAACTGTTATTATCAGCACTCATTTATTTAACAGACAACAAACTTCTAGCAATCTTTGGAACATGTAAAACATAAGTAAGTAATAATGAGTGGACCTTTGTATGAAAAGTAGTGGAACCAATGTTTTTTTATTGATATACTTAAGCCATTACCAATAGTAATCTTCTCATTTCCTTCATATGGAGCAACTTGTGCCAAGCCATTGACATCAGCTGTCATGTGGTAAGAAGCACCAGAATTCATTATCCATGAATCAGTGGGCATGAATTGTGATGATTGTTGTGCATTCATGGCATTTATTGAGGATGGAGGAGGTTGGCTTTGATATGTGTTGTAATACCCTGAAAAATGTAAATATATGAATTGGGCATTCATAATTATGAATATGTGAAAAGAATTGGGAATTTATATTAATTCATAAAATTTTAGTGCTAAATTAAACTATTTACGAGGTTTAAAGTTGGATATTAATTATTTAAAATATGTAGACCTTTCAAGGTCAAAATTTATATATTTGAATAGAACTCAATCTTACGAACGCGTAGGCGTAAACCGTTCGTGAAACGAGGTTAGAAAGAAGAAGTTATTAACGTTTAAAGTCGGGGATAAATTGGTAATTTTCAAACATTTTTAGAAGGCTCCAGAAAATTTGGAGCCATGTGACATGCCACATGTGTGGCTAAGATGAAAGGAAGAAACAAAAAATGGACGGTTGGGATTGAAAGAAAAGCATAGAAAGGAGAGAAGGGGGAAAGAATCAGGGGGGAGGACCAATGGGGAGAGAGAACCGAGAGGGAAAAGAGAGGAACGGGACACAGGAAATCGGGACCCGGGCCTTGGTGACCCGACCCGGTTCAGCGCCATACATGTTTCTAACGGGATTTCACCCCTTTTCCGGTGAATTGTGTCAAACAACCATTTGGAAACCCCTCTACCACCTTCCCTCTCCCTATTACACCCCAAAAATCATGAAATTTGGTCTTGCAATTAGGAAGAACACACCCGAGGGTGCCGCGACCTTCCTTACTTGAATTCCACCAAATCTAAAATGATTTGATTAAATTACCACTACCAATAGACTCCTCTTAACCCCAGTAACAAAGCCCAAGCAATGGTTGAGGCGTCGGAGTTTGTTTGGAGTCGAATCAAGGATACCCATTTCTAGGGTTCCGGCGGGTTTGGTCCAAATTGGAGCCTTTCTAAACAAAATTGGATTTGACCGCAGGTATAAAAGTTTGCTCTACTATTTGAGACTTTCATTTATGTAATTTTTGAGAATTTTTCCAGCGAGTCGGGATTGCTGACCGCCACCCACGGCGGTGCGTGGCCAGTGGACCGTCTCTACCTCTTTCACACTATTTTCGATACTATGAGTCTATATTTGATGTACATATAGTGTGATTCAATTATTTGTACCGCTTTTGTGATAGTTAGTCACTAAAAAGTCGAAGTTAATGGATTTGGAAGTGGATATGTAAACTACGAAAGGCTTGATCCCACTCCAGGGTACGTAGGCAGTCTAACAGTGTTAGATGTAGCCTTAAATAACTCGAGAAATAATTCTTAGAATGAGAAGTGTGTTATAAAAGGAAATTGTGACAAAATGAGAATAAAATTTGTAGGTTTGGTGTTTAAATTTTTAATTATGAATCAGGGTCGTAAACAAGACATATAATTAAAGGTTACGATAGGTGGTAGTTAAATAATTGAGAAAAATCCTTTGTGGTGTTTTTGTACTAAAGAAATGAATTTAGTAAATAATTTGAGTTTTTACCTTATGGATTTTTTTTAAAGGTCGGTTTTGAATTTAATGTAAGGATTAGTGAATTGAATATAGTAGAAAATAAATAACTAATGGTAATCAACTAAACATGATTTTTAGGTTGGGCCTATCAATAATAATAATATTATTTCTCGAATTAAAGAATTAATTCGGGGCGGGGCGATACATGTGTAGTTGCTTCTCTGATAACAGTCAAGAACAGCATGACCCATCTTCCCACAAATTTGGCAATTGATCACAAAACCATTAGAAGAATTGTTGGTGTTTCTGTGAAAGTAATTTGTTGCTGTATGATCTCTTTTGGTGCAGATTTGGCATTCAATAACTACATTCATCCTTGTATCTGTGTTTCCAGACCAACCATTGTTATTTGAATTCTGCCTGTACCCTCCAGAATTGAAATTCCTTCCCTTGTATCCATTATTGGACCTGTAGTTGTTTTGACTCTTAGAGTTAGAGCCATTGAATGATTTGAAGCCAAAATTTGAATTTTGAGTTCTTGTATCTTAATTGGAACCAGAATTCCCAAAGAAACCAACACCATATGGTGCAGGAGGATAAAAGGTAGCTGGTGGTTGTAGTGGGGAATAGAACTGGGAGGACTACATATCAGGTTGAAATTGTTGTGGAGGTTGATATTGAGATGGACCAATATAGGGAACTTGTGACAAAACACCACCGGTAGTAGCAATGATATGACTATGATTATGCAAATTAGAAGAAAAACCATTGACCATTGAAGATCCAGGATTAGTACCAGTCCCTTTCACATACAAGGCTGACAAACTCTGAGACAGCATACTAATTTCTCCTTCAATTTCCTTTTCAGCACCAAGAAGTTGTGCTTTAAACTCATTGAGAGTAATTGATGACTCCTTAGCAAGAATGATAGTTCTTATTATCGCATATTCTTTTGGCAGCTCAGCCAAACCAGCAATTATAACATCATTGTTTGAGATATACTCTCATGCAGCACTTAATTGCTCTCTAATATTTTTCAATCTCAGCAGATACTTATCAATTGAATCAGTTCCCTTTTGTATAGTAAGCAACTTAGTCTTTAGGTGATTCACTTGTGATTTTAAGACAGAAGCAAACCTATCTTCAAGATTCAACCATGCCTCATGAGCATTCTTGTATCCAAGAACATATTCCATCGCTTCATCAGATAAAGTTGCAAGCAAAAGACTCAATAAAGCCATATCAGTTGACTCCCAATCAATATAAGCTTTAGTAACTTCCTCGGTAACTTCAAGATCAGTAGTTATGACAAACTTTGGTGGACACACATTAGTGTCATCAAAATGACCAAATGGTTTGTAACCCTTCAACACAGCCTTAAACTGAAATGCCCATTTGGCAAAATTATCATCTTTCAATTTTATAGTAAGCATCCCCGACAAATTTTCTACTTTAACAATTAGAGTAGTCATCTTGGATCAGAACATAGATACATAAGTAGCAATATGTAATGACCAGGAAGAGATTGACACTCTTTTCAATTGGAAAAACTGCAAAACTCGAAGAGATTGAAACTCTTTATCAAGAAAGACTGACACTTTCCTAAATTGCCAAGAAAGATTAACACTTTCTGAAATCACCAAGAAAAAAGAACATTTTCTTGAATATTCCAATTTCTCTATTATTTCTTCACCAGCAATTTATGAACATTACGCTATACAATCAAAATACAGCAAATTTCTCAGATCTTAGCCCATACAATTTCTTCAAGAATCTTAAGAACCCAATAATCCATGATCAAAATATCTTTCAATATCGAAAGAAAGATGTCACCTGAATCAATTTCAACAATGAGAGAATGCAGACTGCTTCAACATCCTTCTAGAGTCTTAAAAAATTGCACACGGATTTACAGAAAAGCGAAAAACCACCACCAGAGATCAAAACGGCTACAATCTTACAAAGCAGCGGAAAAGTCACCAAAGATCGGAGCGGCGATGAGCCTTTTTGGCGATGATACCATCTTAACACTGAGAAATTGAGTTCTGAAGAAAGAGAGAGAGAGAGAGAGAGAGAGAGAGAAAGAGAGAGAGAGAGAGAGAGAGATAGATAGAAGCTTAGGGTGCGTTTGTTGCACCAGATTGCCTCAGACTGGACTAGCTTTAGGGACTAAGCTGGACTGGCTTATACTAGACTAAGCTGGACTAGTTTAGTGAAACGTTTGGTGCAATGTCGGACTAAGTCACATACTATATATTTTTTTGCCATTTTTAATTTCTTTTTGCCTTAAAAATTAAACAAAAATTAATAATTAAAGGACAGTGAAATCTTGGAAATGAATGGACCTAAGCAAATTTTCTTTCCCCTTCCCTTACCCTTATGCGTTTCTCTTTTCCATCATTTTCTCTCCATCAAATAATGCATCAATCTCTTACTTTTCTTGTTTAATTAAGAGAATTTGTTGGTTAACCATTCGCCAAGCCTTCAGAGATTCCATAAAGAAAGGCAAGCCTTCCAACCAATTAAACCTGTAAATTGATTTACAGAAATTCAAAACAAAAATCAATTGGGTAAATCCCAAAAAAAAAACTCAGAAACGAAAAAAAAAAAAAAAAAAAACCCAAAAACCCAGAACAAAAGTCGATTTACTAAGATTGCGAAGCAGTCATGAGGAGCTGACCCTGTCGATGAGGAGGCAAGCCTTCGGCAAAGCCAAAATCAGTAGCTTCAAAGCCATAACCATGGCAATAGTGAAGCAGCAAAAGAGAAGAAGATGGCGGAGATGACCTAGTCGACGAGGTCATTGTCGGAGATGAAGAAGTCGACAAGTTCGTCGTCGGAGATGAACCCGAAGCTTATGTTGTTGAAATCGAGGTTAGGGAGTTGATTTGAGCAGGACGAAGAAGTTCTTAGCTAGTTCGATGGTTTTTGGGGGGACACGCTATGAACGGCTAGTGAGGTTGTTATTGAAAGCTAGTCCTGGCTAATCTCATTAAAACTAGTCCAGCCAGAAAACAAACATGGGACTGGACTAATCTTTAGTCTAGTCCAATCCAGTGAACTTTAGTGAGGGGAAACAAACACCCTTTTCGAGATGAAGGAATTTCAGAACACTTTATATTTCACATCCTGAATTATTCCTTGACAATGTGTTATATAGTATCCACAATACATGGATTATTACAGTAGTATCCTTTGCAACTAACTCTCTAAGGGCCCGTTTGTTTGCACTCACTAGCACTCACTAGATTGGACTGGACTAAGTAGCAGTCTAGTCCCATGTTTGTTACACGATAGGACAAACATTAATGAGACTCGCCCCGACTAAACAGGACTAAGCACTTCGCTAGAGGGTCTTAGTGAAACCCCCCAAAAACAACGGGATTGCTAGTCCCGTCTTCTTCATTTACAAGCCGCGTCCCGCGAACCAACATGAGCACCATCATCACTTCTTCTCCAGTGACCAAACCAGAAACGGCTGTCGTCGATCTCCATCGTCCCGCAAACCTAGCACCCTTTTTGGCATTTCAGTCAGTGATTTGGGGTCTTTCGCCATCTGGGTCGACCCAAACGACGGCAAAGATGGATCTTTTGCTACCACCGCTCCACTTTTCCCACCCCATGTCCTCCTTCTTGGCTTCTCACAACCTAAAAACCTAGAAAATCGAACCCATAAAACCTATAAGACCGAACCCAGAAAACCCAAAAAAAAATATGTGAGATGAGCTTGAATCAACGATGGGAGTGATGTAGATCAAACCCAGAAAACATAAAAATTGTTGATCACAGACTTTACCTATCTTTCACCTTCGAGCCAATTGCATATGCACCCTGCCCCAACTCCTTAATTTACACTCTATTTTTTGCTTTGTGGTTTGATTTTGAAGATATGCACAGTTGATTATAAATTGTGAGAGGGAGTGAAGAGGGTGAAAAGGTGAGGGAGAAGGAGCTGGACGGGAAACATAAAGGGAAGAGATGGAGAAAAGGAGCAGAGATAGTTTGACTAAAGAAAAAGGGAGAGACAGAGAGACTTCTAGAGAAAAAAAAAAGAATTTTTTATTTATTTTTATTATTCTGGTATTTAGTCCGACACTGCATCAAACACTTCACTAAGCTAGTCCAGCTTAGTCTTGTTTAAGCTAGTCCAGCTTAGTCCCGCCCCCTAATAGTATTAACTAATTGAGTGATGGTAATTATAACCAAGGTATTAAATATCGGTAATATCGGAAATATCGGTAGTCCGAAAACACGGAAATATCGATGGAAATATCAGGATAATATCGATATCGATAAAAATTACATGGAAACCACGGAAATTGTAAGAAAAACTTGGAAATTTTTATTGAAACTTTGCAGGATGTTTATTTAGTCAATTATCTATTAGTTTATCACAAAAAATTGGAAGGAAATGCATTGCATGATGGATTTAACATTATCAAGTTGATTATATAGCGAGCTGACAAACATTGTGAGTGTAGAAAATATGTAGTAATTAATGAAAGAAGTTTAAACACACCAATTGGGGCTTATTGCGGCAAGTTTTTTAGATATGACCTCGCATCAAGTCGTCTTTTGTGTTAATTTGTAATCTTAACTGGTTTTGTTGTGTTGTGTCAATTAGTTAAATTAAGCGCTACATCCAATTGGGGCTTATAAACATTTTAATTCTCCTTAAAAATATAAGGGCATTTATCAGGATTTTCAGTGATTCTTTAAAGTTTAAAGGGTATTCGATCATAATTTTTAAGAAATTCATACATTCCAAATGTATTCATTTAGAAATTGATTCGAAGAGATTTTTAAAAAGTTGGGAAACTCGAAAAAATTAGAAATATTTCACATAATATTTTAAACATTCTCAAATCGCTCCCTGAAAATTTGAGGGAATTCACTTAAAATTTTACATAAAAGTTTTAAAAATTATTAAACTTCATCAAAATTCATAAATTTTTAAATCTATTATAATCCTTTAAAATCTGAATGGAGTAAAAAATTCAAATCTAAACCTAATATGAAACAATCACTAAATTACATAGAATTTCTAAACCAAATCTAACAAGGATCAATTACAATTCTAATACGATGTTGTAATTACTTGGAGTTTTTTAGGGCAATATAAGTAGATGATTTGGGGGCCTGAAACTTGCTTAAATCCCTAAATTGCCAATTGAAACGAGAAAGAATAGAAGACAGAGAGAACAAGTCAACGATCCCTCCTCCTCCTCATCGCCCTCCTATCCCTCTTCGCAATCTCCGCCCTTGCAAAACCCTCTTTGTTTCCTCCTACTCCTTCTCCCTCCGCCGCCTCCCCTCCTCCTCTTCCTCCTCCTGCTTCGTCACCATCGTCACCGAGATCAACCAGATCTTACCCGAGACCCCCTTTCTTTCTTCTTCTCTTTCTTTCCTTCTCTGCACACTCTCTTCTCTCTCGAAACCCTCTGATCACTCTCACTCTTTCTCCCGTGATTACCCTAGTACACGGCACCCACACCATCGTTCCGTAGACGGCATCACCATCAAAACCTCGTCTTTCTCTCTCTTCCTCTTGTCTCTGCAAGATCGACGAAACCCAGAAACCTCCGGCGAGTTTTCTTCATTTTCTCCGGTTAGGTAAGCTTGGGTGTGTGTTATGGAACGAGATCAGGTCGAGGGAAAGCTCACCCAACTCCGGTGAACCCGTGACTGTTGAGGAGCTTTCCGAACACCTTCGGCCATTTCACGGCGAACCATGGGTATAAACTTACTCCTCTCTCTTTCCTCTTCACGTTGGTAATTAGATCGGAGTCTAAGGTTTGCGTTTGTAATCGGCCGGAGCTGTAGAAGCTTCGGCGTTCTTCTCCGAGTAGCACAGTTCCAAAATATCGCAATAGTTTCGGTATCCCGATATTTTGACGAAAACCCGTTGGATACCTATTAAAATATCGGTACCGTGAAAAACCGATAATATCGGTGAAATATCGCCGATATTATCGGCATTTTGTTCCTTGATTATAACAGACAGTTGATAAGTGTCAATTGGTTAATAAGAATCAGTTTAATATGCGGTTTTGACTTGTACAAATGTGGGTCAGCGGAACCAAACTGCTTATACTAAAATACATAATCTATATAATATTGTGTGAACACACATATATAATATTTTATATATTAGTGTTTTATCAAACATCTTGGACTTATGAGATTAGAGGTTAGAGACTTTTTGTTGAGTTATGAAAATAAGAATTTTCAAGTTGTGAACTTGTAAATTTAAGTTCCAAGGTTGATAGTTTGATGATGAAATTTTTAAATTGATAAGTTTACAAATTTTTCTAATATTTACTTCGACAATAGCTCTTAATTTTTCATTGGGTACTATATGCGAGTTAAACTGCAAATCGGACCAAACCAAACCGCAACATTAGTGGCCTGATTACATTGGTTTTAAGCCATTGTGGTTCACTTGTGATGAAATATAGAAAAACTGAAGTATACAGATCTAAACTTTTCATCTATTTATAAATGCAGTAATGCACAATATGATACAATAATATCTTATAATATGATACAATAATATTTTATCTTCCCGTATATATGTGTGCGCGCGTGCACACCCCCGTACATGTAGGAACATCTATGGATCTGCCTACCTGATTAGCATATTAGCTATGGAAACTCAAGTTCTTACGTACAGACCAAATTTAGAAGAAGAGGTGTTTAGAAATAAAAACTATTCTGAAGTATTTGATTATTTTAATATTTGGTATATTTTCCCGTCGAAAAAGCTACATCCAGTACCTCAAACTAAGTGAGGTATTTCACACAAAAAGTAAGGAAAATGTGCTAAGAACTTCCCCATCCAGACCTACATCCCCCAACTTGATAAACTCTACAATCAGTTGTTAGAATCAATAGGTCCTCAAAATTTTCAATTCTATGTTGCCCGATATCCCTTCCTTTTCCAATCAGTACATAATTTAAATTGAAACTATTGGATTTTAAAAGAATAAAGAATATTTAATGAATAAAATATCTCCCAGATGACCCAATTTTCTCCCATGAACTATTTAAGTCATCTTTCTATATTGGTATTCAAAAATATTGAAACTGATCACTAATCCAAGAACATACACTAGTAGAAAAACATGTTTGCGCGACGGAGCAAATTTCGTCGTGCAAAGTATGTTTGCGCGATGCAAAATACAAAATGTCATGCAAAAGTATGTTTTGCACGATGCAGTTGCACCTACGTCTCGCAAAGTTTTATTTTTTATTTTTTTTCCTTTTGCTTTTCTTTTGGGGTTATTGCATTGCCCTTTTCTTTTGGGGTATCCACTTGTGTAAATGTTTTAAATTGACGATCAAATTAGTTCATTGTATTCATATAGGTTTAAAGAGTGTAACTGCAAAAAAGATCATCAAAATCAAAGTGAAAATAACCATTAAATCGTGATTTTTCGTTTATAGCCGTTGAAAAGTTTGTCCCGTTACATAATCTTTGAATGTTTGTCTTTTGCAATTTTTTGCATATGCGATCTCGAAGCATATACGAACAAGTTTGACGGTTGGATCGTTGAAACTAGTTTCCTACAATGTGTTTCCCATCAAAACGATAGATTCACTAATACTTAGAGTTTATTTATACTTTCATTAAATATAACATAAGATTTTGTGGTATCTACTTGTGTAAATATTTTAAATTGATGATCACAGTTTGTATTCATATAGGGTCAAAGAGTGTAGCTGTAAAAAATCATCAAAATCAGAGTTAAAATAACTGTTAAATCATGATTTTTCGTTTATAATTGTCGAAAAGGTTTGTCCCATTACTTGATTTCTGAATATTTTTTTTTTGCGATTTTTGGCGTATGCAATCTAGAAGTATATACAAACAAGTTTGACGGTTGAATCGTTAAAACTAATTTCGTGCAATATGTTTCCCATCAATTTCAATAGTATATATATTTACTAAGTAGATTTTTATTTATTTATTTTGTACTCATAAGCAAAAGGGCAAAAAATAAAAAAACTTTGCACGACGTAGGTGTACTTACGTTGCGCAAAGTTTTTTTTTCCTTTTGCTTTTCTTTTGGGGTTTTTACATTGCCTTTTTCTTTTGTGGTATCCACTTGTGTAAATATTTTAAATTGATGATCGAATTAGTTCATTGTATTCATATAGGTTTAAAGAGTGTATCTGTAAAAAATCATCAAAATCAGAGTTAAAATAACCGTTAAATCGTGATTTTTCATTTATAGCCGTCGAAAATGTTTGTCTCGTTACATAATCTCTAAATGTTTGTGTTTTTGCGATTTTTGGCGTATGCGATCTCGAAGTATATACAAACAAGTTTGACGATTCGATCGTTGAAACTAGTTTCGTACAATACGTATCCCATCAAAACAATAGATTCACTAACACTTTGAGTTTATTTATACTTTCATTAAGTATAACATAAGATTTTGTGGTATCCACTTGTGTAAATATTTTAAATTGACAATCGAATTAGTTTATTGTGTTCATATAGGATCAAGGAGTGTAGCTGTAAAATAATCATCAAAATCGGAGTTAAAATAACTGTTAAATCGTGATTTTTCGTTTATAGTCGTCGAAATGGTTGTCTTGTTACTTGATATCTGAATGTTTGTTTTTTGCGATTTTTGGGGTATGCGATCTCAAAGCATATACAAACAAGTTTGATGGTTGGATTTTTGAAACTAGTTTCATACAATGTGTTTCCCATCAAAACGATAGATTCACTAACATTTACAGTTTATTTATACTTTCATTTAGTACATAAGATTTTTTGGTATCCACTTGTGTAAATATTTTAAATTGACGATCAAATTAATTCATTGTATTTATATAGGATCCAGGAGTGTAGCTGTAAAAAATCATCAAAATCGGAGTTAAAATAACCGTTAAATATTTTTTTTTTGTTTATAATCGTCGAAAATATTTGTCCCGTTATTTGATCTCTACATGTTTGTTTTTTGCGATTTTTGGCGTATGCGATCTCGAAGTATATACAAACAAGTTTGACGGTTGGATTATTGAAACTAGTTTCGTACAATGCGTTTCCCATCAAAACAATAGATTTACTAACACTTAGAGTTTATTTATACTTTCATTAAGTATAACATAAGATTTTGTGGTATCCACTTGTGTAAATATTTTAAATTGACAATCGAATTAGTTCATTGTATTCATATAGGATCTAGGAGTGTAGATGTAAAAAATCATCAAAATCGGAGTTAAAACTATCGTTAAATCGTGTTTTTTCGTTTATAACTGTTGAAAAGTTTTATCCCGTTACTTGATCTATGCATGTTTGTTTTCTGCGATTTTTTGGCGTATGCGATCTCGAAGCATATACAAACAAATTTGACGGCTGTATCTTTGAAACTAGTTTCGTACAATGCATTTCCCATCAAGTTCAATGGTATATATAGATTTACTAAGTAGATTTTAATTTATTTATTTTGTACTTATAAAACTTAAGAAATTGAATGATATATATGTGAAAAAAATTATTGTGGGTTTTTGTTAGAAAAAATATATTATTTTGGGGTTTATGTAAGAAAATTTTGAATTTGAAATGAGTAAAGTCACATTTTTAGTAATTTTTATAATATTTAAAAAAATTAAAAAAATACCTTGCGTGACGCCTTAATGTGATCGTCGTGCAAAACTACTTTGCGTAACGTCAAATTGTATACCTATGTCGCGCTAGTTGTGATAATTTTGGCCGTTCAATAGTGAAAAGAGGTGTTTTTTTTTTTTTCAATTTTCCAAGTTTGGCAACCTTCAACCCCATAGATCTTTCTTTTCCCTTAGACCTCTCTCTTCCCTCTCGCTCTTTCTTTCTCGTAGACCTGCATCGCCTCTTTCATTCCCGTAGACCTCTCTCTTCCCCTAGTCCTGCATCTCCTATTTCTTTCTCGTAGACCTATCTCTTCCCTCTCGCTCATCTCTCCCTCTCTCTTTCCTGTAGACCTTTCTCTCTTCTTCACAACCTTGAACCCTAAATCTTGAACCTAGACCTGTCTTTCCTCTTCACAATCTCGAATCCAACCACCACCACTACTCTGTCGGTTGTCTCTCTCCCTCTCGTTCTAAATGACGGGCAACCACACGAATCTCGAAGCCGACGAGAATCAAGTCCCAAACTTAAGGTAAGGATTTTTTATTTTCAATGGGTTTTTGTTATTTAGGGTTTAGGGTCAAATTGCATGTTGATTTCTGAGTACTTTGTCGAAATATCCAGATAAAATTGGATGTTGGTTATGATTTGATAGGGTTTCGGATTTGTGAGGGTTTGAGGTTATGTGGGTCTGTTGATTTTGTTTAGTTGATAGGGTTTCGGATTTGTAAGGGTAGGAATCCCAACACAAACTCGAAAGAAATGAGTTTGACTTGCAGGTACAACTTCTAGCCCAACACCAACTCTACATTCCTCCGTATCTCTTCTTTGTTCTCTGTTTCTGTATCTGTATTCTCTAATCTTTTATTTTAAATTCATACATACAGGTGTATAATACAAGTCCTCTACTTCTCAGTGGAACCGCAATCCATATTTAGCACAGTAGAGATTCCCACTTTTCTAATCCCAATCCCCTAAAACCCTATTCAGGAAACCCCATCTTCTTATACCATAAGGGTGCGTTTGTTGCGCTGGACTGTCTCGGACTGGACTAGCTGCCGGGACTAAGCTGGACTGGCTTAGACTGGACTAAGCTGGACTAACTTAGTGAAGCGTTTGGTGCAGTCTCGGACTAAGAAGCAGGATAAGAAAAACAGTACTGTTCACCAAATTTGTGTTTGCTTAGACTAGGACTACAAATTTTTGCCATTGTATAATAGAGTAATGCTACAAATCTCATGATATGGGTTAATTGGAGCATATTTTTGCCATGTATATTATGAATCTTAAAAAAAATTGACAATTGTTTTGTTTCTATTACCTGCTAATAGAATTGGGTTTAATTTGCAAATGTAGCTTGATTTAAACTCTATCACCCAACAGAAGAAAAATAATAGTGGCCAATACATGCAACTTCAACAAATACAAGTACATAAGATCTCCATAATTTAGAAAATCCTAGTTAACATTAGTTAACATTAGCCAAAATAGATCTCCATAATTTACAAAATGGCTAGTTAACATAAGCCAAAATACTAGTGCAAAGCTAAGTTATAAGTCATAACATAAGATTGTATGATTAATAAAATACATCCATGTTAACGTTAATAAAATACATCCATGTTAACATTAGCCAAAATCCTCATCCGCTTGCGTTGTCGCTTAAAAGCCTTTGGACGAACACTTTCTTGAGTTCCGGTTTGATTGCCCTGAACACTCCCACATTTTTTGGTTTATCCAAAATAAGAGACAATGCATCAATTTGATCCATAGGAGAGAGACCCATTGCTTCAAGTTCATTAGCTATGTCAGTATGATCTGCAGTACCTTGAACTAAAGCTTCGGTTACCATTTGCATCCTCTTCCCACTTTCAACATAAAAATCTTTCAGTCCACTGATAATTGCCTCGGTTCCATCACTTGAACTTCCCACAGCTCTTTTCCTCTTTCTTTGGCTATTTTTAGATGGGGTGCTTTGTTGGCTTTGTTGGTTCATTGAAGAAACAAAATTTTCACCTCCAATATCACTTTCACCAACATGATCATGACTTTGTTCCTCCACCATTTGAGCAGGGGTTTCGGCTACATTACCCGTAGCCCGATCTTTTCCAAATATATATGCAAATCTATCAAACAGTGGAAAATGTTTGCTTCTCCATCCATCGGCTTCTTTATTTCTCTAAGATTATATCAACATAGCAAAACTAGAATTTAGCATGCGTAACAAATATAGCAGCAAGAATATAACTAATGCATAAATAAAATAGGATATGAACCTGCACATAAGTTTGCCATGCGTCATCACTGTCAACTTCAACGCACTTTTTGACATCATTCCATGCAAATCCACTTGTGTTTATCATGTCAACGACCATACTATATGTTTTTTTCCATTTCTTCAACTTGGACTCAATATGTGGATTTGCCTTTATATTTGAATGAGGACATAAAACATTGACAGCTTTTGCTATTTCAACCAAAGTACCTTGTTTGAAAGCACCGGTGTCACACCGTTGCTTCCGAGCAACAAAATCCTCAAGAACTCCTAGTAATACTTCTTCCTCAAATGCTTCCCATTTACGCCTTCTTCCTTTTGGCTCTTGAGTAGCATTCAAAAAATTTTCGTTATCCATACCTAAACAAAAAATATTTTAATGAAGGAAAATACCATACAAATAATCAATTTGCATAATATCCAATCAACTTGCATAATATCCAATCAACTTGCATAATATCCAATTAATTTGCATACCATCCAATCATTGTGCTAATATCTAACAAATGCATGATAAAAAGGAATACTAAAATAAAATGTTATCATTAACACATATAGCTAGTTCGGTTGCTGGTTCCTAATTGCTCTCCACTCATTATACATTTCCTGAGCCATATCATTCCTCATTGCAGTCCACTGGTCCGATGTTTGAACACTACCAACATATTCACCTTCTTCTGTATTTTGTCCATCTTCTATTATTGGCAAATTCTCCATTGGATCTACAAACATCTCTTGCCTAATAAGATTGTGTAGTAGGCAACAAGCGGTAATTATTCGACCTTGTGTCCTTATCGGATAGAAAGATGGACTCCTTAGTATCGACCACCTTCCTTTTAGCAAGCCAAAACAGCGTTCAATTACATTCCTTGCCTTAGAATGCTTCATGTTAAAATATTCTTCCTTATTAGAAGGTGTTCGTCCCTCCCATTCAGATAAATGATAAGGTATTCCTCTATAGGGTGCAAGGAATCCTTCACCATTTGTATAACCACCATCTACAAGGTAATAATAACCTAATGAAAAAAAAAACAGACCTTATTAGTGTTTTGTAGTTGACAAACAGAACTAAACCTAACTTACAAAGTTGAGACTAAGTAATAGTCTTACCCGCTGGTACCTTAAAACCATTAGGCCTACTAATTGCATCATGTAGCACTCTAGAGTCTGATGCGGAACCCTCCCACCCCGGAAACACATATATGAACTGCATATCTCCTGAACACACACCTAACACATTAGTTGCGACTCGACCCTTTCTTGTTCGGTATCTTGGTTTGTCAATTTCAGGTACATGCACATCAATGTGTGTTCCATCCAATGCTCCCAAGCAATTCTTAAAAATAAAAAATAAAAAAGTTGTTGTTAATTTATACAAAGGGAATGAAGAGTTAAAGCTTAGGGAAAATGAAAAAAAATTCTCATCATACCTTAAAACATCGCCACCTAGGATCTGTAGAATCAATAGGCACAGGCTGGGGGACTTTTAGTAGGATACCTTGTAATCGCAAAATTCCTTGCAATACGCTATTGAAATACCTACTTATAGTCTCTCCCGACCTATAAAATCTACCGCCAACACTACGATTCTTAGTATGATGTGCTAATATTTGTAAAGTCATACACACCTGTTCCTCTACAGACACCAAACCATCAGTTTTTACCCTCCCATCTTGACGAAGTAAGTCGCATAATATGCCAAAAGTCCTTCTATCCATTCTCAATTCGTTGACACATTCAGTATCAGTATTCCCTATTATACCATTCAGATAACACAAACTAATCTCTCGTCTAATAAGTGAACGGTTAGTCAATGTGGGTCGTTCAACATGTCTCTGTTTGCCACGTAGCATCATCACCACAAGAATCGTACAAATACAAATTGTCTCCAAATAAGACATCTCTAACAATAAGATCAATAAAAGCTTCCTTCGATCCATATCTATCCAAACAAAAAAAAAAACAAAAAACAAATTAAGGACATCTATAAACATCTATAAACATGTGTCTAAGAACACTAGTATGAGGATTGCTATCATTGCTAGGCATTGCATGTGAAGAGGGAAATTAAAGGACACCTGTAATGCAGTAGCCTTAGCCTTAGCCTTAGCCTTAGCCTTCTGTTTATGCTCCTCTTCTCTGCAACCAACAACCACAAAAAATTGCAATTCAGCATCAACCCCACACAATACAAAACATTCACATTGTAATATCATGGTTATAAACCAAGTACATACACACACACTCATGGACAAATGTGCAAAATACACATACATACTCACACTCACACTCACACTAACACACACACGGACATACACACTCTCACACACTGACAAAGACTCACACACACCCTGCATACATACATACACACACACACACACTGCATACACACACACACTGCATACACACACACACTGCATACACACTGCACACACACACACACTGCATACACACACACACTGCATACACACACACACTGCACACACACACACACACTGCATACACACACACACTGCATACACACACACACTGCACACACACACACACACTGCATACATACACACAGACTGCATACATACTGCATACATACACACACACACACACTGCATACATACTGCATACATACACACACACACTGCATACATACTGCATACATACACACACACACTGCATACATACACACACACTGCATACATACTGTGTTTTTATACTCTGTTTTTATACTCATACACACACACACTGCATACACACACACACAGCATACACACACACACACTGCATACACACACACATTGCACACACACACACACACACACTGCATACACACTCACACACACACTGCACACACACACACACTGCATACACACACACACTGCACATACACACACACACTGCATACATACTGCATACATACACACACACACACACTGCATACATACACACACACTGCATACATACTGTGTTTTTATACTCTGTTTTTATACTCACACACACACACACACTCACTGCATACACACACACACTGCACACACACTCACACTCACACACACTCACACTCACACTTACACTCACACTCACTCACACTCACACTCACTCACACTCACACATACACACACACTGCACACATACTGCATACATACACACACACACACTGCATACACACACATACTGCACACACACTCACACTCACACACACTCACACTCACACTTACACTCACACTCACCCACAAACACAGTCACACACACACACACACACACACGGGGACAGAATGCAACACACTAACACACACACACTGCATACACACACACACACTGCATACACACTCACACATACACACACACACTGCACACATACTGCATACATACACACACACACACACACTGCATACACACACACACACACTGCATACACACACACACTGCACACACACACACACTGCACACACACTCACACTCACACACACTCACACTCACACTTACACTCACACTCACACACAAACACAGTCACACACACACACACGGGGACAGAGTGCAACACACTCTTACCCTCACACACACACTCTGTTTTTATACTCACACACACACACACACACACACACACACACACACACACACACACTGCATACACACACACACATTGCACACACACACACACATTGCGCACACACACACACACTGCATACACACTCACACACACTGCACACACACACACACACACTGCATACACACACACACTGCACACACACACACACACACTGCACACACACACACTGCACACACATACTGCATACACACACACACACTGCATACACACTCATTCACACACACACTGCATACACACTCATTCACACACACACTGCATACACACACACTGCACACACACTCACACTCACACACACTCACACTCACACTTACACTCACACTCACACTCACCCACAAACACAGTCACACACACACACACACGGGGACAGAATGCAACACACTAACACACACACACTGCATACACACACACACACTGCACACACACTCACACTCACACTCACTTACACTCACACTCACTCACACTCACACTTACACTCACACTCACACACAAACACAGTCACACACACACACACACGGGGACAGAGTGCAACACACTCTTACCCTCACACACACACACACACACACACACACACACACACACACACACACACACCACACACACACTGCATACACACTCATTCACACACACACTGCAGACACACTCATTCACACACACACTGCACACACACACACACTGCATACACACTCATTCACACACACACTGCACACACACACACACACTGCACACACACCTAAATCAAATAACTCAACAATGTTTTGTAATAACTCAACAATGTTTTGTAACTTATCATCCAAATCAACAATTAACTGGTTAAGAAATTAAAATCTAAAAGCTACAGACCCTAGAAAACCAGAATCAAAAGATATACAAACTTAAAAAGCATGTATCAACCATCAATCGAAGCCCAGAGCAACGACAAGCTATGATTGAAAATTCTAATCTCAATTTGACCCTAAAAATCAAAACCCTAATTTGTTCAAGTGCAGAGGTCTATAATTGAAAATTTATCAAACCCAAAACACCTAAATCAAATAAAGCCCAGTAATATCACGATCTGCAAAAAAAAATCGAAGAAATAATGTCGGATTCGAAGTTTACCAGATGAGGGCGAGCAGGATGGAGTTGAGGGCGAGCAGGACGCAGAGATGAGGATGAGGAGGACGAAGATGAGGGAGCAGGGCAAGGAGGGAGCACGGCGAGGATCGAGGTTGAGCGAGGTTCTCTCTCGCAGGAGCGCAGGAGCGCAAGAGGTCTTACGAGTCCGGGGGTGATTGGGGTGCTTCGCTTAGAACTCGTAGTGAGGGGTTTAATCCCAGCGAGTCAGACCTAATCCCATTAAACCTAATCCTGGTGCAGACCAAACAAGGGACTACAGTCCAGTCCAGTCCAGTCCTCCCTAATCCGGTCAAACAAACGGGTCCTAAATATTCCATTTCATATTTCCAGAACTGGGTTTTAGCTATTTAATGATCTCTGTGGTGAGTTTTCTCGAAGAACAGTAAAAGCATGAATCCTTAGTCTGTCCTCCCTATTACAAAATTTCACTACATGGGTTTTGTTCAATCCCAGTTTTCCACATATGGGATTTGAATCCTTTGATCCATATTGGAAGCTCATGCACTTTGAGCTTTAATACATGTAATATTTCTGATACTTGATTCATCCATTTAATTCCTGCTTAACTGTTGATGTTTTAGTAAAGAATGTTTCTTTGTTTAATTTATTAATAGAAATTGAAATTTGATACCATAATCCGCTTGAAAACTTTGAACTTTGGGCATCGTAGTTCCCTGTTTTGTTGGTTCAGTTGATATCTGGATATATTTTCTGTCAATCTGCTCTGAAATTCAACTATATTTTAGAACCTAGGTGATTTTTCACCCAAATATAGTGTTCAATTTCAATTTCACATTTATAATTTGCTTTAATCTATACCCAAATGTGTAGTTGTTGAACTGTGCCAACTCAATGCAGTAATTGTTTGCTTAGTTTCAATGTTGTAATGGTTTGCTTACTAGTTTTTCATGATTTCGCATCGAGTTCTTGATATTTGCTTACATTGCTTCATAGGCGTCCATGTCAATCTGCTGTGGGATTCCTATCTATGTTTCGGAGTTGCAACATGGTTGAACAATGGACCGGATTCAAACTTCTGCAGAAAGCACCTTCTGTATTTAACTTTCCCGAAGCCGTCAACAATTGAACTAAACTTCTTTTGCCTTTCAAATTTCTTTAATTCTAAAGGAGGTACTTTTCTATGATATGCTTTGAAAATTTTGCCTCTGCACCCAATTTGTCTATTGGAAAGAACAAGTTGCGGTTGTTTAGAGAATTCTGGATATCATTTTGCTTTCTTGATTTGGATATGATTTGGGGTCTGTTGATTTTGTTCTATGGATGTTTAAATTTTCTCTAACATCATCAAATTCTCATTTGCCTAGCAAAATCTTAGTTCTCTGACACTAACAAGGATACGAACAGAACAAAACAAATAAGCTTTTGGCACAATTTTTTATCTTCTAATCTCTTTTAATTGCAATCAACTAGCTCTGTATATTTCTAATTTAGGCTGAAGCTATATGAGTAAATATCATTTAGTTAACTGCCACATATTTAATGAGTGCTTGAGTTGTAAACTTAGTTAAGAATGTGCACAATTATATTTGTGAGTATCATGGATGCAGCTGTGATATGACTTTGGATAGGACAGAGGGAGATTGGGAGATGTGATATTTAACCAATATTTACAATTGCTATTGGAGTGGTCTTATTGCTTACAAAAACCATTTTCTCGGACTCCATTATTGTACTGTTGTTTGGTGGTGATGCTCGATATATATATATATATATATATATATATATATATATATATATATATATATAGAGAGAGAGAGAGAGAGAGAGAGAGAGAGAGATATATTTACGTAATAACTGAACATTTCCTTTCTTATCTTTGCATGTGTCTCCTTATTAGTTCGAGAAAATGCATTTAAAATAGTGCATATTACATATATGTTACAATTAGAATGTCCATTTGTTTATGTTGATTAATTATATTTAATTTATTGAATGTGTGTGTGTATTGTTATTATTCTTATTTTTATGAATCGTTCAAATAATATTTATATTTTGTTATTAAACATTATATGTTTTTTCTTTATTATTACAAGGTGCTATGGTGGAAAAGTGCACTATTGTTCTCCAAGAAGCAACATCACAGCTTCCCCCGGAGACCCCGATCGAGGGCGTCATTGTACCCGAGGATGTAGGTCTTCAGATCATGACTAAGGTCCTGGATCAGAAGTTGGGTCGTCGTCATGGCAAGGTTGTTCGATGTATGGGAAAGGCAGGGGTTCGTGAGACGGGTGCCTCCTCTTCCAGATCGTCCACAGGAGAGGTCAATGCCCTGAAGGAGGAAGTAACAGTCCTAAAAGGTCAGCTTGCGACCCAGGGCAAGCACATTAGGGCCCAGGACGAGTGGATGAGTATGATTGTACAGCCCTTAGCGATGTCCGACCTCCAAATCCCGATGCTAGCACGTGATCTTGCTCCACCTTCGACTTCCCAGCTATTTCGTCAAGCCGATACCAGTAGCATGATGTATTAAACCTAGAATACTTGTAGTTTTTTTATTTTTTGTTCAGACATCTTGCATGTACATTTTCATAAATTTTATAATTAAATACTTGTTCTTGGTTTATTAATTATTGTTTAGAATTTAATTACAATATTTATTAAAAATTAAATAAAAAAATTCTTTGCCAAAAAATAAAAAGGGTTTGCATGATGAAGAAGTGACCTACGTCACGCAAAAGTACTTTGTGAAACGCATATCATTTATTCATCGCGCAAACCCTGCTATCATTGCATTGGCCCAACAGTGGGTGAGCGACGAAGGTTCGTTGGGCTAATTTTTGCGCAATATTTTTTTACTTTGCGAGATGAAAGTTCTGCGTCGCGCAAAGCCTTTTTTGTACTTGTGATAGTATTTGGAGGACTCATAGCTCTAGGGTATAAGTTTTCTATTGTTGACCTTGTTCTTGGGCTTTGTGCCCAGTTTGTGAACCAAAAAAAAAAGAAAAAAATTCAAAGGACTCTTCAGGCAGGATAGCATATGTTCATTTGTAGCATGCTAACTGAATTAAAAAAAAAGGAATGCAACATCTCATCTGGTAGACTTTGATAGAAATATTTACTCAGTTTTCTAGAGAAATAGAGGTAGGAAAATTGGATTGCATCCCTTCTTATCTGGAAACTAAACTCCTAGGCCACCTTCTAGAAGATTAAGATTAAGCGCGGAGTTTTTTAACACATGTTGAAACCCAAATGTAAATAAAGATCGTTCGGCACCTATTTAGAAAATAGCGATTAAGTAATGGGTGATTAATTTATTCCATTATCTTTATTTTATGCATGTTCATCCCAATATTGGTCACCCACAACAAAGAATAATTAGAATAATTTAGCAACTAAGAGCTACAATATTGATCATAGTTTCCACACAGGCAAGAATATTGGGTTGGCTTACAGTAGATTCTCTTATTGATTGCTGTGCAGTGTTTGTTTGGTATTCAAAAATAAAACCAATGGTTGAGATTGATTGAACAGATTTCATAGAAGACCAGAAAATCGATTATTAAATAAGACATGAATTTCATGAAATCATGATAATGTAGGCACATAGCCCCCTCGTTGATTTTAGGATAACAATAAATACCGACCATAAAGCATTTTTTCTTCAAATCAGAAGTGTTAGTAGCTTGTTTTTTTTTTATGCTTGCAGCTGTTCTTGTTCATTTTATCTGTTAGGTATAACATAGAATGGCAGTAGTGAATCTTGAGAAGAGTGTTACACTTTTAAAGTATTAGCAAGATTACCTTCTAGTTTGTCAAATATCCACTGATTGCCTTCAAAGTTATTAAATATGCACTGGTTGTGTTTTTTATCATGATACAAGTAAAACAGAAAGTTACTGCAAACCAACTCCAAATTTTATAGTAAAAAATCTTATTCAATCATTCAGGAGGCCTGTTTTAGACTGCGCAGTGGATAATAATAGGAATAGTTTCAATGTGGCAAAAATTATTGAGCCAGATGTTGAATCCCATATTGGTCGTAGTAAATAATAAGTAATAGTTTAAATATCTTAATTCCACTTTAACTAACTACGATGTTTTTTTGTGATAAAACTCATACCTGACGGATTGTGCAGTTGGTAATTACCAAGTTGGGAATAATATTGGTGTTGTTGGAAGTGGACCGTATGACCCGTCTCTCTGATAATTTTATATGGTATCATAGCAAGGGAGCGGACCCTTACTCTACTGTCACGTGATGGGTGGGTCCCCTTGGCCCCGTCAGATGATGGTGGATCCATTGGCCCCGCGTGTAGGGTGAGTCCCCTTTGTTCCACGTGATTGCCGATGTGTGGGTCTCCCACGCATAACCCACTAATTGGGTCCTACGTGAGGGGACGTGTTGAATCTTACATCGGTTGTAGTAAATGATAAGTAATAGTTTAAATAACTTGACCCCACTCTAACCAACACCGAGACATTTTGTGATTAAATCCCACATCTAACGAATTGTGCAAGTAATAATTACCAAATTAGAGACAATATCGATATTGTTGGAAGTAAGCCGTATGACCAGTCTCTTTAATAATTCTACACAATCTACCATTTAGATGTTTCCTTTCTGGATTGAAATCACATTGAGCAGCTTTAAAGACAGTACTGAATTGTCCTATATCTCAGAGTATGTCATAGATGCCTGCAAGCACTATTAATGCAATTAACATTACGAAGATTCTGGTGGTTTGTCTCATTATGTGCATAGTTTTCAATTAATAAATCAAAGTAAATGTGTTTGCTACATGCTCTGCACATTGTGCTGACTAACACAATAATCCGTGCCAACTTGTTTTTTCTGTACTATTTGTGTGAGAGTGATATAGAATGTGAACATGGTGCACACTCTCATCGTGGTGTCTCAGATCTCCTATAATCTGCAGAGGAATTTTATCTAGTTTTGGGTGCTCTACTTCTGGCTAGTGTTGTGATTTACGATACAAAATTAGGATTATGTAGAAATTAGTTTTGTGTTACTTATGTTGTTTTGGTGTTCTTTTTGGGTTTGGATTTGACTTCTTAGATGGATTTGTTGATTGGGGGAGAGATTTTGTTAATTATCTATTTGATTAGTATTTGATTGACTTCCAATTAGGAGAGACTACTCCGTTTGTTTTAGTTCTCTATTCGTTTGGTTTAGGGTTTGTAATGTGTTGGATTTGGGTTATGAGAGTTACACACTGTTTTGTAATCTCACTTTGTTTAGTGAAATTACTCGCCGTGCTTCGTCTGTGGACGTAAGCTTTACGCCGAACCATGTAAATCTTTTGTATTTTTATTTTGAGATTGTTTGTTTTTAGCTTTCGCCTCCGATGTTATTATTTGGTACTTTTGTTAGCATTCGCTTCCACTTGTGCATAAAATTACAACAGGTAGTCTAGCGTCTGATATTCTGGCACTCTGTCACTGCACTTTCAAATGCACTTCCGACAAGGGAATTTATGAATGGAACTCAAGGAAATTTTTCCTTTTTCCCCTTCAGAATTATAACAAACTTCATATCAGTGATCATCGTGTTCTGCTAATCTCATTAACTCAACTACAAATTGATAAAATTGTCAGAAATTATAGTTCGAAAACTTTATTGGTTTATTAATGTTTCCTAGGTATACAAATATTTCCATCCTGTTTATAGGTACATGCCTTTTTGTCTCATCTGTTCTACGCGTTACTTTGTTAGTCTGCGTACATTGTTGACTCATAGTTTCAGCAGGTTGTCTATCTGTAGTTATCAGTACTTTGTTCTTAGAGGTATATGATTTATCTGAAATATTCAAATAAATAATTTGATTGTTAAGTACCAATTGTTCATGCAAATTATGTGTTTTTTCAACTTACATGTGAATCCTCAGATGCCTTGTTATCTTCTTAAATGTTTCTTCCAGATATTGTTCCGTGTCTCCATGTTTCTTATCTAACTATTTTTCCATCAGATGCTTCATTGAACTGTTCATAAACCAACTAACTGCTAGAATTAATAAAAACATAATGGTCAGTTTGATAGTCATCTTGTTCGAGATGCTTTTATTCATTAAAATAAAATATAGGTATAACAATTGACATTTGTTCTGTGATTGGTCACAACACATTTTTAATATAGATAAAAGTTGGTCCTGACACACAACTGTTTCCCATTATTGCATGAATTACACCTAACTTGTTGTCTAATACTTTTACAGAGATCCTAAATTTTGTTTTATAGAACATTTCATACCAAAGCCGTTGGTCCTTCGGTGGAATCCGTTTAGTGAAAGTATGACATTTCACTCTTAGATGCAAGTTTCTGCATTATGACATAGCCATCCACAGCTGTGAAGCAACTTTGCTAATGCAGTTGTAATCTGTTGCAGAATTTGAAAGATATGTTAATAGCATGATCAAAACAGTGAGCTTTTCTTTATTCTTTCTTTTTGGGGGTTAGTCCACTTGTATCAATGTGGTATGCAATATTACACGATTTTTTTTTTTTTTTTGGGGGGGGGGGTGTGGGGGTGTTATATAACATGTTAACAGTCTTTAGGAGATACCCTAATTTGAATGCTTTTGCTGAGACTTCATCTTTCTGAGGCCCAGGCCCAGGCTGAGTTTGAATATGTGGCTGACTTAGCTGCAGATGGATGGGTGCATGCAAATCATGTGCATTACTGATGCTATATGGAGGCTGGGAAGTTTTGTTTCCTCTATTCACATCCCTTGCTTCAAAAATCTGAGATTAAATTATTCTGTGTTAGCGTTTGCTAGAGAAGACATCTTCACGTTCGCTGATGAGTATACTTAACATAATGGCTTTATGTTTTAGCCTCATTTGGTTCCTCTCATTTTCCCTTTACCCATTGCCTCTCTCCACCCTTTTGATGAATTATAATGTGTTAAATAGAAAAGTAGAGCTTAATGTATAGACAGTACCTTCTTTTGCAGTTCCTCATTCTCTTTACCTATGAGGTCTAGCTTGTTATGCATTTCTATATTCTCTTGATGTATCAAATTTCCCTGAAAATAAAGTAAAAAACAAAATTAACAATTATCAGTTAACCCCCAATAAAATGAGTCAACATTAATCAACTAGGGGAAATTAAGCCAGTTTACCTTCTGGTTCAGTTCTTTTATTTCATCATCAAGTATCTGGTTCTGCAGAATAGAAAAAAAAAACCAAATGAGTGCCATGCATGTGCTATATAAAGAAGGGAACATGAAATTTTAACTGAGACTATAATCAGGGCTAAGGCTTTTGATACCTTTTTTGTCCGGACAACTTTCAAACTCATCTCCAGCTGGCTTTCCAAATTTTGTAGATCTTTGGCTTTCAAACCAGAATGTTCTTGCCCCATTAACTGCCTGCATAATTTACGAAAGGTGTAGGGGTAATATTCTCTAATCGTTCTCACAAACTAATTCATATTTACGAAATGTTACTTTGTGGTGTTGGTGTATGAGATACCAAATTTTTCCCATTAAATCATTATCTCACATTTCATGGGAAGATCTTTAGTGTTTTAGCAATATTTAAGTAACAGTATCAGATATTGGGAAGCGATTTTTAAAAGTTGCATTTCAGTTGGTTTAAAAGCTTGGTCTCTGACAAAGTCACTTAAGGAGGAAGCCTAGGGAAGGGAACACCCAGATCATTTAGGCTTAGGACAACGTGTTGTTAGGCTTCATTGGGGACCTCAGTTTTTATGACATTTCATGTTTCCTTTAGTGAAGATTTCTTGAGATTGCATCTGTGTTTTCTATGTTACGGCTGAGCAGCTGGATGATAATTATTTATTAATTGATTTTTTTTTTCTGTTAGCTTTAATGGACTTCATGTCCACTGCTACTGTATTTCCTTAATTGGTGCTAATTATTGTTCTGTTTCTTATGAATAATCAAGAAACCTCTTTTCATTACCTCTTCCTTCATGTTGAAAAGGTTTTCTGGGCTGGTACCATAATCAGTGATATCGTTTTGGATAAGCAACATGAAATATGAATTTTATGCTTTGGTACTTGAATCAAATTACTAGGCTATGTTGAAGATTCAATGTAAATTAATGGTTGTACCTGTGGCATTCTTCCAAGTGCCGCAATTGTTGCCTCAAGCTTGCTGCCTCCCTTTGCCAAAACTATTAAGTACAAATATATACAATAACTGTTGTCATGTATGAAATATGAACTCACTAGATGAGCATTTACAGGAGCACTAGAAAATAAAATGTTAGCCAATGTAAAATCACATGTGAATCTGAAGCGTGCATTTTATCCGTAATATTATTGGGAAATATCTCCTTGCATGTTTACATACACATGCGCTTGATCACATGCTTTCAAACACACACACACACACAAACAAAAACATGCATATCGACAGATTGGATTAGTTCTCAAAGTTCTCTAGCTTATGGCCATGCAGGTGTATCTCATATAGGCAGATATAAATTGTTTTTGGGGCCATGCATGTGTATCTCATATTTTTCAGTATGGGCTCTTACTTTTATCATTGGTGAATATTATTATTCCTTGTTTGATCCCAAACGTATCTTATGTCTGCTCTAAAGGTTGCCTTTTCACTTATTTACTAAGCTACTCGGTGACTACTAATCGTACAAGGTTGTTGAGAACAGGTATCTTCATAATTCTACTGATGGAACAGCAAGAACATTTACCGATAACTTTCCCTTTATTGAAATTGAAGGATGTTACCTGCCATGCATAGTATCCTCCACACTAGGGAGCAAATGACGACAACATTCACTCTTTATTAAGATGTTCAGGTAGTAGCTCCCATGTTTTACTGAAACCCTAGGATACAACTATATCACCTTTTTCTCTTCATCGTTATTCCTGGATTTCACAAGATATGGAAATTGCAACGCTGAAGTTTTTTCATTACATGGGGCAGGGCGAATTTCTCATTGCATCAATATATTAACTTCATTGTTGTTTTTCCAGAATTCTGACGCCCAAAAGCTTTGATTGTTGAAATTTCAGCCTGGATAGTATTACTCGGTTGTCTATCTTTTCGTAAATATAAAGCCCTCTAATTGGATACGAGTTGGAATAGTCTGGAACTGCTGGTTCAAGACAAACGAACTATTATTCAATGGAATTTTTCTGAAGCTTGGATCCTTCAACTCTTGGTGCTATCAATGCTTCAACACCAACATACTTTCTCTTGGTCTTTTGTTCTTTTCTTCTGCAAATGCAAACAAATATGCAGTAGCTCGAAGGCATTGCCTCATTGCAAATGGAATGTTGTGCATTAGATAAGTTTAGCTTGTCCTGTCGTTGCATCTATGTTTTCCTTTTATCACAATCCCTCCAAGACAGGCTTCGTTGTTAACTCCACTTGTTCATGTTTGTATTCATTCCACCACGACTTCAGGTTCGTGTGGCGTTGCAAGGCTGTTAAATGGTTCCTTTGAGTACCGTGGCTATTTTAGATATAGCTACAATCTTTTCAAGAGTGGTTGAGATATGGGTAGTTCTCTTCTCATAAGAATAATCTAGGCTTCACTCAGGTACTTTCTTAAGTAGCATCCCTGAAAGGAAATTGCTACCCTTGCCTAAGTAACGTTGGGTTTTTTGTTCGTATATATAGAAGAAAACACGGGTCTTGGGCATGAATTATGGGGGTATTAAGCTAATGAGTCATATAATAAAGCTCTGGGAGGGAGTCATCGAGCATAGATTGAGGCAAGAGACACGGGTCTCGGACAATCAATTTGGGTTCATGCTGGCGCTCAACCATGGAGACAATCTATCTCTTACGAAGATTGATGGAAAGATATAGATATATAAAAAAGGATTTACACATGGTCTTTATAGATTTGGAAAAAGCGTATGATAGGATCCCAAGAGACATACTTTGGAGCATTTTAGTGAAGAAATGAGTACGAGTAACATATATCCAAGCTATAAAGGATATGTATGATGGAGCAAAAACTGCCGTAAGAATTCATGAAGGACAAATCGAAAGCTTCCTCATAATGGTAGGGTTACATCAAGGCTCATCTTTAAATCCTTACCTTTTTGCATTGGTAATTGATGAGTTAACGGGACATATTCAAGATAATATTCCTTGGTGTATGTTTTTCGCAGATAATATAGTTGTTGATAGATGAAACTTAGGAAGGGGTAAATGCGAAGCTTAACCTTTGGAGAGAAGTGTTGGAATATAAAGGTCTTTGCCTAAGTCGGTCAAAGACATAATATATGGAGTGTAAGTTCAGTGCAAATGGAGGCCCAAATGAATTAGGGGTGAGGATCAGAGACCAAGAAGTACCAAAGAGCGACTGCTTTTGCTACCCAGGATCTATCTTGCAAAAGAACGAAGAATTAGATGGAGACCTCAACCATAGAATACAAGCTGGATGGATGAAGTGGAAAAGTGCATCTGGCGTGTTGTGTGTTTGTACCATACTTGACCAATCCCGAAACTATTGAGTACTGGTCAACGTTATACCGTAAAGGACCCAGAAGAGTTTCCCTCCAATCAGAAGGCCAATCACAGCGCGACACGTGTCGACATCAGAAGCCAACATAGCGTGACACGTGTCAACATAAAAAACCAATCACAACATGACACGTGTCAATGTCAGAATGAAACTAGAAACTCTCTTCTATAAATAGAGATCATTCTCTCACAATATTTCCGAATGTCATTTGTACTAAATCATTCACTAGTACTCACTAAAGGAGAGCTTGAACCTATGTACTTGTGTAAACCCTTCACAATTAATGAGAACTCCTCTACTCTGTGGACGTAGCCAATCTGGGTGAACCACGTACATCTTGTGTTTGCTTCCCTATCCCTATCCATTTACATACTTATCCATACTGGTGATCGGAGCAATCTAGCGAAGGTCACAAACTTAACACTTTCTGTTATACCAAAGTCCTCATTGATTTTGTGCATCAACATTTGGCGCCGTCTGTGGGAATCGATACGAAAAGTTGTGTCGGTTCTCTTTCATTTTTTCACTTCCACCGTGAATATGCAAAATCCATTTCAAATCTCCAAACACCACTCAAACACAACTCAAGAAAACCTCAACTCATCGTTGTTTATTTCACAATGAACTTCTCTGCTGCTTCAATCTCTGTCGTCCATCAAGACATCATCACAGTAATAAACTCACACATCACAGTTTACAGGGTCGCAGTTTACAGAGCCAATCAGCAAATATCTTTTATTCTCTCAACCCACAATCTCAGATGAAGCTCGTTGCTTTTCTCTCTCTCAGATTCTCCTGCAATTTCAAATCTGCACTGCCTATGCAAATCTCTCCGACACCGTCCTCTACAACCCCTCCGACATCGCCACCTGGGTCGACTCCCTCCTCTCCGGGTTTCAGTTAAATACGGATTCAACCTGACCCAAGCTGCGGGAGAGCGAAACAAAGCATGGGACTAGGCCTCGAAGATGATTTGGAGTTTAGGTCGGGTTTACATTTCATGTAGCTTGGGAGCGAGGTTGGGATCTCGAGCACCAGCAGAATTTGAAGCCGCGAAAGTACTGACGGGCTGGGTGGTGGCGGCAATCTCATCGACAACTGCGCTGACAATTGGTGCTGCCTCCGACGACCCCTCCGTCTCGATCTCGTCGACAACTGGTGCTGCCTTAGCTACAGCGGTGACCAGTACCACTAAATTGAGTCTGATTGTTCCTAACCATATAAATTGAGTTTAATTATTACCCACCGACAAAGAGGAATTGAATCTCAATTTTAAAACCCAAAACCGAAGCCAAATTCAATTCCCAAATTTGTATCCAAGAATTTGATCCACAACATGTGTCTATCTCAGATTTTGAATCTTTGATCGATGTGGGTTGCATTTTAAAAACCACACTTTGAAGCTTCGACCTTGACAGCGAAACCAAGGATGCAAATTTACCGATGAATGAGTGTTACTATTAACGTAGGCCCTCATCATCTTCGTATCAGTGCTGGGGCAATCTGTACATGGCGGCTCTGAGAAATCTGGCGGGGGACGCTAGGAGGCTGCCGAGGGACGAGGAGAATGCCAAGGAGGACAATTGGTCCACCGGCAAGAGGCTCAAGTCTGAAAGGTTTCCGCTTTCGTGGTGGGAGCTCGCGGCGGCTCTCGCCGTTGTCGTGGTCTTCTCTACCGGCCTTTCCTATGTCTACGTGACCATGCTTGCCGCTGAGTACTGGTTTTGGGGTTCTCAGCTTCGTCAAGGCTGACGGGGATTCCTCGCAGTCCCAATAGAGAAGAGGAAGATTGGTATCACTATCATCGTCACAGACGCCAAGGTCGAGCGATAAGTCGGTGCGAGATCTGCGATCCATGGATTTGAATTCGACAAATAGGCATGAGAAAGAAAAGGGTGTCAGTGTGCAGGTCTTTGTGCGTTGCAGGCCATTGAGTGAAGACGAAGTGAGGGAGTCCTTGTGCGTTGCAAGCCATTGCGTCACAAGAGCCTCTGGTATGCTTGCTACCTATGTCATCCAGCCAATCGATATGATCAAAGTGAGAATTCAATTGGGTTAGGGATCAGCTGCCCAGGTCACCAGGACCATGATTAAAGAGGAAGGTGTTGGTGCTTTGTCAACAGCTGTCCATGACACGCGGTGGCGTCAACGCTGTCGGTGAGGCACGTCTACGAGATCACGAAGGTGAAGCAATCTAACCCATATTGCCTGCACATGCCATTGGAGCCCATTTCTGCTCAGAATCAGAAGCAATGAGGTGGTGTCGAAAAGGCTGTCAAAGCAGCTGTCACTTTAAGGAATATTGCCCTTAATCATGGCATCTAGCCACATATCCAAAGCAGTCGCTCATGGAGAAAAGCCGAGACAGGAAAGCAGAAAACAAAAGTAAAAGAAGAAAGCAAAAGCAAAGCAGAAAAAGAAAGCAAAAGCAAAGCAGAAAACGAAAGCAAAAGCAAAAGCAATGCACCAACGATCTACAATTGTTTAAGCTTCTATGTCAAAACCTTTGTTTTGAATGATGTAATTTATTTTTCTTACCTTTTGCAGACATTTGTATAGACCCCATTAGAGGGTTAAAAAAAAAATGGCAAAGCCCAAAATAAATGGGCTAGAATGTTCTGTAGAGGGCGAAGGCCCACAAGCCCAAAATAGCACCAACTAGGCGATTAAAAGTACGCCCAGTACTCCACAATTATTCGGCAACCTGCCGCTACTACCACCAACCAGGTGATCAAAAGTACGCCCAGTACTCCATAATTATTCGGCAACCTGCCGCTATTACCACCAACCAGGTGATAAAATGTACAACCCGTACTCTAAAATCATTTGTTAACTAGCCATTCATGCCACCAACCAGGTGATGAAATGTACAACCCGTACTCTCCTTCATGCCACCAACCAGGTGATGAAATGTACAACCCGTACTCTAATATCATTTGTCAACTAGCCATTCATGCCACCAACCAGGTGATGAAATGTACAACCCGTACTCTCCTTCATGCCACCAACCAGGTGATGAAATGTACAACCCGTACTCTAATATCATTTGGCAACTTGCCATTCATGCCACCAACCAGGGGAAGAAGGAACTCATCCTCGTGCCACCAACTAGGTGATGAAATGTGATGAAAGGTGATGAAGGAACTCACCTTTGTACCACCAACCAAGTGATGAAAGCAACTCACCATTCATTCCACCTACAAGAAGACGAGTGGTACAACTTGTACATGTGAACTCCTAGCATTCACAAATAATCAAAAACCCTCAAGCTTGACAACTCAACTAGGGGAGCACTTATGCCCAACAAGAGTTATAGTCACCAACAAAGTCTTATTGCAAGCCAACGACAACTTCAGTGCATGGCATACGAAGATCAAGCTATTCAGCCCTCTTGCATCTACTTCAGAGATTTCCCTTCTGTAACAATGCAAACACTACAACTCGTAGAAAGCTTCACACACTCTTGATCAAAACAGTGTGAAGCAAAACCAATTTATGGTTGCCAACAAGAACTTCATCAAAGGAGTTCAACCACAAATCTCAAAAGCTTCACACACTTTTGATCAAGACAGTGTGAAGCAAAACCAATTTATGGTGCCAACAAGAGCTTTATCAATGGAGGGCAACCACAATTCTCAAAAGCTTCACACACTCTTGATCAAGACAGTGTGAAGCAAAACCAATTTATGGTGCTAACAAGAGCTCCATCAATGGAGGGTAACCACAATTCTCAAAAGCTTCACACACTCTTGATCAAGACAATGTGAAGCAAAACCAATTTATGGTGCTAACAAGAGCTTCATCAAAGGAGTTCAACCACAATTCTCAAAAGCTTCACACACTCTTGATCAAGACAGTGTGAAGCAAAACCAATTTATGGTGCCAGCAAGAGCTTCATCAATAGAAGGCAACCACAATTCTCAAAAGCTTCACACGCTCTGGATCAAGACAGTGTGAAGCAAAACCAATTTATGGTGCCAACAAGAGCGTCATCAATGGAGGGCAACCATAATTCTCAAAAGTTTCACACATTCTTAATCAAGACAGTATGAAGCAAAACCAATTTATGGTGCCAACAAGAGCTTCATCAAAAGAGTTCAACCACAATTCTCAAAATCTTCACACACTCTTGATCAAGATAGTGTGAAGCAAAACCAATTTATGGTGCCAACAAGAGCTTTATCAAATGAGGGCAACCACAATTCTCAAAAGGTTCACACACTCTTGATCAAGACAATGTGAAGCAAAACCAATTTATGGTGCCAACAAAAGCTTCATCAATGGAGGACAACTACAATTCTCAGACCTTTGAAGCAAATTCAATTTATATGGTTCATCCAAACCTTTGACTACTACAAGGTGTGGCTTGCATCACAATCTCTTGCTCAATAGTATGGAAGCAAAATTTGTATATGTTGTCTCTCCCACATTTTCAAATTTCTAGTTTCGCCAAAAAAAAAAAAAAAAAGGAAATTCAACAAAGCTTCATCAATGGAGGACAACTACAAATTCTCAAAAGCTTCACACTATCTTGATCAAGATAGTGTGAAGCAAAATCAATTCATGGTACCCAACAAAAGCTTCAACTCTAAAGCTTCACCTACAAAGCTTCAACTCCAAAGCTTCACCTACAAAGCTTCAACACAAAAGCTTCACCAACAAAAGCTTCATCAATGGAGGACAACTACAAATTCTCAAAAGCTTCACACTATCTTGATCAAGATAGTGTGAAGCAAAATCAATTCAAGGTACCTAATAAAAGCTTCAACTCCAAAGCGTCACCTGCAAAGCTTCAACTCCAAAGCTTCACCTACAAAAGCTTCAACTCAAAAGCTTCACCCACAAAAGCTTCAACACAAAAGCTTCACCCACAAAAGCTTGACCCACAAAAACTTGACCCACAAAAGCTTGACCCACAAAAGCTTGACCTATAAAAGCTTGACCCACAACAGCTTGACCCACAAAAGCTTCACCTACAAAAGCTTGACCTACAAAAGCTTAACCCACAAAAGCTTGACCTACAAAAGCTTCACCCACAAAAGCTTCACCCCTAAAAGCTTGACCCACAAAAGCTTCACCTACAAAAGCTTGACCCACAAAAGCTTGACCCACAAAAGCTTCACCTACAAAAGCTTCACCTACAAAAGCTTCACATTATCTTGATCAAGATAGTGTGAAGCAAAATCAATTCATGATGCCTAACAAAGCTTCAACCTCAAAGCTTCACCTACAAAGCTTCAACACCAAAGCTTCACCTACAAAGCTTTAAAAATGTATATATATATTTTTTTTTCGGAAATTCGAAAATTCAAAAATTCGAAAATTCGAAGAAAAAAAACTGCCTAGGCCTCATCTTCTTTGGGCCTAACAACTTCCATAACAAATATAAATGAAGAAGGAGTTTTGGGCTACCACTTAGAAAGGAAATGCCTTATTCGTCAACTCCGTCGATCGAAAACTTGGGGGACTCCTACCATATGCTACTGCAGCTTGATACTCGAAAGTCTCACGACCACTCAGTGACTTGGATTTTTCAAGTCTCCAAACGAGAAGTTTTTCTCACTCGGGAAATTAAGTGAGCACTACCTCAACCTACATGCTTCACTCACAAAGCTTCAACAAACAAGCTTCAACAAAAGGAAAAATTCAAAGAACTTAGTGAAGAAGGCCTTGGTGTATTTAACACAATACGTTGAAATGAAGCAAAGCTTTTTTATTGATATCTCCGATAAGTTACAAATATGTACATATACATGAATCAAAATAAACAAACAAGAGGGAGCCTTCACAAAGGTTGCTCGGGAGAAGTCTCAGCAGTCAGCAGAGCCCCAGAAAGATAAGGCACCAGAGGGTGATTATTCGGAGCCTCAGTACTAGGCAGAATCCCAGAAGGAGGAGGCATCGAGGGTTGATCATTTGGAGCTTCAGTACGCGGTACAGCCCTAGAAGACGAAGGCAATAAATGTCTTTGGAACAAACCCACAAACCTCTGATAATCAAGTAAAATCTAACCATTAGATTCCTGCAGCTGGTCGAGCTTCCTCTTCTTGTTTGTAGCATAGTCATGTGCGAGCCTATGCAACTGTTTATTCTCATGCTTGAGCCTTTTGATCTCCTGTTTGAGACTTATCACTTCAGCCGCCAATCATTTAACTTGGCAGGTTCGAGCAAATAGACGTTGGGCCATATTAGACACAGAACCTACACACTGAACACTAAGAGCCAGAGAATCCTTAACAGCCAACTCATAAAACCGTTTAGAAAGTAGCCTGTTATCTTTGAGAGTGAGAAGGTTTCTGGCCACCACCGCAGCGGTCATATCATTCTTCATCACAGAGTCCTCAACGGTAAAAGGACTAGTAGGGGATAAGAATGATGGGCGCCATATGTTGTCTTAAGAAGGCATGGCTGCCTCTTCACCAAATTTTAAGTCAAAACGACGGTCGGATGGGCCAGACATTGCTACGACCAAGAAGAGTAAAGGAATAACATTACTACTTGTTGTTAGGGAGACTCCTATATATGTTGACCTCCATCCTCCACGGACAGGCAGACCTGCAAAAATGCTCAACCCTTCCTCATATCTGAGAGGGCACTCCCAACGAAGCCTTTCGAAATACTCAACTTTCTTCCCCCCAAATAATACCTATGCAAACCAGCCACACCAGAACAAAAGTATCTCATATCATCAGGGTCAAAAGCAAGAGTATCCCATATCATGCTTTTTCCCTGTCTTTTCATTTGCCCTTGTTCTTACCTGCAAGACAAGGAGAAAGAGAGCAATCAGTCAACACTTGGAATCAAGCTTCCAGTCAGGAACTGACTACCTGGAACTTTTTGCATGACTACTTACCTGACATTGCTCTTGAGTACTCATCTTCAACATTTTATGCTTTCAGAAAAGATACCACATCTGCCTGAGGAATATATAAGGCAAGTGAGAAGGATACAAGGAAGCATGTGAAGACAAGCGCAACAGAACACGTGCCGATTCATCCACTACTTCGTCAACAGCAAAAGTATCCCATATCATGAAGGTCGAACGTACTCTTAATTTAATTGACTTGTTTTAACCCTCAATTTCTTGAGTCGGCCTTATACTCTGGAGGAAACCAGAAAACCCTACAGCCTAGTTCAAGAATAAGCCTGTGGAAAGTTACTTCTTCAAAAGCAAAAGTATCTCATATCATCTCTTCTCCATTTGTTCTCCTTATCCTTGTTGTTGTTTACGACACAATGAGAAGGGGAACAATCAATCGAAAGCCGAAGTTGAACCTCCGATCGAGGTTGCTTACTTGGAAGTCTGATTGCTTACCTTGTCTGTTACCGCTTTCGGCAAATCTCCTAGCTCGGCGACTTGGGGGACTCCTACTATAAGGTTTTGTATCGCATTTGACCAAGCCCGAAACTACAAGTAAGTTTCAAGTGAAATTGATACATTACCTTGTGCATCTTCATCGGTTAAAGATACCACCCCTAGATGGAGGAAAAGTACTTCCAGAGAAGATGTCACATCTACGTATGAGACAGATAAGGCAAGTGAAAATGATACCACACTTCGGTACTTAGAAGTTTCGTGATTACTCAATGGCTTGGATCTTGCAAGTCCCCAACCGAGGAGCTTCCCTCACTCGGGAACTTAGGGGAGCACTGTGTACCATACTTGACCAATCCCGAAACTATTGAGCATCGATCAACGTTATACCGTCAATGACCCAGAAGAGTTTCCCTCCAACCAGAAGGCCAATCACAGCGCGACACGTGTCGACATCAAAAGCCAACATAGCGCGACACGTGTCAACATCAGAAGCCAATCACAACACGACATGTGTCAATGTCAGAATGAAACTAGAAACTCTCTTCTATAAATAGAGATCATTCTCTCACAATATTTCCGAATGTCATTTGTACTAAATCATTCACTAGTACTCACTAAAAGAGAGCTTGAACCTATGTACTTGTGTAAACCCTTCACAATTAATGAGAACTCCTCTACTCCGTAAACGTAGCCAATCTGGGTGAACCATGTACATCTTGTGTTTGCTTCCCTGTCCCTATCCATTTACATACTTAACCACACTAGTGACCGGAGCAATCTAACGAAGGTCACAAACTTAACATTTTTTGTTGTACCAAAGTCCCCACTGATTTTGTGCATCAACATTGTGTGACTGTCGTATGCCATTGAAGCTCAAGGAAATTTTTTATACGACGGCAATAAAGTCGGCGATGTTGTACGGCACGGAATGTTAGGCGGTGAAGCATTAATATGTACATAAAATGGATGTAGTGGAGATGAGGATGCTCCGTTGGATGTGTGGGCACATGAGAAAGAATAAGATTAGGAATGAGGATATCCAAGGTAATGTAGGAGTAGCCGAAATTGAAGGAAAGATGAGAGAAAATCGGTTACGGTGGTTTGGACGTGTGCAACGAAGGCCGACTAATGCTCCGGTTAAAAGATGCAACTACGGGACAGAGGTCCAGGGCCGAAGGGGTAGAGGAAGACCTAGGAAGACTTTGAGTACTTGGATCTAACGGAATACATGACATAGAACCGAGCGCAATGGCACTCTAGGATTCATATAGCCGACCCCACTTAGTGGGAAAAGGTTTTGTTGTTGTTGTTGTTGTATATATAGAAGAAAACACCTTGTAGAGAAACCCTTAAATTATTACTACTACCAGATTTTTGCTTCTGATGGAAACTTCGAATTGTGATATCAACTTGTAAACTTGTGTTTCTATTTGCTAGAACTTTAGTTAAATTTTAACAAGTTGTTTGAACTTATGTCAGATAGATAAGATAGAAGCTTTCCCAAGGCAGTCTGTTGATCGTGAAAATTATAGTGAAACTCATCTCCCTTTCCTTGTTGCGTTACAGTAACAGTATTTTACATTGAACCTTCAACCAGGAAAATGACTAGTTGCATGGCATATCTTATAACTTCATTAAACACCTTGTTTCACGAGTCTGTGGAAGGGCAAGGTCAGTAACATAAATCCCATCTCTTCCATGTTTCTTTTCCTATCTGGACTTCACATTTGATTATTCTCAGCGTCGCAAGAGCATGCATCTGCCTTTCCTGAATGATCTTGTATTTCCATGCCTCATATCGTTTTTCCTACCGTTTTTCCGATCTACCTGAGTTTTTCACTTTTTGATACACAATTTTGTTCAGGCTTTCAATCTCATGTATTTTAGACCTTCAGAAAATGGTGCAGTTGTTTAATGGTTTGTTAATGTTTATAGCTTCTTTTCCCTAAAATCCTTTATGCGTCTCTTAATGAGTTAAGTGCCAACAATGCATTGAGGAGGATAGAGCTCTATGATTGTCTCAGAAGGTTTCTAATGAAAAGTGATAGTAACATCTGAGTCGTAATTTCTTTGTATGGATACATGTTTGTCCATAATGCTATTTCGAACTCTCTAGACTAATCCTATCGTGTACTTTTCCATACAGTTAAATTTGTGACTAAGAAAGACTACTTTCTCGCCATTTCTATGTTTGCTTTTCTATAATCTCTCCGAAAGGATGTAATCCAACATTGCTGAGGACAGATTATGTTTGCTAATGTTTATTACTATACATAGGCAAGACCATAAGCTACGTAATTATTCAAGTGGTATGCATGCGTAGGACCTTATATGAAAGCAATTCTGGGTAGCAAGTATGCATTGTTGAAGAAGCTTATTGCTTAGTGTTTAACAGTATCATATATATATAATGCCTCTATACAGTATAATTGCAGGTATTCAGCAAAAAGAAAATTGGAGCTGTTAAGTGGTTACCTTGACTTCCGAAGCAGGATTCAGCAGCTGACGATGCTCCTCTCTTAGTTTGCTGAACCGATCGATAACTGATTTCACGCTGATAAGAAATTCATAGCGCTATGGTCATTAGATGTAACATTCATGTAACTTGTGAATATTTCGTAGTAAATTCATAGCGTTATGGTCATTAGTTTATCGAGCACATAGGGGAAATATTTGTAATCCTTGTTAACATTTGTTTTGAACGGGTTTGGGGAAATCTGTAAACCTGCTTTTTCTACGCAAACAATACTGTAGGAGGGGCGAATGCGATAAGTCCCTTTGAGTATTAAACAATCTGGCAATGCTTTTTCATGCTGTTACATATTTTTGTCATTCGGTCATTTTAGTTGCTCAAATGATTATATCAGTTGGCCCTGATTCGCATTCACCTTCACCTTCATAACTAACTAGTAACTACTGGTTTAGTGATTTTTCTTCCCAACAATAGAAGAGGCCCCATGTTAGAATCCTCCTAGCTTGATTAAAGAGAAAAACAAGAGGAAATAAGTCATCTTTTATTTGGGGGCGGACCCATTAGGGGGAAGGGGGTAAACTGACCCCCGAACAACAGTGAATTTTTATGAATGATTTGGGGTGCAACACTTTTGAACGTACCCTCTAACTGTTTGATAAAATACTTCAAAAAATGAGTTTCCCTTATTATTAGTTTTTTTTTTTTTTATAAATATTATCTGGCCAAAATATCGTTTTGGGCTAGGTTACTTTATAAAATATAAAATTAAAGCAGACAAATAGCAACTTAAAATGAAAAGAAAAAAAAAAAAAAAAAGCAAACCCGCACGCTGCAGCAAATTCGGCTCAATTCAATTTCAATTCCAATTCTCAAATCTCAATCCCTAACACCCAAAACTCCTACCACCCCGCATTGACTTTGATTCTAAAGGCTGCTATGACTTCAGTGGAGAGAGACTTTTCTACTGAATATTATGAAAAGTCTATTGTGTAACTGAATGGGAGATCATGGTAATTTATGTTGAGAGCAATGCTTACTTTTTTGTTGAGAATGAAGTTATAATGTAGTATTTTCAAAATATGAAAACGTGTCTAGACAATTATAACTTATATTGTCATTTGTTCTATAAATTATGAATGATGGAATTATGGTTTAATTTTGAAGGTTAGTATATGTCTAAGAAATGTTTGTGAACTTTTACGTGAACCTTGGATAATTTTGCCTAAATCTGCCGCTGCCTATATCAAATCTGAGTTGATAGCCAAATGTATATATATCCAGTAACTAAGGCACTGATCTACTAGCATATTACTGAAGTGAGAATCTGGTTCGTAAGTTTGTAGCCTTAAAAATAGTTAAATCGAAACTCGTCTCCTTTAATTTTGTACCCTTAAAACCCTAACCCTAACAGTACCAAGAAATCTCGTACAGACTCATTTCTACTTAAACCATCATCTTTCGGTAACTCTTCGGAGCCTCAGCCTCTAGCTTAAGGCCAGGTGAACGGTTATGAGTAATCGAACTCTGTGTGAAAGTGCAACAAGGAAGCAAAGAGAGAGAGCAGATGTGTAATGCTTTATGTGCGCAGCTACGCTCCATTATCTTGGGTCGGCTAGAATGAATAGTGTCATTGGCTTTCTCAATGGCCCTTTAAAACCCTCAGAAAATAGGAATATGTTTAAAAACATCAAAAAGTGGCAGTCATAGTGACACTGCATTCTCTCCTATAACGTTAGACATGTCAAATTGTTGGAAACATCTACACGAACAGATCTTCTGAAAACTTCAGTAATCATTGCAAGAGTACTCAAACCCCTCCTCAATACCAGATCCGCCTAACCCCGTTCAAATAGACTTTTATACGTACACGAAACTGTTGGAGGCCTGCACACGCGCTCGCGCGCGCACACACACACACACATATATCAAGAACTTTGGTGACTGGCCGGCGAAGAGCGAGTACTCTCTTAAGTTGATACCCTTTTGTTCTAACAACCAATACAACTACAACAAGAAATATAACTGAAGCAAACAAGTATAAAGAGTTACATTTTGGCTTTATCGGTGAAATGGTTGGGGATGAGGCAAAATCCCTACAAGCTGATGTGCGGCTGTCATATTGTTAACAAATCAAAGATACAAAAGAACTTATTGCAAACTCTAATTCTTATTCCATTGTTTAAAAGAAAGAATAACGCTATATATTTGCCAAGACTTAATTTTCTCACTTAGCAAAGAACAATAGTTATCCTAGTAGATAAAAGGTAAAGAAACATAAAACCACAACCACGTATGCATCATCCACTTCAGTCAATGTGGCTACAACGACATCATAGTTCTCATCTAACATAAGGTAGAAAATCCTAAGATGTAAAATACTAAATATAGTCCTAGTATAACCAAATTGCAAAGTTTTTCCAACACCTCCTGTGAAACTCATGAAGGTACACAAGATCATGAGTTTACTAACAAAACTTTGCTATTGGTGCGAATGTCAGTGCAATTCCAATGTCAATATGATACCAATGCAAATGCCAACCGATGAAAGAAAAGAAAGAAAGAAAGAAAGAAAAAATCCAAAACTAGAGAAAAGAAAAATAGAAAAAAAAACCAAGAAAACTTGACGCCCAACCAAATTGTAATTGTTACTCCATTCACTAAAATTAAGAAAGAAGAAACTTGAGTGCAACTTCTGTTCTGATGCTTCCATAATTCCAACATCTGGAATTGAGTACACTCCGGATCTATGTCCGAAGTTAGCAAACTTAGATATCCAGACCACTTATTTTGACGCAGCATGAAGTACAAGGGAAAGACATGTAAACCCTCGAAGAACAAGTTTTCTAGAATCCACTAGAGTTTGAAAGCAAAACTGAATGGTTACATTGAAACATCCAAAGGCTTTCAATAAACTGATTACAACTCCTAAAATAGCTCAAAGGACTCTAGTAATTAACATTTCAAAGTGGTCTCAAACATTCTCCACAAGGTAGTCCAGAAATGGCTCAAGAACTTGGTTTCTCGATCGGAAGTGATGAACTTAAGTACTCCATGCAATCGAACCTCCCTGAAAACAGTTTGGCTATGTTAGATGCATCAGTAGTCTTCTTGTAAGCAACAAAATGAGCCATCTTGAAAAACCTGTCAACCACACCAAAAGCCGAACCCACTTATCTTTTTGTGTTCGGGGTAGCTTGAGCACAAAATCCATAGCAAGGACCTGCCAAATGTTGTTTGGAATAGGCGATGCCATTTAAAAGCCAGTGCTTTGGACTTGCCCTTTAGAAACCTAACAAGTATAACATTTCCGCACAATTACTCCAACATCCCGCTTCAAATGCGACAAAAAATATCTTTCCTCTAGACTTGCTATTGTTTTATCACGGTCGAGATGACCGCTTAATCCACCTTTATGCAATAAGTTTGTCTCGTGAGGAAGAGACACGAATACACAACTAATTGCCTTTGAACAGAAAACCTTCATTGATAAAGTAATCTGTCATAGGCTCATGACTAATGTACTTCCCCCAAATTTCTTGAGAAACACAAATCCATCAAGCACTTGAACCCCACAACTTCTTAAGAAAGGATGATCAGCAAGGACACTTGTCTACTCAAGACATCGGCAAAACGATTTTGAACAACAAATTTGTGCTTGATAACAAACGGGAATTTCTGAAACAAAGTTACCCATCTAATATGCATTTTATTAACATGTCTCTAATTGTTAATAAACTTTCGTGAATAGGAAAAACTCCTTCTTAGGAAAGAACAACACCCAATCCTGCTGCACTTACATCACATTTGACCTCGAATACCTTCTCAAAATTCGGAAAGGCCAACACCGGAGAGGTACAAAAGCTTATCTTTGATTGGGGCAAAGCTTTGTTCCTATTTCTCTCCCTAATTGAACTTGTCTCTTTCTATAAACATTTTGTGATAGGTGCACTGTGTAAAGGATAGTATTGTAAAAGACTCAGCTAGTGATAAAACTTAGAGTTGGTTAATTTGTTGAGTTTGTTGTAATAGGTGGCAAGTTAGTTAGAAGGTTAGAGTTATGTGAGAGAGTGAAGAGTTGTACATAAACAACTATAGTGTAACTTTATTATTCATTCAATGAAATTCAGCTTTCCTAACATGGTATCACCTGCCATTTGTCTATCGACTTGATCCAAATCCCACGTTTTCCCACTCAACGCTTCTCTGCTAAGCTTTCCCGCTGAAAGCTTCTTCACTAAGCTTTCACCAAAACCCTAATCTTCTTCCATGGCCGTCTCTGCTTCTCCCTTCTCTAAGTCAGCAACACAGATTCATCCTTCTCCTTTCTCAAATTTCCAGTTCTTCTTTCTCTACACCTTCAATTACGATCCAGAATATTGGATCTATGGTGCCAATCAAGCTGACCACAACCAATTACCTTACCTGGAATGCACTATTTGCTTTGATATTCCATCGTTATAACCTCACCGGAATTTTTGATGGCCCGGTACCTCCTCTACCTTAATTCTGGTGAGGTTATAACGATGGAAGATGGTATCTAGCTTATATTTGTCATCAATTTGAGCATGATGCAATTGAGTGCCCTCAGTGCATGAATCCACATTATTCCAGTAACTCCAGCAATGTTTCTCCTTCTGCTATGGCTGTAAGCACACATTCTACTATGACTGCAAGCACACATTCTACTCAACCTACTTGGATTGTTGATTCTGGTGCTAGCAATCATATGGCCAATTCCTACAAGACTTTGCAAAATCTAGAGCCTTACTTCGGACCTAAGCAAGTTTACATTGGAGATGGCAAAAGTTTGCCTATTCTTCACTCTGGTTCCTCTACATTACTTACTCCTCATCACAAATTTCAACTTAGTAATGTGTTACATGCTCCTGATTTGAAACACAATTTGCTTTGTGCAAATCAATTTCTTGTTGATAATTGGTGTTCTATGCATCTTTATCCTTTTCACTTTGTTGTGAAGGATATTTTTTCGGGGAAGATGCTTTTTAAAGGTCCTGTAAGAGATGGTTTCTATTACTTTCAGCCATAATCTTCTAGCTTTATGCTCAATCCTCATAATGCTCTTGCTGTTTCTGTTCATGCTTCTAGAGATCTCTGGCATCAAAGACTTGGCCATCATTCTCTGAAGATATTAAATAAATAAGTTGCTAAGTCTTGTATTTCTATGTCTAGTGGTTCAAACCAGCATATTTGTCATAGTTGTGCTTTAAGTAAAAGTTCTAGATTGTCATTTACTCCTGTCTTTTGTCATACAAGTAAGTCATTAGAGCTACTTCACACAGATGTTTGGGGGCCATCATATGTTACCTCTGTGAATAATTTCAGATACTATGTCATCTTTGTTGATGACTTTACAAAATATTGTTGGTTATATCCCTTGCAATATAAATCCAATGTGTTTCCTACTTTTGTTAAATTCAAAGGCCTTGTTCAGAATCTGCTCCATACCAAAATTGTTACTCTCAGATCAGACTCTGGAGGTGAATATCTCAGCACTCAATTCTCAAACTTTCTTGTTGAGAATGGTATAAGTCATCAACTAAGTTGCCCTCACACTCCTCAACAAAATGGTTGTGCTGAGCGCAAGCACAGACACCTAGTTAAGACTACTAGAACACTGCTAACAGTTTCCAAAGTTCCTCATACCTATTGGGATCATGCCTTTTCTACAGCTGTTTTTCTTATTAATCGATTACCTACTGCCTCTAGATCATCTTCATGGGAACATTTATTTCACAGATCACCTACCTATACCACTCTAAAACTTTTGGGAGCAGTTGTTTTCCATGGTTACAACCCTATTCCAAATCTAAGCTAGATCCCAAAAGCAAGCTTAGTGTGTTTTTTGGCTATAGCCTCAATCACAAAGGTTACAAATGTCTGGATCTTACTACAAATCAGTTATATATTTCCAGGCATATGTTATTTGATAAAATCAGTTTTCCCTTTCATAATATTGTAGTTTCTCATTATCCTACTCTCCCAAGTGCATCTTCATCTCAAAATACCATTCATACTCACCTCACTTTTACTCAACCTTATTCCAGTCCTACACCTTCATTTTCACAATCCTTACAACCTCATACCATACCCAATTCATCTTCTCCATCAACTTCATCTATTCCAATCCCTACAGCTACTTCATTATCTCCACCTTCCTCCATTCCTCTCAATACCCATCCCATGCAAACCAGGTCCAAATATGGTATTTACAAACCAAAAGCCTATTCTGCAACCAAGCATCTTTTCCCTTCTCATCTTTCCCGTGATTTTATCCCCACTACCTATCTCCAAGCTTCAAAGTATCCATATTGGGTTAAGGCAATACAGGAGGAGTTTCATGCCCTGCAACAAATTGGTACTTGATCTTTAATACCCAAAACTGATCATCAAAACATTGTGGGATGCAAGTGGGTTTTCATAATTAAAAGAAAACATAATGGTACTATAGATAGGTACAAGGCTCGCTTAGTTGCTAAAGGTTTCTGTCAATAAGAAGGGTTAGATTACACTGAAACTTTTAGCCCTGTGGCTAAACCTGTGACCATTCAACTACTACTCACTCTTACTGCTCAGTTTGATTGGAGTCTCAGTTAACTTGATGTAAGTAATGCATTCTTGCATGGAACTCTCTGAATCTGTCTTTATGCAACATGCCCCTAGCTTTAAGGATGCAACTTATTCCACTCATATGTGTCAGTTACACAAGTCCCTATATGGACTTAAACAGCCTCTCTAGCCTGGTATGAAAAACTGCATGGTGTATTGAAACATCTTCGATTTACTGAATCTCAATCTGACCACTCCTTGTTTGTTAAAAAGGACCCAATGGTCTTTGTCTTGGTTTATGTTGATGATATCATTGTCACAAGACCATCCACTGCAGCTTGCACGCATGTTATTTCTCAACTCAGCTCCCTCTTTCCCATAAAAAAACCTTGGTTTCCTTCATTATTTCCTAGGTATTAAAGTTAAGAGATCTCCCAAAGGCATCTTTATTTCACAAACCAAGTATATCTTGGATCTTTTGAAGAATGCTCATATGGATAGATCCAAGCCATATGTCATTCATCTCAGTACATCTAAGTTGGATCACTAATCTCCATTGCTTGAAAATCCTGCAGAATATCAATTTTTAGTTGGTGCTCTATAGTATCTAACTTGGACTCGACCAGACTTATCTTTTGCAATCAATCTTGTATGTCAGTTTATGCACAGTCTATGGCAATCCCATTTTCAGGTTGTCAAACGAATTCTCAAATATCTCAAGGGATCTATTGACATTGGTCTTTGGTTTTCCAAATCGTCATCTGTTCCAGGTCTCAAAGCCTTCTTTGATGCTGATTGGGTCGATTATACAATTGACAGAAGATCAACTGATGGTTATTGCATTTTTTCTAGGATCTTCTCTCATCAGTTAAAATGCTAAAAAATAACAAACAGTTGCTCGTTTTTTCCACAGAGGCAGAGTACCGGTCTCTAGCAAATACTGCAGCTGAAATCACATGGATATGTCAATTGATTACTGATATTGGTTTCTCTCTTCCTTCTACTCCTCAACTCTAGTGTGACAATCAATGTGTAATCTCTCTTGCTAAGAATCCTTTGTTTCATGCTCGAACAAAGCATGTTGAGATTGATTACCATTACATTCGAGAAAAAGTGTTGTCAAAGGCCATTTCAGTCCATTTTATCTGCACCAAAGATCATATTGCAAATATTTGCACCAAATCACTATCCAAAGACATATTTCATCTCTTACGATCCAAACTATCTCTTTGTGCTCCTCAGTTTAGTTTGAGGGGAAATGTAAACGACAGTATTGTAAAAGACTCAGTCGGTGATAAAACTTAGAGTTGGTTAATTTGTTAAGTTTGTTGTAATAGGTGGCAAGTTAGTTAGAAGGTTAGAGTTATGTGAGAGAATGAAGAGTTGCATATAAACAATTATTCATTCAAAGAAATTCAACTTTCCTAACACGGTGATGGTGCTGAAATGCTGCATAAATCTCCGATAAAAAGTAGCCAGGTCATGAAAACTTCTTACGTCAAAGACAAACTCTAGAGTTAGCTAATCTTGAATGGCCATGGTCTTATAATCATCCACTTGAATTCCATTCTCACCAAACTTCTTACGTCAAAGACAAACTCTGAAGTTGGCTAATCTCGGATGTACAAAATATGCATTTCATAATATTCATATACAAATTATTTTCTTTCAACATGCTCAAAACTTGCCTCAAATGGATTAAATATTCTTCTTTGATCTTGTTATAGATCAAGACATTATCAAACCACAACAAATAAACCATTAAAAGGACTACAAACTTGATTCATAAGCCCCATAAAGGTACTCGATGCTCAGACAGTCCAAACGACATTACTAGCCACTCAAACAACCTATTCTTGCTCTTGAACACCGTTTTCCACTCATGTCCTAGCTTGATATCCACTGCGAAGGTCAATTGTCGAAAACAATTTTGAACCTTCGAGGACATCCAGCATATCCAACCATGGTATGGAAACTCTGTATTTGATGGTGATTTGGTTGATAGATCAGTTGTCTGCACATGTGCTGCGCTTTTTTCTTTTCTTTGGAACAAAAAGGACATGTACTGCACAAAGGCTCATGTTTTCTCTAGTAAAGGCTTTTCTTAGTAAGTCTTCAATCTGTTACTCGATAATGAGGAAGATTTGATAGACTAGCTCTAGGTACCAAAACAATTTGATGTTGAATGTTTCTCGTGATAGGAAATTTGCTAGGCAACTCTTCAGAATGAGTTCCTGAAACTCCTTTAATAGTTGCACTTTTGGAGGAATTTGTTTATTTTCTCTACTTTCTGCCAACAATCCCTTCATCAAGATCGGAAAGAAATAACTAGCTTCTTTTATAGCCCCCTCAATCTCCTGCTCGTTACTAGTTTAGGTTAGGAAACACTCATTGTTTTCGGTGCATCAGAAGGCGAAACATGAGCCATTGCAATCTTCCAATTATTCCAAATGAATAACATAACATTATCTCGACCCTCAATTCTGAATTCATGTCAAGTTGCCGAGGTCTACCTAATAGTATATGGTAGGCATGCATAGCAATTACATTACATACTACTTCATCCCAAGTGAAAAGTGGGACATGACAAGTTTCTGTGACATGAACCGAAGGTCCTTCCTTTCCCATCTAAGGGAATATGGGTGATGACTTTTTTAGCCATGAAATTTTCACAACTACTATTGTCTACAATCACCTCGCAAACTTTACCGTTGATGGAGGAAAGAGAGCAAAAAATGAAGTACCTTTGCCCGACATTTTTTGGTGCCAAGAGAACTCTTTGCAACACCAAAGTGAGGCATCTTATTCCTTCTTCAATTACAAATCCAACCTCTACATAGTCATCATCACCACCAACTTTTTCCTCATACTTTTCTTCATTGCTCCTGTTAGTCTCTAGCAAATTGGGTTGTCTCCGTTCGAGACAAACATTGGACCGATGCATAGTTTTGTTGCACTGATAACAAATGTCTATTGTAGGTTTGACATACGGATTTTCCTTTTGAGTTTGGTTTTTGTTCCTCCCCCTTTTAAAAGTTTTGTTAACTCATTCATTAGGTGTTCTAGAAGGAAAATTTGAAGGTTTCGATCCTCCAGAATGTTATCGCACAAATTTTCCTCTCTTTGTAGCCAAGGCAATAGGGATTTTAGAGTGCTTGCCACGTTTTTTCCAGAAGGAGGTTTAACACCTCTCATTCTTCATCATTTCTGCCTTCAAAGCCATGCGAATGGCCTCGTACAAACTCCACATTTTTGCAACCCATTATTTTCCTGAATGCAGGGTTTTAACCCATTCGCATACCTCAAAACCTTCTGATTTTCTATCTCCTTCAAATGGTTATGCTCGGAAAGTCGCATGAAATCATCTGTATAATCTCTCACAGTTCTATTCCCTTGTAAGCAGCTAATGTACATGCGGTACAAAAGTTGTTCATATTCCGTAGGTAAGAATCGATCCATCAAAAGCTAGTTCGTCTTCCTCTATGTTCGAACCTGATTCATCCATTGCCTCTGTTAAGTGTTCTGTAATTGATCCCACTAAACAGCTGTAGTTGCTTTGAGACGGAAGGCAACCATCTTTGCCTCAAGAACCTCTATGATGTGGAAGAATATCTCTACTTCCACTAGCCAATTTAGGAAATCTTTGATCTTCAAATTTCCCATAAAAGTTGGAATGTCAGCCATAATCCGAAAATCATCAAAGTTGTTGCGATTTTGATGATTTAGATTATTATCCGAGGCTGGTCTACAATTCTTCTTCAGACTGTGATTCACTATCTTAAACGTGAGGCCTCATAACTCCCTAATTATTGCCTTCGATATCTCTTCTATTATTTGGCTCGAGGGCTTAGAGTAACAACTCGCTAAGTTCTCCAATTTGCGTAGTCAAATTTGCAATCTGTTTTTTATGAGCATCTAAATTTGCTCAAATGATAGAGGCAGGTTCACATTGGTGAACACCCATCAATTCATAAAAAAACCTACTATGCCAAGACGGGAGAAACCCTCTTTGGTACCGATTAATGCAACATGAAGCAAAAGGGAAACAAACATAAACCCTCGAAGAACAAATTTTCTGGAATCTACCAGAGTTTTGTTGAATTATAAGTCTATAGCTGATTATAAATAAGTTGTGATGTTAATATGTGTATGCACTTAGATTCAATACTAAGTGAGAAGGTATATAGATGTAAAGGCCATGAGTGCCATGTGTGATGATCTTAGCTATTGGCTAAATGAGTGGCTGAGATCTGTTTTTGAATGTTTTGATCCAACTCAGTTTTTTGTTGTAAAGCTATATCTCTCTTTGCACATTGTGTGCGAGTAGAGTGGCAATTAATGAGAAATCATTCCTCTATGAAATTGCAGAAGGAAGAAACCACCACGTTCTTTTCTCCCTGTTTTCTCTGAAACTTCATCTTCTCTTCTCTCCTTCAAATTAACTCAATCAAACATTAACATGGCCTCAAAGCCAGTTTCGATCAACTGAGTCTGGGCGTGAAGATGTGAAATCACTAAGCTAAGTCAAAGCTCAGTGGAGGTCGCCGAAGTTCCATTTAAGGAGAAAATCAACAATCGGACCAAGATGTCTGGATCTGGAAGCTTAGAGGTGAGAACTCCAATTTTCTCCGATGAGAACTACGAGTTCTGGAGGATTAAGATGGTAACTATCTTCAAATCGCTTGGGTTATGGAATCTGGTGGAGAAAGGGATTACAACCCCTGACTCGAAGAAGAAGGAAGTTGAAGGGTCATCGGACGATGCAGTTGATGAAGAAATGATTGTTGTGTTCATGAAGGATGCGAAGGCTCTAGGAATCATCCAGAATACAGTCTCAGATCAAATCTTCCCACGAATCGCTAATGCCGAGTCAGCTAAGATGGCATAGGATTTGTTGTACGGAGAATATCATGGTGGTGATCAGGTACAATCTGTGAAATTGCAGAATCTTAGAAGAGAATTTGAATATGCTAGGATGCGAGATGATGAGTGTTTATCTAGCTATCTTACAAGGTTGAATGAACGAATTAATCAGATGAGAACATTTGGTGAATCTCTTTCAAATGAGAAACTTGTGCAGAAGGTTCTGATTAGTTTCAATAAACCTTATGATTCTATTTGTTTGGTTATAGAAAATACAAAGAGTCTAGAGACTGTAGAATTGCAGGAAGTAGTTGCAATCTTAAATACTCAAGAGCAACGGTTTGATCTGCATACTGTTGATACTACTGGGAGAGCATTCTCATCTTTCTCAGTGAGTCCAAATGAGCAAAATAGGGGTGGAGTTCAATCTGGTTCTTCTCAGTTCCAGAAGAATTGGAATCATAAGGGTAAGAAATGGGATCCAAAACTCAAGTTTCAGCAAAAATTTCCTGCTAATTCTGCACATAATGCACAGTTAAGGGGTCAGATAGGTACAAAACCATAGTGCAGGGTATGTTCTAAGTTTCACTTTGGGGAATGTAGATATAAGGGGAAGCCTAAATGTTACAACTGTGAAAAATTTGGACATTGGGCTAGAGAGTGCACAGTAGGCAAATCAGTGTAAAAGGCAAACAATGCTAATCAAGTAGAGGTGACATGAAATCTGTTTTATGCAAATAATACAATCACTGAATCAAAGGTGAATGGAGAATGGTATGTTGACAGTGGTTGTAGCAACCACATGACAGGGGATTCAAAATTATTAATAGACATGAAGACAAATGTGGTTGGCAAAGTTCAAATGCCTACAGGAGAACTCATGAATGTGGCAGGTTTTGGTACACTTGTGATAAACACAAGCAAAGGCAGAAAATATGTCAAAGAAGTAATGTACTTACCTGGGTTGAAAGAGAACTTGCTAAGTGTGGGTCAGATGGATGAACACGGTTACTACCTGGTGTTTGGGGGGAAAATGTGTAACATCTTTGATGGACCTTCTCTGGATTGTCTGGTACTCAAAGTTGAAATGAAAAAGAATAGGTGTTATCTTTTGACATTGGTACCAAATGATCAGGTTGTACTGAGAGCAAGTATTTCTAAGTCTAGTTGGGTATGGCACAAGAGACTAGGCCATCTGCATTTTAGAGGTCTTCAACAGCTCAAGAACAAAGAAATGGTGCATAGACTGCCAGTTTTAGAAGAAGTGGATGAAGTTTGTGAAGGTTGTCAGTTTGGGAAGCAGCATAGAGAGTGGTTTCCAAAGAATCAGGCATGGAGAGCAAGCAAACCTCTAGAGCTGATACATGTAGATCTCTGGATTGCCAGTTTTAGAAGAAGTGGATGAAGTTTGTGAAGGTTGTCAGTTTGGGAAGCAGCATAGAGAGTGGTTTCCAAAGAATCAGGCATGGAGAGCAAGCAAACCTCTAGAGCTGATACATGTAGATCTCTGTGGTCCTATGCAAAATGACTCTCTTGCGGGTAACAAATACTTTATGCTTCTTGTAGATGACTGCACAAGAATGATGTGGGTTTATTTTTTGAAATACAAGTCAGATGCTTTGATCTATTTTAGAAAATTCAAATCCATGGTGGAGTTACAAAGTGGTTTTAAAGTAAAATGTCTGAGAAATGACAAAAGGAGTGAATTCACATCCAGTGAGTTTAACAAAATGTGTGAAGATGCAGGGATTCAAAGACAGCTTTCTATGGCTTATACTCCACAACAAAATGGAGTGGTAGAGAGGAAGAACAGGGCTGTAGTTGAAATGGCAAAAGCTATGCTTCATGACAAAGGATTACCTTACTATTTGTGGGCAAAATCTGTACTCACAGCTGTCTACATATTGAATAGGTGTCCTACAATAGCTCTTGGAGATGTAACTCTATTTGAAGCATTCAGCGGTCGAAAACATGGAATTGCACACCTTAGAATCTTTGGTTGTTTATGTTACGTACACACACTAAGTGAGTTGAGACAGAAACTAGATGCAAAGAGTGTCAAGGGCATATTTGTAGGTTATGCAACCTATGAAAAGGGGTACAGAGTGTATGACCCTCTTAATAAAAAGCTTATACTCTCAAGAGATGTAGTGTTTGATGAGAATGCAGCTTGGCAATGGAAGAAAGCCTCTGACAATTATGTAACTGTGTTGAGTCATGATGAGTTATCTGAGATGCCTAAAAGTATTTCATCAGACACAACTCCAGAAGGTCGTGACTATGTTTTAACACCAAGTTTGGTATCTTCTCATGAATCAGTAAGTGATGTAAGTAGTAACATGAGAAAGACTCAAGCCTTTGATCACACTCCATTGAGATGGAGGAATCTGGATTATGTTCTAGCACAATGCAATCTCTGCATTATAGAACCTGAAAAGTTTGAAGAGGCAGCTAAAGATGAATCATGGATGAAGGCTATGAAAGATGAATTGTTAATGGTTGAGAAGAATGCAACATTGGAGCTAGTGAACAGACCAAGTGATAAACCTATAATTGGGGTTAAGTGGGTGTTCAAGACCAAGCTTAATCTTGATGGGACAATGCAAAAGAATAAGGCAAGGCTGGTAGCCAAGGGGTATGCTCAGAAACCAGGTGTTGATTATAATGAAACGTTTGCACCTGTAGCTAGACTTGATACAATTCGGACTCTAATTGCTTTGGCAGCTCAGAAGAGTTGGAAACTATACCAACTAGATGTGAAATCTGCTTTTCTAAATGGAGTACTTGAAGAAGAGGTTTATGTAGAACAACCAGATGGGTTTGTGATCAAGGGGAGTGAAGACAAGGTGTACAAGCTTCAGAAAGCTTTGTATGGTCTAAAACAAGCACCAAGGGCCTGATATAGTGAAATTGATACCTATTTTGCTCACTGTGGATTTGTGAAAAGTCAAAGTGAAGTTACTCTTTACATCAAGGCAAGGGGAGGAGAAATTCTAATCGTTTCAATCTATGTGGATGACATAGTGTATACTGGAAATAGCAATGAGATGTTGAAGGAGTTCAAGGAGGACATGATGATAAGATATGAAATGACAGATTTGGGACTTCTTCACCATTTTCTTGGTATGGGAGTCATTCAAACTCACACAAGCATATTTATCCACCAAAAAAAGTATGCAGCCTCCTTGTTGGATAAGTTTGGTTTAAGTGAATGTAAATCTGTGTTCACACCTCTTGTTTCATCAGAGAAGTTATGCAAAGATGATGGCAGTGGTTCAGCAAGTGAGGAACAGTATCGAAGAATTGTGGGAAGTTTGTTGTATCTCACAGCCACTCGGCCAGATATAATGTATGTCGCAAGTCTTCTAGCCCGATTCATGCACTGTCCTTCAAACAAACACTTTGGAACAGCCAAAAGAGTGCTTAGATACATCAAGGGAACATTAGATTATGGTCTGGAGTATGTAAAAGGAAAGAATGCAATGTTAATCGGATTCTGTGATAGTGATTGGGGAGGATCTGTTGATGACAGCAAAAGCACTTCTGGTTATGCATTTTTTTTTGGCGGTGGAGTGTTCTCATGGGCCTTTGTGAAGCAAATTTGTGTAGCACTCTCTACTGCATAAGCAGAGTATATCAGTGCCTCTAAGGCAACTACTCAAGCTATTTGGCTTCGGTTTGTTCTTGAAGATTTTGGTGAGTTACAAACTGAAGCAACTCCAGTGCATTGTGACAACACTGCTGCAATTGCAATCACCAAGAATCCTGTGTTTCATCAGAAAACTAAACACATTGATAGGAGGTATCATTTTATCAAAGATGCATTACAAGAAGGCATCATTGATCTGATCTATTGTCCCACAGAAGAACAATTGGCAGATATCTTCATAAAGCCTCTCACCAAAGATCAATTTAATCTTCTCAAAAGCAAACTTGGAGTGAAATCAGCTTTAGACTTAAAGGGGAGTGTTGAATTATAATTCTATAGCTGATTAGAAATAAGTTGTGATGTTAATATGTGTATGCACTTAGATTAAATACTAAGTGAGAAGGTATATAGATGTAAAGGTCATGAGTGCCATGTGTGATGATCTTAGCTATTAGCTAAATGAGTGGCTGAGATCTGTTTTTGAATGTTTTGATCCAGCTCAGTTTTTTGTTGTAAAGCTATATCTCTCTTTGCACGTTGTGTGCGAGTGGAGTGGCAACTAATGAGAAATCATTCCTCTGTGAAATTGCAGAAGGAAGAAACCACCACGTTCCTCTCCCTGTTTTCTCTGAAACTTCATCTTCTCTTCTCTCCTTCAAATTAACTCAATCAAACATTAACAGGTTTGAGAGGAAAACCAAAAGGTTGTTTGTTTAATTGATAATTGAATGATTACAACTCCTAAAACAACTCAAAGGACTCTAGTAATTAAAATGACATTAATCGGACGACAACTCAAAAGTCAGATTTTTTTAAGGAAACTAAAATTGCATTTTGGAGGTTGAAACGACCTTGGATGGTCAAAATCTATCATATGTCACAGAAAAGCGGTGTGTTTAAGATATCATGGGCCAAAATGGAGCTTGGACGCAAAATCTGCAAATTCTCACAGCTTCATTTTGCCTTCTGATGGTCCAATCCTCTTCAATCCATTCGGCCATTGGTTTCTACATCACACTTAAAATCCTCTGGCCCCCTTTGCCCATCCCACTAACCCACCTCATACAAAACAAGGTGCAGAGATCTCTCTCTCCCTCCCTTGAACAGCCAGATTTCTAGTTCAGCTAGCTCCAGACTTAAAGATCCGGATAAGATCTCTATCCACCATCTGCTTCATCTTTTCCAATTCTATATCCTCAACATTATTAGCTTTTTCTTTGTCCAATTGATACTTGCAAATTAACGAAGATACCACTTTGTTGCACGCTCAAATCAAAATGTTCTATGATTTCAAAAAGTTTTGACATGACCAATGATACGTTTGGTACGTGGATTTGTTATTCGTGGCTTATTCGGCTTTGGTCACGGCCGAATCTTTCAAGCACGTACGTGAGTATCCAAGGCAAAGGAAGAGAGCTGGGTTGTGATTGAGGACTTGTAGTTTCTGTATTTTTCATTCTTTTGATGATCCTTTAACCACTTCAGATGGAAAATGATTTAAATGGTTTTAAGGCTTGCAATAATTTACAGAAGCTGCAATACTAGCTCGTGCTAATGAATTATTTATTATTTTTCATATCTTGAAAAAATAAAAAATAAATCCAGTATTTATAAATGGCAATGTTAGAATGTTCATACTAACTAAAAAAATTATAGCTTGTAGTGCTGGGAATTTTCTAAGCATCTTATTGATATAGCCTACTGGCCGACTCTCAAAATTTTGTTTATATAGAAAAGAACTTATTGCACACAATAATTCTTATTCCATTGTTTAAGAAAAAGAATAACACTATATACAGAACAAAATGGCTACATTCCAAGACTTAATTTTCTCACTTAGCAAAGAACAATACTTGTCCTAGTAGATAAAAGGTAAACTAACATAAAACTGCAACCAGGTAGGCATCATCCATTCTAGTAAATGTGGCTACACCAGTGTATGCATCATAGCCCTTATGTTAACATAAGGTAGAAAATCCTACAACGTAAAATACTAAAAAATAGCCCTAGTATAAAAGAAACCAAATTGCAAAGCTTTTCCACCACCTCCCGTCAAACTCATAAAGGCACACTAGATCATGAGTTTACTGTTTACTAAGAAGAAAGCTATGTTATTGCTAGTTTTGATGTTGATGTTGATGCGAATGCCAATGCAAATTGCAATATCAATACCAATGCAAATGCTAGCCGATGAAAGGAAAATAAATGAAAACAACCCATAACTAGAGAAAAGAGAAATAGCAAAAAACCAATAAAAGTTGAAGACCTACCAAATTGCAATTCGCATTTCATTCACTAAATTAAGAAGGAAGAAAGCTGAGTGACTTCCTTTGATCTTCTGATGTTTCCCTTGATTCCAGCATCTGGTTCATCTCTTACAATTCTGGATTCTCCATTTCTTTCTAACATTATCATTTTCTGTCTCAATTGAGGCTCTACTTGCAAATTAACCAATACCATTTTGTTGCACGCTCAAATCAAAATGTTCTATCATTTCAAAATGTTTTGACTGATGACTATTGATACATTTGGCACATTGATTTGGTGTCCGTGGCTTATTTGGCTTTGACCATGGCTGGATGTTTCAAGCACTTATTAGGTGAGTGTCCAAGACAAAGGAAGGGAGCTGGGTTAACTTGTAGTTCCTGTGTTTTTTATTCCTTTTGATGATCCTTTAACCACTTAAGGTGGAAAATAATTTAAATGGTGGAGATGAAATATTCACCGAATCTACATTAATATTCATGAGACTTTATTCCTCTTAAATAAATCAACAGTTTTCACAAAATATCAACTAGCTCGGGCAAATTAAATATTATTATTTTTATATCTTGAAAAATAATAAAAAAAATCCAGTATTTATAACTAGTAATGTTGGAGATGTTCATCCTAAACCGACTAGCTATAATAGATTATGACTCATTTTTATGCTAACATAGAAATTTATAGCTTGTAGTGTTGGAGATTCTCTAAGCATATTATTGATATAGCGTACTGGCCAACTCTCAAAATTTTGTTTAGTGCTTATATAATTGCATGATCCGATATAGGTAAAACTTAAAAATAACCCAATGCAACTACCATATCATGTTTCAACTACATCTTAATTTGTTCTGGAACTACAATAATATCATGTTTCATCTACAACTTAATTGCTAAAGGTTCTCTTGACAAGTGATTAACACGGCTACAACAACCAAATGACGTTGAACACGGTTATGCTATTGCACTTTGTTTTTCGACGATATAAACGTAGTTATGATATAATAGCACTAATTACCATATATGCTCCATGACCATTGTCATCCCTATCAAACTATCTCTTCTGTTTTTATTTTCTTGAACTCAAAACATGATAATCAAACTTCTCTAATTTATAACTTAATATGTGTGTGTGTGTGGGAGCGGATTTGTGACACCACAAAAAAATAAAAAATAAAAAAATAAAAAACGTGTCTTAGACCATTAGACGATCTATACATTTGTAATGGTTGTGATGTAATCTAATTAGTCCAATTAATTTTATTTGTTCAAATAATTATGAATTGGAAATTCATGCAATTCTAAAATCCTTTTAATTAATATTTTTATATAATGTTTCCTATCTCATTAATTGTTTTTCGTTAATTTTCTCCTTTTTCCTCTGACTCATTCTTCTCCCTTCTCCCTCTTATCGTTCATCCTATGTACAGATATTTCCCCCTCTCTTTATTCACCATTCATCCTAGCTTCCATGGCCATGCTATCTTGTTTTCAAAGCTTTTCGTTTTATTTTTAAATTTCTTCTCCATCTTGATGATCATATCTTTAATTCTGCACCAGCCAAACTTGTGCTGAACACAAACAGATTAGTGAGCCCAGGAATCATTAATTTATTGAATAATTAGATTTCCTAACATACGTCCTGAACTAAAATTTGAATTCAAATATTATGATATCCAGTTTTAGGCTCATTACTTAACCTGCGGAAAATAGACATTGTGAACGAAGTATTCATTTTTTTATAATTTAAATTATTCAATTATATACTCATCTTGATGTTTGCTACTGAGCCCTAGCGCAATGAGATATATGTGATTATAAGGATAGAGAAAAAAGTTGTAAAGGAAAAAAGTAGAGAAGAGAAAGTATGCTGGGAGGAGGACAAATGGAGAAAAAGATAGAGCAAAAAATGTGCAGAGAATGGAAAGATAGGAAACAGAAGAAAGAGATTAGGGGAGAATAACTTCTTTTTTTTGTCGTTTTTATGGTGCCGCAGAACCGCCCGGCCCTATATATATAATTATGCAAATGAGTAAGAACTTGTAGCTTCATTGGTAGAGAATTCTAACATCTACAACTCTGCCTTCCCCAACATGCATCCCCCTTCGTACCAAGAAAACTGTCTTTCCTAAAGCTCAAGTCTGCACACTGTTCCTCAGTTTAGGCCCTAAAGAAATGTGATATTCATAGATGACTTATTTTTCACGAGAATTGACAAACTAGCTACAAACGTCTCATTTAAAACTTAGATGAAGGGCAACATGGAGGTGATTCCAGTTGAAGGAGGTACGATCAAGTAACTTCGTCTAAGAACTTTTTAATTTTAAGAACTGTCTTCATGTGGATAAACAAAGCCAATGAGGAGACAACATATCTCATGCAACACAATGTTAAGACGTCTAAGTAAGGAGAAGCATGCATCTACTTCTTTACAAATTCTCACCGTCCATGCCTCAAAAACCCCTCTTCGTTGAAGGTTACTAAATAACTAAATCCAATGTACTTTTGTATCATGCATTAGCTCCCTCCTATCTCAATTTATCATTATACGTAAATAATCAGCTCTTGCCTATATAGATGATAATTGAATCCTATATATATATATATATATATATATATATATATATATATATATATATATATATATATATATATATATATATATATATATATATTTATACACACACACACACATATATATATGTATGTAATACACTGTGAGAAGCGTTCAGACGTTTTATTTGTAACTTTTTTTTCGTTTGGAAGTTTTTAATAGTAATTTCTTATCAGGGATAATATGACTTTCTTAATGTTCTACACAATCCATGACCACAAGACAGGAGGCAACCAAATAGCCAAATAACATCTTCGGTTAAGTAATTTCACATGCTATATATAGATTCATAAAAAAAATCAGTATTTTATGCAATAATAACATCTTCGGGTATGCAAAAATTTCACATGACAACAATATTTCTCTCCAAAGAAAATTCAAAGGACGCAATAGAGAGAGAGAGAGAGAGAGAGAGAGAGAGAGAGAGAGAGAGATCTAACCTAGTGCTAGCATAATCGTAAAGCCTGCCGGTGCCTGAGAAGACAATCAATCCAACCTCAGCATCACAAAGGATTGATAGCTCCTTAGCCTTCTTAAGCAACCCACTTCTTCTCTTCGAGAAGGTCACTTGCCTGCTTGTTGAATTGTCAATCCTTCTAATCACAATCTTTCCTCTCCCCATACCTTCTTCTCTTTAAGATTGGTAGATACATAGAGAAATTAGTTACTCATGTTCAAGAAAATTGTCCAATTTGCCTAAATTGGTAATCAAAACCTAAAGCATATAAGACCAAAGTATGCCAGAAATAACCGTAATATAAAGTAAAAGGAGATCGTCAATAAGAACCAAAAAAATCCAAAAAAAAAGGGTCATATTTATCTCAAAAGAGAAGTCTTTTTCCCTTTGGATTTTTTCCTCGAAAAAGCAAGGTGTATAATAAACTGTAGAGAGCTTACATGGAAGAAACAAGTAATGGAGAAAACAGTAGCAGCTCCCCTCTTTCCTTAATTTCCTCAGATGTATGTGGCTATATATATAATTATAAATGTTTTACATGGAAAGCTGGAGAGTCTTTTTTGTACAAGTAGAAACCCTGTTTATTTGAGGAAATATGCTATGCTGTGGAGGGAAACAGCCTTGTAGTTTAATGGCTGGACCGGGCTACCCACTCGCTAGAGTAGAAAAGGACCACTATACTCGCTTTTTGAGGCCAACATTTTGTCTGGTGAGTCAAACAAAGGTCTGTTGACCAGCGTGAATGGGCACGTTTAAGAAGAAGAGAGAGAGTGTTGGCGCGTATACATGAAGAGCGTGGGGAACTGGGAATCCTCGGACACTCACAAGGGCCCTGGGAGACGTATTGATGAGAGACGGAGACGTATAGATGATTGACACGTTTTGTTTGGGAATCCAAAGGGCGCTCTCTTCCTTTCTGGGAACTGAGGTTTGGCTTTCTCAATCCTCATTGGTCTGCTTTCTGACCAGAAAATTTCTCATTGGTCTGCTATTCTTATTGTCGTCTATGCCCAAGCTGTTTTTGAACCCTGTCTCGTAAAAAAATTAAGGGACTTATGTTTATTTATAGTATTTTAATTAAGTAAATTAAAAGAAAATTAAGATACACAAATAAATAAGTATGTATGAAAATTATTTTGCTAAAATTAATATGTAATTCTACTATTGTGATTGGATTTCTCATCTTTTCATTGTTAATGACATGTACACTTAGATCTTGTATGTTTCGGTTGGTCAATTGTTTATGTAATTATGTATGTGAATTCTATATAGATGAACGATCGACAACCCTATAGCGTGTGAAAGAATATTTAAAATAGAGATGCAAGCAAGAGTTTATTTTTTGGGGAAATTTTATTTGGACCCAATAAACTTATTTCTACACCCATTGATTTTTTGTTAAAATTTATATTCCAATTATGCCCTAAAGAAAAGATGGGTGTAGAAAGATATTATCAACTGTCGAATGGTTGGGTCGAAATGGCCTTGAAAGCCACAATTGGCTGCTGTGTGGGTTGCCGGAAATCAGAAAAGGGATTGCCGAAGGGTGGAGAAGAACAACAAAAATACAGTGGAGGAGGTTGTGCTCTTCAACGACATCAGGAGAATGTGTCGCCAGAGCTGGGTTGGGTTCATCGAAGAAATATATAGGCTGTGATGTTGAAATCAACCACTCTCTCTTTCAAATTTTGGTTTCTCATCAATTCTCTCTTCACCCAATTTCAAATGACTACGAGCTTTGTCATCCTTGAAAGCATATATAGCTTTTTAACTTGTCCACATATGGAACTTCATCTTAATTTCAAGACTTGCAAGACTGCACCGGTCTTTTGAGCTACAATTTGCTAGGTTTTTTTAATTAGTTTATTAAGGTTTAAGGAGATAATAGTCAGACCAAAATCCAGCCCCATGGAATTAGGCACGAATAATTGAACAACGATGAGATAAAGAGCAAGTCGGTGGCGACAGTTTCTGGAATGATGACCAGAATCAAGTCTTGTTGTGTAATTTTTTTCAAGTTTGTAAATTTTGTATTTGAGGGTAAAATGGTAAGTTTGTGGGACAAAATTTCTAAGTTGGGTGTGAAAAGAGGATTAATGGGTTTAAATAAAATTTCCCTATTTTTTGTTCTCTATGTTTACTATATATGTACGAAATTAAAGAACATTTGCATACGTAATTAGGTTATGTGTATATGTATGGGTTTCTTATGTTTAACTTTTTTTTCTTTTGAATAATAGTTCAAGCAAAGGCTGACGTTGGTATCAACTAATTTTAAACATGAAAAATGGTATCAACTAATTTTAAACATGAAATCATTTTTAACTATATGCATATATAAGTAATTTAGTTTATTTGATTATAACTAGATGATTATTGTTGCCTATGTTGATGTGTTAGATTATATATATGATTGCTTGAATTGATTTGTCTAGCTTACCATTGATTCATACTAAATTATGTTTTGAATTGAGTTTATTCTGTTATTTATTTAGAATTTTGTAAATATGAAGATACAGGCTGTCTCTAGATTGTTATAATTATTATTAAAGAAAAAAAATATAAAGCTAGGATCTTAAGAGATAATTTTAGAAAGTAACAAAACTATATGTATACGTGCATATGTGAGTTTGGATGTTTGTCACCGTTGATTAGTTCGTTTCTCATTAAATAATTTCATATATATTAGTGGTTGGCAGCTACTCGCATTAATAGAGCGTGAACAACCACTAACTTATGTAAGATTCAAGCTTGAATCCACTTCTTATCGAATTATTTAATGCCATACTCACTAACATTTGAACATAAAGGTTGAATCGCACATAAGTAAATAATAATACAAGAATATTAGGAGGGGGAAGATAGAACCTAACTAAGAATCTTATCGTCAGTGTTCACAACTTTGTCTATACTGTTCAAATACTCTGACAAAACTATTTGTTCAATGTGAAATTGATATATGTGCAGTGAAGACTTTTTGTAATACTTTCCCGTTCACACAACCTGTTGTTTAATTAAGTATGTTTGAAGAATGATTTGTTTTATAAACCTAGGATTTGACTTCTAAAATCACGCGACCCATCTTTTAATGTATTAATATTGTTACAATCTTAGGATTTGATTTATTATTTCTTCTGGCTTCTGTGAACACTTTTATCAAACTACTTTTCGAGAAGTGTATTGTTCTTACAGAAAAATTTATAAAAATATATATGTTAACAAAAAACCCTCTTGAATGGATAACAAACCTTTTCATCGATCATACGTACAACTCTATGATATATATATTCCTCTTACTCCATCCTAATTTTCTATAGCACTTGAACTCGACTCTTATTACCAAGATCGAAAGGAGGAGGAGTGCACACTTGCTTTTGCGGCTTTTAATGCCAGGATTTGCGTGTGATTCCGTACAATTTGTCAAATTCCACGGAGCCACTCGCCTCAGGTGAAGCATGCGCAAACAAAATTGATGAAATGAAGCTTCTCTCAGAGGGCAGGTAATTGTGATATTGCTAGGTATCTTTCGATTTAGTTAGAAATTCATCTAGAGATGTCTCCTTGTATATGAATATATATATATATATATACACACACACACAATCTGGTTAATGTTATGGATAAATATTCACAAACAAATAGATGTGGACATAATCATTAAATAGAAAACTTCATTCTAATCATTGGTAAAGATGACTTTTAGACTAAAACCATAAGTAAGATCAAAATATAATTTTAGTCCTTTGATACATTAATAACCTCATTTATTAATTACATTTGCATTTTTTAATTATTTCTCTTTTTCTTCCTAGTTTTAATGTATTAATTTTATTTCATTATAATTATAATTTTCATTTCATTTATCGTAATATATTTTGTTGTAAACATTTAGATAAACTAATTTTTGTTATACAATATATTTTGATGTACTTTGTCTTCTTCATTTAGGTACATTAAATTCATTATAATACATTTAGGCACACACATTTCAATATATACATTTTGATACAAACATTTAGGTACATTAATTTAATATAATACATTTCGGTACTAACATTTCGGTGCATACATTTCGGTACACACATTTAGGTACATTAATTTAATATAATACATTTCGGTGCATAGATTTCAATACATACATTTCGGTACTAACATTTAAATACATTAGTTCAATACTGTGGATGCAAATTTCTTCCTTCTTGTTCTTGGACAAAAATGCACCTGCAAAAACAATTAACACTTTAGGTCAAGGCCAAGAGCCTCACGCGTCCACGATGAATGGGGGGGTGCTTTGGCCGAAGAACCTCCGATGCCAAAGTTAGAATTTTGAGGGGAAAATGTTTACAGAATTTAGAGAATCTTGCAACAAGCTTGGAATTCAACTTAGGTTTTTGGAGAAAATGAAGTGGTATTTATAGGGGTATGACTGGCCCTATTAGGAGAATGAGGACCGGCCATATGAGGTATTTTTTGGTGTTAATTACCGTCAATTAGCTAATTAATAAATTAATTGAGTAATAAATTAATTAATCAGCTAATTAATATAATTTGAAAGAAATAATTTTGGAGTTACCTTGTGGGGAGGATTTGATGAGGATGGATGAAATAGGTTTTGATTAAATACCTATTTTGATCACTTTTGACCTTGATTGAGTGGTGATTGCCTGTTGCTCGCGCGTAGGAGTTCCTGTGTGCCTCAAGGTAATCTTGTTTTTTTACCCAAAAATCCACGTGTTGTCTCCATATTTTTCTTGATTATTTTTTACTCCACAAATACTTTTCGATACATACATTTAGGTACATTAATTGAGTCTTTCAAGTTTGAAGAATATTAAATAAAATTAAAAAATTAAAAAGAAAACTATTTTTTTTGTCAAAAAATAAATTAAAATTTGTATGATAATAAATTTAAATATTTAATGGGAGACATTAAATAAAATGTAAATTAATTATTTTAAATGAATAACACATCAAGGGACTATAATCGATATGTAATCTAACACTAGTTTTATTTTAAATTTCAATATTCTTAAAAGATTAAAGTTAAAAAATCCCATTATTAAATTTTGAAAGGGTTGGCGAATAATAATTCAATGCCATTGCCTTATAGGAATAATTAACCATATATATATAATTTACGGTTGAAAAGGAAACTTGAGCTTAGACAAGCTTGATTAGGTACTCCAAGTGGGAGTCTTAATAAATGATTAAAAGTTTGTCTTCTCTCAAAGCTTACCTTCTAACTTTGTGGAATTATATTTGAGGGAAAGCATGAAGAGATTCGATTGTTACTTACATATAAGAATTATAATATCGAAAAAAAAAACTTCAGAATGATGTTTGAAGGTTCTTCAAACAAATAAAATAACATCATACTAAAAAAGTAAATGAAGTGGGAATCGAATTATTCCAGTGCTTCTCAATAAAAACAAACTATTGTGTGTGACAGTCAAATATACCGCCTGGCATCTTGACTACCTAGATAATGTTACCACAAAATCACTTTAACCAAATTATAATACATGTATTTATTTAGGGATTTGTATGCTAATATAAATACTATTTTTAATACATTTAATATTTATCTACACAGAATTTAGAGAATGTGATAAAACTCATAATTGACTAGTCATAATTTTGTTCGAATTTCCTTTGACAAGGATTAAACCTAATAAAACCTGTGGAGAGAATGTCTAAATGCTATTTAACTACTCAAATCACAAACCCAGATTCAGGTTCAGTACTTTGACTAGAACACTTGAGTGTTATTTTGCCCATGCATCTTTTGCTACTTCCAAATATATGAAGCTCGCCAACCAAGTTGGATTCGGATCGATTGTAGCTACCAGTTAGCTAGCTGACCAATGAGTGTTTTGAAAAGTGGGTGAGCAAGTGGCTATATTATTATACAATATGCCCAGACCGATAGTACTATGTAATGACCAAGTTCCAATTAGTTAATGCGGAGGGGAGTGGATGACAAAGAATAATAGGAAAGAAAGTAGTAAGGTTTCCCAAATAGGCAGTCATACGAGGATTGGGCACACAGACACCCTCGACCGTAAAAAGGACATCTCCTTTATCTCCTCTACTTTGCTTCAAATAGTCAGCTAATTAGATGGAAGTTGTAACTGTCACCTCACCTATATATTATATACGTCCACCTCAGTTCTCCACCAAAACAAAGAACATGGGTAACCAAAACAGAAACAATATATATAGTTTCAATACCTTATCTTTTAATTAGTTTACTGATTATTAATCTCGTACCACTACGGTATGCACTTCCTTTTCTGAATAATTTAAATAATAAAAAATATATTAAGTACAAAGGCTGCAGAGAGAAACTATTGAATATGTATGTGTATCAGATGGCAAGAAAGAGATTCTTTTTTCAGAAGGTTTCAATACTTGAAGTGTTTCTTATCAAGTGGAGTAAGGGTAAATAAATAGTTATATATAAAAGAAAATATTCTACCACTATCAGAAAATAAGGCTTGCTCTACAAATATTGCCCGACAAAGAAGATTTCATCAGGTAACGGATTTTTCAGTTGGTAGAGCAAAGCTTGTCAACATTTAGGGATTAATTAAACCCTTTACTAGACGAACAAGTTCATAGGGTAAGGTTACATTTGTCAAGCAAGTTCTCAATGCCAAGAGAAATAAAATGGCATGTAATTACCTGAAGGTTTGTGCAACGACAAAATGGATTGTCGGCTAGGTCAACTTTAACCGACGGACAGTTTTGTCATCTCACTGTTTCCCTGCGTTGCACATAGGCTTAATTAGGTTTTAAGCTTAATTACAGTTTAGGGTTTAGGGCGACCAACCTTTCCCAATGAACTTGCATCAAACTGCCCATACTTTTTGCTTCAATTATGGAGGACTAGAGAGTAGTATTTGTGGTAAAAACCCGAGTAGGTGCCATAAGAGGAAGGAGCGCGGTAGCCAATTGTGGGGTGTGCGGCGCACATCTATAAGAATTCTAATGGTAATATTAGAACTAGTAGTTGGAAGGGATATAAACATGTTTGTATATACTTCGAGATCTCCTATGCCAAGAATTTCCCAAAAAAAACATTCGGAGACTAGGTAACGAGAAGAAAGAATTCAACGGTTAGAAACGAAAAATCACAATTTAACGGTCGTTTTAACTCCAATTTCATTTATTTTTTGCAAATACAATCCTCAACTCTAGTAGAATACGATGAACGAATCCGACCATTAATTCAAAATATTTAAACTAGTGGATAAAACAAAAGCTTACATTCTACTTAATGGAAGTATAGAATAAACTCTAAGTGCTTTGGAATACATTCTTTTGATGGGACATGCATTGTACGAAACTAGTTTCCACAATCCAACCATCAAACATGTTTGCATATCCTTGGAGATCACCTACGCCAATAATCACCCCAAAAAAATGCTCGGAGATTAGGTAACGAAACAAAATCACTCAACGGTTAGAAACAAAAAATCATGATTTAAGGGTCATTTTTAGTCCCATTTTGTTGATTTTTTCAAAGACAATCTTCAACCCTTGAAGAATATGATGAATAAACTCAATCACCAATTTAAAATATTTAAACTAGTGGATACAACAAAAACCCTACACTTTACTTAATGGAAGTATAGAATAAACTCTAAGTGTTTTGGAGTCCATTCTTTTGACAAGACACGCATTCTACAAAACTAGTTTTCACGATCTAACCGACAAACATGTTTGTATATACTTCGAGATATCCTACGCTAAGAATCATCCAAAAAAAATGTTCGTAGATTAGGTACTGAGACAATATCATTCAACAGTCATGAACGAAAAATCACGATTTAACGATCGTTTTGACACTGATTTTGTTGATTTTTTTTCAAATACAATCATCCACCCAATAACATGATGAACGAATCCGATCATCAATTTAAAATATTTAAACTAGTAGATACAACAAAAGCCTACATTCTACTTAATGGAAATATAGAATAACCCCTAAGTGTTTTGAAATCCATTCTTTTGACGAGACACACATTATACGAAACTAGTTGTACGATCCAACTGTCAAACATGTTTGCATATACTTTGAGACATCTTACGACAACAAATGTTCGAATATTAGGTAACTGGTCGATCATTTGTCGATTATAAATGAAAAATCACGATCTAGTGGTCGTTTTTAACTCTGATTTTTCTTGATTTTTTACAAGGCCCCAAATTGAGAGTAAAAGCATACACTAAATTGACATGATAATTAGGTTCAATGATTTTTTTTTTTTAACTGTTTGAACTTAATTAATGTTCAAAACTAGAAAATTGATTATTTTTTTTAAAAAAAAATTGGCCAAAAGAATATGGGCTTGCTTGGATGTGCTTTTAAAATAACTAAAAGTGTTTTTAGAAAAAATATTTTTGGGTTCCAAAAGCACTTAAAGTGCTTTATGCAAGAAACAACAGTTATGTGCTTCTTCTAGGATACTTTAAGTGATTTTCCAGGATTTACTTGCATCTTTCCTAAATATTGGTTCTAAAAATATTTTCACCAAAAGCGCTTTCAGTCATTTTAAAAGCACATCCAAACAAGCTCTATGTCTTTGTCGGGTCAACTTTCTAAATTACGTATTGAGTTAGACATTGTGGTGGTGGGGTGGGTATAGTGGTGGTGGTGGGGTGGGTATAGTGGTGGTGGTGGGGTGGGGGAACAACATGCTGGGAAATTAATTAAATTTGTGAAGTTTGTAGGAGATTTATGAAAATTTATGAAATTAGTAATAAATGTTTAAATTTGGTCAAATTTTAGAAATATTTTGTGACGACCCGTCCCGAATTATTATATATTTTTCTCCCGAGTGTGTAAAGTGACGATAATGCCCTCGGGGTTTAGTGACGTGGATGTACATGTGCATAATCAAATTATTATTTCAACCGTCATAATTAAATCGTACTCAACGTCACGAGCGCGTTGACGTGAGTTAGGGTCGAATCGGTTTTCTAACGGAAAAGTTACGACAATTAAATATTGAGATTGGGTAGAAATATGTTTTTGGGTTGGCTATACCTTACTCACCAATCACCTTTTCTCCTACAATCTTGAAAACAATCAAAAATTGGATTGGTTTTATTTATTTTGGGCCACTTAATAACTATCTCTTTCCATTTTTCACAGCAGCCCAATTAGGGCCTTGTTTCTTTTTCCTGGGGCCAATCCGTGACTACACCCACCCACACACACACACACGTACCATACCATCACCCTCTCCTTCTTTCTCGATTCTTCCCCGTTTGCACAACCCATAGACCACCCGCGCAAAAACCCATCAAAACCTCACGGATCAAGCATAAGGATAACATCCCCATGCTCCTCTCAACTTCACAAACTTGGAGGTGCCTTTTTCTCAAAGAAAGGATGTGTAGAACTCGAGAGACCTAAGCTCCGGCGAGCAGTCCAATTTCCTCCGACGTGATCGTGAGGGATTTAGTTGGTTTTAAGATTCAAGAGGTACTCATCTAACTTCCCTAGCATTTTGAAACAATTTTGGAGTGGTTTTAATGTCGGATGACTCAAGGTCATGAAGTTACAGGTTTAGCAGAAGGTTTCGAATGTTTTTCCAACCACTTTCCGTCGATTTTAGGACCTCAAATAGGTAAGATAGTGTTCTTCTAGTTGAGAGCTTCAAATCCATATAAAATTTGTGAATTTTTGGTTGAGAAATGAAGTAGTTATAAGCTTTAGAAATTTTTCCAGAAACCGACAACAAAGACGGCAGCAAATTCCGACTAAGCCACCGGAGAATGAGAAGAATATTCTGTCAACTTTGACGGAATCTACTGACGGCATCAGGTAACTCCGTTAGTTTTTAAACGGAATATTCCTTAACGCCGTTAGGAATTCCTTCAGTGTGCCAAGCACGTGCCTACGCGTGGCCAGCGCATGTGGCCATGCCTTGGCCGGCGCGTGAGACATTAAGAAATTAATCTAAAAATATGGGGGTGTTCGTGTTGTTGAGCAAATCATGTTGGTATATTCAAATACCTCATTTGAGCAACGTATGAGAAGTTATTCCTAAGGTTTGTGTATGTGCTTTAAAATTAATGTAAAATTAGTTATTTCACATATAGGTAAGACGTACCCTGAGGACGAGCATGGACAAGCAAGGCTAGAGGACTACGATCCTGCTACTAATCAGTGAGTGGACATTTTCTTTCTATATATATATGTGTGTGTGTGTGTGTATATATATATATATATGTATATATATATATATGTATATGTTATGGTTTCCAAAACATTTTCTTAAAATGGTTTAAGCTTTGAATGCCATGTCGTAATAAGTTGCACTTTGAGTATTGCACTGTTATACTTGTGAATTATATTGTGTAATGCTATGGAGATTCAGGTAAGCTTCAGGTGAGTATGATGTGATTGAATGGATTTTGTTGCATTGGTATGCATATATTTATTTAGAGCTCAACAGGGCTACACCTAGTATTAGTACTCCTGCCTGGGGATTAGGGCACAACGTTCATGCGATCATTCACCTCCTACACCGCACACTCACCTTGGATCCAATTCTGGTGCCAACCTATCATACAGACCACAATAGGTGGTTCCGACTCGTAGGTGACCCACGTTTTATCGCACAACCTTTACGTGATCATAGCACTTGAGCGTACATATTTATACCTAACTTGTCGTACAGGTCACATCAGGTGACTCCGACTTATATGCTAGCCTAGGTTGATGAGCTATAGTCCAGTCGTACAGGTCACATTAGGTGACTCCGATTGGCGTGTTATTTTACATTGATTCTACACCTGGCTTACATGATTTATACGTTATGACATGGCATATTTTGAGTTTCACCACCCGTGTGTGTTGTTTTATATATATGTAGTATTTTCTAGAAACTATACGGGTTCTACAGTGAGGGGTTATTATGTTTAGAAAAGATAAATGTGTTTTCAAACGTTTTGTTTTTACCTACTCACCTTTCTATTTTGCGCCCCTCCAGGTTCTAGGTAGCTGATCGTCTTTGGTGGCTCACGAGGACTTCACGGCGGTTCTGACATATCAGTAAATAAGTATGGATCTTCTCCCTTTTTGTAATATTAGTGATGTTAGATTGCCTATGCTCTGAATACTTGTATTTGGTACTTGACCACTTTCACGCACTTATTTATTATCACTAGTTAGATTAGCTTAGGTTGGTTTTTATTTATTTGCATTTTCTTATTATCGTTTACACTTCTTTTGCGCACTTGGCTACGTCACCCTCACGTGATGGCCAACACGTCTCGACTTCGGTCGGGGTGTGTCAGTTTGGTATCAAAACCTAGGTTTCGGCAGTCCTGTATTCTTTGCTTGAGTTCTAATTATTTTTATCTTTTATGTCAGAACCATGTCGCCTCGCAGAAAGCCACGTATTTCTTCTGAGTCTAATTTTCCAGATATTAGACAACTTGGTGAAGCTATAGCTAATGTTATTCAGTCCTCACTCCGTCCACCCCAGAGGACCCATTTGGAGACTTTTTATAACTTGAAGTTGAATGATTTCTTAGGCAATGAGGGGTCTGAGGGAGCTAAGCGTTGGCTTGATCATGTTGAGAAATTTTTTCGAGTGATGCAGCAACAGGGAAATCTTCCAGATGACAGATGGGTTCAGACAACCACTTGGTTTTTGCATGAGGACGCTGCATCATGGTGGAGACAAGAATCTTTCTAGTTGTCTGTGGAAGACGCCGTAAATTGGGAGGTTTTTAAGCACCTATTTCAGAAGAGATTTATACCTCAGAAGTATTTGCATCGTAAGAGGGAAGAATTCTCGCATTTGAAACAAGGGAAAATGTCAGCTACTGAGTATCATCGGAAGTTCACTGATTTGTCCTAATATTGTCCGGAGATTGCTACAAATTATGCTGAGATGCTTCAACATTTTAAGTGGGGTACTCGAAAGAAGTGGCGTTCTCGAAAGAAGTGGCATTCTATGGCGAGTACAACTCCCTGTTCTACATATCAAGAATTTTTTGAGATTCTACTTCGGGTTGAGGACTCCGAGAATGCTCCGGATGATAATGATAAGGAGGAAGAAAAAGGTAATGTTCAGAAAAATAATAATAAAGATAAAGGGCAGTTATCTTACGGTTCTTCTAAAACATAGAATTTTAAGTGAGATGGTGCTAGTTTTGGTTCATCCAGTGGTGGTTTGAATTCTACTACACTGCAGAGGGGCAGCAGGTTACATGTGGTTCCCGATTCCAGAGGCAGAGAAATCCTAATAGTCTTGGTGCTCCACTTTGTCGTAGGTGTAATAATTTTCATTTTAGGGAGTGTGGACAAGGTGGTAGTGGTGGATGTTTCACTTATGGCCAGATGGGGCATCAAGCTATTCAGTGCCCACATAATCAGCAAAAACCCCAGCCTTCTGCTTTACCATCGGCTGTACCTCTTCAGCAGATTCAGGGGCCTAGTGGCTATACTCTGATAGGTTATCGTGGCGCTTACCACTATCAAGGAGATGTAGCTCTATATTCCGAGGGAGCATACCAGTACCCACCAGATCCATATTACTAGGGTGGTTATCAACCATATCAGGGGGGTTATGCGTCGTATGTGTCATATCAAGGTAGTGGTACGCTGAAAGATCATCTCAGAACCTTGATGTTGCTTCTAGCAGTGCTGGTTTGTCGAGGCAGCCTAATCAGCCCAGTCAGGGATGAGGTATCCAGGGACCAGGTAATCAAAGGAACAGAGGTCGTGGAGGCCGGCAGCAGGCGTAATGTTCATCATATCACTCTGCAAGATGCTTAAAGCAACCCTAATTTGATTATGGGTACGTTGAATATTCTTGGTCATTTTGCTAAAGTATTAATTGATTCAGCTGCCACTTATTCTGTTATTTCTCATAAGTTTGCTCAAATGACTTAACCACACCCTACACCCCTCGGTTACGAGTTAGAGTTTTCAATGCCTAGAGGTGAGACATGTTATGTTAGCTGGGAGTATCAAGGATGTCCTGTTTTTGTTGAGGATGTTATCATGCTAACTAATCTTGTTCCTCTATATATTGTCGATTTTGATGTTATTCTAGGCATGGATTGGTTACATTACAATCGTGCCAAGTTGGATTGTTATGAGAAGGTTGTTACTTTCCAACGGCTGGGCTTGCTTGTGGTCACTTTTGTGGGCGAGCGTTGTAGGTTGAGACAAGGCGTTATCTCAGCTATGAGAGCGAAGAAATTGTTGAGGAAAGGATGTCAGGGCTACCTAGCTCATGTGGTGCTGAACGAGGGTAATTCCACTCGTGTGGAAGATGTTCGGGTAGTTAGACACTTTCCTAATGTCTTTCCTAATGAATTACCTGGGCTACTTCCAGATCGTGAAGTGGAATTTGCCATTGATTTAATTCCAGTTACTGATCCTATTTCTTTAACCCCCTATCGAATGGCTCCTGCTGAATTGAGAGAATTAAAAACCCAATTACAAGAACTTATTGATAAGGATTTTATCCAACCCAGTACTTCACCATATGGAGCTCCAGTGTTGTTTGTATGCGAAAGAAGGACGAAACTCTGAGGCTGTGTATTGATTATCGACAGTGAATCGGGTGACGATTAAAAATCATTATCAGTTACATCGTATTGATGATCTTTTTTATCATCTTCGGGATGCCTGCATGTTTTCAATGATTGACTTGAGATCTGGGTATTATCAATTGAAGATTAAGCGTGAGGATGTTCCAAAGACAGTGTTTCGGACTCGTCATGGTCATTACGAGTTTCTTGTAATGCCATCCGGGTTAACGAATGCTCCAGCAGCCTTTATGGACCTAATGAATCGAGTATTTTGTCTGTACCTCGACAGGTTCATTATTGTCTTCATTATTGATATTTTGGTATATTCTAAATCTAAGGCGAAGCATACTAGACATCTCACTTTAGTTTTAAAGAAGTTAAGAGAACATCGGCTATATGCTAAGTTTAGTAAATGTCAATTTTGGCTGGATCAAGTGTCGTTTATAGGACATGTAATTTCAACTCAGGGTATTCTTGTGGACCCTCAGAAGGTAGCTGCAGTAAAGAATTGGGAACAGCCTCGTACTGTCACGAAAGTACGAAGTTTTCTGGGTCTAACTAGTTATTATCGACATTTTGTGAAAGATTTCTCAACTATAGCCTTGCCATTAACGAGGTTAACTAGAAAATGAGTTAATTTTGAGTGGAGTGATTATTGTGAGTGAATTTTTCAACAGCTAAAGTATTGCCTCACTCATGCACCTGTTCCGGAGCTTTCGAATGATAGTGGGGATTTTGAGATTTATAGTGATGCTTCCTTGAATGGATTGGGTTATGTGTTAATGCAGCATGGTAGGGCCCCACGAGATGAATTATCCTACTCATGATCTTGAGTTGGCGGTAAGGGTGGGTTCGGTACGGTTACCATACCAAAACCCTTGAACCAATTACCGTACCAAACTTTCGGTTTGGTAAAATCTATTACCATTATCGTACCAAACTTTCGGTATACCGAAGTTCGGTATTGCCAAAAGTTTGGTTGGCATGGTATGGCAATGGTAATTGCCATTTTGTTTTGGGACAAAATATGTTTTTGTTTTTTTAACCCAATTCAAGGGCACATTTTTTTTTTTGTACCTTTATCTCATACATTATAGATTAAATTCATCTATTATTCATCATTCACAATTCACACACATAATAATTCAAATGAAGCATCAAGATTCATCATGAAAATTAAGCTTACAATCCAAATAGAAGTTACGAACCAAAACAAATAGAAGTTAACAATCCAAATAGAAATTAAAGTTTCAAACCAAATGAAAATTGGAAGTAAACTTCAAAAAAGAGAATTCATTGATCAGTTATTCAAGCTTGAGATGTTGAAGCTTTTGGAGGAGGCATTGAACTTGTAGAAGATTGAGTTTGTGTCAAGCCTACATTACAAACAAAGAAAACATATTAATTAGTAGCAAGAAGAATTAAAGTTGAAAACCATTTAATAACAAATTTACTAAAAAAATTAAAGCATATCTTTCTTGTTTTCTCTTCTTCTATTTCCTTGTAAAATTGAAGCATATCTTCCGTTGGTCCTTGTAGAAGTTTACTTCACCTGCCCTAAGCCAACCACTAGTAGAGACTAGTGCCTCCATTATTTTAAGAGTCAAGGATACCCTAAAAGGGTTCACAACCCTCCTCCCTAGACTAAATGCATTTTCACTAGCAACAGTAGAAGTGGGGGTTACAAAGATATTTTGGCTATTTGTGAAAGAATTAGGAACTCTTTTGTGTTTGATTTCCACAATTCTAAGAGATCAAAGTCACTAACAACAATGCTAATATAAGTAGGGTTTTATTTTCAAATTATTAGAATATTATAAATATGTGTTATATAATTATGTATTATATAAATTATAAATTATAAATTATATTGTATTTTCAGTATGGTACGGTAATATCGTGGTAATGGTATCCATTACCAATACCGTACCATGAAATTTCGGTATGGTACAATACCGTACCATTACCGATTGGTACAAAAAATATGGCACAAAATCGGTATGGCACGGTTGGCAATTCGGTTGGCATGGCAATTTGGCAAAAAAATCCACCCCTAGTTGGCGGCCATTGTTTTTGCTTTGAAGATTTGGAGGCATTATCTTTATAGGGGAAAGTGCAAGATTTTTACGGATCATAAAAGCCTCAAGTACCTTTTCACTCAAAAAGATCTTAATCTCCGACAACAAAGATGGATAAGATTGCTTAGTGATTACGATTGCACAATTTAGCATCATCCCGGTCGTGTGAACACAGTGGCAGATGCACTTAACAGAAAATCACACGGCCAAATTAATGATTTTCATGCATGTTGTATTTCTCTTCTCACAAAATTAAGATCTACTGGAGTTGATTTGGGAGTGGAGGATCGGGAAAATGCATTACTCGCAAGTTTTCTAGTCAGACTAATCTTGATAGATCATGTGCTCGAGGCTCAAATGAATGATGAGGAATCTCAAGAATTAATTCAGGCAATTTCAGAGGGAAAAAAAAAGTCCTTAGGATAAGGAATTCCGATGGTATGCTGATGCAGGGCGACCGAATGTACATGCCTAATGTCAAAGAATTAAAGAAAGATATAGTTGATGAGGCGCATGTTTCAGCATATGCGATGCATCATGGAAGTACCAAGATGTATCACACTATTCAACCTTTCTATTACTGGCCTGGTATGAAAAGAAAGATTGCTGAATATGTGAGTCGTTATGTAGTTTGTCAACAAGTCAAGGCAGAAAGGAAGAAACCTTTTGGGTTATTACAACCACTTCCTGTACCACAGTGGAAATGGGAAGATATTACCATGGATTTCGTGTACAAGTTACCTCGTACGCTGAATGGTTATGATGGTATTTGGGTGATAGTGGCTTGACTTACAAAGTTAGCACATTTCATACACGTTCGAGAAAATTATTCGTTGAATCAGTTGGCAAAACGGTTTATTTCGGAAATTGTTAAATATCATAGAGTCCCAATGAGTATTGTTTCGGATCGGAACCCCAGGTTTACTTCTAAATTTTGAGTAGCTTTCCAGAAAGTTCTCGGTTCAAGATTACTTACAGCACGGCTTAGCACCCTCGGTCGGATGAGAAATCTGAGAGAACCATTCAGACGCTAGAAGATATGCTGAGATCCTTGGTTTTGCAATTTGGAGACGCTTGGCATAAGCGTTTAGCTTTGATCGAGTTTGCTTATAATAATAGTTATCATTCTAGCATCGGCATGTCACCTTTTGAGGCACTTTATTGTAAATCATGTCGTACTCCTTTATGTTGGTCTGAAGTTGGAAAAAGAGTGCTAGTGGGCCCTGAGATTGTGGATGAGACTACGCAAAATATTCAGGTGATTAAAGCTAACCTGAAAGCGGCCCAGGATCAACAAAAAAGCATCGTCGATAAGCATGCCACTAAACAGAGTATATAAAGTTGGAGATTGGGTATTCCTAAAGTTATCACTATGGAAAGGTGTGGTACGGTTAGGTAAGAAAGGTAAGTTGAGTCCTCGGTATATTGGACCATATCAGATTACTGGGCGAGTTGGTGAAGTTGCCTATAGGCTTGAGCTACCTACTGAGCTATCAAGGGCGCACAATGTTTTTCACGTATCTATGCTTCGTCACTATGTCTCTAATCCATCGCACGTGATCCCTCCTTAACCATTAGAAATTAATCCAAATTTGACTTATAATGAGGAACCAATGACGATCTTGGACTAGAAAGATAAGGTTCTTCGTAAAAAGACTGTTCGTATGGTGAAGGTTTTATGGAGGAACCATTCAGTCGAGGAAGCCACCTGGGAGACTGAGGAGCGCATGCAAGATTTATATCCACACCTGTTGTATATGTATTAATGTGTAGAAATTTTAGGGACGAAATTTTTTTAAGGGAGTAAACTGTGACGACCCGTCCCAAATTATTATATATTTTTCTCGATAATGCCCTCGTGGTTTAGTGACATGGATGTACATGTGCAGATTCAAATTATTATTTCTACCGTCATAATTAAATCGTACTTAACGTCATGAGCGCGTTAACGTGAGTTAGGGTCGAATCGACTTTCTAATGGAAAAGTTACGACAATTAAATATCGAGATTGGGTAGAAATATGTTTTGGGGTTGGCTATACCTTACTCACCAATCACCTTAGCTCCTACAATCTTGAATCCAATCAAAATTTGGATTGGTTTTATATATTTTAGGCCACTTAACATAACTCTCTCTCTTTCCCTTTCTCACGGCAACCCAATTAGGGCCTTGTTTCTTTTTCTTGGGGCCAATTACGTGAAGGATAATTTTGTGAAAACATGTTCATTTAAGCAACATCAATAAGCATGCAATTAACAACAAAACATTAACCAAGAAATTCAAAGCCTAGTAGATTGGTGAACCAAAACTCAACTCAAAACAAAGTGAGTTGAAATTGTACCTTTGTAGATTCCTCTTTGCATAAGCAAAGGCTAATCACCCAAAGAGAGGGCCTTCATTCCTTGCATAATAAATCTATGGATTTGGATGGATGAATAGGTTTCTCCAAGTTCTCAAAATAGGGAACCTCTAAGTCTATTCACCAAGGAAAGATTGGAGAAGAAATGAGTGACCTTGGAGTAGTGGGATTGCAAGAAGCACCCCCCAAGGTGGCCGGCCTCTTTAGAGAGAAATGGAGAGACATGTTCTCTCCAATTTTCTCCAAAACAAACCCTTAATGAATTTTAGCTATAAAGTCATATTTATACCTTTATTCATTTGAGTGGCAAACTTGTAAATAAGTCCAAGTTCACTACCCTAAACATCATGGCCGGCCATTGGGATATTATTGGGCTATTATGCCCTTGTGAATCTTTATTCATTAAGTTGTCATACAACCTAAGTCAATGGGCTTGACGTTCGAAGCCCATTGGGCCTAAACGTCCAAAACTATCCCGAGGTCTTTTAACGAACTTATTCGTTTGATTAATTAACATATTAATTAATCCTTGCCATAAATAAATGATTAAACCATTTAATCATTCTTACTCATCTCCGTTTAATCTCCAATCTCCACCTCTTATGGTGTGCGATCCATTAGGTTCCTTTTAGCGAGGCAGTGGGCGATTAAAACCATTTCAAATCGATTGTGAATTGAAACTTACTTTCAATTCTCCCTTTAGTGATTAGACACGTTTAGGGCTTCCACAAACCATGAGTGACACCTTGCAGCATATCATGGTTACCCAAGCTAATCAGAAGAGGTAGAGAAAACCTATTCAGTTTGGGATTACAAATGCAATACGGTCTTTCTCTAATACAATACTCTTGACCACATTGTTTGGTTTGATAGTTTATTTATTCATGTCTACTATCCAATGTGATTCGTGTGCTTATATGATTACCTTGAATGTGATTTAGAACGACTTTTCTAAATCTCATTCATACTCTGGCCAGAGATTCTAAATCATATCATAGAGTATTCTCCCTCAAACAGTTTGAAGGTTAGAGATCCCTTGTTGCGCATTCACTTGCCTCCATGGCTAAGTGGCTTGACCCCAACGATGTCGTGGGCACCCCGAGGGGGTGACTTTGACATAATCAAAGATCAAGGACTTAACCACAAGACAACTGTGATGACTCAGGTCAAAGGACTAATTTGCATTATCCCAAACATGAGTTCTCATGTGACATGAGTATGAGAACTCTTCGTTGATCACGTTCAGTGAACTCATTCTCTACTGAGCACCTACGTACTTGTCTTGATGTCACACACACCAATGACTCGAGACTAGTCACTCTCCCTGAGAGAAGACATAGCACGTACCGATCTTGACGGACTGTCAATGCCCAATTGGCAATCCTATGATCAGGAACATTTAGGATGTGTCTACGAAAGGATGGTCTCATGAATCTAACTTCATTAGATTACATTCTTCCAATCACATATTCCTTGGACTTTATCGTTTAAGCATATAACATTTATATGAGACGGCTCAAACAATAATCTTTGCCCTTTATAGTTAAACTAGATTAGTTTAACATGTAAAATGTCCGTAAAGTATCATCATATGATTGGCTTTAGGGCACATTTCCAACATTACGGCCACTTAACATAACTCTCTCTCTTTCCCTTCTTTCTCACGGCACCCATATACACGTACCATACCCTTACCCTCACCATCCGTACAACCCTTAGACCACCCGCGCAGAAACCCATCAAAACCTCACGGATCAAGCATAAGGATAACATCTTCGTGCTCTTCTCAACTTCACAAACTGAGGTTCCTTTTTCTCAATGAAAGGACGTGTAGAACTCGAGAGACCCGAGCTTCGGCGAGGGGTCCAATTTCCTCCGACGTGATCGTGAGGGATTTAGTTGGTTTTGAATTCAAGAAGGTACTCATCTAACTTCCCTAGCATTTTGGAATAATTTTGGAGTGGTTTGAACGTTGGATCACTTAGGGTCGTGAAGTTGCAGGTTTAGCAGGAGGTTTCGAAGGTTATTCTGACCACTTTCTGTCGGTTTTAGGACCTCAAATAGGTAAGATTGTGTTCTTCTAGTTGAGTGCTTCAAATCCATATAAAATTTGTGAAATTTGGTTGAGAAATGAAGTAGTTATAAGCTTTAGAAATTTTTCCAGAAGCTGGCGACCGGTGACTGATTTTGGCGAAGCCACCAAAGAAGGAAGAAAATATTCCATCAACTTTGACGGAATATACTGACGGCGTCATGTAACTTCGTTAGTTTTTAAACATAATATTCTACTATTTAACGGAATATTCCTTAACGCCGTTAGGGATTCCGTCAATGTGCCAAGCAAGTGGTTGCACGTGCGGCCATGCCTTGGCTGGCGCATGAGGACACGTAAGACGTCAGGAAATTAATCTAAAAATATGGGGGTGTTCATGTTGTTGAGTAGATCATGTTGGTATATTCAAACACCTCATTTGAGCAACATATGAGAAGTTATTCTTAAGGTTTGTGTATGTGCTTTAAAATTAATGTAAAATTAGTTATTTCGCATATAGGTAAGATGTACCCTGAGGACGAGCGTGGACAAGCGAGGCTAGGGGGCTACGATCCTGCTACTTATCAGTGAGTGGGCATTTTCTTTATATATATATGTGTGTGTGTGTGTGTGTGTGTGTGTGTGTGTGTGTGTGTGTGTGTGTGTGTGTGATATGGTTTCCAGAACATTCTCTTAAAATGGTTTATGCTTTGAATGCCATGTCGTAATAAGTTGCACTTTGAGTATTGCACTGTTATACTTGTGAATTAGATTGTGTAATATTGTGGAGACTCAGGTAAGCTTCATGTGAGTATGATGTGACTGAATGGGTTGTGTTGCATTGGTATGCATACATTTATTTAGAGCTCATCAGGGCTGCACCCGATATTAGTGTTCCCGCCCGAGGATTAGAGCACAGCTTTCACGTGATCGTTCACCTCCCGCACCACACGCTCACCTTGAATCCAAGTCTGGTGCTAGCCTATCATACAGACCACAATAGGTGGTTCCGACTCATAGGTGACCCGTGATTTATCGCACAGCCTTCACGTGATCGTAGCACTTGAGCATACATATTTATACCTAGCATGTCATACAGGTCACATCAACTGACTCCGACTCGTGTGCTAGGCTAGGTTGATGAGCTATAGTCCAATCGTACAGGTCACATTAGGTGACTCCGACTAACATGTTATTTTACATTGATTATACACCTGGCTTACAAGATTTATACTCTATGGCATGGCATATTTTGGGTTTCACTGCCCTTGTGTGTTGTTTTATATATATGTAGTACTATTTTCTAGAAACTATACGGGTTTTACAATGAGGGGTTATTATGTTCAGAAAAGATAAATGTGTTTTCAAACGTTTTGTTTTTGCTCACTCACCCTTCTGTTTTGCGCCCCTCCAAATTCTAGGTAGTTGATCGTCTTTGGTGGCTCACGAGGACTTCACAGCGGTTCTGACATATCCATAAATAAGTATAGATCTTCTCCATGTTTTGTATAATTAGCACTTAATTGGTTTGACTATGTTGTTGGATTGCCTATGCTCTGAATACTTGTATTTGGTACTTGACCACTTTCATGCACTTATTTATTATCACTAGTTAGATTAGCTTAGGTTGGTTTTCATTTATTCGCATTTTCTTATTATCGTTTACACTTTTGTTGCACACTTGGCTACGTCACCCTCACGTGACAGCCAACTAATTATGAAAATTTGTAAGGAATTTATAAAAATTTGTGAAATGCGTAAAAAAATTATGAAAATTATGTGTGAAATTGCAGGAGATTTATGAAAATTTGTGAAATTTGTAGGAAATATTTAAATTTGGTAAAATTTTAGATCCTTGACACCGTGCTTAAGATCCCCATCACCATGCTTCATCTACTTCTTAGCAGTACAACAGATTGGCCCACAACTTTGGGACCGTAGTATGGACCTATTGCCCTTTGAAGTGGGAAGCCTTGAGAGCAATGCCGGAGGATAAGAAGAAGGGATGTTGCCTTTTTTGGCAACTTATGGAAAAGCTATGGAGGGGGATCCAAGAAGATTCAATGGAGAAAGCTACGAGGATGTTCCATGAAGATTCAACGAGGACAAGACAAGGTTCTAAGGAGCATAGGAGCATCTTAGAGAGGCCATTACATTGGCTCAAAATGGAATACATCTCTCTCCCTTCCACTTGTTTAACAATGATTTAATTTGATACATCAACCATTAGGCTTGTGCATCTTAAAGGGGATTTACTTCTGATTAGTAATTTTTTAATGCTTCTATTGCTTTGCTTTAACCTAGTGATCTTTCCCGTTTATTGTATTAGCTTTGACTAATCATCTTGGCATTATTCTGGAAGATCTTTTCCAAAGATTGAGTTTCAGGGCATTATTCTGGAATATTTTATTTTCTAAAGATTGAGTTTCAGGCATATCGCCAACGGTATTTTTCTGCAAATAGGTCTGACGTGGCCTAGTTCCTCACATTGACAACAAGTAGGAACAAACTTTATTTCAATTGAAGAAGTGGTTCCAAGTGAGATAGACTGAGAACTCTTCACAAACCTTGTTCCTGCTAGTGCATCAGTTGAGCACTCACCATCAAAATCAAGTTCACTTTTATGACCACATGGTTTACCCAACTTCAGCATTTTGTCAACTTTTTCAGCACCAATAGTGAGTTTGAACAATTTTATTTTTCTGCCTCTTGCAAATCTCCCAACAGTTTCTCTTTGCTTTCATAAATAAAGATGCAACTTTCCTCAAGTGATTCTACCTGAGTAGATAGCTCATCACTCAGCAAAACATGATCAATGATTTTTTATTTCAAGTAGAGCAATTTTTTCATCCTGCACTTTCCTTGCATTTCTAAGACTGTCATTCTCAGCCTGCAACTCCCTTGTCCCTTCTATCCAACTCAATGTTTTCTTTTTTTGTGGTACAAGCCAAGTGAACCATCCTATCATATTTGGTGCACAGCTTAAAGTAGGGAACCATTGTGTGATTTTTAGGGAACACTTCATCATCAGCCGAGAAATCCTCCAAAGTAGCATCGAGAAACTCTGTATTTGATTCTATATCACTGAATAATTCTTCTATAACGGTAACTAGATCAACAGTCCGTTCTTCATCATCTGTTGAGCAATGAAGGTGGTGAGACTTTTCACTATCACTTTCTTCCCAAGTTTTTTCATGACCTTGTCCTTTCTAGCTGACCATATTCTATTATTTGCACAAGTAACCGTTAGATGTCCAATGCGACCACAGGTAAAACGTTTTCTATCTGAAAATTTGAATTGCTTCTTCTCATTGAATCTTCTTCCTTCAATCTGGCCTCAAGGATCTTTGAAGTGTTGTCATTCCTTCGGCAATCTCTCTCTTTGTCTTTGAGAATCCTCCTGAAATTTTTAATAAACAGTGTCTAGTCTTCCTCAAGATCTTCAGTCAACTTTGGTTGTTGCAGACTGATCTTTTGTGCCATTCGGAGCAATGTTTCTGTTCGGACAAAGATTTCTCTAGAAAAGGCTCTTTGGACCTCAGCACAGCTCCCCAAAGGATTGGCACTTTGGAAGTATGTGTTTGGTAGTCAAGCTCTTGCTTGCCTTGTGTGCTGTAACAAGAGCTTGAAGTTAGTTCTGAAATGTGTCTTTGTGGGGTCTTAAGTGTAGGCCTTGACGCTCGAAATCAAAACTAACTAAATGCTTAGGCGTGCCACTGCTATCTCAGTATAGCAAATGTAAAACAAGTGTGTTTTAAGTTAATTACTTGCGCCCCAAGTTACTCAAACTTCTTGTTACCAAAGGATTATCACAGATGGGTTAAGTCTGTATTAAGTTCTTTTTCTTGCCTTATAAACAAGGACTTTTAGTTCATGATCTTGTATGTTTGAATGGAGGGAGTCCAAAGCCCCTTAAGTCATTTGTTTGGTTCCAAATTGCTCTTAATGAAAACATATCCATTAAGTTAACCAGATCCAGATGCAAATGGAACTTTTAAAATAGGAAAACAAGTGGAAATAACTTGAATACATGTTGGAGAATGAATTAAGTAATAGATCTATGAATTCTGAGAACAAAAAAAGAGATTCGGGCAAGATTTCACCTTGTCTGGCAAGGTTGAACCTCTTGCAGCCACTTCTCTTTCAGTTTACAGGGGTTGTATGCTAAAAGGGATGGATGGTAAACAGGTTTACATGAAGGAATCAATACTACAACGCTAAGGGAAGTAGCATAGCTTTTATACTAGACAAAAGATAGCTTTTGTAATTCAACTATTGCTAAAAAGACTGAATCTCGGTTGATTTCAGTTTGAAGGGTACGAACTGACTTGAGAGCAAAGTTTGTATGCTTGTTTGTTTGATTGATTGAGTGTACTTGTCTCTGTTGTCTCATCTTCTTTTACAAGGCGATTTGGCCCGAGGGTCAAGGCATTGCTCTTGCCTGAAAGCTCTTGGAAGGTAGTGAGTCATCAGTTTTTTTACTTATAATGCCACTGGAAAGTGTTTTTTTGGCTAATAGTAGGTTAGCCTTCATCACTTGTCACTTCAATTATGGACACGTGGCTTGTGTCTTGGCTGAGAAGGTTTCAGTTTGCTCATGGGCTTGATGTTGGTGCTTCGGGCAAGTCTTCCTTTAATTTGGCACCCTTGGGCTTTCCTTCATTCGAGCCCAATATTCAAATATTAACCCAAACAGTTTCTTGCTCCTTTTAGAGTATCCTTCTTCAATCTCAAGTTTCATCTCAAAAGCTTTCAGTTTTCCCACCACCATGCCAAAACTGATTTCTTCTAACCTTTCAAAGGACTTTGAAAAATACTCAGTTTCATTCACCGTTCTTTAAACTTTGAGAGGATAACCCGCAACTTCAAAGTTCTCACTTGTTTGTCTCCCTCATGCACCACTTTCAATTTTTTTTTCACGCTTCATTAATTTCACTTAGACATCAAAATGACCTCTCAGCTTCGGCTGAGAGGATGATGGTGACAGAGCCGGGTGAGGTGCGAATGGCAGTTCTCGGCTTCCGCCATGTTGAAGATGTGGGTGTCGTGGGTCAATTTGGAGAGAATTACAGAGATGGAGATAGTGAGGGCTGTATAACTGCTAAGTCCGCGTGAGAATTTAGACTGAGATATACAATTACGAGCCACTCAATGTTGTAGCTGACAAAACGAGTTCTACGAGCGGGTTTTAATTCCAGACGTTCAATCCCATCCCACAGCTGCAGCTTTGCGAGCCACTCAATGTCCGATTTGATTCGAGTCAATATACAATTACGCAACAAATTGGCATCCACCATCACTAACTTTCACCTTGTTAAAAAAACAAACAAAACAACACAAATGGTTGTCGCGGTCCACATTATTTTGAAACAAAAACCAAAATATTTGTATATGCGTATCTAAGAGTGAGGAGTTGAGAGAACCATCTATGTCAAAAATAGGTAAGCGAGACAGGACCCTGTTACTCTTGGGTCCTAGTTAAGAAACAAAAATATTACAATCAACAACAATCGTCTGCCTTCTATACTATTATATATAAATAAACGGGTCGAGAAATATGCAGAGGAAACAGCAATGCCTGCTACCCCCGATTTTGCACAACTCATCAGTTGGAACAAAATACCAACTCCCCGACAGTCTGCCTACTCAAGGTGAACTTCCAATCACCTACAGAATCGGAAGAGCAATCAAATGAATATAATGCTTCGACAATACAAAAAAGACTTGCACTGTTACTCGAACCGCTTATGGATCAACAGTTGGATATAGACCAGGCATGTACATGCGTCCACTTCCATTTGAATCCGCATTAGAATAAAATGGCGAGTGAAGCTCCCCCGAGTGAGACGACTTTCTAGACTTTGTATTCTTAGGTGAAGAGGAGTAGGAATCATGTGAACTACTTGTATTATACAGTGATGATGTTGGCAAGCCATGGATCTTTGGCAACCCTGTTGGATCAGCACCCAAAGAATAACCTTTTTCAACTGTGTCAGCTTCCAAAGGCAGTTCATCTAACGTCTACAAACAAAAGAAAAACAGTGAGTACCAAGTACTAAACTGAGCACTTCCTGCTGTATAATCTAAAAGCAGTAAATTCTTTTTCCATGCTGAAAAGAATCATCATTTAATTAATGACACAAAAGAGTTCACCGTCAACAAGTAGTTCACCAAAAAGATATAATCTCAAAAATAACTACCAGAAATGAAACATATTAACCTCCACGTAGAACAAGAGCCAAAATGCTCAGCCATCTACCAAACACACCCTTCCAATCCAGTAAAGTAGCACAGATTGCAGATATGCTGTGCCACATTTCATAAATATTTACTTTTGAATTTAAAATATACTCAGCGACTGATACTTGTTACAAAGCAAAGCAGACGTAGTAATCTAAAGGGATACCTTGTTTGAGGTCACAAATTATCTTAATCAACATTTGTGTTTTCAAGGAGAGGTTGACGAGGAGAAATTTAACAAGTCGTATTGATCTTAGAGAGAAAAATTGTTTTTATTGGCTTCAAAGTTGAAGAGGAAATTTGTTTTCATTAAACCTATATTAGAAAATGAACTGTCCTATGCCAAAATATGAAATTATTTGCTGACATGAATCAAATTTCCTAAAATCCCATACTGCTTTTCCCAGATTGACTCAATTTGTCGTCCGCATTTAATTGGGATTATTTGCACATACCAATGTACGGAATGTGCACAGATAAAGCAGAGCCTCTACTTCCATGGAGTTCCAGGTGGAGTTGTTTATAAGCAAAGAAAAAACATACCCGGAAAGCCTGTTGCAGAACTCGGAGGGTTTCCCGGGTTCGCTTTCTTTTCATTGCTACTTCATCTGGCTCCTGCAGCATCTCTTCAAACAGGTTCTCACTGTTTGGGATCGTAAAAACCAAACCATCGATCAATCAACAGTCAATACAGGAAACTAGTAAATGGCATAAGATATACACAGCAAATGTAAAATTGGCAGATGCTTTTTCTGTTACCGGTAAAGCTTCTTAATGAAGACGTTGTGCAGCTCACGCTTTGTATGATTCACCTAAGTACATATTGATGACGAAAATAGTTACTCTATGAAATGCTCAGAACTCAATTTAGATCACACAACTGATAATGAGTTTAATCATGCAAATCAATTTTGGGAAGATAATACATATATTTTTATGGCTTAAAAAAGCACTAACTTCATATACTTTCATAGAATAAAATAGTACAAGAATATATGTAAGGCGGACGGGAAAACAAATACATACATATATACACAAGGCTCCAAATGTGGGTATAATAAAGGAAGCATTTAGATTTGAAAGGTTGCAAGAAAATAGTTTAAGTTTCACCATTGTATAAGTTTTACATCCCACATTAAATGTAAATCAATTCTACCACTTGTACCTCATAGGTACTTGACTAACACAAAACTACACTATTATACCTTTCTAAGAATATGAATAAGAAAACATTGGGGAAAAAAAAGGAAAAGAAAAAAAGACGCAACATGAAAAGTAAATAGCTTGCATCCATGAAAGTCGATATTACCAGGAAGTGCATTATTGCTTTTGGTACAGAATCCTCTATATTCTTCCTGACAATGTCATAGTAAGATCTTAATAGGAGTTTTGTGACTGCAATTTCAATTGTCTCCTGCTCTGAGTGGCTCTCTGTGGGCCTCAATATAGTTGGGGGCTGAAAGAAGGGTAACAAGTTAGGAAAACACAGAAATATAAAATACTGTGATATTTAAAATAGAATTACAAGATAAAGCCCACAGGCAAATTCAATATTGAAAATGACAAAATACCTCGCTTAAATGGATCATTGAGACTGCTTGTTCAATGTTATTAATAGGTTCATTATATGGCTTGTTTATTAAGCTCTCTTTAGCTGGTGTGCGGTTATCATTCCCACCAAAAATTGAAGAAATCCCCCAACTTGAACCAGTTGAACCTCCTAATTAATTGCAAAAGATGACAAAGGAAAACACATTGAATTCCATCATTTCATGTGAATTCCAACATGAAATCACGCATTGATACACACAAAAGCACATGCACAAGGCCTTATCAACCCACCAAGAAGACAACATACATATTATACATATTGTTGAATTCATCCTTTAGGGTCAACATGTCACCATACATCACCAAAAATATTAAAAATGAAATTGTGTTACCTAATATATTCCCAGATGATGCAACTCTTTCATTGTCTGCCACAGGTCGTGCACCCTGTCAGTCATCCATACAAAATCATAAATACAATTAGACAAGCCGAGATTTACCAGTTTTTCAATGGTGAAGGCAAAAGGCAAGGCATTTGGTTCTTGCTATGTCATGGAAGCCTCGATGTATCAATACAATAGCCTTTTAGAACTTGATTTATAATAACGAAAAAAATATAAAATATAGATTTGTAAATATAAGTTATTGTAAAAATAACCCCCTACATTTTATTACGCTCCCACTATGTTGTTGATTACAACTTGGTACAAGTTCATGAGATACTTCTATAATAAGTCTTTAAAATAATTCTATTAGTATTAGTATCATAATAAATAGTATATCGACTCTCTCTATTTACTGGAGTTTGTATTTGTTATATTTTGTTGATTTGTGAAAAATAAAAAAATAAAAAAAAATTAATACAGAGCATATGCCATGTTTCCTTGTGGGAGCCACATACTAAATGATGTATAGAGTTGGGCAGCTGAAATTTGATGGCTTAGTGGAAGCGAAAACACATAACTGAAAAGAAACAAAAATAAAAGGATAACTGGAATCACTCCAGGGGCCTCTCACCCGTTCTTGGCCTCATACCAAGTTCTTGGCCTAGCACCAAGTTCTTGGCCTCATACCAAGAATTGGAATTTGGAATTGCTCCACATAAACTCCTAAAAATGGGGTGACCCCAAGCCAACAAGGCTCCCTGCTTTGCAAGGGTGTGGGAAAGTATTCTACACAGCCTTACCCTTGCTTTGCAAAGAGGCTGTTTCCACGACTCGAACTTGTGGCCTTTCAGTCACAAAAGAGCAACCTTTCTGTTGCACCAAATAAACTCCTAGTCTCCTATTGCAGGAAATTTAACTCAAACTTTTATTCATAAACTCATCTGTGCTCTATGACTAAGGGGGGTTTTATAGATCCTTAAAACATAAAAAACGCAGAAAGATAAAATTAATCTAGGAAAGAAATCCTAATCCAAAATAGAATAGGAGATTAACCAAATCCTTCTAGAAACGGTGGTAGAGCTCCGCTCCTGCAATTGGGTCGTTGCGACAGGTTGGATGTCTAATTGTCCAGGTGGTAATGATAGTATCTTGTACCTGGACCAATGGCTCACTTTTTCTAAGTAATGGGGAAGAGGACCGAAACATGCCACTGAAAGACTACTGAGACAAAGATAGGCTGTCATTGTCAAGAACGTAGAGGAGGTAGGATGGGCAGTTGGTCAAATCTAGTATGGATCGTACATGGACGGTAGTTGGAGTCAACGGCTCTCCTAGGGTTCCCTCATCTGGGATCCCTAGGGAAGAGGATCAAGTTGGCCATAGAACTAGGGAACTAATAATAAAATCCTGCTCCAAAAGTTTTAATCCAGTCCTAAAAGGACTTGAATTGTCTTCTTTCGCTTTTTAACCCTTACAATAATAAAGCCTAAAAACTTCTTGTTGTCTCTAAAGGAAACATGGAAGTTGCAAGTATTCAAAAGCCTAAAAACCTAAAAACTTCCATTATCACCAACCATGCATGTGTGGGAAGATAGATGTTCTTCTCCAATCATCATTATTCTTAGGGTGAGTTAATGTGTATCTCACCACCGACATCCTTGGTTGAGCAGTCTCTTCAAATTCATCGTCGGTATGGGATGGAATTTCAGGTTCATAAACTTCTTCCTCCATCAAATGCCTTTTGAATACTTGATGCCAACACATTTTTAGGTTGCTCCTCTGTGGGACAAAGGAGAGCAAAATGTCCATAACCTTTACATTAGTTAAACCTTTGAACTCCACCTTCTTGTGTATCAGATTGTGCTCCCTTTCCCTTCTGAATCTTCATTGAATCTGAATCTTCATAGAACCTGATGTATTGAGATCCTTAGAAACTAGATCAGGTGTTGTTCCATGATCATTGTAACTAAGAAAGTCAGTCTTAAAACCATTACTTCAAATTACACACTCTAAACAACTTGATAAGCCCTCTTTAAAAAAATCACTTCATGAGGAATCAATTCTGAGAAAGCGGCACTAGTTGATCCTCTCTTACACACATCGCAACATCTATTCTTCAAATTTAGCATTCAGCAACTGGCACACTTTTTTGTCGAAGAACTTGCCACTGATCCAATAAGTGTTGTTGATAAGATAAAGGAACATATTTTTCCTTTAATCAATTTTTCTTCTTGCCCTGTTCTTTCTACTTATCGTTCAACATTGGTCCCGAATAAGTTAGCTTGACCCACCAACTTATACTTGGCAAACTTAACTTTCAGATTCAGACATTTCATAACATTCGAAATAGTGGTCCCTGGCAGCTAACCAATCAAGGAAAGCTTTAGGATTCAGCTCACCATTGAAAACATTGATAGTGATTAATGATAGTAAATTTAGCATTTTTTTCTAGTTTCTACACATGCAACTGTGATAACTATAGAAATAGGGCTTTGCAATAATGAACCTCAAATGAGGGGCAACTTTCCCATACCTGTTCAGGCACCATTCCATTTACTGGTCTGGCAAGAAATGTTCTAGATTTCAAACTTCTTTCAGATGTTGGTGCCTTATCAGAATCTACACCATCCTAATTCACAAAACAGAAATAAAAGACATAATTAAAAAACACAAAAATTAGACCGACTGACTGCAATGAAAAAAATTATACATCTAATGCATATACCTTTTGCCTTGAAAGAGGCAGTGGTATCCGAGATGATTTCACCTGTTGCAATGCAACCTCCACAGCCTTACTCCCACCAACAAAATTTGCATGTGAAGTATTGATGTAGTCCATCTGCAAATTGAATTACAATAAGACCCAAATATACTCGCAAAATACATGAGACGGAAGAAACAATTACAGATGCTCTGACAGGTTCTAAAGTTGCTATAGTTCAAATCTGTATTAAAGCAAAGGATCCTTATTGGGATCCAACATGCTCATTATAATTCGTTTATGAGAAACTAAATTTTACCAAAGAGTTAAAAACTTCATACAAAACATAGTAGCAGAACTTGAAAAGCTACTCTCAAAGAAGACCAAAACACCCTCTTACAATGTAGTACAACTCCAACAGCTATCCTACAGCAGCTCCCCAATTTATTAATGTGAAGCCCATAATGATTCCCTAAACTTCACTTTTCCCAATAGTTCTATATGCCCAAGAAACTATTTCAGAAGGCTGGTTTACCCAACAAAACTGTGACCAGCAGTTTTCAATTCATGGAGAGGTTACTAAAAAAAATTCAAACAATGTCGATCAATACCTCATTTGAAGGCTTTCAAACAAAATTCAAATAATGCACCACCACTATAATGCAAAGTATCTTAACCACCATACCTCCATCTCAATAATATGCCCAATCATTGTCTCAGAGGGTTCAAGGCCTTCCCGCAGGAAGTTCCCTATGACTTCATCCATCCGCCTTCTTAGAATAGGGAATCGCTGCAATTCACTTACTAGGCAGCGATGGCTAATCTGAACAGAAAACAATATTATTTGGAAACAGAATTGAATGTGTATAACCAAGAAAACAAATAAAAATCCAAGTTACACTTTTTCTACCTTCATCAACTCGTCATATATGAACCTAGCGCACTGAAGGCTTGGATCTAACAAGCGAGCTATTTGCCTCCGGACAAGATTTTCAAAAGGAACCTATATGCATGAAGTAAAAATGACTCACTTGATCAACGGAGAAAGGACACATAAATCAAAGAAAAGACTTAAAGAAAGAAAGGACATGTTAATATAAAAAATTAAATTAAAAAAAAAAGTCTGCCTCTAAATCATAAGTACGGAATTTAACAAAAGAAAGCAGAAAGTGAGAAAGGAATAAGACCTACTTCTGGTACAAATAATGCAGATCTAGGACCGGTGGCATTTTGAATGGCAGTTCGAATGTCATCATCTGTAAGATCCTCACATGGATCCACCTCCTACAAATGAAATCAATTCATATCATTTAATGATGGCAAAGCTTATAAAGGTGACTGCTATTCCAACCACAAAACAACTTAGGAAGAGGGAAAGACTGAACAACAGTCATTTAGCTTTTAAACCTCATCATACCATACTTCTCTATAACCAGATCTGACATTTTAAACTCTATAAAAATGCACACACAAATATACTTCAAAATTTGTGAAAAGGGACAAAGGCCATATTTTTTTCATCATAAAGAAACTTAAATTGCAACAATTTAACAGTTAAGTTACCCTTTATCCATGTAGAAAGACAGCTAAAAATGAAAATAAAAAAATAAAACGAGCACACTTGCATTAATTTGAATTTTAAGCACCCATGTATCCATGTAACATTGAACAGTCACACCAGTGTACACATTGAGAAAATCTGCTTACGCTTTTAAAGATTTTAAAAGTTATCATTCTCACAATAACAAACCAGAAAATTACTCCATTTAATTGGTGAAGAGAAAGATAGTATAATTTTTATATTGCAATCTGTGTGCTCTCAACTGTCCAAATGGACCAATAAGCCATATTGGCATACAAATTGAAACATAGAACAGATTTCTTAAAAAGTGATATGATTGAAACTACAATACAGTATGCTGTCATCTTACTGGAGATGAAGGAAATAAATCATGCTTAGGATAGAGCAATACAATTGTATTATAAGTAACATGCAACTTAAAAGCGTAATTGTTATTTGTATGCTGCTCCACTACAACAACAACAACAACAACAACAACAAAGCCTTTTCCCACTAAGTGGGGTCGGCTATATGAATCCTATATCACAGAGATTCGAGCATAAAGATCTCAGCCAGATATGTATCACAAAGTTCAAACCTCCAAACTCTTGACAAAGATATTTTGAAAAATATAGTGAATTCGCGCTCCACCAGAAAGCTCAGTTGTTGACATTTCTTCATTTTTCCCCTCGACCATTGTAGAAAATGCTGTTTTCAACAAGAAATTTCAGATACTGTACATCAGTTTCACATGCTACACAATACAGATGCATACAAAGGTAAAAGATACAAATTAAACGACATGATCTATAGCATTTATCAGGAAAGCCAAAAGGACACATAGCAGGTAAAACCATATTTACCTTCACAGTACTTCGAAAGAATGTTAAGAAGTAGAGCTCCCTGACCAGCCTATTGGCAACAAAAAATAAGACATGTAGTTATATATGCATAAAAAATCAGTCACGACAAAGACCACCAGAAATTAAAGTGGGTAATCTATGCATAGAATTCAAGTGTTAAAACAGTCAAGTTTACAACTCTTGTGGCATGGCAACAGTCATGGAAGTTACATCACATTTATTATATATATAGCACAGAAGATTGCATGACAGAGATTATAAGTTACTAACAAGTCATGTATCGGGGTTAGGACAGAAATCCCATAACCTCAAGATATTACAACATAAAATTTAATCGTACAATACTATAATCCATATTGATCGCTCTAGTTTTAACTAACAATAAGCGCACCTTTGATTCTGTGATTTCCCCGTAACTGGCATGCTCCTTGGCAACAGTAACTAGTGTAGAGCTTATGCGTGATTTGAGCCCCGGAAGTACAGCCTTAATATGTTGCACCAGAATCTGCAAATAAATTACTAAGGTTAAGTCCATAAGCCATCTGCATTAATATAGCAACCTCCACCCAGAACGGCCCAAATTACAAAGAAAATGCCAGATAATCACAATAGTCTAAGCGGATTGAATGGATATGTGTGTCTGTCTGTCAAATGAACAGCATCAGAGCCAGTGAGATGAGAGAAACCTGTGTATACATGCAGTTGTATAACAGTTGCAAACATGAGACAAGTTTGTAAGAGTTCAAAAAATGTTAGACCTGGTTCAACTTCTTTGCCAACTGAGGGACACCACAGCGATCAGCTAGACCATTATATACCTACATCATCATATGAAAATTTCTATTTACAAGAGTTTCTAAATCCATGCCAACAGATAAAAATAATTCCAAGGAAGAGTAAGCATACTGGGCGGCTGCGGAAAAATTTCTCCTCAGCCACAAGAGCATCCTTAATACTTCGGTTCATCATAATATCCTGTTCCAAGGACACCCTTATCAGAAACCTTTCAAATTAGTTTCCTAATTTGATAATCCATATGTGCATATACACAAGAAAGCCAACACCAAATTAAAATACCTGTTAGGTATGACTTTGACAGGATCAAAGGAACAAAAAGGGAGGAATAGCAAAAAAAGTGTGAATCCTTAACAACGATTTCTATATTTTTGTTCCACAGCACTAAACTATCATTTAAGCTTACCACGATCTCACATGCAGCAGAAAATAAACAAACTTCTATGAAGTTTAAGATAAAGTACCTCCTGACTACGATTCACAACACCTACATAACCAAGTCTCAGGGGAATCACTTTTCCAAGCAACAGATTACGGGCATCAGTACCTCTATCCATTATATCCAACTGAAGTCATTAAAACATGAGCCAAAACCATATCAGCACAAAATAAACATCTTGCAAATGTGTCGATGAATTAAACCTGTAAAAGAAATCTAGGGTAAAAATAAAAATCACACCTTTGTGATTACTCCTATGGTCCGTAGACCTATCAATAGGAAATTGCACGCACTAGTTAGATACAATTTAACCAGGAATACCAAATGCAGAAGAGCAGAAATTACCATCAGGATCAGCATTTCCTGCAATCTGAAGAGCATCTGAGTTTGCTAAGTCAGAATTTGCTGCTGTAACAGCAAGAATTAAACAAGTTGGAATTTTGATGTATGACATGATCATCGTCCTAATTCTTGCTTCGATATCAGAGGGTTGGTCACCAACAGGAACCTTTGTTATACCAGGTAGATCTACTAGAGTGATATCAAGAACATTTGGTGAAAATATTTTCAAGCGTATCTGCTTGTCTGTGACACCTTTATTCCCCCCTGCCTCTCTCTCTGTCTCGGCCTATGTCAATAGAAATTTATTTAGCAGCAGAAGACCAAGTGTAAATATATATGTGTGTGTGGGTGTGTACATAACTTAATACTTCAATTCACAAATGCACATCAACGGTTACATGTTTCACTTCAATTTCTATAAGAATACATATCGAAAACTAAATAATATAAATGAAAGCATAACTCAATTATATTATAGCCACACTTGGGTATGTAGAAGTAAATGAAAGAGAGTTCAAAAGCTAAGCAGAATCTTATAAAGCAATTTTAGTTTCTCAGCACCTTAATGTCAAAACTCAAAAAAGTAGGAATTATTGGAATAACATTTTGGTGGCAGAATGAAGGTAAGGGTTAGAGTCAGAAAAAGAAGCGAACTTTCTGGTAAAACTTTCAATTTGAGGGGCTACATTTAAGTAAAAAATTCCATTTCTATGGTGGCATTTTAACACTGAACTGCTGAAAAGTAATCGCTTAAACTAGTGACTGGGAAGATATGCTAAACCGATTATGTTCAGAGAATTGCACTAACTTTGCAGCCCAATAAATTTTATGGGGATCACATTTACACGCTAACATTGTTGTACGGAAAAAAGTGTATTTTTTACAATATTCAAATTCAATCAGACCGCATAACATGCTCTACTTTCCTAGGAGCAAAACAACAATACCCAGACAAGTGATCTAAAAGAGAGCACCTGAATTTCCCTCCGAATCTCGGAGAAGTCGTAGAACCGCTTCCCAGGCACGTGCAGGAACTCCCCATATTCCTCGTCAGTGCCGTCAGCATTGCGCTTAGTCTGCAAGAGCTGGAGTACGAGCGGGCGGCGGGTGCAAATTTCAGAACCACGCGGCAAGAAGTCACGGCCGACGAGGGCCTCGAGAACGCTGGACTTGCCGCTACTTTGGCTGCCAACGACGGCCACCTGAGGAAGCTCAATGGTTGATTGGGAACCGAGCTGCGCGAAGATGTCTTGGAGCTTGTTCGCTATTGGGATCACAGAGTTGCCGAGGGGGGAAGCTGAGGGTGAAGGAGACGAACCGGATTGGGGGGGTGCCACTGAGGGTTCGTCGGCCATAGTTGGATCGGATCGTGCAGGGAGGAACCGGAGGGTGACGCCCTAGGGTTTTGGAAATTTCTTGGAGAGAGGGACTAGAGAGAGAGTTTGATTTGATTATCGTGTCTCTGGAGCCTTTGAGTTTTGAGCTGTTTAGTCCTTTCTTTGCGGGAAGTTGAAAGTAAGAAGTGTGACGTACGAGGGGAGGCTGATTAATATCACTTTTTTTTTTTTTTGTCAAAGAGCACATAGTATTAAATACGAATTAAAATGTTTACATCAGACGCAAGAGTGTTAAATAACCACTCAGGCTCCAAATCATCCCAGGAATACGCACCCCCCATACCGGTGACATAAGCTGCCACAAGATGCGCGGCCTTATTACAGGCACAAGGAGTGTAACTAATCGTCAAAGAAACTACTTGTTGCTGAAGAAGATTAATATCCCACAAAATAGCGTCCATAGTTGCATCAGGTTGCAACTTTCCATGAACCATATCCACAAGAACCTTTGAATCCGTTTCCACATGAACACTATGAAAACCCCTATCCACCGCAGCCATTACAGCCAGCCGAAGAGCCTCGGCTTCCGCCATAAAGCTAGAACCGCAGAACACCTTCCCCACACCGCCAGCACCTTTAAATATACCTGCAAAATCTCTAGCAACCCACCCATATCCTCCCACACTAGTACGATTGCACCAGGCACCATCACAATTTATTTTTATCGTCCCAAACGGAGGCTTTACCCACCCATTCGCAATTGTGCCATCCCCAATGCACCCAAAACTATTGTCCGAGGAAAAATCCTCATCACATTCCACAATCTCCATCCATTGCTGCCGTAGTAACTGTAGCGCCACAGTAGGTTCCACCACAACCTTCTCAAACACCACACTATTACGGCACTTCCAAATTCGCCATAAACCACACACTACCCAACGCATAAACGTACAAGCCTCATCCAACTTGCCATATTTTGTACACAACCAAGTCCAACACTGCATAAAATCGTCACCCACCACCACGTTCACATCTAATTGAATCGGAGAGCCAAACCAAAAGACACGAGCAAAAGAACATCTGAAAAACAGATGAACCTGTGTTTCCTCCTCACAAGCACAAAACGGGCAATCCGTACTCAATCTAACCCCTCGTCTTTGCAAATTAGTGCGGACAGCAAGGATATTCCGACATCCTCTCCATATGAAATGGCGGAGTTTAGGGGGAACCTTCAAACTCCAAAGATCCCGCCAGACCAAAGCCAGAGTATCAGTCGTACTAGATTGCCCACCTCCTTTCCTCCCCAGTTCACCATTCCTGTTCATCTCTTGGGCTACCAAATATCCGGACTTCACCGAATAGACTCCATTAAGGGTATAATGCCAAATGATACGATCAACACACCCCAATCGACTCAACGGCATGCTCAGAATAATATGTGCTTCATCACCAGTAAAACACCTTTGAACGATCTCACGTTCCCAAGTTCCATCAACGGACACCAAGTCCGCAACCATCTGAGGCATTTCTGGATGTCTTGATAAAGGCCGAAAAGTTCTTGGTGTGGGCAACCAAAGATCCACAATAACCTGAATATTGCGCCCATCACCAACCCGCCATCTAATACCCGACTTCAAAATTTTCCGCCCTTGTAAAATGCCCTTCCAACCCCAAGAAGTTCCACGTCCCACTGATGCCTCAAGGAAAGATGATGTAGGATAATACTTAGCTTTAAGTACTTTAGCCAACAGAGACTCCGGAGCACAGATCAATCTCCATCCAATCTTAGCCAACATTGCTAAATTAAACTCAATAATGTCCTTAAAGCCAAGACCCCCAGAGATCTTCCTTTGCGCCACCTTTTTCCAAGCAAGCCAATGAACACCTTTTTTCGTCTTCTGATCCCTCCACCAAAAATGCGCTATAGTTTGCTCTATTTCCTTTGCCAATTGAATAGGCAGTTGAAAACAGGACATAGTATAAATAGGTAAAGCCGCCGCAACATTTTTAATTAGCACCTCCTTACCTGCGACCGATAAAAATTGTTCCGCCCAGCCATTAATTCGTTCATCCAATTTATTCCGAACTTCTTCAAACACCTTTTTCTTCGACGCTCCAAAATCAGCTTGTATACCTAAATATTTCCCAAATCCTTCCTGATGTTTAATCCCCAAAATCTGGGGTAGAGTAGATTTCAGCCCCGTTAAACACCCCACACTAAAATGTACCGAGCTCTTATCTAGATTAATGAATTGTCCGGAGCCCTCAGCATACCGTTGGAGCAAATATTTCACATTATACGCCTCATTCTCCGTAGCTCGACAAAATAAAACTGAATCATCAGCAAAAAAAACATGTGACAAAGGCTCAGCCGAAGGAGTTACTGCCATACCTCGAATGCAACCCCTCCTCTCATCATTATGGATTAGAGAGGAAAAACCTTCGGCACATATAAGGAATAAAAAAGGTGATAATGGGTCACCTTGCCGAATGCCTCTCCTAGGCGTTATATAACCTGTTATCTCTCCATTCATCACCACGCTATAAGACACAGTTTGAACACACTCCATCACCCAGTTGCAAAACACATCTCCAAAACCCAACTTATGCATCATAGCATTCAAAAAAGACCATTCAACCCAATCGTAGGCTTTTGCCATATCCAGTTTGAGCGCCATAAAATCCAAACCCTCCTCATTCTCATGTTGCATAGAGTGTAGAAGTTCATGTACTACTAAAATATTATCAGAAATTTGCCTTCCAGCCACAAACGCTGATTGATTAGGACTGATAACTTTAGGGAGAACCTTTTTAGTCTATTCGTAAGTACTTTAGAAATTACTTTATACACCACATTGCACAGCGAAATCGACCGAAAATGAGACATCTTCGTGGGATGATCCACTTTAGGAATAAGCACAATATTAGTGTGATTCAAATCCTTCAACATTCTGCCTGAACAAAAAAAAGATTTCACCATACCAATAACAACGCCCCCAACCGTCTCCCAATGATGTTGATAAAAACCTGCATTGAAACCGTCCGGACCCGGTGATTTTGTTGGATGCATTTGATAAACAGCTGTTTCGATCTCCACATCAGTCACTGGGCCACAAAGTAGACAATTATCCCGCTCGTCCACCCTAATCGGTACGCAATGTAGGATCTCACCGAAAGTGGTGGGTGTATCCATGGTGAATAGAGTTGAAACATACTCAACGGCAATACCATGGATTCTACTCCTATCCGTACACCAAACCCCATTCTCTTCTTCCAGTCCTCGGATGGTATTCCGTCTTCGTCGCTTCAAGGTTTAAGCATGAAAGAACCGAGTGTTTTTATCCCCCTCACGCAACCATTGCACTCTTGACTTCGTACGCCAATAAATTTCTTCCCTTTTAATGGCTCGTGAAAGTTCCTCTTCCAAACCACGAATTTTAAAACCATCAAACACCGGTTGTTGTACGCCTCACGAAGAACTGCCTTTAACTTACAAATTTCCTTTTGTTTATTCTGTGCCTCTTTTTTCTGCCATGTCAATAGCCCATACCTAACTCGTCGAAGACTATGCAAAATGTTAAGAGCATGGGATCCACCGTAAGTAGTCCCCCAGCAAGCCCTCACAATCTCATCACATTTAGGATCCAAATTCCAACGTCGATCATACATAAAACGTTTCGTGCGTCTAGGTTGGTCCACCTCCGTAGACAACACGAGCATGGCATGATCCGATCCCTCCAACACCACATGTTTCACCACGGTTTGCTGATAAGACTGAATCCAATCATGAGTGGCCAACGCGCGATCCAATCGTTCCTGAATAAACCCCTCCTCCCTTCTATTACGCCATGTATACGGATACCCTACAAAACCCAAGTCTAGCAACTTTGTTTGAGCCACAAAAGTCCGAAAGGTTCTCATACTTGACACAGTTCTTCCATTCCCCCCAATCTTCTCAGATTCTAATAGTAAATCATTAAAATCCCCCATTACTAGACATGGCTCCCCAAGGCTTGCTAACCGTGTCCTTAATACCTCAAACTGTTGTGCCCGAGTGCATGCAACCGTACTCGCATACACAACCACCAATCGCCACCTCAAATTCCTTACCCCATCCGCAATTAAAACTTCAATGAAGAACTCCCCATATTTTACCAAAACCACATCCTTCGCATCCTTCCAAAACACACATAAACCACCAGCAATCCCCCTAGGCTCAATAGCATGCATACACGACATGCCGAGCCTTCGCTTTAGAAAACGGAACCGCTGACTATTATTCTTAGTTTCTAATAAAGCCACTACCTCGGGAGAGTGGAGCCAATTCTGCTCCATAAGATTGGCAATTGTCAGGTCCCTCCCAATACCCTGACAGTTCCAACATATGAGTTTCATTGCGATCGCGGAGACCCCACGCAGGTAGCCTCCGCTTGGTCCAGAATAGACCGTTGTATCTTGTGCCCACGAGTGAAACCATCATCCAAAACCACCAAATCATCTTCCTCATCCTCACGGCCCCTTTTTCTCCTTTCCTTAGAAACAGCCTCAATGATGGGAAAGAGATTGAACGGGTCCGAGTCTTGTGAAGCAATATATTGGCCAACAGCCCCCTCAATACCAGACATTCCAGGTGCCTAGGCAAGCCCCTCTTCAACCACTTCCATGATTGGGATATTTAGATCAATAACCTTACTTTGTTGCAGCGTTGACGGATTCTCACTAGGACCCGCCCCCATTTCCAGATGAAAGAACAACTCTATTTGCCCCGCACCCGGAGCAACACACCCTCCTGGACCAATAAGCCCAGCATCAAAGGCTTTCTCCCGCTCAAGCCGTTGTCTCTCCTTCTCCTCGACATCCATCGCACGATGTCCACTTGACTTCCCCCCAATTGACCTATCCAGATATCGATCAGTAGATGAAGAGGAAGATACACTCCTCCCCCTTTGTCCCCGCTGTCCACCTCTTTTTAACCTAAGGCAATTTCCTCTCAAATCATAGTCAGCGTCAAGGCCCTTGAACGCTACTAATTCCCCCACCTCAACTTCGGAAACCCCATCGCCCATTCGTTCCTCTTTACACCATCGAGTGACATGGCCCACCTTACCACAGATGAGACAATAGCTAGGGAGCCCCTCATACCGAAAATCCACCCACACTATTTCATCATCAGGGAAAACAACCTTTGTTCCCCGCATAAGCGATTCCCTCACATCAAAAGTAATTTTCACACGTAGAAATCTCCCAATACAATCCCTACCATCATCCCTATCCACCTTGACAACAGTACCAAGCACCCCTCCAATTGCCCGCGCCACAGCTTCCGTCATATTAAGCGGTGAGACATTATGAAACTGCACCCACATTGTTACCAAATGCAATAGATCATTCCACCGCCCATGCTTAGCCCCATCCGCAACTAGCACCAGATCCTCCCGGAACAACCATGGCGTTTCTGACTCTAACACACGGTACATGTCTCGCCGACCCACAAACCTAGCCATGAAACGTGCCCCACCCAAAGCCCTAATGGAAACACCCTCTCTTCCTCGCCACAAACTCGTAAACTGGTCGACAAAAGCAGTATCATTGATAGGTTTCACTGTGAAGACCTCCGCAACAACACTGTAGTGAAACCCTAATAATGCACCTTCCACATCCTTCTTCCCAATCTTTACCCCACCCTTCTCCCTTTCCGAAAGAGACAAACTGCTGTCAAACTTCGTGACCAAACCCTCCATGCTCTGCAATCTGATCTACACCGAACGCTGTTAACCACACCAGAGCCCGTCGCCGATCTTTGAGTGCACTTCAGTCACACCGCACAGCAACCTGCTAATCAGTCACAGTCTTCCAATGTTGTTTAACGTAAAACCCTACCACACGCCGCCGCAGTCTAGGGTTTTCACACGAAATTGTTTCTTCCGACTTTCGCGGACAAAAACCTCCTTACGAGGCACTGGTGCTGATTAATATCATTTTGGGATCTAACAACATTTTACTTATGATTTTGAGGGATTTTATTTATTTTTACAATTTCAGGAGTATTCAAAAACAATTTTAAATGAGGGCATAGTTTGGTTCGGCCCAATTCATCCATAAGGCCATCTCCAACCGATGGTTGGCCAGATGGCTCCTTCTAAGATTTTCTAAGATATTAATATTTTAATGAACAGTACATGGTCATATTTACCTCCGTCTCCAACCGATGGCCAAAGAGCCAGAGGGCTCGTTTTAACCTTGTAGTTTTTAAATAATAAATTATGTTTGACCCTCGGTTTGGCCAAACATAATTTATTATTTAAAAACTACAACTTAAATGTTTAAGTTTCATGTTGTTAAATGTTTTTTTATGTTGTATAATTTTTATGTTGGTTAATGTTATTTAATACTGTTTCATATTGTTTAATGTTGTTTCATGTTACTTAATTTAATTTAATGTTGTATAATGGCTTAGGAAGTTATAGGAAAAAAATAGAATTAAAAAAAAATATGAAACAAATTTTGTGAAATAAAAGTTATAGGAAAAAAATAGAATTTAAAATAAAATAAAACAAATTTTGTGAAATATAAGTTATAGGAAGAAATGGAATTTAAAAAAAATATGAAACAAATTTTGTAAAATAAAAGTTATAGGAAAAAAATAGAATTTAAAAAAAATATGAAAAATAAAAGTTATAGGAAAAATTTTGTAAATAAAAAATAATAATAAAACTGTAAAAAAAAAATTCAAAGCATTTCTGTCGGTTATAACCGACATGAATACATTCATATTATTTAGTATGAATGTATTCCTGTCAATTAATCGACAGGAAATCCGACACATTTAAAAAAAATCTGGCCAGCCCGGGGCTGGTTGGCTAGAAGTGGCCAGCCCTCTAGCCCTCTCCGATTTCGTGGGGCCCTCTCAGATTCCACAGCCATTTGGCCTGGCCCTCGGTTGGAGACGGTTTTTTATACACCCCGACCGAGATCAAGGTATGATGGCCGTCACGTGAGAGTGACGTAGTCATGTGCATAGTGCGGAAGAAATAAGGATAGGAAATATATGTGTTTGTACAATACTTGACCAACCCCAAAACTACTAAGCACCGGTCAACATTATACCGCCAAGGATCCACAAGAGTCTTCCTCCAACCAGGAGGTCAATCACAACGCGACACATATCAACATCAGAGGCCAATCATAATGCGACATGTGTCGACATCAGATGTTAATTACAGCACGACACGTGTCAATGTCAAAATGAAACTAGAAACTCTCTTCTATAAATAGAGATCATTCTCTCACAAGATTTCTTAATGTCATTTGTACTAAATCATTCACTTGTACTCACTAAAGGAGAGCTTGAACCTATGTACTTGTGTAAACCCTTCACAATTAATGAGAACTCTTCTACTCCGTGGACGTAGCAAATCTGGGTGAACCACGTACATCTTGTGTTTGCTTCCCTGTCTCTATCCATTTACATACTTATCCACACTAGTGACCGGAGCAATCTAGCGAATGTCACAAAATTAACATTTTCTGTTGTACCAAAGTCCCCACTGATTTTGTGCATCAACAATATGAATAAATAACAACCGAAAGTTACTAATGTGCACTCATAAACCAGAAGTGCTAAGAGTGAAATACAAGTGTAAGTACACCTAATCAGAGCGTAGAAAGTCTAGGTGCAATCCAGTAGGACAAGTACTAGTCATACAGTACCATAAGATGTCCTACAATTATTTTAATATGTCAGAACCACCGAAATCCTCGTACGCCACCAACAGCAAGCTTACCTAAAACCTAAAGGGGCACAAAACAGAAAACATGAGTGGGCAAAAAACAAATGTTTAACAAAACCATTTCATTTCTCAAAGGTTCTAACCCCTCGCTGTAAAACATGTATAATTTTCCCAGAGATAGAATATAGACAATGCATAAATGTATATGTAATTATCTCAATTCAAATCATGCTTCACATATTCATAATCATAAGTATGTCATGCCAAGATATAACAGAATAGGTAATTCAAGTGAGAATAAATTCAAGGAAAGTAACATATTGGCCGAAATACCTGTAGAAATCTGTACGGCTGAATTCATAGCTCAATAGTCAATCTAGTCGGAGTCACTAATATGACCTATACGACATTACACTATACACGAGTCAGAACCAATGAAAGGTCTGTACGACAAGACTGGGTGTAATATAATTATGCTCAATACTACTCTCTCATGATAGCTAGGCAATAAGTGGCTAGTCATCTACGAGTCGGAACCACCTATGATGGTCTGTACAACAAGACTGTGCACCTAAATTGGATCCAATATGAGCATATGGTGCGGGAGGTGACATTATATACAGGCATGTGCCATATCTCTGGCTAAATCATAATCACCTTAAGTGCAGGTTTATGAGCTCAATGTTTCTTAATCACATATCACATCATCGATGATTCATACAACCAAACATAACTCACCTGGTACTTACCTAAGCATCTATAGCACCATAATTATATATTATGCATCATATACTATAGCAAATACAAAATATAAATCTATATGCATGACATTCAAGACATACTTTCATTTAAATGCATTTTCTGGGAAAATATCAAGTATATAAGTATATACTAAAAAAAAAAAGCCCATTCACTAGTATGTCAAAGGGTGGTAGGCCCCGAGTCGCCCTTGACTGCGCTCGTCCTCGAGATAAGTCTCACCTATATGCGAATTAACTGAATAAGCGTTAATTTAAAGCACATAACCAAGATTAGCTAATAACTTCTCATACATTGCTCAAATGGGATGTTTGAATATACCAACGTGATCTACACAACTCCACGAACATCTTCATATTTTTAGAAAAAATTTCCGACCACCCACGTGCCCCCACGCGCCGGCCAAGGCACGACCAGACGCTCCGCCCACGCGTGGGCACGTGCCAGGCACACTGACGGTAACCCTAACGGCGTTAGGGAATATTCGGTTAAAAAGTAGCATATACCGTTAAAACTAACCTAACGCCGTTAGAATATTCCGTCAAGTTTGACAGAATATTCCGTCGCTCCTTCCTTGGTTCTCCGGACCATCGTTGTCGCCGGAAAAACTGGAAAATTTATAACCTTAATATCTCAGTCGTTTTTCACCCAAACTTCATGAAACTTAACTCAATTTAAAGCTCTTAACTTGTAAAACATCCTCATACCTGTTTAATGCTCCAAAAACGACGGAACTCGTCGGAAAATCCCTCGATAATCCAGCTAAACCTGCAACTCGTCGAAACTAGGTCTCCCGACGTCCAATTTGCTTGGTTTTTCTTCTCCGAGCTTCGTGAAGACGATCCAAAGCTTCCTATAACCTTAGAATCTTCCAAAAACTCCACATTTACGTGTGCATGAATAGTGCATCAAATCTGGGGTTCTTGGTTCTATGGTTTCCGAAGGGTTTAAGTTTAACCAAATGTATGGTTGGATTCCTGGGCTTGCTAGGAGTTCAAAATCACCTTTCAAACCTTCAATACGTGCCTTGAATCCTTGATCCAAGTTTTGTCTGTACACTGTACGGAATTTGCAGAAATGCGAAAGAAGGGAGAGAGAGATATCTGAGTATGCACGTGTCGTGTGTGTGTGGTCCTAGTTGGGTCACCAATAGCACAAAACCTTAAGTCTTTAAATTCTAATTGGTCCCAGAATATTAAGGACTTAATGAATTGGTCCAAATCCAAAGTTTAAACCACACAACATTACAAACGTTCAAGGGCATACTTGACATTTCATACCTAAAAATATACTATTTCGGGACGGGTTGTGACAGTTTTCGGGCTATTTTCGACCATTTGGCCCTCTGGACCTTTCGGTTGGAGATAGCCTAAAATCGCCAATCGAACAGAAACTATATACTCTATCCGATTTGGTTTTGAATTGGAATAGAAATCGTGAACTGAACCTAGTTGAACCGGTTTCTTTTCCGTCAAATTCTCGAGACTTCAGGTTATTTGAAATCTTGAATTTTTCTATTTTCTTACAGGTTTGAAGGACAAAATTATTGTGAATTTTTGTTTGTTTGGAGAATTATTGTTTATTTTTTGCTCCAATTCAAGTTTTTTTTTTTTTTTTTTTTTTTTTTTTTTTAACAAATGATATAATCTACATTACAAGGTAGGGTAGTGGGCTAAACCTCACAATGGTATATAAATTGTTTGATCACTCTAATGGAGCTTTAGCGAACTGGAACAAATGGAGAAGTCTCTCAAATTGCTCTCTAACTCATGAACTCACAATTTGACTCCTAAGACTCCCAAATCTACATGGTGACCTCCACTGCAAAACCAAATTAGAGAATACTCTCTAAACTAATGGTGACGGCACACACTACTGAACTAACCCTAAGGTCTTATTTATAGATCATAAGACATAGGTTTACATTGGAATCCTAATGAGAAGTAAAATTCAAATCCTAGTAGGTAAGGAAATCAAATCCTTGTCTTAATCAAATTGTAAATAACGGAAATTCTCAACCAAGTAAAGAATCGAACCAAGAAGTAAAAAACTCAAAATAGGACACATAACTAACCTAAATAGAAAAGCAAAATGAAACAGGAAACGCATGTTGCAACATTTTGCTCGTACCCGACTGGTCAGCTACCATCGATAACTGGTTGCCTGCTACCAAAAACTTCAGGTGATGCTTCTTTGCTTCTCCTGATCCTTGGTCACTTCCAGATTCATATCCAAACTCTAATTTTGAGCCATAAATCACAACATATTGTCATTGCTCTATCTCGGCTTCCAAATAATTTCATTATTAGAACTATGATATTGGCCATATGAACTCCTATTCACTAAAAGAAATTAGAGCACAACTTCTTACTGCTAAGAAAAAGGCTGAAACGATGGCACATAGCTTGAGTTTTAATTTGGAAGCTATTTATGTAAAATGAGATCATCTTCAACCGAGCCAGCCAAAGAGTCATAAGTCATAAACTAGCTAAATGGCCAGCGGGCTGGCCAAAGAAAGCCAGCCAGCCAGCTTAACAGTAACATGACGTCAATGCAATTTCGATTAATGGGGATTTGGGCCTTTGGTACTGGAAGGTCTGTTGAGCAAATAGAACTTGGAGTTTAAATATTTTTTTTTTTTAACAAAATGTAAAAAAGAAAATTAAAAATTCTAATTGGGCCTGTGGTACTGGAAGGTCTGTTGAGCAAATAGGACTTGATCAAGATAATGCAACTTCGATTACTGGTGGTTTGGGTAGTTCAGGTTTTAAGAAGTTGTATTTCAATTAAATTGTGATATTTGAATTAATGTCTAAGTTGGTTAACATGTAATTAAAATTAAAATATTTAATAACATGAAATTGAACCACATTTAACAAATATGTTAGTTTAATTCAATTAACTAATAAAATTAAAAAACAAACTTTAAATAATAAACTATTAAGGGGGCTAAAAATAACCCCCTTCGGTTGGAGATGGTATATAAATATGGTGTGACACTATTCATTAAAAAATAATTTCTTACAAAACTATAATTTGGATGGAGGCTAAACATTACCCTTTTGGTTGGGGATGGCCTGAGCTCCTCCATATCCTTTGTTTGTCAAACTAGTTCTTCGAAGGTGGGTTTTGTCAACCTGTTTTTTTTTTTTTTTCTTTCCACTAAACCCCTGTTTTAATCCCTATTTTGCACAAATTGATAGGTATACGTATGGAGGCATATCATTTTCAAACTTAAGATGATGAAAGCATACGATCATCTGGAATGGGATTTCCTATTTCAAGTCATGAGTTAGTTTGGTTTCTTTTTTTATTAATTTTTTTTTATTCCAGTGATAGCTTTAGTAAGTTATATGTTAGATTAGCCACCGATGAAGTTTGAACCTACACCGTCATGTAAGGGCACAACACATTTCCAGCACTTACATTTTACTCACAGAAAGTTATTTGAAATAAAAAGTTTCCTGTCTTGGTCAATAGATCATGATTTCTTTACTTTATAAGTCACAAGAGGACTTTGTCAAGGTTTGGAACCCGAAGACTCATTGTTATTTAGAATTACTTTGCCCAATCAAGGTAGTTAAGAATGGAAATTTCCAAATCCCCTTTTTACAGTCCAAACCCTCTTTTTAATTCCTCGTCTAAATGGGCCCTAAATTCTTCTTAAGTTTTTATTAGCAGCTCATTACAGATGCTTATGTGCGCAAACATACTTCAGAAAATTAATCTAGTTCAATCTCCAGCAATTAGGTTTTGGGGCATATTTTAATGGCTTAGACGGAACCACGTTGAGAGATTTTAGTGCATACTTGCTTCTTACCATACTCTTACACATGTGGCAATTGGCCTTTAGTTTATTACTTATGAGCACGAGTTAATAGCTAAATGGACGTACGTATAAACAAAAACAAAAAAAATCCTCTTATCCATACTCGTTCTTGTGTGATAAGGTTTTGAGTTATGGGTCATGACAGATAATATAAACTTTAACAGGTTATAATTGATAATCTAAATTCTTTTGATCTTAATATCAAGAAAACCTAAAGTAACGTAGGCCATAAAGAATTTGATAATGAAGAAAAGGCTTTCTTGTATATTTATGTGTATCTGTACAACTTGTTTACAATACTTATATAGGAATACATTTAGTCTAAAAGAAGTAAACTAGCAGACAAATAGCTAAACTTTAAGACCTAATTACAGTGATTACAGTTTGATTTATTCTCTAATATTTGATCCACAAATCAAGCTTTGATTGACGTTGACTTTGATTTCTAACACACCCCCTCAAGTTGGAATGTGGATGTCCAAGGTTCCTAACTTGCGAATGAGAGTATGAAATAATGGACTGCTGAGTGGCTTAGTGAATATGTTTGCAATATGTTGAGCTGAAGCATGAGATGTCTTGATTAAACCTGACTGTATTTTTTCTCGTATAGTGTGGCAATCAATTTCGATGTGTTTCGTGCATTCATGGAACACGGGGTTGGTTGCGATGTGCAAAGCAGCCTGATTGTCGCAATATAAGAGACATGGTTGTAAATGTGTTACACACATGTCTTGCAAAAGATATTTCAGCCACACTAATTCACAAGTAAGAGATGCCATTGATCTGTATTCTGGTTTTGCTGAGGAACGTGACACAATGGGTTGTTTCTTGGTTTTCCAAGATATTGGTGCACCTCCAAGAAAGACGCAAAAGCTGGTAACTGATTGCTTGGTTGTTAGGCAACTTGCCGAATATGCGTCACAGTATCCTTTCAATTGTAGCTTACCATGTGCTGGGAATAAAACACCTTGGCCTGGTGCTTTCTTCAAATAACGTAAGACACGATCCGCTGCCTCAAGGTGGGGTTTCTTTGGTTGTTGCATAAATTGGCTTAGAACATGAACCGAGAAGGTGATGTCCGGCCTTGTGATTATAAGGTATATGAGGCGACCAACAAGGCATCTGTATTGTGGTGGGTTTTTTAGTAGTTCACCATCTGAAGGTGTAAGCCTCAAATGTTGCTCCATTGGACAATTAGTTGGTTTTGCCCCAATCATACCTGTATCTTCAAGTATATCCAAAGTATATTTACGCTGGGAAATAACAATACCTTATTTCGAACGGGCAACCTCAACCCCAAGAAAATACTTGAGATGCTCTAAGTCCTTAATCCGAAAATTATTATGTAAAAAGCTTTTAAACTTATCAATGGCAGTGTTGTCGTTTCCTGTGATAATCATATCATCGACATAAAGTAACACTACTGTAAATGAATTGCCTCGTTGAGAAATCCCGTCCCCATATTTCACTATTTAAAATTACGTATTTCATATTATTATTATTATTGACGTGTTTTTATTTGCGGAGCATAAATTTATTTCAGTAAAATGACGAAAACACCCTTAATGGACTAAACAAAATTTTCGAGGACGTATTTGATTTGGATGTAGTTTCCTACTTTTCTTTATGTATTTGGATAATACTCATCAATACAAGCGTGTGAGCGTAAACGGAACGTAATTTAGAGCTATAACGAAGAAATTATTAACGTTTAAAGTTGGGGGCATTTTAGTAAATTTAACCTTCATATCTAGAAGGCTCCAGCAAAATTTGGAGTAGTGAGGAAGTGACACGTACACGGTTGATATGAAAAGAAAAGAAGAGAAAGGAGAAAAGGAAAGGATGCATAAGAAAAGGGAATAGGATTGAAAGGAAAGAAAGAGAAAAGAAGGGAACTCGTGTCCTACCAGACTCGACCCAACACAGCGCGATTTTTTCAGACGCCATTCACGGCGTTTCACAGCGAATCACCACCATCCATCACTTGGAAATAACTTCCTAGCCTTCCCTCTACCAATTCCACCTCAAAATTCATACAATTTGGCTTTGGATTCGCGGGAAATGAACCGATGGGTACGATGGTGTCTAGACAGCGATCCGCCATTTCTGAAGTCCACTCCATTGATTACCACCACCAATATACTCCAAACAACCTTAGAAATAAAGCCCAAGTAGTAGTGGAGGCGTCGGAGCACGTATGGAGGTCGAATCGAAGCACACCCAATTCTAGGGTTCAGGTGGTTCATGGGCAATTTCAGGCGTTTGTCAACTGAATTGGACTTCAGCCCAGGTATGAAACTTACTCCACTCATCAAGATCTTCCTTATGGTGTAATTCGGTAATTTTTAGAATTAGTTGAATTTTCTGGTGAGTTGGGGTGGCTGGCTGCCGCGTGACAGCGACACATGGCCTGAGACCCACGGGACCATCCTAGGCTAATTTTGATGCCTCAATTCCATATTTGACATCTGTTTAGTGAAATTCTGATGTTTTAGTATAGTTTCGTAGTTGATTGCCTATTCGGCCGCCATTTGATTATTAAATAAATTGAAGATCCGACCATTTGATCGGCACCAAATTTTAATACATAATAGTACGTAATATTTAAAGACATTAAGGACTCACAGATCGGGAGTCTGACGTATGGATCTTCCCGAATTGGATTTCTAAGTTTGTAAAATCAAACATTAACCGCCACTTGAATTTGCGATTGGCGAAGATCCGACCGTTAGATCGTTCCAAAATTTTAGGATATTGTTCTAGAAGAATATTGAGACTTTGAGAAGTTACGAATCAGAAAACTGATATGCGAATCTTCCGGTTTCGATATCTAGGGTTGTGGACCCTACTTTTGACCTTGATCGACAGTTGGCTTTTCAGTCAACTAGCCCAAGTTCTTCTAGCATGTCATTAAGCTTATAGCGTTGTTAAGATTTCATGGAGCTTATTGGGCTCAGCATGATGATGTGTCTCCCTCGATTGACATGCACCTCGATTTACGCATTGATGGCATCGCATTATGATATGCTTGTTTATTTTATGTGATTTGACTTGTGTATTGAACTTGTTGTGGAGTGTGGTTGATTTGTATGTTTGGCATGATGTGATGAAATGTAAGGGCTAGGAGTGGACCATTAACCCATTGTCATGAGGTTTGTTGCTTCGAGACTTGTTTCACATATCGTATCATTATTTCATTTCTCGTTTCATTAAGCCGTTCTAATTGTGTACCTTGTGCTTTGTTCCATTTCTTGGTTTGTTGAGCTTTGTATTTTGAGTACTTGTTTCATGTCTTGTTCTTCGAGCGTTGCTATATTTCTTGGACTTTCACTCGTTTTCGTTGAATGATCCGGAACTGAGTTTTCATTGGGGTTTTGTTAAGTGGTTTGGTTCCCTGCTCCGTCTGGATTCCGTTGAGTGGTCCGGAATCCCTCGTGATCCGTAATTTCATTGAGTAATCCGGAATCGTATCCAGCTTGGATTTCATTGAGTGTTTCGATATGCATTGTACTCCGCAATTTTGTTGAGTGGTTCAGAATCGTATCCATTGGGATTCCGTTGAGTGGTCTGGAATTGTATCCTAGTTTGGATTCCGTTAAGTGCTCTAGAATTCCCTTTGGTGTCTTGATTCCGTTGAGTGGTTTGAAACCCGATGTTGATGGATTTCATTGAGTGGTCCGAAATTGCATCATTTGACTTGTTGGTTCCTTGGATTTGATTTCAGCTTCATAGATGTAGGCTTCAGCCAAACTGTGTCGCTCTAGCCTTGCATTTCGGTGTAATGTATGCATTATTGATTGATGTGATTGTGGAATGATGTTGGTTATGATTGTTGTAATTATAATTAGACTCGTTGACCATTGTGACTAGAGAATATTATTGTGCTTCGTCGAATGTTCCTTAAGTTGCTGGATGCCCTGAATCCTGGTATTATGTTGAGACATAGTGGTTTATGTGATGAATATTCTAGTATAGTGAATGATGAACTACGAATGGTTTGATCCTTATTTAAGGTACATAGGTAGTCTAACAAGGAGGTTAGATGTTGCCATAATGTATACGAAAAATTACTACGTAATTGGATCGTGATAGTGTGTAAGGTCCATATCCTAGAGGAGGGGTAGGATAGAAGTACGGGCAATTGGTGACGTCACGCGTCGATCCTGGACGTATGTCAGGATCAAGGCGTGACACTCGTACCTTGGTAAATAAGGAATAGCCAACTTTGGATTGTTGGAATCTAGCTCTTTTGATGGCTGTGGAGAATTTGGAGAACTAGTTACGCGATGCTTGTTTTAAACCGTATAACGACTTCCGAAGTCGACAAACCATCTTCATCCAAATTGCCATGGAGGAAGGCATTTTAGACGTCGAGTTGATGCAAGGACCAATGTCGGACAGCAGCAATCGCAAGTAAGCATTTGAGAATGACCAATTTAGCAACAGTTGAAAAGGTTTCGGTATAGTCGAGACCTTTCGTTTGTGTATAACCCTTGGTGACGAGGCGGGCTTTATTTTTTTAAATCCTGTCGTCGGAGTGGTATTTAATTTTGTAGACCCATTTGCTCCTAATAGCTCGTTTTCCTGGTGGTAGGGGGCATAAAACCCATGTTTTGTTTTGTTTAAGAGCTGTCAATTCTGCTTGCATAGCTTCCTCAATTTGGGTCTGAATCAGCCTGTGCAAAGGATTTTGGTTTGTTATGGGCATAAAGACTAGCGATAAAACAATATAGAGAAGTAGACAAATGATCATAGGAAACAAAATTGGATAAAGTATGATGCGTACCTCGACCAGAAGATGACGACCTGAAGGGAAGCACAACGACGTTGGAGCATTGGTAATCTTAGAGGTATAGTGGTGGGTGGCATTTACGTTGACCCCGTCGTGGAACGATATGTGGTGTGGCCACTGGTGATGGCATGTGTGTGTTGATTGTAGTGTGTATAGGTTCAATGGATGGTAGTTGTGGAGAGGGTAGCAAAGGCAGGGTAGATGTGGTATTATTTACTGAAGATGAAGTAGGTGGGCTAGATGGTCTGTCATAGGATTGGTTAGGCTGAGTGTCGGCTGATGTTGTAACAGTTGGTGAGGAAGGTATTAGCGCTAGGTCTATGTTTGAGATGTTTGTGTTTATGGGTTGATGTGTGACATCTGGTAAAGGCAAGGGTATGGCAGAGGAGTCGTGGTAGTCAGTTTGTGTGTCTCGTGGCTGGGTAGAAAATGGAAAACATTGTTTCATGGAATGTGACATCACGACTGGAAAAGAATGTTTTGGTAGAGAGGTCATATAGGCGGTATGCTATTTGACCAAGAAGGTAGCCCACAAAAATACATCTACGTGCCCTTGGATCAAATTTGTGTGAGGGTTTAGTGTTGGTGGCGTAACACAAGCAGCCAAAGACTTTCATGTGGTTGTAATGGGGTGTAGTGTTATAGAGCTTTTCATATGGTGTGCTTTTGGAGAGGACAAGTGTGGGTAATCTATTTATTATATAAGCAGCAGTAAAAATGCTTTCCCCCCAAAAGGTAAATGGTAAGTGAGCTTGGAATCTTAGAGCATGAGCAACGTTTAAGAGATGACGATGTTTGCGCTCGACGACTCCGTTTTGTTGTGGTGTTGCTGGGCAAGAATGTTAGAAAATAATTCCCAAATCATTAAAAAAATGACGCATTGAAAGAATCTCACTCCCATTGTCTACCCTGACTTGTTTAATGTTGCATTGGAATTGTGTTTTAACAAAGGCTATAAAGGATTTTAGTAAGTTTTGTGTTTCAGATTTAAGGGCCATAAGATGCACCCAAGTGTAGCGGGAGAAATCATCCACAATAGTTAAAAAATAACGAGCATCAGAATGTGAATGAGTGCGATGGGGACCCCAAATGTCACAATGTATGAGATCAAAAGGTGCATGTTTTGAAATTGAACTTAAATTTAAAGGTAAATGAGTTTGTTTTGCCATCGGGAAAATTTCACAATGCTTATTAGGATGAAAGGAAACATTGGGAATTGGTCTAGATAAACATTGTAATGGTGTAGTAGAGGGATGTCTTAGGCGGTAGTGCCATAAATCTTGAGTGGTGGAGACAACGTTGGTTCGAATTTCTGATGGTGGTTTGATGGTTGTGTGTTTGGATAGATAATAGAGACCGTTATTCTCCTTCCCCAGGCCAATCACCTTCATCGTTTTTAGGTCTTGTAAGATACAAACATTAGGATGGAAAATGACAATACAACGTAAGTCACGAGTAATTTTACCGACTGAGAATAAGTTGACCCGAAAGGAAGGTACATGAAAGACATCTGTGAAGTGGGGAAAGTTTTGGTGTGAATTTTCTGCAGTGGTGGGTTTGGCACCGTGAACATTGTTGGCTGTGGTACGCTTGTTCTTGTTTGGTGGCTTGACTGCCTTGCCATGGAACTTGAGCCTTGGTGGAAAACCGATAATGTAGAAGCAGTTATCAACTGTGTGTGTATCACCTTCACAGTATGTGCAAAGAAAGGATTTCCTGTTGTCTTGTGATTTTGCCGGCATCTTTTTTCTTGTGTTCTTTGTGCCCTTTGTCACGTTCATGGCATGAATAGTTGCGTCACGAGCATCACCAAGTTGCTGCTGTTTTTCTTCTTGGAGTATAAGTGAGTAGATTTTTCTGATATTCGGAAGTGGCTGCATCAAAAGGATTCGTCCACGAATAGCAGAATATGTGTCATTCAATCCCATAAGGAACTAGAGGATTTGTTCCTGCTCTTCCCTTTTAGCAATCTTCTTCAACCCTTCAAAATTACATGAAGGTGGAAGGTTGTACGATCCCAGTTCGTCCCAAAAGGACTTAAGTGTTGTGTATTAAACTGCTATAAACTGTTGTTGTTGACGATGTTCAACGATCCCTCGTTTGAGTTCAAAAATACGGGAAAGATTAACTTGTGAGACCCGATCTTTAAGTTCTGACCAGACCTCAACGGCTGTATTGGAAAAGATCACAATATTGGTCATGGTTGGGCTAACTAAGTTTTGGATCCATGATTTCACGATTTAATTGCATCTTCTCCAAGCTCCATATTTGGGATCATCCTTCAACGGCGCTTTGATTGAGCCGTCAACAAAGCCGAGTTTGTTCTTGACCTCAAGAGAAATCACCATGGCACGACTCCACGTCGCGTAGTTGTCACCCTCCAAGAGTTAAGTGACAAAAGAGTGCCCATTATGGTCTGAGTGGTGAATATAATAGGGATCATTGAAATCCATAACCTTTGTAGGTGAGGTGATGGTGGTTGACTTCTTTGTTGGAGTTTCAGACATAGTGATCGATGATATAGGCGGAAGCAAAAGTGAGCAATATAAGGCACTAAGATTGCGCTCTTGTACCATAAAGAATTTGATATGAAGAAAAAGCTTTCTTGTATATTTATGTGTATCTGTACAACTTGTTTACAATACTTATATAGGAATACATTTAGGGCACGTTTGTTTGACAGGATTCGCTGGGACTGGACTGGACTAGACTATAGTCCGGTGTTTGGTGGGCACCGGGATTAGCTTTAATGAGCTTAGGTGAGATTCGCTAGGACTAAGGGGGGGCTTAGCCGTTCTTCACGAGGGATCCCAATTTCGGGCGGACTCGTAAGCCAGAGAAACCATCGATAGATTTTCTGCGTCTTCCCACATCCCACATCCCACATCGTCCTCATCTCTGCGTCTGCCCTCGTCGTCGTCCTTGCCGTGCTCCCACATCGTCCTCACGCTCATCGTCGTCCTTACAGCATCTGGTTGCTGTCATCTGCCTCAAGTTGGTAAGCTTCGAATCTTGGATTTTTTTCGTCGATTTGTGTGGATTTGTTTGTGATATTAACTGAGGTTTATTTGATTTTGTTGTTTTGGGTTTGAGAAATTCATAATATACAAGTGGATTTGCAATTGAACAAATTAGGGTTTTGATATTTAGGTGAAATTGAGATTAGAATTTGGGGTTTTCATAAGATGAAATTGAGATTAGTCTCAGGTGTGTGCTCTCTGTGTGTGTGTTTGTGTGTACTGTGTGTAATTTGTCTGTGTGTTTGTGTGTGTGTGTGAGTGTGTTTGTGTGTGTGTGTGTGTGTGTGTAATCTGTGTGTAACCTGTGTAATATCTGTGTGTGTGTGTGAGTTGTGTGTGTAAAATGTGTGTGTAATCTATCCGTGTGTGTGTGTGTAACCTATGTAATCTGTGTGTGTGTGTGTGTGTGAGTTGTGTGTGTAACCTGTGTGTGAGTTGTGTGTGTAAAATGTGTGTGTAATATGTCCGTGTGTGTGTGTGTGTAATCTGTGTTTGTGTGTATGTGTGTGAGTTGTGTGTGTAACCTGTGTGTGTAAAATATGTGTGTGTGAGTTGTGTGTGTAAAATGTGTATGTGAGTGTGTGTGTGTAATCTGTGTTTGTGTGTGTATGTGAGTGTGTGTGTGTGTGTGAGTGTGTTTGTGTGTGTGTAACCTGTGTGGGTGTGAGTGTGTAACCTGTGTGAGTGTGAGTGTGAGTGTATGAGTGTGTTGCACTCTGTCCGTGTGTGTGTGTGTGTGTGACTGTGTTTGTGTGTGAGTGTGTGTGTGTGTGTGTGTATGTGTGTGAGGGTAAGAGTGTGTTGCACTCTGTCCCCGTGTGTGTGTGTGTGTGACTGTGTTTGTGTGTGAGTGTGAGTGTAAGTGTGAGTGTGAGTGTGTGTGAGTGTGAGTGTGTGTGTGTGTGTGAGTGTAAAAACGAAGTGTGTGTGTGAGTGTATGAGTGTGTTGCACTCTGTCCCCGTGTGTGTGTTTGTGACTGTGTTTGTGTGTGTGAGTGTGTGTGTGTTTGTGTGTGTGAGTGTAAAAACGAAGTGTGTGTGTGAGTGTATGAGTGTGTTGCACTCTGTCCCCGTGTGTGTGTTTGTGACTGTGTTTGTGTGTGTGAGTGTGTGTGTGTGTGTGAGTATAAAAACAGAGTGTGTGTGTGTGAGGGTAAGAGTGTGTTGCATTCTGTCCCCGTGTGTGTGTGTGTGTGACTGTGTTTGTGTGTGAATGTGTGTGTGTGTGTGTGTGAGTATAAAAACAGAGTGTGTGTGTGAGGGTAAGAGTGTGTTGCACTCTGTCCCCGTGTGTGTGTGTGTGTGTGACTGTGTTTGTGTGTGAGTGTGAGTGTGAGTATGTGTGAGTGTGAGTGTGTGTGCAGTGTGTGTGTGTGTGTATGCAGTGTGTGTGTGTGTGTATGTATGCAGTGTGTGTGTGTGTGTATGTATGCAGTGTGTGTGTGTGTATGTATGCAGTGTGTGTATGTGTATGTATGCCGTGTGTGTGTGTGTGTGTATGTATGCAGTGTGTGTGTGTGTATGTATGCCGTGTGTGTGTGTGTGTGTATGTATGCAGTGTGTGTGTGTGTGTGTAGTGTGTGTGTGTGTGAAGTGTGTGTGTGTGTGTGTGCAGTGTGTGTGTGAGTGTGTATGCAGTGTGTGTGTGTGTTCAGTGTGTGTGTGTGTGTGAGTGTGTATGCAGTGTGTGTGTGTGTATGCAGTGTGTGTGTGTGTATGTATGCAGTGTGTGTGTGTGTGTATGTATGCAGTGTGTGTGTGTGTGCAGTGTGTGTGTGTGTGTATGTATGCAGTGTGTGTGTGTGTAGTGTGTGTGTGAGTGTGTATGCAGTGTGTGTGTGTGTGTATGCAGTGTGTGTGTGTGTGTATGTATGCAGTGTGTGTGTGTGTGTGTATGTATGCAGTGTGTGTGTGTATATGCAGTGTGTGTGTGTGTGTGTATGTATGTATGCAGGGTGTGTATGAGTCTATGTCAGTGTGTGAGAGTGTGTATGTCCGTGTGTGTGTGTTAGTGTGAGTATGTATGTGTATTTTGCACATTTGTCCATGAGTGTGTGTGTGTGTACTTGGTTTATAACCATGATATTACAATGTGAATGTTTTGTATTGTGTGGGGTTGATGTTGAATTGCAATTTTTTGTGGTTGTTGGTTGCATAGAAGAAGAGCATAAACGGAAGGCTAAGGCTAAGGCTACTGCATTACAGGTGTCCTTTAATTTCCCTCTTCACATGCAATGCCTAGCAATGATAGCAATCCTCATACTAGTGTTCTTAGACACATGTTTATAGATGTATAAGAGTAGAACATTTTGAATATGATGCCTCGGGTTAATGATAACTTTTTTTTTTTCAACGCCACCTCAATATTTGTTGCCTCGGATTAATGATAACTTTTTTTTTTCCAACACCACCCGTATATTTGATGCCTCGGATTGTGACTTCGCTAGTTACTTTGATCTAGTTCATTTCGTATTATAATCACTTCATTTCCATCACCCTTAATAACAGTAAATATTACATATATAATGTCCTTAATTTGTTTTTTTTTTTTTTGTTTGGATAGATATGGATCGAAGGAAGCTTTTATTGATCTTATTGTTAGAGATGTCTTATTTGGAGACAATTTGTATTTGTACGATTCTTGTGTTGATGATGCTACGTGGCAAACAGAGACATGTTGAACGACCCACATTGACTAACCGTTCACTTATTAAACGAGAGATTAGTTTGTGTTATCTGAGTGGTATAATAGGGAATACTGATACTGAATGTGTCAACGAATTGAGAATGGATAGAAGGACTTTTGGCATATTATGTGACTTACTTCGTCAAGATGGGAGGGTAAAAACTGATGGTTTGGTGTCTGTAGAGGAGCAGGTGTGTATGACTTTACAAATATTAGCACATCATACTAAGAATCGTAGTGTTGGCGGTAGATTTTATAGGTCGGGAGAGACTATAAGTAGGTATTTCAATAGCGTATTGCAAGGAATTTTGCGATTACAAGGATCCTACTAAAAGTCCCTCAGCCTGTGCCTATTGATTCTACATATCCTAGGTGGCGATGTTTTAAGGTATGATGAGAATTTTTTTTCATTTTCCCTAAGCTTTAACTCTTCATTCCCTTTGTATAAATTAACAAAAACTTTTTATTTTTTTATTTTTAAGAATTGCTTGGGAGCATTGGATGGAACACACATTGATGTGCATGTACCTGAAATTGACAAACCAAGATACCGAACAAGAAAGGGTCGAGTCGCAACTAATGTTAGGTGTGTGTTCAGGAGATATGCAGTTCATATATGTGTTTCCGGGGTGGGAGGGTTCCGCATCAGACTCTAGAGTGCTACATGATGCAATTAGTAGGCCTAATGGTTTTAAGGTACCAGCGGGTAAGACTATTACTTAGTCTCAACTTTGTAAGTTAGGTCTAGTTCTGTTTGTCAACTACAAAACACTAATAAGGTCTGTTTTTTTTTTTCATTAGGTTATTATTACCTTGTAGATGGTGGTTATACAAATGGTGAAGGATTCCTTGCACCTTATAGAGGAATACCTTATCATTTATCTGAATGGGAGGGACGAACACCTTCTAATAAGGAAGAATATTTTAACATGAAGCATTCTAAGGCAAGGAATGTAATTGAACGCTGTTTTGGCTTGCTAAAAGGAAGGTGGTCGATACTAAGGAGTCCATCTTTCTATCCGATAAGGACACAAGGTCGAATAATTACCGCTTGTTGCCTACTACACAATCTTATTAGGCAAGAGATGTCTGTAGATCCAATGGAGAATTTGCCAATAATAGAAGATGGACAAAATACAGAAGAAGGTGAATATGTTGGTAGTGTTCAAACATCTGACCAGTGGACTGCAAAGAGGAATGATATGGCTCAGGAAATGTATAACGAGTGGAGAGCAATTAGGAACCAGCAACCGAACTAGCTATATGTGTTAATGATAACATTTTATTTTAGTATTCCTTTTTATCATGCATTTGTTAGATATTAGCACAATGATTGGATGGTATGCAAATTAATTGGATATTATGTAAGTTGATTGGATATTATGCAAGTTGATTGGATATTATGCAAATTGATTATTTGTATGGTATTTTCCTTCATTAAAATATTTTTTGTTTAGGTATGGATAACGAAAATATTTTGAATGCTACTCAAGAGCCAAAAGGAAGAAGGCGTAAATGGGAAGCATTTGAGGAAGAAGTATTACTAGGAGTTCTTGAGGATTTTGTTGCTCGGAAGCAACGGTGTGACACCGGTGCTTTCAAACAAGGTACTTTGGTTGAAATAGCAAAAGCTGTCAATGTTTTATGTCCTCATTCAAATATAAAGGCAAATCCACATATTGAGTCCAAGTTGAAGAAATGGAAAAAAACATATAGTATGGTCGTTGACATGATAAACACAAGTGGATTTGCATGGAATGATGTCAAAAAGTGCGTTGAAGTTGACAGTGATGACTCATGGCAAACTTATGTGCAGGTTCATATCCTATTTTATTTATACATTAGTTATATTATTGCTGCTATATTTGTTACGCATGCTAAATTTTAGTTTTGCTATGTTGATATAATCTTAGAGAAATAAAGAAGCCGATGGATGGAGAAGCAAACCTTTTCCACTTTTTGATAGATTTGCATATATATTTGGAAAAGATCGGGCTACAGGTAATGTAGCCGAAACCCCTGCTCAAATGGTGGAGGAACAAAGTCATGATCATGTTGGTGAAAGTGATATTGGAGGTGAAAATTTTGTTTCTTCAATGAACCAACAAAGCCAACAAAGCACCCCATCTGAAAATAGCCAAAGAAAGAGGAAAAGAGCTGTGGGAAGTTCAAGTGATGGAACCGAGGCAATTATCAGTGGACTGAAAGATTTTTATGTTGAAAGTGGGAAGAGGATGCAAATGGTAACTGAAGCTTTAGTTCAAGGTACTGCAGATCATATTGACATAGCTAATGAACTTGAAGCAATGGGTCTCTCTCCTATGGATCAAATTGATGCATTGTCTCTTATTTTGGATAAACCAAAAAATGTGGCAGTGTTCAGGGCAATCAAACCGGAACTCAAGAAAGTGTTCGTCCAAAGGCTTTTAAGCGACAACGCAAGCGGATGAGGATTTTGGCTAATGTTAACATGGATGTATTTTATTAATGTTAACATGGATGTATTTTATTAATCATACAATATTATGTTATGGCTTATAACTTAGCTTTGCACTAGTATTTTGGCTTATGTTAACTAGCCATTTTGTAAATTATGGAGATCTATTTTGGCTAATGTTAACTAATGTTAACTAGGATTTTCTAAATTATGGAGATCTTCTTATGTACTTGTATTTGTTGAAGTTGCATGTATTGGGCACTATTATTTTTCTTCTGTTGGGTGATAGAGTTTAAACCAAGCTACATTTGCAAATTAAACCCAATTCTATTAGCAGGTAATAGAAACAAAACAATTGTCAATTTTTTTTAAGATTCATAATATACATGGCAAAAATATGCTCCAATTAACCCATATCATGAGATTTGTAGCATTACTCTATTACACAATGGCAAAAATTTGTAGTCCTAGTCTAAGCAAACACAAATCTGGTGAACAGTACTGTTTTTCTTATCCTGCTTCTTAGTCCGACATTACACCAAACGCTTCACTAAGTTAGTCCAGCTTAGTCCAGTCTAAGCCAGTCCAGCTTAGTCCCGGCAGCTAGTCCAGTCCGAGACAGTCCGGCGCAACAAACGCACCCTTAGTCTAAAAGAAGTAAACTAGCAGACAAATAGCTAAACTTTAGGACCTAATTACAGTGATTACAGTTTGATTTATTCTATAATATTTGATCCACAAATCAAGTTTTGATTGACGTTGACTTTGATTTCTAACAGGCCAAGGCATCACAATATCATAAATGTCCATATTTCTCCTTGTAATTAAGCACCTGTGAAACGGAAACAACAATCATCATCGTAAAGAAGGTTCAATGTTGTCAATAATCATATATACAACCAAACACTGGATGAAACAATTTTATAGGTCACAAATCTAATTCTTAGACCAACTGAATTAAGAATAGAGTAGGAAAGGGAATAAAGAATCATGGAAGCAAAAACATCAAATCTTCATACCATTGTTTTGCATCAAATCTGTAATCTTACATCAGTTGAATCATTCATGCATCATCTGTGGATGCAAATTTTGTCTGCGGATGATTTGACAAAATTCCACTTATAAGAGAACAAACACAGTGGCCTAATTGACGAACACTCAAGAAAAAGGGGAGGGTGCCTACCAAAGGGCCTTTGATGCCTAAGAAAAGGTAGAGAGAAAAATATAATGTGAGAGAGTCCTGAATAGTAAGTGGCGATTTCCATTTCCTATAAAAACTAGCTATTTATAGGGAATAAACCCTAGCAAGCAGCTGGAATGGGAGGCGGAGCATACTAGGCAGTCCTCAATAATGTTACCTAGTAGTCTCAGCAATACTGCCATCTAGTAGTCTTAAAGGTCTATATTGGTAAGAGTACATGTGTGTTACGGGTATGACCAGAAGAGCCTGGAGAGCTAGGAGATCCCATAATCTATGTCATGGGTGGCCCAAAAAACCCATAAGGCATGGGTAGCCCTGAGATCTCATGGCCCGTTAGTGGCATAAAATTCAATTACTTATAGGCAAACTATGTGTTATTCCCTTTAGGTAATTTTGTGATCTACTTCCGACTTGAAGGATAAACTTGTCACATTGAGTGTATTGTCCATATGTCATTCTATTATTAGATGTGGTTAATTTATGTCTCCACATCACCTCACCAAATTGTCTACCTTAGTGACCTCCTCATAAAATAAATATTATACAATTGAAGAAATCATGAGAAAAACATTGCCTACGTAGCCAAAGACGAAAAGAAAAAATTGAAAGTGGAAGTGTGAGAGAAAGAGTGACAAATACTAAAAAGAAGAAATAGAAAGTGTGAGATGAAGAGTGACAAATACTACCATGGCAAATGCGGGTGAACTCATGCCATCAATTTGTTTTAACTCTGAATAATTATGTTTGCTGTAAAAATAAAACAACAAAGACAAAGAACATGATTCGAGTAAATCTGAAATGGAAAGATGAAGCAATTAATCCAACCTCCATATGGCATATGTGCGTCACTAATGACCTTATCTAACAACCACGGCCAGGATCGGGTAGTCAGTCAAAACGAGTTAACGGTGATCCTCATCCCAAAGTCAAAGTACAACAGAAGACCATAAAATAGTAGAACAGGGTAGGCCCACGTACCCGAGCTCATGATTCGTTGGCGTAGCGGATACACACTCTTTTGCATATAAAATGAAGCGTTTGAGGGCCTTTGGGAGGCCAGATAGGTTTTTCCGGACGCTTTTTCTTCAAATTGTTAAGCTCTCGCTGATATATTCGCTGCCATGGCTCGCCGCTCAGGAGGTACGCGCCGCCGTCTCTTCTCTTCCTTGTATTTGTTTTCTGCTTTTTTATTATGTAGATCAGAATCCTCCGTTGGGTGTGATTTGGTTTCCATTTGTTTTCGTTGATTCTAGGGTTTCAGGTTTGCTGAGAAAACCATGAATCGATATGAAATTTATTTTTCTTGTACAATAGCATATGTCCATGTCGCTGTTTAATTAGGGTTAGGGTTCTAGGGTTTCTAATTTCCAAGGAAATGGAGGTTCTAGGGTTTATCTTAATTTATAAAGATTTTTATATAATCGTTTTCACTTGGTTTTCTGAATTAGGTTTATTGTTTGGCTAGGCGAATTAATACATCCACAGAGACATAAGGGATGCTTTATGAATTTTGTTTTTCTTTTTGTAGTGCGCTTTACATGTTGTTACGATGTTCATAACCGAATGAAAGTTATTAGATGTAAATTCTGTTGATGAAATTTTAGGGTTTGTATGTTCCCATGGCTGGGATAAACACTATGTATTTTTGTTGTAGTAACTTTTGGAGAGAGCTTGAGTTTGGGTTTGATTTCTTCATGTCACGGTGATTTAAATGCGTATTCATTTTCCCCATTTATGGGTTGTGTATGGTTAGTTTAATGCTCGTTGAACTCCTTTTGCAGGTCGATCTGCCCGCCCGGCTCCCCGTCATGCACCTGCACGCAACCCTCCTCAGCCTGGTACTTATTTAGGACATTACTGATAAATTAGCACTATTGCTAAATTAACATTTATTGCAGCAGGATTTATTTTGTTTGTCAATATATAATATTGCCCTTTCACCTCTAATTGCATTATCTGTGTTACAATGCAGTTCGCCAAGCTCCTCCTCCAGCTCCAGCTCAGTCTGGAAGTGGTGGATCTATGCTTTCCGGAATTGGATCAACCATAGCACAGGGTAATTTGTTTGTCTGGTTGCTTATTTCTGTGTTTGCACGATAATAAAAATTGGTATTGTATGTCTGACTTCCCCTCGTGTTGCAGGTATGGCTTTTGGTACTGGAAGTGCTGTGGCACACAGAGCTGTGGATGCTGTGATGGGTCCTCGCACTATTCAACATGAAACTGTAGTCTCTGAGGCCACTGCTGGTGCTCCAGTCCCCATGGCTAGCAGCATGGGTGGCTCAGATGCATGCAGTAATCAGTCCAAGGCATTCCAAGATGTATGCAGAACTCTACACCATTTTCCTTTTATTTTCCAGAAAATTTAGTGTCTCAAGTAAATGTTATTATGTTTCTTTGTTATACTTGTGGATGAGGAAGGGGAGGAATAGGAATGTACCCTTCTAGTTTTTATTTTTTATTTTATCTTCTCTTGCCCTGCTGCAATGCATTTCTTTGATGTGAAATTTGGTAGTATCTTGCCAGAATTTTTTATATACCCCTTTCCAAGAACTTGTGGTGCCTAGCGTGGACTGTTTTATTTGTAATTTCATAATATCTAGTTTCCTTTTGTTGTTTTAGCATCAAATGAGTAATCTACAGAATCCCTTGTGGAATTTTCATTCCAAATATCCTGGATTTTCAAGTGCTTTTCAGAAGGGTGTTGTAATGTTTGGCATGGATATCCTTGTGTTTTTATTTTTGGTGAAATAACCAAACGATGATATGAATCATGAGATATTTGTGTAATGACGTTTCATGCATCTGGAAGAGTTTTCTAGCTAGTTGAGACATGAATGTCTTTTTAATGGTTTTCACTTTGGTTTATTTGACCATCAAAATGTTCTTGTTTCAACAATTATCTTGTAATTAATTTGACTGATCCTTATTAACTGAAATGAAATGGGAAGTGTGAAGTGGCTTCAGAACTAACTTCAGTCTATTTGTTGACTTTGCAGTGTGTCAACCACTTTGGAAGTGATATAAGCAAGTGCCAGTTCTACATGGATATGCTGTCCGAGTGCAAGAAGAACTCCGGCATGTTGAATGCCTAAGCACACTACTTTCTTTGCCATGAGATGAATTATTACCCGATTTAAACTCTGAACGTTTTATTCATTCCTGTGCCTGTCGTGATGATGAATTAGTGGTCTATTGTGGCGGAAGGATTTATATAAATCTTTGTATGCATGGTAGTACGTGCTGCGTTAATTAGTACTTATTTGAACTCGGTTTCTTGTTTCCGAGTATTCATCTTGGTAAAATAATGATTTTTGGAGCTATGCTGGTTTCCGTGTTATAAGTGCTCATGTCCTCTGCTGTGGTCTTTTCTTTACTGGAACTGCTGTGGGAAGGGTTGAACCTAAGGTCTTTCATTTACAAGTGAAGGAATACTATTAGACCGTAGTAGTAAGTGGCAGGACATAAAGATTTACATGTAAAGAAAATGCAGTGTTCCTCTCCCAGCGACTCCAGCCCATGGAGATAGGCTGGTCCAAAGCCTAAAAATAGACTGGCACCATCAAAATCCACTCCAGCCGAGCCAAATAGGCTGGCATCCAGCCCAAGCCAGCTTGTAGGCTGGCTCAAAACGTGCTGAGCAATGTCTTGGCCTATGTGATGTCACGTTGGTGTCCAGTGAAGCCCACTCCTTTCCTGACGGAAAAAGGCGGCGGGGCTTGTTGTTACAGGTAGGGATGGGCATAAAAACCGTCAAACCGGAAAATTGAATCAAACCGTGACAAAAAAAATAGCATTGACCAAAAAAGTCAAAATCGGAACAAAAGCCGAACCAAACCGTTTCAAACGATTTCAGTTCCGGTTTGGAAATATTAAGAACAATAGGAACCGGATTGAACCGCTTTTAATATAAATTATTGTTTTATTATTATTATTTTTTATATAAATAAGACATTTTTCCAAGAAGACCATGTACATAAACCCAATATTTTACTTCACTTCTCTTCCCCTCCTTTGTTGTTTTATCACCTTTCTCCCCCTACATTAATTTTCTCCATTCTTTTCCAGTATATTATGCATTATGTACATTTTAGGTTTAGTTTAAGATCTACACTTTGGTCTTGTTATGAGCCTTTCTAACTTTTGAGTTAAATTTATATGCACACTTTCTATCTTCCGGTCACAAATTTTGTAGATTGAAAACTCAAATTTACTTGAATTTGTGGTTGAAATAGGTGTTTGGTATTATAAGTAGAAAATTAGAAAAAACATATATATATATATATAATTTTGGTTAGAACCGTAAACCGACATGAATTGAACCGGAACCGTCATGAACTGAACTGTACAATTTTAGTAATAAATTTAAGCGGAACTGTACCGAATCGAACCGTTGAAATTTTCCAGTTCCGGTTCCATTTTGAGGGTGGAACTGGGCCGAACTGGACCGTGCCCACCTCTAGTTGCAGGTGTAGTAATCAGGAGTTGGAAGAAGCCATGTGGTGCGTCTTTCCGTTGGATTTCCAACCGTAAAAGAAATTTGAAATTCAAACCCAATGACTAGTGATGTGACGTGTTCTAGGCCGTCCGATTCCTAGATCAACGGTTCATGATTTTTGGCCAAAAAAACATAAAAAAAGGAAACGGTTAGAATTATGACTGTTGAGCATGTGTCCAAATCTGGGCGGTTGGATTTCAATCCTTTCAAATCCAATGATCCAAATTAATTAACTTAATAAAAACTAAAAAAATTATTAAAAATTGTTTAAAAAAACATAAAAATTAAAAAAAAATTATTATTATTTTTCTATAAATACCTAACCATCATCTTCCACTTTACACCACATTTCAATCTTGGCTAAATTATTGTAAACAGATAGTGACACGTGGCGCTTCGGGATTGGTTGAAAATCTTATCGGAAATCTATCTACAAAATAGTACTTTCAGATAATGACAAATGGTGTGACAAGATTGGTTAAAAATCTTATCCGAAATTAAAACTAATTTTTTAAAATTATTTTATAAAAAAAAATAATAATATTTTAATACAAATTGACTAGACTTTGTATCAACGCATTTTTTAGAGGTGGAGATGCATTTGGCCAATTACTCTTCATTGGGGTCAGTGTCACAGCCCGTCCTGGAATTTTAATTCCGAGGACGTGAAAAGACGAAAATGCCCTTAAACGGGATTAAGGTGCGTAATTTTGGTATTGGTTTTACCTAAAATTCCTAAGTTATTGTTAATTAAACTTAAACTTGGACTAATAATTTTGTGTTTGGACTTTAGGTAGGGTCCTACACCCTAAATCCCTCCCCATTTCCCGTTTGTTGTCTCTCTCTCATCTCCTCAGTCACTCTCTCTCTCTCTTCCTCAGCTCTTCCTCAGAAACTCTCACTCTCTCTCTTCTTCTCGAACGCACGGGCAACCACCAAAACCACCTAAAACCTATACCAACGTCCAAGTTAAGACTACCATTGCAACCCTGAGGACTCCACGATCACGTAGACACCATTTTCAGGTAAGTTTTGCTTCGGAAAACCCTAGTTTTTAAGGTCCCGTGTTTATATACTGTTCATGATCTTTTAAATGGTTACGATTTAGGCTAAAAAAAGATCACAGCGAGCTTAGTGAGGTCCCAAGGAAGCTCGGAGTGCTTCGTTGGAAGTTTTTGGACGTAAGAACACGGAGATCGACAAGTTCAAAGTTTGGCCGGAGCTTTCGAGGCGTTTTCCGGCGAATCCCCGGCGAGTTAGGAGTCGAGGTAGGTATCAATCTTTTCGTCTCGTCAAGTACTACAACTTTCCTTTTTGTTTCACTCAATTTCGTTGAGTATTGAAGAAGTTATACTCATTTGAAAAATACCCAGTTTCCGGCGACCTCCGAGGCTTTCGAGGCAGTTTCCGGCCAAACCACGGCGAACTAGGTGTTGTGCAAGGTACCATTATCTTTTTCTCTTCAAGGGCTACAACTTTCGTTTTTGAATCACTTGATTTCGTTGAGAAATGACAAAGTTATGGCAATTTGAAAAACTGCCCAGAAAACGGCCGCCGGAAAAACCAGTCCGGCGACCCAAGGAAGAAGAAGGTGCTACAGTAAAAATAAAAAATAAAAATAAAAATATTTTATAAATATGTCGACGTCCGTGACGTCGAGTAGATCACTGTGGTATATTCATATACCTAAATTGAACACCGTATGAGAAAGTTATTGAAAATTGTTGGTTAGGTGTTCAAATAACGTTTTATAGTTTTCACATTTAGGTGAAAATGTGAATTGATGATCTGACCGTTGGATCGTCACCAAACTTTGATACGTTGTAATACGTAATATTTGAGGATTATTGGAACTTACGGATTGGGAATCCGAGTTACGGATCTTCCGGAATTGGAATTGTAAGTCCATAATATAAAATGTTAACCGTCACTTAGTTTTGGAAATTGACGGAGATCCGACCGTTGGATGGTAATGAAATTTTAGGATGTTATCCTAGAGATATATTGTGGACCTCTGGAAGTTATGGATTTAAAATCTGAGTGGCAGATCTTCCGGATCGAACTACGTAGTGACGTATTTTATATAAGTTATATATTCTATCGATATGAATTCTGAGGTTGGATTTGATTACTATTCTAGGCGGCGATCGTCGTGAAGCCTTGATGTGTGGTGCTAGGGAGTTGTTGGACGAACTCCAGGTGAGTGGGCAGTTTTTTTTTCCGTATATATATATATACTTAACGTTTTCCCAGAAATTGAAAATGCATGAAATTATGTTTAAAATGAAATGCATATGAGTTATGTGGAAAAACGGGAAGTGAAATACCATGCATAGAATTGATATGAAAAGTATATAGAAATGTGAGTTGAAATGCCATGCATGAATTAATATATGATGCATATGTATGAATTGGTGCGGTGGACGCACAGGTAAGAATTGATTTATGATGCATATGTATGAAATGGTGCGGTGGACGCACAGATGAGTATTTAATTACTGTTATGATGATGATGATATATATTGAGCTCAAATCCTGCACCATGGTTTAGTGCTTATAGTATTCACCGCATCGCACGCTCGCCTTGGATCCAAGTAGATGCTAGTCGTACAGTCCACGCGGAGTGGGTACGACAGACCAGTCGCGAGAGTGTTAGTGAGATTCCGACTGGTGGGTGACCTTAGATTATGTGCACAGATGATTTATGAGAAGCACTAGAGCGTAACTTGTGTGCAGAAGGCCGGACGGGTCACAGAGGTGACTTCGGTAGAGTGATAATGATAGATTTTGAGCTCTAGGTTCAACCGTATAGGGCGATTAGAGGGCCTACGGTTGATTACTTTCTTGCACCTGATATGATTATGTTGATGCATTCATACCTTATTACTGTTGAGATGATGTGGCATGGCATGATTGATAAAGAGATAATGTTGAGATAGTAAAAATGAAGTTTTGAGAATATATATGTATATTTATATTTTACATTTCTGGGAAAGTATACAGGTTTTACGGAGAGGGGTTACAACGTTTTGAGAAATGTTTGGATTTGGAAAAGAATTGTTTTACTGACCCACTCAATTTTGGTTTTGCGCCCCTCCAGGTTCAGGAATCACAAAGGTGTGGTGACTACGAGGAATTCGACGGTGTTCTGACAGATTGGACAAAATTAGGACTCACCTTCGGGTGTGTTGATGCACAAAATCAGCGAAGACTTTGGTACAACAGAAAGTGTCAGGTTTTGTGACCTTCGCTTGGTTGCTTGGTTGCTTCAGTCACTAGTGAGGATAAGTACGTAAATGAATAGAGACAGAGAAGCAAACACAGGATGTACGTGGTTCACCCAGATTGGCTACGTCCACGGAGTAGAGGAGTTCTTATTAGTAGTGAAGGGCTTACACAAGTACAAAGGATCAAGCTCTCAATTTAGTGAGTTCTTGTGAATGATTTAACACAAAATGGCATTAGGCAATATTGTGGGGGAATGACCCCTATTTATAGAAAAACTTGTAGCTTTGTCACATTGATATGTGTCATGTTGTGATTGGTTCTTGATGTCGACACGTGCTGCGCTCTGATTGGCTTCTAATCTTGACACGTGTCGAGTAGTGATTGGCCTCCTGGTCGGAGGGGAACTCTTCTGGGTCCTTGACAGTATAGCGTTGGCCGGTGCTCGGTAGTTTCGGGATTGGTCAAGTATGGTACAAACAGTGCTCCCCTAAGTTCCCGAGTGAGGGAAACTCCTCGGTTGGGGACTTGCAAGATCCAATCCCTTGAGTAATCACGAAACTTCTAAGTACCGAAGTGTGGTCTGATCTTCATCTGCCCTTCTCTGGAAGTACCTTTCCTCCATCCGGGAATGGTGTACTTAGCTGATGTTGATGCACAAGGTAATGTATCAATTTCACTTAAAGCTTAGTTGTAGTTTCGGGCTTAGTCAAGTGTGATACAAACCCTATAGTAGGAGTCCCCCAAGTCGCCGAGCTAGGAGATCTGCCGAAAGAGGTGACAGACAAGGTAAGCAGTCAAATTTCCAAGTAAGCAACCCAGGATCAGAGGTTTGACTTCGGCTTCCGGTTGATTGTTCTCCTTCTCCTTGTCTCTCATTCAACTGCCAGGATAAGGAGAAGCAAATGGATAAGAGATGATATGAGATACTTTTGCTTTTGAAGAAGTAACTTTCCACAGGCTTATTCTTGAACTGTGCTGGAGGGTTTTCTGGTGCCCTTCAGAGTATAAGGCCGACTCAAAAATTTGAGGGTCAAAACAAGTCCATCAAATCTAGAGTACGTTCGACCTTGATGATATGGGATACTTTTGCTGTTGACGGAATAATGAATGTGGTATGGAAAGGTGTCGTGCTGTAGTGATCTGTTTCAGCTCACCGTTGAACCTTCTGCTTCAATCTTTTGCATGGCAGAAGTGGTGTGCAACCTTTGCATTTAAATGGTCCTTCAGAACATTCCTTCATAGTGACTCATCCACGCTTGGCAGCTTCAGTGTAAAGAGCCAATATCTGATCAACTGTCATGAGGTATTTGCCGGTGGAATTCGTCACCTTGACAGCAGTTGAGGATGAGTACTCGAGAGCAATGCTAAGTAAGCAACCAGGCAAAGGCTCCAGGCAGTCAGTTCCAAATTGGAGGTTTGATTTCAGGTTCCGACTGACTGCTCTCTTTCTCCTTGTCCTGCAGGTGTGGACAAGGACAAAGACAAAGACAGGGAGAAAGCATGATATGGGATACTCTTGCTTTCGACCCTGATGATATGAGATACTCTTGTTCTTGGTGTGGCTTATTTGCTGAGGTATTATCGGGGGGAAATAAAGCTGAGTATTTCGAGAGGTTATGTTGAGGGTGCCTTTTCGAATGCGAGAAAGGGTTGAGCATTTTTGCAGGTTTTTCTGTCCGTTGAGGAGGGAGGTCAATGTATATAGGGATTTCCCAATAACAAGTAGTAATGTTATTCCTTTACCCTTCTTGGTCACAGCAATGTAGTGGGAGCTGCCAGCTTCACGTGTTTTAATTTTGTCAGAGCACTTTGAAAAAGTGGTATGTGGTATCTGGAAAGCTGATGTTACGTGTGAAGATTACAGACAAGCTTTATCTAAGGAAATCTGGCTCTCGAAGTTCTGAGAGTTGTGCCTCTTCGGTTTTCGAACAAGCAATCCCGTCGAGGATCTGATTCTCGAGATTCGGAAAGCGGTGCTACTCCGGTTTTTTAGAAAGTAATTATGTTGGGAGTCTTTTCTCGAATGTGAGTAAAGGTTGGACGTTCTTGCCAACCTGTCTTGCCGCAAAACACGGAGGTCGACACACATAGGGACTTTCCAGTTGTCAAGCAGTTGTGCTGTTCCTTTACCCTTATGGGTAATAGTAGGGTAGCTGGAACTTCGAAATTCTCGTGCCTAAACTTTGTCAGAGATCTTTGACAAAGTTATATGTGGTACCCGAGGAGTTGATGGTGCATATGGAGAGCGGTGATTGAACAGTAAGATTCACGTGCTTTCTACTTCACCAGAAATCTTCGACAGAGTGCCCGTAATTTCCACAAAGCTGATTGTGCATGTGACAGGTGCTGACGAGGCTGAAAAAGCAGGTGCTTCTTCGATTTCTGAGATCGGCCCTCGTGGTCTCTGAGCAGCCTAGCTTTTGAGAAAGCAAACGCCTCTTCGATTTCTGAGATCGGCCCTCGTGGTCTCTGAACAGCCCAGCTTTTGAGAAAGCAAACGCCTCTTCGATTTCTGAAGCTCCGTCGAGTGCAGATTTTTATAGAGGCTGGCATTAAGTTCCACAGCACACTTGAATCTCTACCAGTAGAAGCTCATTTCTTGCACTTCTAAGATCTTGATTTGTCTGACCTCTTCCTTCTTCAACACATTTGAAAATGTCTGGACCCTCCGACCGTCGTTTTGACTTGAACCTTGGAGAAGAGACAGCCACGCCTTCTCCAGACAACATATGGCGCCCATCCTTCATATCCCCTACTGGTCCTCTTACCGTTGGGGATTCTGTGATGAAGAATGATATGACCGCTGCAGTGGTGGCCAGGAACCTTCTCACTCCCAAAGATAATAGACTACTTTCCAAACGGTCTGATGAGTTGGCTGTTAAGGACTCTCTGGCTCTTAGTGTTCAGTGTGCAGGTTCTGTGTCTAATATGGCCCAACGCCTATTTGCTAGAACCCGCCAAGTTGAATCATTGGCTGCTGAAGTGATGAGTCTCAAACAGGAGATTAGAGGGCTCAAGCATGAGAATAAGCAGTTGCACCGGCTCGCCCATGACTATGCTACAAACATGAAGAGGAAGCTTGACCAGATGAAGGAATCTGATGGTAAGGTTTTACTTGATCATCAGCGGTTTGTGGGTTTGTTCCAAAGGCATTTATTGCCTTCGTCCTCTAGGGTTGTACCTGGTAATGAAGCTTCAAATGATGAACCTCCAATGCCTCCTCCTTCTGGGGTTTTGTCAAGTACTGAGGCTCCGGATAACCACCCTCCGGTGCTTTCTCTTTCTGGGGCTCTACCGACTGCTGAGACTTCCCCTAAGCAACCTTTGTGAAGGCTCCCTTTTGTTTGTTTATTTTGACTCATGTATATGTACATATTTGTGGCTTATCGAAAATATTAATAAATAAGCTTTGCTTCATTTCAACATATTGTGTTAAATACACCAAAGCCTTCTTCATAAAGTTCTTTGAATTTTTGCTTTTGTTGAAACCTGTATTGTTGAAGCTTTGTGAGTGAAGCATGTAGTTTGAGGTAGTGTTCCCTTAATTTCCCGAGTGAGGAAAACTTCTCGGTTGGAGACTTGAAAAATCCAAGTCACTGAGTGGTTGTGAGACTGCCGAGTATCAAGGTGCAGTAGCATATGGTGGGAGTCCCCCAAGTCTTCAGGCGAAGAGAGTTGCCGAATGAGGTGTCTCGCGTGTTACTAATTTGTCAAAGTAACGAATCCTTGTTTCGATGTCACACATTCGTATATGCTTTATCTAAAAATATTTCCAACTTTTGTGTGTTTGATGCTGCATGCTATTGACTAGACAAGATCAAGTGCAATTAGTAGCTTTTCTCTCTTTTTCATCTTTTCTTTGGTGGAATTGCTTTTCGTTTCCACTAATCAGCCTGAGTGGATGCAAGATAACACCTTTCTCTATAGCTCAGATTGCAAAGTCGTCTTCATGAAAATTTTTCCTTATCTTGTGAACTACAACATATCCAAATTTGAGATCCATCGGAGTAGTACAACTTCAGAAATTCAAGTATGATGAGTAACTGTTCATCAATGTTCTGTTAATCCGTCAGACTTGTTGTGAGCTTCGAAACTCCATTTTCTCTTGTTCAAATCGGCATGCTTTCTTCATTGAAGTTGTTCCTCATCGTCTCTTTCATAACATATCAAAAATTCAGAATGAACTAATGGTTAAATATTTCCAGATCTTCGAAACATCACAGCAGCTTCGAAATCTGCAAGAATCCGACTGTCATGTTTGGAGCTTCAACACTTTAATTTCCGTCGCTCAAACAGAAATGGTTCCTTCTTGAAAGTTGTTCATATGCTCAAGAACTATAGGGTGTCCAAAATTCAGCTCCATTGGAGAAGAGCAGAGGTTGCAGAAATTTGATAGATGAAAGGAGGCGGAAGAGGGAGAGAGAGAAAAAGTCTCTTGGGTTGGATTTCTATTTTGGGGCAGATTCCAATTTTTGTAGCACCTTCATTATTGATGAATTGCTTGTACTTTTGTCCATTATGAAACTTGGGACTTTGGCTTGTTGTTGGATCTATTATAATATGTTTGGGAACATATATAAGTGAATAAATAAGAAGGAAAATTTTGGGCCCTTGTGGGTGTAAAACAAAAAATGTTTATGTTTACCCAAGTGTTTTTGTACAAGTTCAAGGGCATCTTGGGTTTTGTGAACACAAAATTTGTTTATTTGGAGCAAGGTTTTGTGTTGAAGCTTTGTAGGTGAAGCTTTGGTGTTGAAGCTTTGATGGTGAAGCTTTGTAGATGAAGCTTTGTAAATGAAGCTTTCGAGGTGAAGCTTTGATGGTGAAGCTTTGTGGGTGAAGCTTTGGAGGTGAAGCTTTTCGGGTGAAGCTTTTTGGGTGAAGCTTTTTAGGTGAAGCTTTGTGGGTGAAGCTTTGGAGGTGAAGCTTTTCGGGTGAAGCTTTTTGGATGAAGCTGTTTTTTTTTTTTTTTTTTTTTTTTTTTTTTTTTTTTTGGCGCTTGACACGGTCTTCATTTGCTTGTTTTGTAGTGACTGTGGAAGACGGATTGCTTTCTGATTGAGAAGGGTTCCGGCATCGCTTGCTATGAATGTAAAAGAGTGAGGGCTGAGTTGGCTAAATTACCTCTTTATTGAATTCATTGTCAAATGGCCTTCATTACATAGGATGCCGAACGGCTATAGCTCAACACTTGTACATCGTGAGTCTATTTGTAGTAGTACTTCAAGTGATCAGCGTTCCATGGATGGCCAAGGGTCTTGCCATCGGAGCTTCTAAGTGTGTAAGAGCCAGGGCGACTGATGCCAATGACTTCATACGGTCCATCCCAGTTTGGACTAAGTGTGCCTTCACTCGGGACTCTGTCGCAGAGTAATCTTTTCTTTAAGACCCAGTCTCCTATTTTGAAAGAACGAGGCTTGACCCTAGAGTCATAATAGTTGGAGATGCGCTGCTTGTAGGCGACATTCCTCAAGTGAGCTTGGTTTCTGTGTTCCTCGACTAAATCCAAGTTGAGGGTGAGTTGTTTGTCATTTTCACTTTGAATGTAGTTCTGGACTCGGAATGTTGCTTGCTCGAGCTCAACAGGGACAACCGCCTCTGTGCCAAAGGCAAGTGAGAATGGAGTTTCTCCTGTTGAAGTCCGATATGAAGTGCGATATGACCAAAGAACTTGGGGTACAAATTCTGGCCAACAACCTTTAGCTTTGTCCAAGCTGGTTTTCAAAGTGCGCTTGATTATTTTGTTGATGGCCTCAACTTGTCCATTAGACTGGGGATGAGCTGGAGAGGCAAAGCATAAGTTGATGTTGAACTTAGAGCAGAACAACCTGAACTTCTTGTTGTCAAACTGTCGCCCATTGTCAGTGACTATCGCATTGGGAATGCCGAATCTACAAAGGATGTTCTTCCACACGAAGTCTTCTATCTTTGCCTCAGTAATGGTTGCCAAGGGTTCTACTTCGGCCCACTTTGTGAAGTAGTCCACTGCAACGACTGCGTAACAGACTTTGCCCTTCCCTGCCGGCATTGGGCCGATCAAATCAAGTCCCCACTGGGCGAAGGGCCAAGGGCTGATCATAGGAGTAAGAGGCTCTGGAGGGGAATGAGGAATAGTTGCTTATCGTTGACATTTGTCACATGAGCGGGATACTTTGATGGCATCCTGGTGGAGTGTTGGCCAGTAATATCCTTGGCGAAAAGTCTTGTGTGCTAGGGACCGAGATCCAGCATGATCTCCACAGACTCCCTCATGTATTTCCCGAAGGACGATTTCCGCCTCGGCAGGCGTAAGACACCTTAAGTATGGCAGGCTAAAACCTCGCTTATAGAGTTGATCATTGATGATCAGGTAGCGGGTAGACTTGTATCGAATTTGCTTAGCCTGGACTTTATCATTTGGGAGGGTGCCATGAGCAAGGAAATTATAGATCGGGGTGATCCAACTATCCCCCTGTTGTAAGTTGCATACTTCTGCGGCCATGGTGCTTGGTGTTGCCAACAGTTCGACATGAATTTTTCTTCCAATCTTGTCTTCCACAGCTGAGGCGAGGCGAGCCAGGGCGTCTGCATGACTGTTTGCCGCTCGAGGAACTTGGGTGATCTGGTAGTGGAAGTGCTTGAGCAAAAGTTGTGTTTGCGCAAGATATGCTGCCATGGAGCTGTCCTTAGCATCAAAGTTGTTGGTAACCTGGTTGACCACTAATTGGGAGTCACTGAAAATATCAATTTGTTTAACCCCGAGGTGTTTGGCCAAACGTAATCCTGCTAGAAGGGCTTCATACTCGGCCTCATTGTTTGATGCCTTGAATTTGAAACGAAGAGCATACTCCATTGCTACTTTGTCGGGCGTAGTCAAGACTAGTCCCGCTCCACAGCCCTGTTGGTTGGATGAGCCATCAACATACAAACTCCATGCTGAGGTCGTTGATTCTACCTTCTGAGCTTCCGATGGTAATGAAGCTACTGCTTCAGGTGTAGAAGCAATGTCAACAGGATATGTGAAGTCGGCGATGAAATCTGCTACTGCTTGGCCTTTTTCGGCTGGTTTTGGTTGGTAGGAGATGTCAAACTCACCCAATGCTATCGCCCATTTGATCATTCGTCCAGACGTGTCAGGACTCTGGAGTATCTGTCGAAGAGGGTGATTGGTAAGCACGATGATGGCGTGTGCTTGGAAATAAGGGCGAAGTTTCCGAGCAGACATGACCAATGCTAGAGCTAATTTCTCAATGTTGGAGTATCGTGTCTCCGCATCTTGTAGGGCCTTGCTAGCGTAGTAGACGGGCCGTTCGACACCACTGTCCATTCGAATAAGAACAGAACTGACTGTTGAAGCCGAAACCGATAGATAGATGATAAGAGTGTCACCAACTTCTGGTTTGGAGAGCAGAGGGGCTTTACTCATGTACTCTTTGAGGTTCCTGAATGCCTTGGCACATTCCTCCGTCCATGTAATGTACTTCTTATTTCCCTTGAGTGCTTTGAAGAAAGGAGCACATCTGTCTGTGGCCTTAGAGATGAATCTGGTTAAGGCTGCCACCTTGCCAGTAAGGCTTTGGATGTCTTTTGAAGTTATTGGCTCTTTCATGTCGAGGATTGCTTTGATCTTCTCGGGATTAGCTTCAATGCCTCGTTGGCTAATCATGAAACCTAAGAATTTGCCAGAGCCTACGCCGAAGGCACATTTGTTGGGGTTTAACCTCATTCGATACCTCTTCAAAATAGTGAAAGTTTCAGATAGGTTGGTGATGTGTTGGTCAGCATGTTTGCTCTTGACTAACATATCATCAACGTAAACTTCCATGCTCTTCCCAATCTGCTCGGCGAACATTGAGTTGACTAGTCTCTGATAAGTCGCTCCTGCATTCTTTAGGCCGAAAGGCATGACTTTATAGCAGTATAGTCCTCTGTCGGTAGTGAAGGCTGTGTGTTCTTGATCCGAAGGGTTCATGAGGATTTGGTTGTATCCTGAGTAAGCATCCATGAAGCTCAGGAGTTCACACCCGGCCGTAGAGTCTATAAGTCTGTCAATAAGAGGAAGAGGGAAGCTATCTTTCGGACACCCTTTGTTTAGGTCGGTGTAGTCAACACACATTCTCCACAAGACCTTTTGAAGCAAAAGACTTTCTTTGGTCGGATTTTTCTTAACAAGGACCACATTTGCTACCCATGTCGGGTAATTGACTTCGCGGACAAAGCCTATGCCTTTGAGTTTTTCAACTTCTACTTTCATTGCCTCGTATCGTTCAGCGTCATAAGATCTTCGCTTCTGTCTCACCGGCTTGATCTTGGGGTCAATACTCAAACGATGACAAATGACATCGGGAGAGATGCCTGACATGTCCTCGTATGACCAGGCGAAGACTTCAGTGTTCTCTTTCAAAAAAGATATCAATGCTAATCGAAGGGGTGGTGACAATGTGGTGCCAATCTTCACCATGCGATCTGGATAATCTCTTGAGATAGGTACCTTCTCCAACTCTTCAGCAGGTTGGGCTTGCTGGGTGAAAGAGTCATCTCGAGGATCATCGGGTTGATTGTTGCTATCAGGAAGATCCAAGTTCGCTTCATCTAGGCTGGTCTTTGTGACTTGGTCATGTACAGACAGGGTTTCCTTGGGTTCGGGCAAGTGTTGTTGCTTAACTGAAGTGTTGTAACATGATCGTGCACTAAGCTGATCTCCTCTGATGTAGCCGTTGCCATGGGGGGTTGGAAATTTCATCAACAGCATATGCGTGGATACCATAGCCTTGAGATCATTGATGCCTGTGCGCCCAAAGATGACATTGTATGCCGTTGGGCAGTCAACCACTAGGAAGTTAGTGGTAATGGTAGCCGTGTAAGGGCCTGTACCAATAGTAAAGGGTAAATGTATGCTCCCTAAGGGTTGCACGATATCACCGGAGAAGCTTATCAGAGGAGAAATCGAGCGATCGAGCAAGTGTTCAGCTACACTGAGTGCCCTGAAAGCTTCGGCAAACATGATATTGACCGAAGCCCCTGTGTCTACGAGGATTCGTCGAACATCAAAGTTGGCTATGTGAGCCTCCACGATCAATGGGTTGTTATGAGGGTAGATGATGCCTCTTTCTTCCTCAGGGTAGAAACATATCGGATCCCAGTTAGGCTTTTAATACTTCCCTCCCCTGATGTCTTCCACGTGAAACACTTGGTGACCAGGCCTCAGACTTCGTTCACTGTTTTTCATGGCCATATTGGAAGATTCAGATATGGGTGTGCCGCCACTTATGGAATATATGACATTCACCTGGCGTTGGTTACGGTTATCCCTTTGAGGGTGAAGAAGGAATTGATCAATTTTTCCTTCTCGTGCCAAAGCTTCAATACGATCACGGAGGATGATACATTTCTCGCTATCATGGCCGTTATGCTCATGGTAGCAACAAAACATGCCTGCGTTATTCGGGGGCGTGTAATCTGGGTGCCTCGGCTTTGGCTTTGGTATCAGGTGAGCGATGCTGGGGTAAATGGCCGCGTATGTGGCATTCAAGGGCGTGTATGTCTCATACCTTGGGGTAGGGGGTATCTTGACGCGGGTTTGACCCACTGCATTGACTGCCTGGGGGTGAGCGTTATTGTGGCGATACCCTTGGTTATCGGGATAGTGTCCCTTACTCTTTTTACTGAAAGGAGAGTGGTGAGGATGGAAATCCTTCCTCTTGCCTTGAAATTGATATGTCTGTTGATTCGGTGAAGCATTATGCAAGGCATGGGGAGGTGCCACTGCTGTTTGGAAAGTCGAGGTCTTCTCATTTAGGTGAGTCTGGCTTCCACCTCCCACTTGTTGATAAAGGATGGTTGTAGGGGGTTTCTCCTGATATGTCTTTGCCTTGGCGGAGGCATGGTTATAAGCCTGCGCCATCACCTCAGAGTAAGTCTTCCAAGTATTGGCATTGATCATGTATTTAAAGAAACAATCAAGTAGGCCTGCCGTGAAGGCTTTGAGGGCAGTCTTGTCGTCTGCCTCGGCACACCGGGAGTATTCATGGCTGAAGCGGCCAGCATACATACGTAATGACTCGTCTGGCTTCTGGCGGATAGTGTACAAGTCATCTGCAGAGTGCAAGCGATCGGTTTGGAAAATGTGTTGGGAAACAAATAGTTTCCTCAATTCCTCAAATGAGTCTACCGTCTCAGGTGTAAGACGACAATACCAATTTAGAGCTCCACCAGAGAGGGTGGAGGGGAAGAGAAGACATCGCTCTTCGTCGGTGTGCATCCGGTATGCCATGGTGGACTCAAAGAGGTTAAGGTGCTCAATCGGGTCCTCTTTTCCAGTATAAAGTTGCAAGCCAAGCTTTTGCTTTGTCTATGCTTGAATGGGGGTGTTGAGGATCCTCCTTGTAAGAGGGCTAGGCCTGGGTTGGTTCCAGTCAGGTATTTCAGCCTGACGTTCAGCCTTCAACTTGTTTACTTCCTCAAGAAGTTGTAGGACAAGGGGGTCCTGAGCGGAGTTATGTGTCACTGGAGCTTTCTTTCGTAAATCTCCATCTCCTCTTGGAATTAGGAAGGTTTGATCAAGGGCATGTGATTTTTCCCTGGACTCGCTGTACTGGCTTCCAGGGTATGTCTGTCGGAACACCTCTGAGTCCCCTGTACCCTCATGTCTCTCTAGGACTTGTTGCCCCTTCCCCAAATTGGTGGCCGGCTTGGGCCGTGGCAGGGGACCGAGTCTCTCAGAAATCCTTGGGTCATTAATCTTTGAGCTTATATGGATGGAATTCTCTCGACGTTGCTTCAGGAAATCCCGACAATCGCGAAAGACGGCTTTCGATCCTTCTGCCCCTTCAGCAAAGAGGTGTCTCCCTCCACTTCTCATGGTTCGGGTCGAAGCAACTGGGTTAAGAGAAGCCTCATGTTGATTATCAAGTCGAGGGGTAATCTGTTCCCTATCAGGGATATCTATGTCGAATGCATGTGACCCTCCATGTTGGAGGGCACCCAGTTGATGGTTGACTTCCACGGGGGCAACAAGCTCGCGTGTCTGAGCTTGCCTAGCTTCGTGGAGTGTCTCGAAGAGCTTCTCATATTGCTCCTGGAGGACCTCATTCCTCATTGCTATCTTGTTGTTCTGAGCTTCCAACTCATCGACTTTAGCTTGAAGAAGAACTCGTTTTCCTTCCTTCTTTCGTTGTTTCGCACTATGTGCAAGGGGGGTGTCATTCTGTGTGCTGTGGCTTCCTTCGCTTCCCATGTTGGAGAGGGATGCCTGATCAAAAGAAAGTGTACGAATGATAGAAACCAGCTTGACACAGCTGAAGAGAGTAGGAATAAGTGTCGTTTCCCACAGACGGCGCCAAATGTTGATGCACAAAATCAGCGAAGACTTTGGTACAACAGAAAGTGTCAGGTTTTGTGACCTTCGCTTGGTTGCTTGGTTGCTTCAGTCACTAGTGAGGATAAGTACGTAAATGAATAGAGACAGAGAAGAAAACACAGGATGTACGTGGTTCACCCAGATTGGCTACGTCCACGGAGTAGAGGAGTTCTTATTAGTAGTGAAGGGCTTACACAAGTACAAAGGATCAAGCTCTCAATTTAGTGAGTTCTTGTGAATGATTTAACACAAAATGGCATTAGGCAATATTGTGGGGGAATGACCCCTATTTATAGAAAAACTTGTAGCTTTGTCACATTGACATGTGTCATGTTATGATTGGTTCTTGATGTCGACACGTGCTGCGCTCTGATTGGCTTCTAATCTTGACACGTGTCGAGTAGTGATTGGCCTCCTGGTCGGAGGGGAACTCTTCTGGGTCCTTGACAGTATAGCGTTGGCCGGTGCTCGGTAGTTTCGGGATTGGTCAAGTATGGTACAAACAGGGTGTATCAATTTAAATTGTATCTTAAAGCTTCCGTATTGTGCAAATGGTTACGTCACTCTCACGTGACGGCCAGCATGCCCTCCTTCGGGACGGGGTGTGTCAGTTGGTATCAGAGCATGGTTGCAATCTTGGACATCTTGAGAAGTTTCTAGTGAATTCTGTCAGAACTACACCGCCTCGTAGCAAACCACGTAGTTAGAGGAACTTAGTCTCCCTGATTTAGCGGGTTGGGGGAAACTATTCTTATGGTGATTCAGTATATTAGAAAAATGGACATTTTAAGACGGGTTATGAGTTGAATTTGAATCACTTAAGAGAAATGATGAACCTGAGGGAACAAAGTGACGGATTAACCAATTGGAAAAGATGTTTCGGAATATGCAAGTCAAAGGAATCTTCCTTCTGACAAGGGGTCGAGACGACTACCTGGTTTTGGTTATGAATTTGTATCCTGGTGGAAACAGGAGTATGAATTGTTGTCACCAGAGGAATCAGTCGATTGAGAATTGTTTAAGGACTTGTTTAAAGGAAAAGTTTATCCCTCCGGCATTTATCGATGGTAGTAAACAAGAGTTTACAAATATGAGACAAGGAAGGTGATGATCGAGGGATATTATAGAAAGTTTTCAGACTAGCCTCGTTCCATCCAGATATTGTTGTTAATTTGGTGGAGGTGTTATGTTGTTTTAAGCTGGGTGACAAAAGGGAAGTGGTATTTTGGGTGACCACTATCCATTGTAGTTCTTATCAGGAGTATGCTAGATGTTGTTGAATCTTGAGGACTCTGAGAACATGAGCAACGAGAATAAAGAAGAATAAGAAATGAATGGGAATTAAAAGAAGACGATAAAGTTAATGATTCGTCATATCAAGGATATAGAAAGATTTAGAGCTTCGAAAGAAGTGAAGCTAGAGTTAATTCTTCTAGCTGAGGTTTTAATGTCGCTGGTCAGAATAAAAGTGATGGATATACTGGTAATCCCAGATATTTGAGACAAGGTGTCTCGAGTAAAGGAAATGTACCTTGTGCTGCAGGTACAAAAATTAACACTTTGGGAAGTGTGAAATTAATGAATGTGTTTATGTGAACAGAGGGGACACAGAATTGTGAATCGTCCCTAGAATCAGTTGTACTCAATAATTTTCCATGATATCATAGTTTCGATTCAGAAGAGTTATAAACTTAGTAGTTTGGTCGGATTGACTGTGAGTACAGAGAGATTTGATGAGTTATATGTTCAGCCGTACAGGCCACGAGAAGTGGATTCGATTGACACATGCGAAATTTGTGAGTTATAGGCTCGGCCGTACCGACCACGCGGAGTGGATCCGGCCGACGTATTATTGAGATAAGAGTTGAATCAACCGTATTGGTCATTCTAGTTGACTTCGGCTGATATATTTCTTATTATGTATGTTATTACCTAGAGAGTAGTAAATAAATGTAGTTGAGACGAGTGTATGTATTTTGCATTGAGTGACAAAATAGTAATGTTATATCTTTGTGAGTGGTTGCCTACTTATCGAGACAACGATGATTTATCAGTATTGCGGGCTGCAGACCGTAATATTAATAACTCATTCGTGGATTCGTTAAGTAAGTAAACCGGTAGATTATTTTGTACTTATTCAGAATGCTTAGTAGTAATAGAGTATGTATTGTGTCGGTTAAATTATTTCCATTAGATTGGTTGGTTATAATTGTGACAAGACGGAATGTTAAGGGAAACCAGTACTTTCCATCGATCTGGATGACCAGAGATTACTTTTGTAAGTATGCAAAGTGGATTGAGTTCAGCCATTATTTATGCTGTGAGAGCAAAGAGATTGTTTTCGAAAGGCTGTCAAAAATACTTAGCTCATGTGGTGCTAAATGATGTTGTTTGGAGTAGTGTGAATAATGTCGAAAGAGTTAGACTTTTCTTGATGTCTTCCCTGAAAGTATACCTGGATTGCCTTCAGGCAGAGATATGAGGTTCATTATTGATTTGTTGCCAGGTATAAATTTATATTGGAGATTGGTTCATGATGAGTTAAGGGAATTGGAAATTCAGTTGAGGGAATTGGTTGATAAAAGTTTTATTCAACCTAGTACAACACTTTTGAGGAGCCCCAGTTTGTTGGTGAGGAAGAAAATGGATCTTGAGACTGTTCATTGATTATAGACAATGGAGTCGGGTAACGATTGAGAACCGTTATCCATGGTGATGTACTGATGTTTATTTAACCAGCTCAGAAGTAATTGCGAAGATTCAAAGATTGAATTGAGATCTGGTTACTACCAATTGAATATTATAAGTGACGTTGATCATAAGATGGTTTCTGGACTTGTTATGGTCCTTATAAAGTTTGGTGATGCTATGTGGATACTCATGCAGTTTTATGAGTTGATGGATGAAGTATTCCAATAATGCCTTGATAATTGATATCATTTTCATTGAAGATATTCTGGCATATTCTGAGCCAGAGCAGAGCATGTAAACGTATTAAGTCGGTAGAACAAAGATTGGAAGAATGTCGATTGTATGCTAAGTTTAGCAAATGCGAATGTTGGATGAATCAAGCAGCATTTCTGGGATATGTTATATATTCTTAAGGTATTCAAGTGAATCCTTAAAAGGTAACAGAAATTAAAATTTGGAACAACCACGAGTCGTAATTGAGATTTGGAATTTCTTAGCTTACCAGGCTATCTTGGATGGTTGTGAAAGATTTTTCAGTCATTGCTTTGTCATTGACGAGACTGTTGAGAAAAGAGGTTAGGTATGAGTGGGAAGGAATTGTAAGCAAAGGATTCAACAACTGAAGTATTTCCTCACTCATGCACGTATTTTGGTATTCCCAGAGAATAGTGGTAATCATAAATTTTTAGTGATGTTTCTTGAATGGTATTGGAGGCATGTTGATGCAAATGTTAGGGTGATTGCATACGTTTCACGATAAATGGAATCTCATAAGATGAATTACCCTACTGGTGATTTGGAAGTCACGATTACCATTCTTGCTGTGAAGTTATGGAGACATTATATTTTAGTGGGAATGCAAGATTTTTTTTTTACGAATCCAAAAAGTCTTCAATATCCATTACTTGGAAGGAATTTGATATGAGGCAGCGAAAGTGAATTGTATTGCTTAATGAACATGATTGTACGATCAGGGTGATCGTAAAGTTTGTTCTAGCTGAAGCACTTGGTGAGAAGACTACAGTAAGATTAATATCTGGCACGTTTGCCAAGAGTATCATTTTGTGGATTGAAAACCAACGGAAGAAAAATTAAGAATGGAAGATCGAGAAGAAGTTATACTTGTTAAGTAACAAGTTAGTACATTTACCCCAGTGTTGAGTAACAACCTTTCCCAGACAGTGCAACACTACTTATTTGTTTTATGGAAAAGAGAATTGGATTACGGAACTGCTAAGTTTCTTAAGTATGTTGGTTGTGCAGTTTCCGAAGTAACGCCATAAGGACCATGAAATGTGTCACGTGAGTCGGTTTTTGATGACTTGTGAATGGAATGTTTCTGGGTAGAGAAAGATTCGATCGAGAAAGAGTTTTAGTCGACCCTGAGACTATGGATGAGTCTCCTCAAAGTATTCAGGTGATTAAGTTAACCTGAAGTAACCAGGAATGGCAAAAGAGATCAACAGATGGATATGCCACTAATCGAGTGTGTAAGGTAAATGGTTTGATATTTTTGGAAAATTCACCACGAACAGAAATGAAGAGAATTGGAAAAGAGACAAGATAAGATTTAAACACATCAGACCGTTTTGATCATTAAAAGAATCAATGAAGTTGCATATAAGTTTGTGATGCCTTCAAAATTGGCTAAGGTGCATAATGCATTATATTTCGATGCGTTGTCACTAGGTGGCAGATTCGTCACATGGGATTCTGGTGCAACTATTTAGAATTCAATTGGATTCGACTTGATAAGGAACCAAGGACTACTTTGGATTGGGAAAAGAAGGTCCTGAGAATTAAGACAGAGTAAGTGGTAAAAGCTTTGTGAAGGAAATCATTCAGTAGAAAATTATGTGGGAGAAAGAGAAACGGATGAGAGAGATTTACCCGAAGCTATTGTTGGAGTATGATTGATTTAGTTGATTGCTGGAATTTCGGGGACGAAATTCTATAAGGAGGGAAGATTGTCACAGCCCGTCCTGGAATTTTAATTCCGAGGACGTGAAAAGACGAAAATGCCCTTAAACGGGATTAAGGTGCGTAATTTTGGTATTGGTTTTACCTAAAATTCCTAAGTTATTGTTAATTAAACTTAAACTTGGACTAATAATTTTGTGTTTGGACTTTAGGTAGGGTCCTACACCCTAAATCCCTCCCCATTTCCCGTTTGTTGTCTCTCTCTCATCTCCTCAGTCACTCTCTCTCTCTCTTCCTCAGCTCTTCCTCAGAAACTCTCACTCTCTCTCTTCTTCTCGAACGCACGGGCAACCACCAAAACCACCTAAAACCTATACCAACGTCCAAGTTAAGACTACCATTGCAACCCTGAGGACTCCACGATCACGTAGACACCATTTTCAGGTAAGTTTTGCTTCGGAAAACCCTAGTTTTTAAGGTCCCGTGTTTATATACTGTTCATGATCTTTTAAATGGTTACGATTTAGGCTAAAACAAGATCACAGCGAGCTTAGTGAGGTCCCAAGGAAGCTCGGAGTGCTTCGTTGGAAGTTTTTGGACGTAAGAACACGGAGATCGACAAGTTCAAAGTTTGGCCGGAGCTTTCGAGGCGTTTTCCGGCGAATACCCGGCGAGTTAGGAGTCGAGGTAGGTATCAATCTCTTCGTCTCGTCAAGTACTACAACTTTCCTTTTTGTTTCACTCAATTTCGTTGAGTATTGAAGAAGTTATACTCATTTGAAAAATACCCAGTTTCCGGCGACCTCCGAGGCTTTCGAGGCAGTTTCCGGCCAAACCACGGAGAACTAGGTGTTTTGCAAGGTACCATTATCTTTGTCTCTTCAAGGGCTACAACTTTCGTTTTTGAATCACTTGATTTCGTTGAGAAATGACAAAGTTATGGCAATTTGAAAAACTGCCCAGAAAACGGCCGCCGGAAAAACCAGTCCGGCGACCCAAGGAAGAAGAAGGTGCTACAGTAAAAATAAAAAATAAAAATAAAATTATTTTATAAATATGTCGACGTCCGTGACGTCGAGTAGATCACTGTGGTATATTCATATACCTAAATTGAACACCGTATGAGAAAGTTATTGAAGATTGTTGGTTAGGTGTTCAAATAACGTTTTATAGTTTTCACATTTAGGTGAAAATGTGAATTGATGATCCGACCGTTGGATCGTCACCAAACTTTGATACGTTGTAATACGTAATATTTGAGGATTATTGGAACTTACGGATTGGGAATCCGAGTTACGGATCTTCCGGAATTGGAATTGTAAGTCCATAATATAAAATGTTAACCGTCACTTAGTTTTGGAAATTGACGGAGATCCGACCGTTGGATGGTAATGAAATTTTAGGATGTTATCCTAGAGATATATTGTGGACCTCTGGAAGTTATGGATTTAAAATCTGAGTGGCAGATCTTCCGGATCGAACTACGTAGTGACGTATTTTATATAAGTTATATATTCTATCGATATGAATTCTGAGGTTGGATTTGATTACTATTCTAGGCGGCGATCGTCGTGAAGCCTTGATGTGTGGTGCTAGGGAGTTGTTGGACGAACTCCAGGTGAGTGGGCAGTTTTGTTTTCCGTATATATATATATACTTAACGTTTTCCCAGAAATTGAAAATGCATGAAATTATGTTTAAAATGAAATGCATATGAGTTATGTGGAAAAACGGGAAGTGAAATACCATGCATAGAATTGATATGAAAAGTATATAGAAATGTGAGTTGAAATGCCATGCATGAATTAATATATGATGCATATGTATGAATTGGTGCGGTGGACGCACATGTAAGAATTGATTTATGATGCATATGTATGAATTGGTGCGGTGGACGCACAGGTAAGAATTGATTTATGATGCATATGTATGAAATGGTGCGGTGGACGCACAGATGAGTATTTAATTACTGTTATGATGATGATGATATATATTGAGCTCAAATCCTGCACCATGGTTTAGTGCTTATAGTATTCACCGCATCGCACGCTCGCCTTGGATCCAAGTAGATGCTAGTCGTACAGTCCACGCGGAGTGGGTACGACAGACCAGTCGCGAGAGTGTTAGTGAGATTCCGACTGGTGGGTGACCTTAGATTATGTGCACAGATGATTTATGAGAAGCACTAGAGCGTAACTTGTGTGCAGAAGGCCGGACGGGTCACAGAGGTGACTCCGGTAGAGTGATAATGATAGATTTTGAGCTCTAGGTTCAACCGTATAGGGCTATTAGAGGGCCTACGGTTGATTACTTTCTTGCACCTGATATGATTATGTTGATGCATTCATACCTTATTACTGTTGAGATGATGTGGCATGGCATGATTGATAAAGAGATAATGTTGAGATAGTAAAAATGAAGTTTTGAGAATATATATGTATATTTATATTTTACATTTCTGGGAAAGTATACAGGTTTTACGGAGAGGGGTTACAACGTTTTGAGAAATGTTTGGATTTGGAAAAGAATTGTTTTACTGACCCACTCAATTTTGGTTTTGCGCCCCTCCAGGTTCAGGAATCACAAAGGTGTGGTGACTACGAGGAATTCGACGGTGTTCTGACAGATTGGACAAAATTAGGACTCACCTTTGGGTGTATCAATTTAAATTGTATCTTAAAGCTTCCGTACTGTGCAAATGGTTACGTCACTCTCACGTGACGGCTAGCATGCCCTCCTTCGGGACGGGGTGTGTCAGTCAGTCACTATTCATTTGAGTGGATTAAATGGACTGAGTGTCAGCACATTTTTTAGGGGTGAACTTGCTTGTTTCCGAAGTACTACTCGGGCCATTGAGCTTGAACAAAATGTAGTGTTCCTCTCCCTACTGCAAGAAATCCTTCTCTTATACATAAGAATTAAGAAATTCACTCTTAATTTTCCAACAAACTATAACCTCAAGCCCATTGTTTTCTATTTCCTCAAGCTTTAAGCTTTTTCCTTCCACTTCTCATCCTCTACCTTTGAAACCTCAACCACCATTGTCAAATGCTCACCAAGACACCAAGAAAATCCTTAAGCCCTCATTCCACACTCAAGCTAACACCAAAGGAAGCTCATGCACTCTCATCTGCTAAACTTATGACTCTTTTAACTCCCATACCTCAAGCTCTCAAGCCAAGCCATTTTTCAGTGTTAGCATATCATTACCAAGCATTTGGGCAGTTGCCAAAAACACTTTATCATCGTCGGGAGAATCTCAACATAACATCACACCAAACACTTAGCAGCTTCTGGCAAAAACAACAAAGCATTCCCTAGGGACTCGCTTGTCCTTCAAACTGCTTTGGGCCTAGTTCATGCACTCATATCTATTAAGAACACGTGTGATCCAACAACGACCCAATTAGTTAACGTGTTAGAGCCGAAACTCATTATTTTTGTGTCGTTTCGAGTCGAGCTAACATATTTGCCAAGTCTAGTTGAAAATGTTGAGCTGTGAACAACTTGTAGGCCCACTGCTAACAAATTCAACCCTCCACTGCTGGACCCTTTGATACGCATTTTTCTAATTAAAGTGTCTTCTTGAGAATATCAACATTATAGTTAGAAAAGAAGATTTCCTTCATGTGGAATTCTTCAGTTAAAAATTCTCTTATTTTTTATATGGAGTTATACAAATGTTGCGTTGTCTCGGGCACCAAAAATCTCAAGACCGGCCCTACAACTTCCTTCATGTCTTCCCTTATCTCTACTTTAATCTGCACTAGTATAAAGTTGTTTGGACTATAATTTTTCTAGGCATTGGATTTCAACCATTCGAACCATAATTAATTATATTAGGATTGATTTGCAGTAATTTTTGTTTCCTTTTCGCTGCATGCTAGGCCACGGATGTCAATCATATTGTACTACTTGAGTGAGATGATCAGAAAATGCAAAGATTTTATTAGCAAAATTAAGCAACCTTGCAAACTCTTCTTCAAATTATACTTGATAACATATTAATCCTTAAGCTGCCAACCTAAACACAGTTACCAACCTAAGAACACCGAAACAACTAACGACCCTTTCTTAGCCTCTCCTCAAAACACAAGATATTCACACTTAATTTTTTTTCTTTCTTTCTCATATATTAGTCATTTATCATCATAATTCACCCTTGAGAAAGCTTCTGCAAACCCTCTTCCATGCCTCTCTGTCTGGCTCACATGCCTCCACCTTGGCCTTCAATTCTTCAGTTTCCGAGTCCTAAAACCAAATCAACAATAACAAATTAAACTGTTGCATGATTTGTTAACTAGACGAACATTTGAAAAGATAATGATAACGATTTTGATACTCCCAATTTAGCTTCTGGACCGCAAAGCGGAATATTTATAGTGTTTACGATCACAAAAATGTTATAGAAGTATATTACCAAGATGTATTCGAGCTTGGCAAGGTGATCGATAAGATTGAGAAGAATGTCTTTGGTGTACTCAGGGTGTCCTTGGATTCCCATCATGTGATCTCCATACTTAAACATCTCCACACCAGTCTTATCCGACCAGGCAATTAACTCAGCCTTAGGCGGCAGTTCCCACACCTATTTTTTTAAATGAGATCAATAAACATGAATTTATCTATCAAAACTGATATGTATAACAAGTTAAGCAACATATAATTAATTAAACTTGACTTTCGTGCATGGTAAGGTAAACCCTAAACCCTAAATGCTAAAGTATTTTGCATGAAAGTCAAACTGATATTGTAGGACGATCAACGAAGGAGAAGTAGATTTGTGGACAGACATACACACCTCATCTCGATGGATTTCATATATGGAGAGAAGAGCTGGAATTTTGAGAGTGGATAAGGCCTTGGAAGATGATGACAAGTGGACGGTTCGGATTCCGATATCCCAGCCTGTGATGGCTCTGCCAGTTTTTCCTCCCAATGCACGGCTCAATATCTAATCAAAGCCACAACTCCCAATCATTCATCACAAACATAAACAAGCATCAATGGCATTAATTTGAAGGGTGGAGAAGGAGTTGGCTGCTCAACCATTTTCAAGCAACCCAAAAAGAAATATAACTAACTAAAAACTAACAGAATCGACATATAAGTTAGCCTATAAGTTATAACACACCAAAAAGTCGAGGCCATCTATTGTGTCCTAAAAAAGCAATAGAACGAACTAACTCTTTTACCTTCATTTTTTTTTATGATTTTTTTCACATTAAGTGCCTCCATATTTCAAAATATCACATACTCAACCAGTGGCTCGTTTATTAATCTGTCATCAGAATAACAAGAATTGTATTGAGGAGGAGTTGGAATGAGGTGGAGTTAGAATCAGATTTTTATTGACGTTGTTTACTAAAAATTTATGGAATCAAAGTAAAAATAATATGATTCCGTATAAAATGTTTACTAATATAATTCACATGAATACGAATATGAAAGCCAATGTGTGTGATTATAAAAGCTCTTATTCTAAATAATATATTTTAGATGCTTCTTACTTGTATCACTATTCCTATACACACTACAAAACTTATTTTTAATAAAACTTTTTATTAATTAACCTAAATAAATTTTAAAGTTTTTTATTTGTTAATTGTTTTTTGAATTCAGTAAAACTTTTCCAGCAACTAGCCAGCTATGCAAACATAATAAAGCATGTCTCGTATTTCAAAAGAAAATTCAAGGAAATAAGGGCTGCGACCATGTACAGAAGAGGAGAACATCGACTAAGGACAATAGCAGACATATCCCACGTATCAAGTAGTGGGAGGTGAGGTGATTCATCCACGAGAAGAAGAAATTTTTAGTTGTGACGGGAATATAAGTGGTACATCACGTGTTTTAATAGGAGTGGTAAGAAATTTTATTTTTTAAGTTATTAATTTTTTAGCACACATACATCTCACTATTTATATAATGACACGTGATATACCACTTCGTTCACACCGAAAAATCTATCCACGAGAAGAATCAGAATCCCTCCCAATAAAGGCAAAGTTGCATGGAAGTATTATTATATATGTATATTTTTAACGTGTGCATGTGGTGTTGGACGCCTTTATCTTACGTTCATAACATACAATTGATTACAGTGCGAAACCATGCACACGTTTCTCTCTCCTTCCTTCCTCCAAACCAAAGCACCCAAAAGTCACAATCCCCACTTTTCTCTTTCCTTCCTAGCGATCCAAAAGAAGAGTGCATTTTTCTCCCCATACTAAATGTTGGTACTGCTCATCATCTTATCAATTACTATTTTTCACCTTTTCGCTCGTTATTTTGGAACAACTCTCTACAGTTTAATAGATTTCCATCCCAAACCCTCCTATACGCTTTATTTTGAGTATAGATCCGTGGGATTTGGGGTGTTATTGAGGTTGAAACCACCCCTCTTCCGCTGGTTTCCATGGTGGCCGTGCGCTTTTTGGCCGTTTTAGTGGCTTAGCCACCTCGCATGCCAAGATTTGAGCCAAATTCACCTTGTTTAGGCCATAATTGATGCGAATCCGTCTTGATTCGACAGTGATGTGGACGGTCTTGAATTTGTCACCACTCATCATTGATCTATTATGACAAATTTGCATCGCTGATTCTTGCGTATTTTGTTGTTTGTAGTGACCATGTAGGGAATTTACTATGCTTGTTTGTGGTGCTTGATCACTGGATAAATACACGCAGTTTGACACTTTTATGTAATCATGTTTTAGCTTTAATTTTATATTGCTATTGCTAAAAAAACAAAAAACACCCAAAAGCCAGAAGCACACAACATTTCCTATCAAGTTTAGTTTAGCCACCGACAAATTACAAAATGTCATGGAAACTTTCATAGATATTATATTTAATTCTGCCAACGTCAGTTCGAATTTAACTTTTATAATATCTATTGGCCAAAAAGAAAAATATGTGACCATAAACCAATATACCAGGCCTCTTTTGCCCTAACCCAATCAAATTACACTCAGGATTAGGAACAAAATAGTCACCTAATTCAACACACATCACACAAATTACACACATGATTAATTTTATACCCACCTCTCTTTAGTGTCGGTCACTGACTCTTGTTTGAGACCCAAATGCTGGTTTGTTAGTTCACAGACTCGGACAGATTTTTATTGGAATTTATGCTCTATTTGAATGAGCAGCAATGTGATTTTGTCTCTGAGTGAAAGACAATCAAAGCAAAACAAAAACAAATATGGCCATATATTATATTCTCTTTTTATGACATAGTCATGTATCGTTGCTAAGACACAAAGTGTGAGTCAAAAGATAATAATAATAAAATGAGAACCAACGATGGTTCTCCAATAACGTAAGGGTAAACCGATAAGGCTATGTCGCAAACATCTAATGTTGCAACCTTTAGTGGCCTTCTGGATATATAATGTTGTTAAGTAGTGGGCACCATCTACTCCTGATACATTTTTGTAAAACATATACATACAGATGGGGAACAAAATCATGCGTTTTAATCAATGGTTAAACTTAGAGAGAAAAAGAGGGCACCTTACTTATTACCTGTACGTTTCTTCAATGCTTAATAATAGATAATACTTCGATACTTATTAGTAAGTACTTTATATATTTATTTTTTATTTAATCCAATTAATAGATATCACGTGTTTCTTATTTTTTTTTAAATAAAATGTGTTAAAAAAATTATTGGGCCAAATAAAAAAATGAGTATATAAATCCCTTACTAATGAATATTTAAGTATTATTTCAGAGCGGTTACTTAACTTATTAATCACAATTAATTCTGTGCTTCCATAAAGACTATTGTACCCTTAATCTGAAATAACCGAAAATGTCAGTGTCCAGCAGGAAACAGTATTTTTCCCACCATTTCGTTTTTTTTCAAACAGTATTTGAAATTTCTTTGATATTGTTGATATTTCTATGAAAATATTCGAAAAATTCAAAAAAAAAGATATGGAGCATGTAAAGTCTAAACTTCATTACATATAAGAGAAATTCTTAAATTTCAGCTAAAATCGACATATTTTGTTGAAATTTCTGACATATCGATTAAATATAGAAGAAACCCTTATATTTCTTCTAAATTAGTGTTTGACAATCCCTAAAATTTCATTTTTCTTAATTTTCATCAAAAGCTACCGATATTGATATATCTATCGATATTTCAACAAATTACATATCGATATTTCTACCAATATCAACATTTTAAAAACTGTTCCCAATGCGGCATCCAAAATCAAAATCCAAAAAAATAAGAAAAAAAATCAAATAGGAAACCACGTTAAAGCAAAATATACTAAAACGACCAAAATGCTCTTTCTTAAAAAATCCAATTTCCAGGAATTGGATCTCTCTTAGGCAAACCCTCCGGATTCTCTTGAACGAGATTAGTGGGCCGTTAGATTTTTATCCGACGGTTATAATTATTATAACTTTTAGAGGGTCCCCATTTGTAGCTTTGGATAAATATCTAATGGCCCACTAACAACGGTCAGGAAGATACCGAGGGGTTGCCTCAGAGAGGATCCGATTCATTTCCAAATGGGAAAAACCAACCGATTACCGATTCGACGAAGAAAACAAAAGACAGACAAAGAATGAATGAACAATATATACAAGGATGAATTGTGAATATGATTATTCTCTTCAATTAATTTGATTTGGGTTCAAACCCACACTCATTTCTTAGTGTAAATTAGAGTAATAATATAGCTGGTTCTTGTGAACATGATGACAAAAATAAAAATGATGGAATGATTATGTACCTGATGACCAAAGCAAATGCCGAGAACTTTTTTCTTGATGGAATCCAATTTCTGGAGGAGGGAGAGGAGCCTGCAGATCCAGGCATCAGTGCCGTGGGCATCCCTGCTGCTTCCGGATATCACAAACCCATCGTAGCTTTCAATCTCATCATCCTCCGGAAACTCACCGCACACCACCCGGTACAAGTCCCAAGCCTCCCCCTCCTCCGCCAGCATTGTCAGATACACCCCAAAATATCCCCCGTACGTCTTTTTCACAAACTCCGTGTCCTCTGCGCACAGAAGCACTGCGAATTTCTTCCCACCCATCTCAGGGAGAGGGAGGATTAATTGGATTTCTTAATGGGGTTTTGGAGAGAGATATTGCAATGCCTCTCCGCCTCTCCAAAAGACGAAATTTGAGAGAGAGAGAGAGAGAGAGAGAGAGAGAGAGAGAGAGAGAGATGGTCTGGTCTGGGTGTTGAAACTCCTTGGACTTACATGAGAGTTGGCCACATGCTTTTAAACTGCTGGGTTCTAGAAACGCTCACGTTTCGAAGCCAAATTTACGATTTTGACACCTAGTGCGGTTTTCCAAAAATACCCCTTGGCATTTGAATAAACGATATTATTTACACGAAGGAAGAAGGGTGAGACTTAGTCTCACAATGAACTAGCAATAATGTAGTTCAAATTTGCTTTTGGAAAAAATCAAACTTAAAATCTCTTACTTATAAATGAACATAAATATCATTAAACTGTAATAATTAGTACTAAGTGGCTACCCTTGCTATTTGGATCGTTTTGTTTTTTAATTTTTCGTGTTTAACTTTTTATGCATGCTGGCTACAGTGAACGTAAATGAATCTGCCTGGCTTAATGGCCTCCATTAGAAAGTTAGATGAACCTTCTCATATATAATTCCCACCTACGCAAACTTGCCTTTTTTGCTTGGAAGAGATCCTCACTAGATCTCTCCGGATCTCTCCCACCAAATCCACCAAGTCCACTTATTTGGGCTCTTGAAATTTAATCCAATAACTACAAACATAAAACCCCTTAAAAAGATAATAATTTTAGTCGGTGAATCAAATTTCAAGAGTCTAGATGAGTGGACTTGGTGGCTTTGGTAGGAGAGATTCAGAGATGATCTCTCCCCTTTTTTGCCCACTACGCACCATCACCAGGCCAAAGTTAAGGACTCAAAAGTTAAAACCCCACAAAAAAAGGAAAGTGAAATCTGTTATTTGGGTGGGGTGTGCTATCCACATGCCCCATTTTACTTCTCACACACCCTTTGATAATTTATGTCCGTTGATCTTCTTCAATTCATCCAATCTGACGATCGAAAATTAAAAAAATGTGTGACAAATAAAATAAGATGTGTGGATATCACACCCTTATTTGGATATGTTTATCATATTTAACGTATGTGATAAAAGGATTGCGTCTAATTAAAAAGGGTACTAAAAGGATTGCGTCTAATTAAAAAATTGTTTAAAGGGAAACAATATCTTTTGAGCTTATACTGGCGTGCTGCGTGGTACATGCAGATTATTGAGGAACGATAAGGATCCTGTTCCATGGATTATTATATATGAGAAGTAGCTAGGGCTTCATCTTTTCTTTGTTTGCGTGATGGATGTACACAGTGACGGCATAACCATGAATCTTATTTATATTAACTTCTTCCTTATCTTCTTTTCTTTTACTGCATGAATTAAGATTGCCCTTATCAAAAAACAAAAGAAAGTTTTTTGTTTCTCCATCTATCATCTTACATTTACTAAGTTCACGCATATTGAAAATCAACAATGTTGGGTTGTAAGAAACAGAGTATTTTCATGTAATGAAAATAGATCTAGGGCAAAATCTAGGTTATAAGTGTTATCATGGTTTCATGTAATGGAATTAGATGAAGGGCAAACGTAGGTTATAATTGTTATCATGGTCCTAAAAGATGCCAAATAATAGTTCGACAGTGAGCAAGAGCCTAGCACCTAGGCCTCTAGGCTAGTCCGGGGGCCTAAGCAGTTATTTTTTTTTAATTTAATTAAATTTGTTGTATAAAATGTTGAAATTTTCAAGTCAAAGGATCGAGGGCCTCACTCCAACATCACCGATACTGTTCCCAACTTGGTAATTACCACATGCCCAACTCGTCATGTATGAGGTTTTATTACAAAAAGCCTCGGTGTTAATTAGAGTAAGGTAATCCTATTTAAACTCTTATTCTTCTTTCCCTTTGGTCGATGTGGGACTCACTAAAACATATAAATAAATGTCAACTTTTGCTTAAAAATTACATAATCGTATTAGGATAAATAAATTATAACATAGAATGATATATAAATCATAAAGTACTAGAACATGTTGAAAACATAATGAGTGTTTTTCTAAGTATATAACAAGTCTTTTACAATTAATTGAAGAACTAAAATGCAAAATGAAAGTTATTTATTTTCTATCTAAATGAGGGTCACTAAGCTACTTCCTTAGATTTAAAAAAAAAAAAAGGTTTCAAAACCACCCAGCTTGCCTAGACCACCTAGGCGGGCAAGGTGGATGCCTAGGTGAGTTTAGGCTGGCACCTGGGCAGGTCTAGGCACCATTTATTATTTTTCTTAAATTCTAGGGATTAATCAGGGCGATGGTCAATCCCTTATATTGCATTATCAAAGAATGAGGTTATAAATGTGACGTTACTTCCAATTCAACATAAGGAAATAAACCAAAACTCTAATTGTTACCCGTTGTGGAACAAAAAATAATCCCAAAAATTCTAGAGGCGACACATGGACTTTTACTCAAGAAAGACAAGATTGCCCTCAATAAATGGGCAGGCTCCTCAGATACTCTTACGTGTAGCTCACACCCTTGAAGGTCCCATCAGCTGAATACGATTGCCCACAGCTCACCTGCCATTGGCAAGGAAAAGTCAAAGCATTAACGATAAGGATTAATTACCCAAATTCTATCTTTAATACATTCCCAATTGAAGAATGACTCCAAGCAAGTAAGTAATACCTATTTAAATCAATTAGGGATAATTACTCAATTATCTCATTACATTATTTCCTATTTAATATCTTGAGAATATTTCTCCATAAACATTGGCCAATAGGATGCCGCCATGAGTAGGGTAAAACCCTAACACTATGGCCGGCCTTCTTCCCTATAAATACCCCATATTCTACCAAATTTCAGAAGCTTTTGCTACCCCTAAAAAGCCCTAAACACTTTACTCTCTCAGGGAAACTAACTTAGGCATTGGAGATCCATTGGCCTAACCCCCTTACCTTGTGGGCGCATGAGGCTTAGGTCTTTGATCAAAGGTGTTGATTGTTTTGCAGGTGCATTTTCGTTACGACTGAAGACGGTGGAAATTTGCATCAACAAATTGGTGCTTTCATTGAGAGCTGATTAAAATACTCAAAGAAGCCTCTTGCATTTGTTTCTTGAATTCTCTGTTACGTTGAATTTTTCACACGTTGTATCAATTAATTTTTCCTAGAAAAGTTTCTTGATCAATCCTTGGAGAAAGGATATAATGGTAGGAAATTCAGAAACCACGATGAACGGAACCCCTTACGTAGAAGGATTTGGATCGAAGAGTGGAGACGAGGACATAGCCCCATGACGGCGATCCTCAAGGCTCAACGCGACGATAGGAGGAGCCCCACCGCCACCACCGGGACCTAGCAGCCATGGCCCAAATGCAAACAATGCTGCCCTTGCAGCGCCGCAACCCTCAAAACCCTGGGCAGGAGGCCCAGGTCCACTCCCTAACCCACATGCAGGAGGCCTAAGTCCACGAAAAAGTAGGCCTAACCTAAGAGGCCCAGACCACTGCAGCTCAAGTCGCAAGTTAGGCAGCCTAAGTTGTAATAGCTGGAGCCCAGCCAGCAGCCTAAGCCGCAACAGCCCAGGCCTAACTCGCTACTGAGGTAGCTCGAGCCCACTTAGCTGCCAATCGAGCCCAGGTTTGTGAGGAGCCAGCGTCGGCTCAGTGTGTAGCACATGCCCAAGGCTAGTTACCACATGTGCGAGCCCAACGCGTCTACACACACGGCCCAACCACCCAGCCTGGTTGGCCTGCCCCGCGACTTGGCCCGCATCCCATTCCAATCCGAGGCCACTCTAGCGATCCAGATTCAGACCACCAATCCCGCGATTGACTAAGGGTTATTTTCACCCCACATTTTTGCATGAATGCACGTTATGAGCTCAAGTTTTGTACCTACAACCCATTATACTTCCACCACACATGAAGACGCCCATTATCTAGACTTTTCCAATTTAAATGGCGAGTACTACCTGCCTCAGCAGGTTACCAATTTGATTAACGCCTTCTTGCAGCAAACCACCTTGGTCAACTAACTCCTCGAGCATATTGAGATGCAGCGCGCCCCAAACGAAGTGTCCCGAAGCAGGACAAGGGTGAAAGAACGTGGCTCATTCTTGTGAAGTCCCGGCAAATAGCTGCTTAGCCCGCCATGAACTATGTGTTCATGTAGTGTGCACTCTCGTTTGGGCCCTTGGGAAAATGTCTTTTCCCGCTTAGATATGCAGAGAAGTGTTCATTCCAAACTCAGCTCACAAGTCAGTGTGTATTTGAGGTTGGGTCCATACTCCAAGGAGCACTTAGGACATTCCAGGTGAAGTGTCCACACGAGGCTAGGCCCGCAAAAAGATCCTCCTACGAAGCACCGAAGTAGGCAGCCACATAACGAACAGAAGAGAGCACGGGAGCAAACCAGCTTAAGTTCCACTGGCAGCCTCTGCCAAGCGCGACGACGAGTAGCACAAAATGAACCTAGTACATCGCAACCTCAACACAGATGAGCAGGATATGCCAAAGAGTAACATGGACCAGCAGGTCAGCATCGATGGCAGTTTGAGGCTCTGCTACCTCACCAGACACAAATCCATGAGGAAATACAAAGGCTTGTAGTAGAGCAGCTACACTGCCCTTCGTAGAAACGTGGCCAACCTGAGTAGGTCACCATTTACAGACAAGATCGAGCAGACAGAGCCATTGTGGAAGTTCAGCCTGCCATATTTCACCTTGTTCAAATGAGATAAAGATCCGGATAGACACTTGATGCACTACTGAAGTACCATGACTGCCGTGCATTTAGCAGCCATACCGCTCTTGGCAGCCAAAGTTTCCATCAGCTCATTCTTAGCCACCCCGGCCTGGACTGCCTGACCCTCAACTGTTCCACCAAAGGCAACCTCGAACAAGAAATCAAGTAGATCAATTGGAGAAATGGAGAAAGTCTCGAAGTCCTTATCAGAAAACTCATAATCCAATGACCTACCCTGAATGTCACACCCCGCCCCCGAAATATATGTTTTCAGGAGTTAATTATAGTAGGCCCAACTTACAATCATAGTTAATTTATTTCCATTAATCACATTCCTCTAAGTCAATAATTAGAATTCTTACAATCTATCCATATTTTCTTAAATGTTAAAACATATCTTTAAATTAACATTTGAATTCACTATCATTAGTCATTATTCTCCAAATAATTTCCTTCATCCCACGTAATCCATAACCATTAATCATTTACCAAAACATACAATTTCATTTCCTATTTAGAAGCATTTCCTTCTCTTAGGTCAAAATTCCATCTAAATGTTAATTCTTAATTATTTAATCTCATTTGTTGTATGGTTGCGTCTAACGTCTCGTTAGACTACCTACGTACCCTAAACAGGGATCAAGCCATTCGTAGTTCACATTTCCAAAATTCAAACCAAAATCGAATATATTCATTTAATCCAACATATACCACAATCATATTAATATTCAAACCAAAACAGCTAGGTCTCAAAAGCATTATTAGAATAACAAAATTTGCATAAAAACACAATGTTGGCTCCCTGACCGTGTGCCGTCCCACCCGCTGCCTCCAGTGGCAGCCGGTCGCTCCGGCTAGCCTGAAAATTCAACTATTTCTACAAATTTTAAAAAATTACAGAAATGAAGATCTCAAAGAGTAGAACAAATTTTATACCTGTAGCCAAGTCCAATTTGGCTTGGAAAGGCTCTAATTTGCCTCGAACCCACCGGAAACCCTATAAATAGGTGACTTCAATCCTTCATCTCAGGTGTTCCGCCACCCCTCTAGTTGTTTGGGCTTTGTTTCTGACATCTAGGGGAGGGTTTTAGCGGAGGAAATTGTATGAAATTATTTCACAATTTATGGATTTTGGGCAAAGTCTCATGTAACACCCATTAGGATTTTTGTACCAAAATACCATCAAATTCCCTCAAATTTTTTATGGAACATGAAGAGAGAGGGCCAAGGTGATGATTGAGAGCGGTTTATAGGTCCAATTCGTCGAAAAATTGGACAAAAACGGTGAGGAACCGTCGGCTTGTACAGTCGGGTCACACGGGTCAAACTCCCGATCCCCCGTGTCTCTTTCTCTCCTTTCTCCTCCCAGTTCCCTCTCCTCATTGGTCCCTCCTGCTCAATTTCTTTCGCTCTTTCCTCCTTTCTCTTCTTTTCTTTTAATCACAACCATCCATCATTTATTTTTCTCTTCAACCATCCATCATTTAATCACAACCATCCATCACTTACCACTGATAAAGGTAGTCAAAACATGCAACTTAAGAAAGGAGTCAAACTCCCACTCTCCACTAACCTCCAAGGTGTCTCTCGTCCACTCATAATCACCTTTGTAGGAAGCATCAAGCAGTCGATGGCAAGACCTCAGCTGCCCCACGCCTTCCTTATGGCTGATTTCGAAGAAGTACCAGAACTCATTTATGGTCAAGCCAAGATCAAAGAACTTGCTCAAGTTCAAGAACCCTACCATCGCACGAACTGCATTTGGGAGCACTAAGCAGACACACATTTCATAGAGTAGATCACCTCTTGGAAAAGACATGGCATGGGAAAAGTCAATGCCAACACGAAGTAATACAAATGGAATTTGACAGCCCTCTTCCCAGTAGTGGCACCTTCGTTGCACGGTTTATGGCCACTATCATCCTTCACCCACTTGACGCGAACCCCTGATGGAATCGCATGCTTGTATATCTCAAGAAAATCCCGAAACAGCTCATCATAATTTATCTTTGACATGTACGGCCGTGAAGTAGCCCACCTTATTGGAAGAACCACCTTGATGGTACAAAGGTGGAAGATATTTGTCATTTTTGCGATCGGAGGAAGATATCTCAAAATCTCTGCAAAAAGTATGAAGGAAAATATTTAGAAGGTGGCTCGCGAAAAAAAAAAAAATATATATATATATATATATGTGAAGGACCGTGAGCACAGCGCCCCAGTGTTAGGCCCCACGGCCCAACCCTCTCACTCGAAGCACAGCCCAATACGGGGGGAGTCCGCGCATCCTTTCCTCATCTTCTTCGTGCACTTACCACCCCTAGAAAATAGGCCCAGGCCTCTCAGCCTAGCCACCAAGACCCAAGAGCTAACCTATGCTAGTTTCTCCCACTCTCTCACCCTCTGCCTGCACGGGCTCATGCCCAGCAGCCTCGAAAGCCTGGCCCAAGTCGGCCTCTCCGTGCCTTAGCGCCCAGCCACTTCGGCCCGAGCTGAGCCGATCATCTGGCCTACGCCAGCTGGTTTTCGTGCCACACCACCATGTGCACCAGCCTCGTGGCTCCCTTGCCATGAGTCTCACACACCCTCGGCCCCTTCCAAACCAATTTTTCAAGTCCCAAGACTCCTGAAAAATTCAAGAAGAAGAAAGTTCAAATTTTTCTTACCTTGGTGTGGCATAGAGAAGAAGAACAACAACGAGAGACGACTCTTTGCAAGGGCAAGAGAATAAGAAAGCTAGGGGAGGGGGAAGAAAAATTTCCTCTGGCTTCTCTTTTCCTTGTTAGAATGATGATTCTTCTCCAAATTTATTTAATCCCCTGCTTAAGGCATAATTAAATAGGTACTGGGGACATTAGTTTCCTTTTCCTAGAAGGAGTCTATCTCCAAATCAAAAAAGGAGACCAAGTTCAAATTGGGAAACAACTCTACAAGCCCATGCGATTTAGGATTTCTACACCTACTGCCATTTTCCTATATGCAGCCCAGCATGTGTGGGGGCCTTTGTGGAACAAAAAATAATCCCAAAAATTCTAGAGGCGACACGTGGACTTTTGCTCAAGAAAGATAAGATTGCCCTCAATAAATGGGCAGGCTCCTCAGATACTCCCACGCGCAGCTCATACTCTGAAAGTCCCATCTGCTGAATACGACTGCCCACAGCTCACCTGCCTTTGGTAAGGAAAAGTCAAAGCATTAAAGATAAGGATTAATTACCCAAATCCTATCTTTAATACATTCCCAATTGAAGAATGACTCCAATCAAGTAGGTAATCGTTATTTAAATAATATCTTGAGAATATTTCTCCATAAATATTGACCAATAGGATGCCGTCATGGTTGAGCAATTTGAGCCACTGCCCTCCTTAATTCAGCCAACTCATCCCTCAGTTGTTGAGTAGCATTATTATTATTCTGGAAGAGAAAGGTAGACTCATTCTTCGGGCTTCGGTCATTGCCTGTGAATGCTTCTTTCTTTGATTCAGGCTTTCTCCAGTTGGCTCCTCCTCCCTTATGAGCCAACAGGGGTGGCCTATAAGGAGAGGTTTATCTGAAGCTGTTGAGCTTTCTTTTTGGCTGGACTTTCCTGTTATTATGGGCATCCCATACTTTTTCCTTTCTTGCTCGCTTTGCTTCCTATTATTAAATGATAATAATGGGAAGCTAGGAAATTCTTTCTCCAGGACTGGTTCTATCACGGGCTGACTTCTTTCAAGAACTACTTTCTTCTTTCCCCTATCATTTTCTTCTTCTAACAGTGGAAATAGGGGAATAATTGGTTCACTTCTGATGGTAACCTGGCTCATCCCACCTCCTTGAGCATTTTTTGGAGTAGAAAACTCCAGATCTAACCTTCTTTGTAAATTCCCTGTTAAGGTACACAGTTTACTGACTTCCCCCTTGGTTTCCAAAGAGATTTTTTCCATACTTCTTAATACTTGTATCATAGTAGCCTGTAATTCCTCATTAGTTCCTCTCCCTTCCGACTTTCCAGATGAAGATGGGCTTTCCGGGACCATCTTTCCTGATGGGGAAGAAGGATTTCCTGATTGATTTGTCATTTGTAGCAAAGGTTGAGAAGACCCATCCTTCGTATTCTTTCTGCAAAGTTTATGGCTTTTCTTCTTGGACATGCAAGATCAACACAAATGAGGTCCCACTGGGCGTGCCAAAACTATGTTCGTGGCAGGAGTTTCCGTCGGGGATATCTCCTAGCCGACGAGCACACAGCTCCCCGAGAGGTTGGCACCGGTTGATGCTTTTTGTCGGGCTTCTGCTTTACTGATGGGCTTGTCGGGCAAAGCTTGTCGGGCAAGGCTGAAAGAGAAGGACAAAGTTAACTTTGAAAGATGCCTTTGTGGGGCCTTAGGTGTAGGCCTTGAGGCTCACAATCAAGATTAACTTTTAAGTGCTCAAGCGTGCCACTGCCATCTTTAGCATGGCAGATGTAAAATGAATGTTGAGTTTAGTTGCACATATACTCGAGAGGCCATGTTAGTTATAACAGGCGCCATTGTGGGGCCTTAGGTGTAGGCCTTGAGGCTTCCGATCACGAACTAACCTAGTACTCGAATATACGATGTTTATTTTATTGTCTGCAGAAGTGTTATAACCATTATACTTCTGATTATCCGAGCCCGCAAAGCAGAATGAACCCAAATAGGTGCCTTTGTAGGGCCTTAGATATAGGCCTTGAGGCTTCCCATCAGAATTCCTTCTATACTCAAACGTTCTACTATAATCATAATATAATAGAAATAAAACTAAGAAATAGATCGATTACTTGCGCCCTAAGTAACTTCGGACTTCTTGTTATCAAAGCTTGTCGTAAATGGGTTAAGTCCACATAAGGTTTTTTTTTATGCCTTGAGGCCAAGGACTTTTAAATGATCAATCTTACATGCCCGAGAGCTTAGAACTTAGATTTGGTTTGAACTATGAAGACATATTCAAATCGGATTCAAGAGCTGAGAGAGTCTTTTAATAGCCATCTTACTAGAAATAACTTGAATACAACTTGAAGTATACAACATATTGCTAGGCTAATGAATGAAAAGACAAAAATAAAGAGGGTCGGGCAAGGCTGATCGTCTTGCAAATTCTTATCTTTGTGGTTTATTAAGGGGTTTGAGAGCTTTTAGAAAGGGGGTGTAGGGAGATGAGTTTACATAAAGAAATCGATACTACAGCAAGCTTAGGACAAGGTAGCAGAGCTATTACAAAGGCTTTTGGTAAGGGTTTATCCTGAAAGGGATGAAGGCTTGGGCTGACTACAGCTTCGTTAGAAGGAAAATCTGGCTTTGAGCAGAGTTTGTGCTTGTATTTGTTTGTTTGATTGAGTGTCTCCAACTCTGATTTCTCTTTCTTCTTTTATAGACACTTTGACTTGGCCTCCTGTAGTAGTAATCTTGCCCGAATGCAGTTTGAAGGATAGTGACTCATCAGCTATTTACTTGTACTGCCACTGTAAAGTACTTTTGGGCTGATTAGCTGGCTGGTCTATACCACTTGGTCTTTGGGTAGGTGAGCAAGTGGTGCAAATGATCTGCACCTAGTCGGGAAAAGCCTTTTCTGCCTTCTGGGCTTGGGCTGGACTTCGAGCCTTTTTCCTCTTTTTGGGCCAACTCCCTTTTGAGCCCAAAGTTTAAGTTTTAATCCAAACAGTGCCCCCTTCAATTGATATTTAGACTGGAATTCCAAGCGCCAATATTGATTGAATAGCTCTCCATTAAAGCCGACGTTTCTCTCTCGGGATTTGCACGCCTTTTAAAGATAATCATCACTTTCCTGCGATCACTTCACTAACCCACGAATCCTCTGTATTTTTTAGCATGAAATCCCCTCTGTAATTGAAAATTTCTTAACCTCTCAAACATTTTGCTTCTCTAAATGTTTCAGATTCTCTATTACTCTTTGCCCGATATCTTTTACCCTTGTCGTCTTCTTTGCCATTCTCCTTCCAAACTTCATCAAATGGCTTCAGGATCCAGCCAAACCCAACTATCCTATGAATCCGGTGAAGGAATCGCCACTTTGCGCCGTTACTCAACGGACTGCATCGCCCTCGAGCAGGTTTGCATTCTGAGCTTTTCTTTGAAGTGCACAGGGTACAATCGTTGGGTCCCGCATGGATTTCTAAGGTCCCTTCCGTGATAGAGAATAATATGCCCAAGGGTAACTGGTTTTCCCCAAATCCCTTCTTGGCTAAGTCAGGCATTTCTTCATCTAAGTGGTCGTCATATCGTCGAGGCTTTCCTTTGATGAACGATCTGGCTTGGGCTCAATGGATCGATGAACTAGAGCCAACTTTTAAGAAAAAATGGATGAATAATGGTATTTATGAATTGATAATGCTCTAAAAAACTACCATTATTCCCAAGCCCGAACTGTTTGCTTCTTCTCTTCTTTTCTGGAATACGGGCACAAACACTTTTGACTTCCGTATGGGTCCTATGTCTCCGACTATTCTTGATATGGCCCAGGTCTTCGGGCTAAGGCCATCGGGCAGGATAGTGGATGTTACTCAAGACTGGGCTCTTCCCTCAATTGCTGAAAGCTCAGGGTCATCTGCCTCTTTCCTTTCCCTGGAATATAATTCTGCAACCTTTATGAGTTACGGGACCTCCTTCAAGGGCTTCATCCCTTTCGTAAATGAAAATTTTAGAGCAGGGTCTTCTCATGTTGATAAAGATCAAGAGCACATGTATTTCCTTCTATACTGGCTCAACAAACATGTCTTCCCCAATAAGTCTAAAGGAGTGAAGGTTGAATGGATCCCCTTGGTGGAAGCTCTTCATAACTTTGATGATGTAGCAACGGGTCCATTCCTTCTTTCTCATCTTTACCATCTTCTTTTCGAAATGACTCAAAGCGAGCCATTTGAGACTAACCTAAATGGACCCATATGGATGATACAAACATGGCTTCAATGGTACTTTCCAGAGTTTCGGGCTGCGAGCTTAGAGTTCCCAGAAGGTGTGGCCCCTGCTCGAATCCTAGCTGAAGCCGCTCCTACCGATCACTCCACTTTCACCTGCTTTTATTTCTTCAAGGTTTGTAGGACTCGATCAGACCTGGAATGGGGTGTGTCAGTCTTGAGGAGATATCCTTGGTTCTCTGATCAAGCTTTTCAAGATGCTCCTGGGGAAGATGCCACCCCCTTTTGCAGGGAAAAATTCATTAGTTGCATTCAATGAAGATACATGGTCTGAGGAGTTCGGGATAATCGATATGATCGACAGTTGAAGGTGTATCACCCTAACTTTTGCAGCAGGCAGTTAGGCTTTAGGCAAGCCATTCCCATCCCGTTCTTCGACTCTATTCATTGTGGCACTTCCTTTCGTTTATCATCTCCTTCTGAGGCAATCTTTAAAGCTACCCAATGCAGTCTTGAAGTCATGAGTCAGGCTGCCCGAAAGTCCATCATTCTCAATTTTGAATGCACTTCACTCTTTTCTTCTTGGTGGGAAGAAAAATGGACCAAGAAATATGGAGGAGACTTGAGAGAGACTCATGATCGCCTTTTCAGTCAACTTTCTCTCAAATCATACCCTAGTATGGGCGAACTTGAAAATTGGAAGGAGATGATCCATGAGAAGAATCGGTTACTTCTGATAGGTATTTCTTCTTCTTATCTTGATTTTGTATCCCTTTTTCTGAGTTCTTTAGCTTTTACCTTGCTTAATCCTGCAGCCCAAGTGGATGTTGAATCGATACCTATTGATTCCGAGGATGACTCAGCTGACTCAGCTGGGGAAGGTAGGGATGTTTCCGAAGATTCAGGGGCTGAAGAAGAAGCGCCTAAAGTCATCACCCAAGTGTCTAAGCGAAGGAAAACAGTTGTGATGGAGACCTCAGATTCTGATCCAGCATCCCCACCCAAGACTAAACGACCAATTCCTACTAGAAAAAGTAAGAGAACAAGAATCGTCCAACCTCACCAGTCTTCAGCCTTATCTGCTCCAGTTTCTGAGGCAGGCAGAAAGAAGCAAATATCTTCAAGTAAGTCTTGTTCTTCTTTATCAGATTGCCACCCTTCTTCTTTATCTAATTGCCTTTGTTCCCCTTGAAAATAGGACCTCAAGCATCTAAGAAACCAACCATTGCTTCTAAGGAGGAACCATTAGGAGCTGGAATGCACAAAAAGGCTGAAGAATTGCGAAATATCACCCTCAAAGAACTTGAGGTATAGTTTATGTTTATGTCTGCATAGTCTTTCCTACTTTCCCAAAACCCTGAGCATGATTACTTGAGTCAGGTTGCAAGAGAGGAAAAGCTCCGTCCACCCGAGGTCTCTTCACCACTTGCCCGAGAAACAAGCCTCTCTCCTCCTCGGGTTAATCCTTTAAAGGTACATTCCCTTCCTTTTTTAACCTTAGGTAACTTTATAATCTCCGGCGCTAATGCCTGAACCTTTCTTTTCTTCTGACTTCATCCAGGTCGGGGTATCTGCCCCCTTGCCTAGTCAAAGTTCTCCTTTGATTTCTCCTTCTGTCCTGGAGGCAGCTTCATCCTCTCAGTTTGATCCATCCATAGGAGTCATGTTGCACTTTGTGGATGAGGACAGTAATTTGGTGAGTAACTATCCGTACATTGATTTCCTGTGCATTGTTTCGATCGATATCAACTTCTATTTACCTCTTTTTCAGCCTTCTTCACCACATAAAATACAACATTCGTCAGCGGCAACATGTGACGAGCCCATAGTCCCTGAGATTCCTGTAGCTTCAGAGGCAACTACTTTGCAGGTGTTTGCTTGCCCGAGCGTTACCCTCGATGATCCTCCTTCATCTCCTCAGGGTTGAACTCAGGTATGGAGGTATTTTCTTCCTGTTTTCCTCTTACCATTTATTTACTAACAATTGCTGCTATCCCTGGATACTTCTAGGGCATTGGCGAAGGTTCAAGCGCAACTTTTTCTTCCCCTGTCAGTGGTAGAGGGTTTTCTCCTCAACCAGGAATTGGTACTCTTCCTTGTGAAGCCCAGGGCTTAGTTAGGTATATTTCTTCTTCCCAAAACTTCCCTTTGCTTCGAACTGTATTTTTGTCTTAATCTGGTCTTCTTTGGTCTTTGCAGCAAGTTCTGGAAGAAGCTTATCCTCCTCGCTTGGTTCGTAAGTCAAAGCTCCCTCGGCCTCATTTAACTATTAGAAGTGCCGGGATTTCCCATCCTGGAATTGAGAAGGCCGGGGGGACAGAAACTGCTCCATCAGTGGGTACTACTTCATTAGAGGAAACTAAAGTGCAAAACCCTCATCCTGCTTCTCCATTTTCAAAAATTGCTAAGTTGCCCAAACTTTTTGAAGAATTCGGGCAGCTTGAGACATGGCTGAAATCGTCGAAGCATTCTTCACCTTCCGGCTTTTCAGAACAGCAACGAGTTTTCCAAGAATGGGCAAGGAAGGACTTCTCAGCTTCATTTAGCCTTAAGGCTCTTTGTGACCTGGAAAATGTTACGAGTGAGCTTTTCAAAGCCTGTCAACTGTCAAAAACCCAGCATGATTCCTTTCTTTCTTTCTTTGAGAATTTGAGGGCTCTCCGGGATCAACATAAGAGAGCTGAAAGATAAGCCAATCGTGTAAGATGTTTCCAGGAGAGGGAATCAAGTACTTCTGCTTAGGTAGAAAGGTTGATAAATGACGGTTCATTGACAAAAGCAAGGATCAGAGTGGTGACTTCTGAAATCCAGAGGCTAGAGGAACAACTGGTTGTTCTCAAAGTTGAGCAAACAACTCTTTTTGACACCCTCGAAAATCAAATCGAAGAAGTGAAGAAGTTAAACTTGGATTTAGAGCATTCTAGGTCTCAACTTGAAAATAGCCACACCGTTTTGGCTGAACCTAGTAGGATTTTTGCAATCATGCAGACATATCATTCTCGAATAATCACCCTGAGTGAAGATGTAAAATTATTAGACTAGGATTACTTGTAACCCCTCTTGAATGAACATGTATTTTGTCTTTTGTTTACTTTGCTTCTGGCTCTTGTCTGAACTTATTTCAGGTAACTCTTTGCCCCCTTATTTATTTTCTTCTTTCTTCTGCTTCCCTCATCAATACCAATTTTGGGACATGATCATGATCCCTTGGTCCCCCTTATGGCCCTTTTATTTGAGCGAGGGTGTAGTGACAACCTGGGATCCATCTTTCCCCTCTGTCGTAACAACTGATGACACTGACTTCTCCACCCAACTTAGATTGATCGCGTTGATAGGGGCTTCTGGGAAAAGATTGGTATCAACCATCATACTAGCTTGGGGCTTGTCAAGTAACAGTTTTCCCTTCACTATAAGGTCTTGTATCCAATCTCTGAACTGAACACAATTGGTTATAGAATGGTTGAAGGTATAGTGTAACTTACAATACTTCTTTCCCCTCAGCTCTTCTGGCTTGGGCATCTTTTTAGTACTGTCGGGCACAATTACTCTTACCCATACCAGCTCTTCATAAATCTCAGGTGCTTTGGCCAGATCGAACGAATAGCTCTGGTACTTGGGAGGTTTCCTAGGAACGAAGCCTCCATCATTCATCACAATTTTTTGGTCCTTGATAGGTTGAACTAATCCTTTCACCATCAATGGTTTGAAAGGCATAGTCATCTCAGCAGCACACACCTCAACTTCCTCTCTGTCATGGACATCTTTATGTTCTGGCCCGACCTCTCCTACCTCCACACGATGAATTGCAGCTTTGTTTTTGTAGAAGGGAAGAGTTTTGGAAGTATGCTTCACCTGCTGTTCTTCTAGCAATAGCCTCTCATATTTTGTGGCAGCAATTACCAATTCCTGTAGCTCGTTAAATTGTGTATCATAAAATATTTTCCTCAAAGGTAATCTCAGAGCCCTTTGAGCAATTGATATGAGCTGAGCTTGGTTAACAGGGAATTGGCATCTCATCCTTGTCTTCCTGAACCTCATCATGAAGTCCTCTGTGGACTCATGTTCATATTGCTTGACTTCAACCAGATCATTAATAATCATTTCTGGTTCTATTCTGTAAAATTGTTCAAGGAAGGCCATCTCCATCTGCCCCCAGTTGACAATAGAGTTAGGGGGTAGTAGAGAATACCATTGAGATGCTCGCCCCGCCAATGAATTACCAAACAACCTTAACTTGTAGTTTGGGTTATCTTCATATGCCACACAATGATTGGAGAATTTGAAAATGTGGTCTCTGGAGGACACACTACTATCTTCACCTGTGAACGTTGGGAATGCGGGCATCTTGAAGTTGAGAGGAAATGGATTTTGCTCATCAATGTATTCAGGATAAGGCTTTTGATAGATAACCCTGAACACTGGGCGCGCCCGTGGTTGAGCATTTTGAGCCACTGCCCTCCTTAATTCAGCCAACTTATCCCTTAGTTGTTGAGTAACATTTTATTATTCTGGAAGAGAAGGGTAAACTCGTTCTTCGGGCTTCGATCATTGCCTGTGAATGCTTCTTTCTTTGATTCAGGCTTTCTCCAGTTGGCTCCTCCTCCCTTATGAGCCAACGGGGGTGGCCTATAAGGAAGAGGTTTATCCGAAGCTGCGGAGCTTTCTTTTTGGACTCTCCTGTTATTGTGGGCATCCCATACTTTGTCCTTTCTTGCTCGCTTTGCTTCCTATTATTAAATGATAATAATGGGAAGCTAGGAAATTCTTTCTCCAAGACTGGTTCTATCACGAGCTGACTTCCTTCAAGAACTACTTTCTTCTTTCCTCTATCATTTTCTTCTTCTAACAATGGAAATAGGGAAATAATTGGTTCACTTCTGATGGTAACCTGGCTCATCCCACTTCCCTGAGCATTTTTTGGAGTGGAAAACTCCAGATCTAACCTTCTTTGTAGATTCCCTGTTAAGGGTACACAGTTTACTGACTTCCTCCTTGGTTTCCAAAGAGATTTTTTTCATACTTCTTAATACTTGTATCATAGTAGCCTGTAATTCCTCATTAGTTCCTCTCCTTTCCGACTTTCCGGATGAAGATGGGCTTTCCGGGACCACCTTTCCTGATGGGGAAGAAAGATTTCCTGATTGATCTGTCATTTGTAGCAAAGGTTGAGAAGACCCATCATTCGTATTCTTTCTGCAAAGTTTATGGCTTTTCTTCTTGGACATGCAAGATCAACACAAATGAGGTCCCACTGGGCGTGCCAAAACTATGTTCGTGGCAGGAGTTTCCATCGGGGATATCTCCTAGCCGACGAGCACACAGCTCCCCGAGAGGTTGGCGCCGGTTGATGCTTTCTGTCGGGCTTCTGCTTTACTGATGGGCTTGTCGGGCAAAGCTTGTCGGGCAAGACTTGTTGGGCAAGGCTGAAAGAGAAGGACATAGTTAACTTTGAAAGGTGCCTTTGTGGGGCCTTAGGTGTAGGCCTTGAGGCTCACAATCAAGATTAACTTTTAAGTGCTCAGGCGTGCCACTGCCATCTTTAGCATGGCAGATGTAAAATGAATGTTGAGTTTAGTTGCACATATATTCGAGAGGCCATGTTAGTTATAACAGGTGTCTTTGTGGGGCCTTAGGTGTAGGCCTTGAGGCTTCCGATCATGAACTAACCCAGTACTCGAATATACGATGTTTGTTTTATTGTCTGCAGAAGTGTTATAACCATTATACTTCTGATTATCCGAGCCCGCAAAGCAGAATGAACCCAAATAGGTGCATTTGTAGGGCCTTAGATATAGGCCTTGAGGCTTCCCATCAGAATTCCTTCTATACTCAAACGTTCTACTATAATCATAATATAATAGAAATAAAACTAAGAAATAGATCAATTACTTGCACCTCAAGTAACTTCGGACTTCTTGTTATCAAAGCTTGTCGTGGATGGGTTAAGTCCACATAAGGTTCTTTTTTATGCCTTGAGGCCAAGGACTTTTAAATGATCAATCTTACATGCCCGAGAGCTTAGAACTTAGATCTGGTTTGAACTATGAAGACATATTCAAATCGGATTCAATAGCTGAGAGAGTCTTTTAATAGCCATCTTACTAGAAATAACTTGAATACAACTTGAAGTATACAACATATTGCTAGGCTAATGAATGAAAAGACAAAAACAAATAGGGTTGGGCAAGGTTGAACCTTGTCAGGCAAGACTGATCGTCTTGCAACTTCCTATCTTTGTGGTTTATCAAGGGGTTTGAGAGCTTTTAGAAATGGGGGTAGGGAGATGAGTTTACAGAAAGAAATCGATACTACAACAAGCTTAGGACAAGGTTGCAAAGCTATTACAAAGGCTTTTGGTAAGGGTTTATCCTGAAAGGGATGAAGGCTTGGGCTGACTACAGCTTCGTTAGAAGGCAAATATGGCTTTGAGCAGAGTTTGTGCTTGTATTTGTTTGTTTGATTGAGTGTCTCCAACTCTGATTTCTCTTTCTTCTTTTATAGACGCTTTGGCTTGGCCTCCTGTAGCAGTAATCTTGCCCGAATGCAGTTTGAAGGATAGTGACTCATCATCTATTTACTTGTACTGCCACTGTAAAGTACTTTTGGGCTGATTAACTAGCTGGTCTATACCACTTGGTCTTTGGGTAGGTGAGCAAGTGGTGCAAATGATCTACACCTAGTCGGGAAAAGCCTTTTCTGCCTTCTGGGCTTGGGCTGGACTTTGGGCTTCTCTCCTCTTTTTGGGCCAACTCCCTTTTGAGCCCAAAGTTTTAAGTGTTAATCCAAACATAGGTCTTTGACCAAATGTGTTGATTGTTGTAGGTGCATTTTCGTCAAGACTGAAAATGGTGGAAATTTGCATCGACACCTGTCTTCTTTCTTTCTCGCCACTTGCGTCATTTTCTTTTTACTTCACTTTCATTCCTCAGCCTAACAACCAATATACTTTCGACAATATCCTCACTATATAAACTTAAGCAAAGTAAATATAAATAGTTAAAGAAAATCATGGTTCTCTAGAACTGCCGGCACGGGCGAACCATGGAATACCAAAAGGACTTTCGTTGTTTGGATTTGACATGGTAAGGAGAGATACTTGTTAGCGAAAGTAACTTGTAGTCTGCTCTCGATTGAAACACTAATTACTTGAGCATAAACTGTATCACATGTCATGTACGGGTGAGATTGGACCTTTATAACATTTAAAGACCTCGAAAAGCATATAGGAGGCACCGATGTGATGCCGGCGAAGGATTCCTCAACAGTCGAGTCAGTATATAGATAGAACTTCTCGACGCGGTAGGCTTAGAGCAGGGATTGTTCATACATTGCGTGGTGAATGCGAACTTAGATACACTTCGAGGATTGCAGCCCAAGTAACCCGCCTCATATAGGACTTTATCATACTTAAACCACACTCAAACCGTATCTGGACTCTCTAAACTTGGGAAGTCTGATACATTCAGCACAGACCTTCCAATGTCTTCATTTGGGGCAGATTTGGGTTTCCTTCATCTTAGTCACTTCTAAATTGCCGAACCACTTATGTCACACGACATCTTAAAAATTGTGGTTCTGAAATAATCGTTTCACATTTTTATCACATAATGTCACAATTTTTACGTAATGACATGCCACATCATGAGATTACAATGTGGTATGGCCATGATCTTGCAAAATGTCCAAAAAAAGAGAGAAAGAAAACAATGTTTCTTTACTTTTTTCTTAGATCCTTAACTTGCACGATTTGTTTGCCAAATTATTGGAACCATAAATAGATGAAGGTGATATAAAGCACTCACTCATTCAAAAAGCACCTAGTCATGTTTCCTTGGTCTATATAATCAGCTACCCATGCTTTTATAACCTAGCTTTGATCGGGGGAATCCCTTTGTCGATATGCGCTTTGTCTGTTGGGTTAATCGAATATTACCAACAAAACTTTTGATCACAACGATTACCACTTTCCAATTTTCGTGCACGATCTCATTCAAATTATGTCAGTGGTAGCTGATGAATCCACCAATTCGTAATGTCATACTGATGACGGAACAATAGCTGCAATTCTTCTGTCATCTCTATTGTTAATTTGATCCTTTCGAAGGACGGATTCAATCAAATTCGAATTCATATTTTAGTTATTTTAAAATTATTTTCTTTGTTAAAAAAAAAAATCATTTCCAAATGAGTCCTTAATCAAAATCGAATGGATACTCTGGTAACAAAAATTTGTGGACGAATTTGTACCTACAAAACGAATAAACTCCTTTGATCAAAGATCAAAGCCACGCGCCCATGGAGGGAGGGGCGAGGGGTTGGCCAATGGATCTCGATGCCTAAGTCAAATTTTCTATAAAAAAGAAAAAGAAAAAAAAGAAGAAGATACTTTAGGGTTTAATTGCGTAGCAAAAGCTTACCAGAATTTGGTGGAGAATGTGGTATTTATAGAAAGATATCGGGCCATATGTGTGAGGATTGCCATTCTATGTCTAATATCTTAGAATTATTTTGTAGAATCTTTGATTGAATTTGATTGTGATTCTTTGTTTGATTGGGTTGGTCTTCAGTAAGAAGAGCTTTATAGATATTCCCAATCACGAAATTATAACCTTTATTATTTGTAGACTAAATGGTAAAATTAGGACAAGAGAACTTGAATAGAAAGAAGTAAAAGGATTAGAAAAGATACTTAATTACCAAACGAAAAATGTAGATCGATCGATTGCGTCAATCTGTCTGCTGCACCATTTGCTTCTCTTCTAGCATGCATGCATTAGTTCATGTTTCATCTAATTTTCTTGGAAATCCAGTATGCGCTTTTGGTGAAGGATGAATTTTGATATAGCTAGACAGAGAAAAGAGAGAAGTTGTAATTGAACGATTGTGGTTGAGGGGGGCAGTGGTGGGGAAGTTGTAATAATTATCCATAATTTTGTTCCTTTTTGTCAATGGATAGATTTTATTAAATTCTAATCGATACGTTTACATCATCCGGTCCGAATATTGAAAAGAAAATTAGGTCCTATACAATCCCACCTATGGTCACCACCAACCTTGGAGACATAAGCTGCTACTTAATTTAACTTTGTATTGAAATTAAGTTATGAACATAAGGGCAAATTTGTCTTCTCATGCATTTCGGTTAAGATAAATTGTGGAATTGTATATTTCATTGATATGAATATTGAGATACATGGAGATCGATTTATACAGAAGCTATAAGCTATATTAGGTAAACAGAGTCTATAATCAAGCTAATTGTATTTACATCCTACAATTACTCTAGCCCAAGAGTTGACCAATCACCAAATGCTAGAATAGCTCACAATCAGATCATGAGATTATCTTTCCTTTAACACTCCCCCTCAAGTTGGAGTGTGGATGTCGATGACACCCAACTTGCCTAGATGCGAATGGAAAACAGGCACACGTAGTGGTTTAGTAAATAAGTCAGCGACTTGTTCCCCTGTTCGAACATAGGCAGTCTTGATTTCTCCTTTTTGGATTCGTTCACGGACAGTGTGACAATCGATCTCAATGTGCTTTGTACGCTCGTGGTACACAGGATTTGCAGCAATGTATAAGGCTGCTTGATTGTCACAAAATAACTTTGCTGGTTGGGGATGCTTAACATGTAAATCCTCCAACAGATACCGCAACCAGCTTAATTCACAAGTGGCTGTAGCCATCGATCGATACTCTGCTTCTGCAGATGAACGAGCCACCGTGACTTGCTTCTTACTTTTCCAGGACACTAGTGATTTACCAAGAAAGATACAATAACCGGTCACTGATCGACGCGTAGTGGGACAACGAGCCCAATCTGCGTCACAATAACCAGTTAATTGTAAGTTGCTTTGTGAAGAAAACACCAAACCTTGTCCAGGAGCCTCTTTGAGATATCGAAGAAGTCGATATGCTGCATCAAGGTGGTGTCGTTGAGGATCTTGCATAAACTGGCTCAAGGTGTTGACGGTATATGCAATTTCTGGCCTCGTGATTGTTAGATAAATTAATTTTCCAACCAAGCGTCTATATCGAGCAGGTTCATGAAGTGAAGCACTACCTGTGGGTGTTAACACCAACTCAGGTTCCATGGGAACCTTCGCAGGCTTAGCACCAAGCAATCCAGCCTCCTCCAATATGTCTAGTGTATATTTTCTTTGGCAAATCGTGACTCCGGCTTTCGAACGCGCAACCTCAACTCCAAGAAAATATTTCAAGGGTCCGAGATCCTTAATTCGAAATCGACTACTGAGAAATGCCTTCAGGTTGTTGATTTCAGCCTCATTGTTTCCTGTAATGACCATATCATCAACATATAACAGCACAATAGTGAGAGAATTGCCCTTGACTTGAGTGAACAAGGAGTAATCTGCCTTAGATTGACTAAAACCAATGTCACATATAGCTGTGGAGAATTCACGAAACCAACTTCTCGATGCCTGTTTGAGACCATATAAGGATTTGTGGAGTCGACACACGACATTCTCCCCCTGTCGACTAAAACCCGGAGGTGGCAGCATATATACCTCCTCCTGAAGTTCGCCATGTAAGAAGGCGTTTTGGACGTCCATTTGATGTAAAGGCCAGTGTCGAACAGCAGCCACAGTTAATAAGCAGCGCACAGTGATAAGTTTAGCTACCGGTGCGAAAGTCTCTTTGTAGTCAATGCCTTCGCGTTGGGTGAAGCCCTTGGCGACGAGCCGGGCCTTGTAACGCTCCAAGGTGCCATCGGAGTGGTACTTGAGTTTGAAAACCCATTTGCAGCCAATGGGACGTTGTCCAGGCGGAAGAGGGATAAAACTCCAAGTTTTGTTGTTCTCGAGAGCAATAATTTCAGCTTGCATTGCAGCAACCCATTGAGGATCTTGACAGGCCTGTTCATAAGTATTTGGCTCCACTAGATGGGAAATGTGAGAAACAAATTGTCGATATCCAGGAGATAAACATGAATAAGAGACGTACCGATGTAAAGGATACCGAGTGCTGGACATGGAGTGAGAGGGAGCCGGGGGCGTGAGCAAGACGGAATGATGAGCCACATAGTCTTTGAAATGAGCAGGTGGGTGCGTGGAGCGATTAGAGTGACGGAGAGGTGGTGGGGGGTGGGTCGGTGTGGGCACAGTGTCAGGAGGTAGGTCGGCAGCAGCAGGAACAGATAAGGGATCAGGATTTGCTGGAAGGCTAAGGGTAATGGGAATCGGGGCAGTGGGGGTAGCAGGTAAAGGGGTGGGATTTGTGGTGTCAGAGGGGCCAGGGTTTGCATGTGGGTTAGATGGGCCATTGGTTGCATGTGGGCCGTGGGATTCATGTGCATTGGGAATGATGGGTTCATTTGGGTAATGTGGTGAATAAAGGATTGGTAAAATGGGAAAATCATTTTGGTCCGTGGGTGGTGAAGTGGTATAAGGGAAAATGTGTTCATGGAATGTAACGTCGCGGGACACGAAAAAATTTATGGGTGGCTAGATCATATACTGTATAACCCTTGTGATGAAGAGGGTATCCAATGAAAACACAACGTATAGCACGAATGTCGAATTTGTGGGTGGGTGTGAGGTTGGTGGCGTAACAAAGGCATCCAAAAACTCGCAAGTGCTCATAAGAGGGTGGTTTGCCATGTAAAATCTCGTGGGGAGACTTGTGAGAGAGCAAGGGTGTAGGTAGGCGATTTATGAGATAACAAGCGGTTTGAATACTTTCCCCCCAAAATTTTAAAGGTAAGTTGGCCTGAAAACGGAGAGCACGACCTACATTTAAAAGATGCCTATGTTTACGTTCGACTACCCCGTTTTGTTGTGGTGTGTAAGGACAAGAATGTTGTAAAATAGTGCCACAAGAGTCTAGGTAAGAACGCATGGAAATGAATTCACCACCATTATCGGCACGAAGAGCCTTAATGTTGGTGTGGAACTGAGTCTTTACCCAAGAAAAAAAATGATTTTAATAACATTTGTGTGTCTGACTTAAAATTCATAAGATGTACCCATGTGAAACGAGTGAAATCATCCACAATAGTAAGGAAATAGCGTGCCCCAGAATGTGTTTGTATTTTGTGAGGTCCCCAAATGTCGCAATGAATTAAATCAAATGGTGCAGTAGATTTAATAGTACTAGTAGAAAAAGGTAATCGAGTTTGTTTGGCTAAAGGACAAACTTCACAAAGGTGTTTGGAATCAAACATTATTTCAGTATTATTCTTAGCTAGCGAGAGTAAGGGTGCGGATGAGGGATGCCCGAGGCGCCGATGCCAAAGACTTGTGGTGTGAGTAATATGGTTGGCGAGGTGAGGATTTTGACTTGGTGTAAGGTAGTATAGCCCATCAAAATGCTTGCCCAGGCCAATCATCCTCTTCGTATCCATGTCCTGCACAACACAAAAATCAGGATAAAATGTCACTATACACCGCAAAGCTCTTGTCAACTTACTAACAGACAACAAATTGACGCGGAACTTTGGTACATAAAGAACTTTATCAAGGGATAAGTCATGCGACAATTTTATTGAGCCAATATTTTGTATTTCCGCTTGCCCCCCATTTGGTAAACCAACAAAGTCATGCTGAGTAGCAACGATGTTGTGAGTTGGTGGTGAATGAGATATATGGTCGGTAGCTCCGCTATCAACAATCCAATATAAAGTTGAGTGTGCATCCTTTTGTGCTATATTGCATGTGGGTGAGAAAATACCTTTCGCATCTGCGAGTGATTGACCATTACCGTTGCGGAGCATGGCAATTATCTGATTATATTCCTCGGTAGTGAAAGTTGGGCCGTTGGAAGTGGTTGGGTTGGTGGTCGCAGCAGGCTTGGTGATCTCGGCATTATGGGCTGCTGATTTCCTGTTCTTAGGCTTCACATTTTTGCCATGCCACTTGTGGCCCACTGGAAACCCAATGATGTAATAGCATCTGTCCACCAAGTGCCCATCTCCATCACAGTAAGTGCACTTAAGTGATTTGCGTGAGAATGAACCTGCAGAAGGGCTAGGAAACCTGTCATTAGATGATGACGGCGCTGGAGGGCGCTGAACTTGCATTGCATGAGAACTCGTCCCCATTTCACGACGACTTGCCACATCCATTTGTCGTTCGTGTTGGAGAATTAGGCCATGAACTCGGCGTGTATCCGGAAGTGGACTCATCATCAAAATCGAGCCTCGTACGACTGAGTAAGAGTCGTTCAATCCCATTAGGAATTGCATAACTCTTTCCTTCTCTTCTCGCTCAGCAAGCCCTTTCAAACCTTCACAAGTGCAGGTGAATGGGTCATGGTAGGATGCTAACTCGTCCCATAATGCTTTCATCTTGGTGTAATAGGCAGAGACAGTGAGCTGCCCTTGGCGGTTCTCGACAATTTCTTGTCGAATTTGATAGATTCTTGAGTCGCTGCTTTGTGAGAATCTGTCCCTCAGATCGTTCCAAACTGCAACTGCGGTTTCAGTGTACATGATGCTGCCTGCTATGTCTGAGTGGACTGAGTTTACAATCCACAGTGTGACCATGTCGTTAGATCTCTTCCAGGCTGCATGTTTCGCGTCTGAGGATGCTGGAGCCTTAATGGTTCCATCGATAAATCCGATCTTGTTCTTTGCGCTAAGACCCATGCGCATAGCACGGCTCCATTGTCCGTAATTGTTTCCGTCAAGTGTTTTGGAAACTAGGATCAGTCCCGGATGATCCGAGTGGTGTAAGGTATACGGGTCTGAGAACTCCATGGAATTCTCGGCTGATTTGATTTCAGGTTTGGTTGGTTCTGCCATTGTGGTGGCTATGGTGTTTGAGGAAAGCTTATTGTGGCGGAAGCGTAATAGAGTCACCAAGATCGGTGCTCTGATGCCAAGATAAATTGTGGAATTGTATATTTCATTGATATGAATATTGAGATACATGGAGATCGATTTATACAGAAGCTATAAGCTATATTAGGTAAACAGAGTCTATAATCAAGCTAATTGTATTTACATCCTACAATTACTCTAGCCCAAGAGTTGACCAATCACCAAATGCTAGAATAGCTCACAATCAGATCATGAGATTATCTTTCCTTTAACAGATAAAGGCTCTTCTCCTAATAAATTGTGTAGATGCGATTATCTGAGTTGATTCTGAATGATCATAAAGAGAAAAAAACTAAACGTTTAGATCGTTTAGTTTTATACTCTCTTCGTTTGGGGTTTAACTTTGTGTTTGCAACTTATAGAACGATAACAAAATCTTGTGTTTTTCTATTTTCGTTTATGCAAAATTCAAAGATGGACTAGATTTTTACATCGTTTAAGGTTTACTTTTAGTTTTGAATGATGTTGACGTTCAATTTTAATTCAATGATGGACTAGAATTTTCATCGATTAGGGTTTTTGCAAAACTCAATCTCTACATCGTTTAAACATACTCTAATCTTTGGAGTAAAACTCAAAATTTAGGTTCTAAACTTAGCCCATCTTGCTCCAGCCCAATGACCTAAAAATAAATTGACTAAAAGTGCAAAAGCGAGTATAAACAGAAATAAAAAATATATTAGGAGTCCTATTATATATTATTTGTACCATACTTGACCAATCCCGAAGCTACTGAGTACCGGTCAACGTTATATTGTCAAGGATCCACAAGAGTTTCCCTCCAACCAGAAGACCAATCACAGCGCGACACGTGTCGACATCAGAAGCCAATCATAGCGTGACACGTGTCAACATCAGAAGCCAATCACAACACGTGTCAACATCAGAAGATAATCACAACACGACACGTGTCAACATCAGAAGCCAATCACAACACGACACGTGTCAATGTCAGAACAAAGCTAAAAACTCTCTTCTATAAAAGGAGATCATTCTCTCACAATATTGCCTAATGTCTTTTGTACTAAATCATTTATTAGTACTCACTAAAGGAGAGCTTGAACCTATGTACTTGTGTAAACCCTTCACAATTAATGAGAACTCCTCTACTCCGTGGACGTAGCCAATCTGGGTGAACCACGTACATCTTGTGTTTGCTTCCCTGTCTTTATCCATTTACATACTTATCCACACTAGTGACTGGAGCAATCTAGCGAAGGTCACAAACTTGACACTTTCTGTTGTACCAAAGTCCTCACTGATTTTGTGCATCAACATATATATTTTGGGTAAATTACATAGTAATTCTTCAGGTTTAAGGTCTATTACAACCTCATACAACATCTTTAAAACATTTTACTTTCATATCTCACGTAATATTTTATTTCAAAATAATACATTCGTTACATTTTCCATCCATTGATCATTTGAGCGCTGACGTGGCTGCCAAATGTGTGCCACGTGGCAATTTTTTATTTTATTTTTTTTAAAACCTGAATCTTCCAATAAATTAAAAAAAAAAATTAGAAAATGTAGAACCCACCTTCGCAACCTCACCCCACCCCTCTTCTCCCAACCACCTCCCTCTCCTCCACTCTCTTCACCTCCCCTCCCATCCAAAAACCCACCCCATCCCACCCTACCCCCACCTTCCCCGAGCCCTTTCTCCTCTTCACCCCCACCCCCTTTCCCCCCGCACCCGCACCCACCCTCCACACCCATCCTCTTCCCTCCTCTACACACCTCACTCCTTAAATCCTCTTCCCCCCACACCAGCACCCACCCTCCGTACCCATCCTCTTCCCTCCTCTAGACATCCCACTCCTTAAATCCACACCCATTCCTCCCGGCGTAGACAGGATATGAGTATTTTTTTTCTTTTTCTTTTTCTAGGTTGCAGAGGAAAGAAGATGAAGATGGGGGAAAAGAGATGAATAAGAGGATGAGGAGGAGGGTGGAAGACGAACTGAAATGCTCTTTTTTTTGTCCTTAGGTTGCAGGGGGAAGAAGATGAAGATGAGGGAGAAGAGAGGTGGAGGAGGGGGGAGGGAGGTGCGTCTGCTTGGGTTGTGGGGGAATAAGGTTTCTGGGTTTGGGGGTTGCGGGGAGGTGTGTTTCAGGTTTAGGGAGGTGAAGAGAGTGGAGGAGAGGGAGGTGGTTGGGAGGGAGAAGACGGGTGGGGAGTGGGTTTTGAATTTTCAAAGTTTTTTTTTTAAATTTATTTAGAAGATTTAGGTTTAAAAAAAATTTAAATTTTTTTTGCCACATGGCACATATTTGGCAACTACATGGCACAAATGTGGCAGTCATATCAACGCTTAACGGATCAATGGATGAAAAATGTAACGGATGTATTATTTTGAAATAAAATAGTACGTGAGGTATAAAAGTGAAATGTTTTAAAGATGTTATATGAGATTGTAATAGACCTCAAACATGAGGGGTTACTATGTAATTTACTCAAATTTTTTTTACAAATAATAACGTTAATGAGTTAAATTGTTAATTGTTAGGAGGATGAAGGATGGAGGAATGAGCACTAAAGTGTATAAGCAAAATTATTTTTCAATAGTGCGATAAAGCGCGACCTACAGTGGCGGAGAAAAGAAGGGACCAGGGTGGGTTTGAACTTGTTATTTACTGCAGCCCTTCAAATTCCACCTCCCAATTCCCAACAAATCCGTTTCATATCCTAATTTTTATGGTAATATTTGTATTTTACTCTCTCATCTCTCTTGCAATTTTTTTTTTAAATTATGATTTTGTTTGGCTTTTTATATTAGCACTTTACAAAATGTTGAATGTATCTCACATTAAAATTTAGTATTAAATGACTTATTTATCCTACTATGTAAAGACAATTTTGACCTTATTAGGTTAAAATATATATATATATATATATATATTTATATATATATATATATATATATTCTATATACACCCAAAATCACTTTTAATGTATTATTTACCATCTTCAAGTATCAGAACCCCTCCAACCCTCCATTGTTGAACAAAACCCTAACCAATGAAACTACAAATATGTTGATTGAGAAAAATTATTTTTACAAATGAAACACGAAATCGATGTTTCGGAAACTTCACATGAGGTAAGACTTCATATTTTTTATTGTTTTAGTGATTTTGATGATATCGATAATTATTTAATCTTGCTTTTGACGTGTTATTCAAGCTTCTAAGTTTGCATTCATCTTTTAGAGATCACATGGATTACATGAAGAATTAAATACCTAAAATTACCACCAAATATTAAAAACTGACGACATGGGTTTTAATTAGGCCTGGCAAACGGGTCGTGTCTGTCGTGTTCGTGTCGTTTTCGTGTAACACCTGTTATCTTAACGGGTCGTGTCGTGTCACTTTACCCAACGGAAAGTGACACGACCCGTTATGACCCGTTAAGAAAAATATATATTTTTTTTAATTTGCACATACCACATATTGCCACATAAATATTACTTCAAAATATTAAAACATTTGTCATTTAAGTACTATAACTACACTCGAAAATAAGAGCCTAATAAAAAAATAATACATACACTACTAATCTATTACAAATATTAAATGTGCAAGGATATGCAAAATGAAAGAGTTTTTGTTTTCAAGGTTGTAAGTCTTTCTCAAAAGATTAAATCTCAGCCGATCCAAATGGTCATCAATTTTTTAAATTTAATTTAATATATATAATTATATTATATAATTACTATAGTTTTTAGGGGTATAAAATTGTTAAATTAATATATATAATTATTATAGTTGATTCATACTTTTATTAAGTATATAACATAAGATTTTGTGATATCCACATCCACTAGTGTAAATATTTTAAATTGAAGATCAAATTCATTCTTTGTATTCATATATGGTCAAGGACTGTAGCTGTAAAAAATCATCAAAATCGGAGTTAAAACAACCGTTAAATCGTGATTTTTCGTTTATAACCGTCGAAAAGTTTTGTCCCGTTACTTGATCTCTGAATGTTTGTTTTTTGTGATTTTTTGCTTATGTGATCTCGAAGCATATACAAACAAGTTTAACGGTTGGGATCGTTGAAATTAGTTTCGGATAATTCGTATCCCATCAAAACAATAGATTGACTAACACTTAAAGTTTATTTATACTTTCATTAAGTATAACATAAGATTTTGTGTTATCTACTTGTGTAAAAATTTTAAATTGAAGATCGAATTCATTCTTTGTATTCATATAGGGTCAAGGAGTGTAGCTGTAAAAAATCATCAAAATCGGAGTTAAAATAACCGTTAAATCATGATTTTTCGTTTATAACCGTCAGAAAGTTTTGTCCCGTTACTTGATCTCTAAATGTTTGTTTTTTGTGATTTTTTGCTGATGTGATCTCGAAGCATATACAAACAAGTTTGACGGTTGGGATCGTTGAAATTAGTTTCGGAGAATTCGTATCCCATCAAAACAATAGATTGACTAACACTTAGAGTTTATTTCTACTTTCATTAAGTATAACATAAGATTTTGTGGTATCCACTTGTGTAAATATTTTAAATTGAAGATCGAATTCATTCATTGTATTCATATAAGGTCAAGGAGTGTAGCTGTAAAAAATTTTCAAAATCGGAGTTAAAATAACCGTTAAATCGTGATTTTTTGTTGATAACCGTCGAAATGTTTTGTCCCGTTACTTGATCTCTAAATGTTTGTTTTTTGTGATTTTTTGGTGATGTGATCTCGAAGCATATACAAACAAGTTTGACGGTTGAGATCGTTGAAATTAGTTTAAGAGAATTTGTATCCCATCAAAACAATAGATTGACCAACACTTAGAGTTTATTTATACTTTCATTAAGTATAACATAAGATTTTGTGGTATCCACTTGTGTAAATATTTTAAATTGAAGATCGAATTCATTCTTTGTATTCATATAGGGTCAAGGAGTGTAGCTGTAAAAAAATCATCAAAATCGGAGTTAAAATAACCGTTAAATCGTGATTTTTCGTTTATAACCGTAAAAAAGATTTGTCCCGTTACTTGATCTCTGAATGTTTGTTTTTTGTGATTTTTTGGTGATGTGATCTCGAAGCATATACAAACAAGTTTGACGGTTGTGATCGTTGAAATTTGTTTCGAAGAATTCGTATCCCATCAAGTTCAATGGTGTATGTGTGTGTGTGTGTATATATATATTAAGTAGATTTAAATCTATTTATTTTGTATGTATAATTGACCGGTACACAGAGTAGTACATCATGTGTCATTATAAAAATAGTGGGATATATCATGTGCAATAAAAAGTTAATAACTTAAAAAAAAATATTCTCACCACTGCACTTCTATTAATTTTCATTTTTCCATCTCTTTTTTGTTTCCTTTTCAACTTTTCATATAATTTTCACTTTTCCCTCCACCCTATCCATCCATCTTTCCCTAATTCCCTCTCTTTTTTGTTTCCTTTTCAACTTTTCTTATCATTTTCATTTTCCCTCCCTTTTTCTTCAAAAAGGGCGGCACTGCAGCAGGGAATGGAATGGATCAATTATGGAATCAAAATTCAAATCAATGGATGCATACATATTAATTAATAATCATTATAGTTTTTATAATTCAAAATTGAATATATATATATATATATATAATTATTATAGATAGTTAATATTTTGGGGTATAATTATTATAGTATATATAATTATTATAATTATTATAGTTAATTTAATATATATATATATATAGATATTTATTATAGTTTTTAGGGGTATAAAATTGTTAAATTAATATATATAATTATTACAATATTTTTTTAGGGTTATAAAATTATAAAATTAATATTCTGCTTATCGTGTATCGTATTACCCACGTGTATACCCGAATCAACCCGTTATCTTAACAGGTGTTTATCGGGTTACCCGATAACTACCCGATTCGTTATCGTGTCGACCCGAACACCTGTTAATTTCGTGTCGTGTCGTGTCGGGTTATCAGGTCGTGTCAGGAATTGCCAGGCCTAGTTTTAATGGTGGAATTGAAAACAACCCACATATGCTTTAAATCCCAGGCAACATCTTTTGTCAAAATTATAGTCGGCATTTTTTGTTCAAATTAAAAGCTTTATAAGATTTGAGAAATGTGGGGTGTATAGAAAATATGGGGAGCATGTAAAAAATGTAAGGTGTATATTAAGAATGTGGGGTGTGAGGAGGTATTATGGGGAAGTATGTGAGGGTGTATTAAGATAATTTTCAATTGAAAAAGCAAATGTGGGGTGTATTAAGTATGTGGGGTTTATTCAACAATTTGGGAGTGTTAATATAATACCTTTTGTTTTTGTTTAATTGATCTATTGCAATTTTTGCTATATTGTGAAGAGCAACCTATAAAATCGAATGAGTGATTTGTGGATGAATAATTGTTTGGTGTTTTATATTGCTAAAAATATTTTAAATAGTATAAATGACAAGCCTATCATAATATGGTTTTAAATTATGATTTTGCTTTTGTTAAATTGATCTATTGCAATTTTTGCTATATTGTGAAGAGCAACCTATACAATCGAATGGGTGATTTGTAGATGAATAATTGTTTGGTTGTTTTATATTGCTAAAAATATTTTAAATAGTATAAATGACGAGCCTATCATAATATGGTTTCAAAACATGAAAATCCGTTGAGTACAATTATGATTGTTGTAAATTGGTAATATTATTGATGCATTTGTTATTTTTGACTCGTATAATATTATATTTTGTTTTTGTTCGTACTTTTGTAGATACTATCTGGGAAAAATTAGTATCCAGTTCTTAGTTACTAATGTTCATTGACTGAAACCTTATTAGTTTTCAGATTTTGATCCAAGTCCCTAGCATTAATGTAATAATGAATTTACATGTCATTCACATAATTTTTTTAAATAAAAATTAATAATTGATTTAGAATTTTAATACTCACACCTTTATTAAACTCAAGATTCTAAAAGACGCTAGGCACTAGTTGGGCGGCGAGCTAGCACCTAGCGCCTAGGCGGTTAGGCGGACTAGGCGGATTTGAGTAAATTTATTGTATATCATATAATTTAATTCAATTTACTATATAATATATAGATAAAAATTGAATAACATGTTATTTAGAAAAAAAATATATATGTGTAAGGAGAATTTTAAGTGCATAATTATAAGGTGTGGTCTTAAAAAAATGCATAAATATAACCTAAAAAAGAATAAAAAAAATAAAGAATAGAAGAGGATTGGACCGATTGGTTTCCTGAAAATGAGTCAGAAGAGAAGATGATGTGAGGTTTAAAAATATATAAAATAAAGAAAAGAGAAGATAGTGGTCCCACCATCTTAAAGAGAGATAAAGGAGGACAAACATGCGTGACGCAAACAAAAAATAAGGGAAAGCATCTTCTTCCCCACGTGAACGCTGAACGTTCGCCGCTGCAACTCCGGCACTCTGCACATACCCCCGCCTAGTACCCGCCCAGCCGCGCCTAGCCCCGCCCAGCCACGCCTGGGACAGCCTAATCCCATCCAGGCGTCTGCCTAATGTATTTCTGATTTTGTGATCCGACTAAGAGCAAATCGGATCGGTATCCGACCGTCCAGCGCCTAGGCGGCCGCCTAGGCCGATTTTTAGAACAGTGATTAAACTCCTAACTAATTTTCAATTCAAAACATTTCCAAAAAAGAAAAAATAAATTAGAATAAGTTTGTACCCATTAGCTTTTTTTTTCTTTCTAAATGTTTTCAATTTTTAATCTTATATGTGTTGTAGGCATAATTTACTGAATAATTATGGAGGCTATATAGAGAGAGAAGGTGCGGCATAGAGAGAAGAAAAGAGAGATGTGTAATTGTGGGTGTGTTCTATTCCACTCCATTATGCCTTTATTTACAGTAGTAGGAAAGGTTAATTCCTTACCCTTTTAGGATTACAACTCTTAATAGGTAATCAACTCCTAATAGGAATATAAGAGATATTCCAAGATATACTAAGGATTTACACAATCACATTCCTAATCTAATAGGACTGCAACACTCCCCCTTGAGTGTGTAAATACTCAAGTGAATGGCGCATCAGGTCTTCAATGATGAAACAAGTACAATTAATGAAGTCGTCGGCACAATGAGCAAATGCGAGTCTCATATCAACGGAAGAATGCATAAGTAAAACTCATAAAACCTCGATATGGTAAAACCCAAGGTGGGAGAAAATCCATAGACTAAAGAGAAAAGTGAGAAGTTGCATTAAGTCAAAACTATACGTCTTTTGGACACAAGTAGAAGAGCTCACAAGGGTATGATTAGCCCAGGATGGGTGCCTCGTTAAAACCTAGTTAGGTAGCAAAAACCCAGTGGGAAAAATGCTCCTAATTGTAGTGAAAAAGAGTAAATTAAGATTAAGTGAGTAGACTTCTGGATACCTCCTGAGTTTGACATAACTTCCAAATGAGAACTACAAGCATTGCATATGAATAGTTAGGCATACCAATTCCTCGAATAAGCTTCTGGAAGGTTGACTCTGACAGTCACATCATGTAAAGGTCAGCAAGGTTGTCTGGGTTGGCTTGCATGACTTCAATCTCCTGATGCTTTGCTGATGTAGACGTAATATGTCTTGGCATTAACTTTGTTGATGTATCATGGCTTGGTCGGGTGCATACATGCGGCATAATCTTCATGGATCATCGTTGGGACTCAACGATGGATGAAAACACAGCAAGTACTTCGAATATGCTCAACAAGAACTCCTAACCATGTCTTACTTGTGGCATAGTGAAGTGAGGTGAGTCTTGGAATGATTTGAAGATTTTGCAACTAAGGTCATATTGTGGACCTCCAAGATATTGCGATATCCCTAACGGTAAAGACATAACCATTTGGGGATTTTTCCTTGTGCGAGTTTGATAAGTAATTTGCGTCAGCATAATGCGTCAGCATAACAAACAAGGCAAGCATTATTATGAAGATCAGGGGGTTGGATTCACTCGAGATGCATTGGGATTTGCCCTTGTAGTACCTTCAGGGTACATCTTTAATACCAATTTAGTGGTTGCGTGTAGGCTCGATGCTGCATCTTTACCAATAGATCAACAGCGAAGGAGATGTCATGTCTAAATACAATGAGCTAAGTACAACGAAGCGCAAAGTTGAACTTAGATATGGAATTTCAGATTCTATAACCTCTTCAAGGGTCTCATTTGCATATAACGTATGGACGATCATAGGTATACTTAAAGGTAACACATTCAGGGTGTAGTTTGACTGGTAGACCAAAATACCGTCAGAACAACGCTTAAACTTCAAGTCAAAGCATAAATGAGTTTTTCTAAGATCCTTCATCTCAAATTCCATCTTCAGGTGCGAGGTAATTTTCTTAAGCTTTTCTAGAGTCTTAGTGAGGTGCATGTTAACGACATAAACTGTAACTCTAGCAATTTGGAATAAGACTTCATAGTTTAACATGCAAGGGCATTTGTTCATATCCCTTACTGATCAAATAATCACTTAGACGGGTATCCACATACGTCGGATTGTAAGTGAACGCCTCGAACAAGTTGGGTGTTCTGTCGTTTTAGAACTATTTGAACCAGTCCATGTAATTCTTCAGGAACTTACATGTAAATCTCCATATCTATATCCCTACGAAGAAACACTAACCACATTTCATAATGCTGCTATCAATCACATGATGTTTTGAGAGAAACCTTGCGTCATAAGGCATGCATCATATTGCACAATTTCATTTATCTCATAATGCTTCATTTCCCACTTGTAACACAATAGGGTTACCTTGGACAGTGTAGGAACGACAGGTCCAAACACACTTTGGTAAGGAATTTATCCTGGATTGTAACTTTAGTTGTCCAAACAATTTTACGTTGTCACTTAATCAACAGAACATGGTTTGATATCGTCGTTTTTCATTTATGTCGGTAGCTACCATATAAGTGAAAACATCATCGATGGTAATCTCATTTCAATTCCATTTAGCTTATCCAGACTAGTATACTGGACTAAGAACTTCAAGTCTCGGGTGTAATCCAGATTAATCTCATGAGATGGAAATGATTTGAGACAGTGATCAAGTATGGATTCATTGTTGTGCTCTGTCTTCCTCTTCTAGGGAAGTGAATCCTATGAATCGAGTGATCTTTCGTGCTCCAGGCCAAGATAGATTGATTGGCTATCCGCTGATGTACCAGACCGTCCAACAGGGGCGGCATACTCTCCAGGGATATTGACTCGACGTCCGTTAAGTACGTGTATCCTTGCAGGCATGTTTGTAGCTGGTATATGATCTTGTCACTTTAGCTAGATCAAAGGAATGGGTCTAGAGCAACATTCTGAATTCTAGAATTCATCGCACTTGCTTATCACACTTGTGCGGTATGGGGATCGAGATGAGACATAGTGGGCAATGTCCACGCAAATTCGCGATGTTCTCTAGGAACATTGATGTTCTTATCTCCCCCTAATGGTTGAAAGATTGTCTCATTAAAGTGACAACCTGCAAACAAGAGGTAAAGAGATCGCGTCCAAGGGCTCGAAGAAAGCTAGTGTGAAGGAGAATCATAATCGACAAAGATTCACATAATTCTTTGAGAACCCATGTTGGTACGTTGCGGCGGCGCAACTTGGCACATGGAATGCTCACCCAAATGCGTAAATACGAAAATCGTCAGGTTCGTACCTAGTAATCAACTGTAACATCATATAGGTTAGGTGGCAATAAGCCTCAAGGTAGACTAACATAATTGCATAGCCCTAGGCAGAAACCGAAAACTTGGTACATTTACCAAAATCCGGGCAATCATTTAAATTGCACTTTATGATCACTAGGTGAGGCTATTTGGGGTGAACATGAGAATTCGATGTTCAATTATAAACCCAAAACACATGCAATACTTTATTGGAAACTGTCGATATAAACTTTCCGGCATTATCCAATCTCCAGGACCTTAAGGGATAAGTAGGGTGGTGAGCCCTTAATCGGCCTGGAGGTTTAGCAGCAATGTGAGTGGACAAACATGTGACTAGTTTGTCGATTCATCAACCAAAACCATAAGTATTTATATGGTCCAGATTTTGGTTGGATTAGTTCACATATATTCCCTTGAATCTACTGTGAAAATGGGTGATTTCGTATCGATGAATGATTTAGAAGATAAATTTCCCTAATGAGCAAGCTTGGAAAAGTGTGCTTGTAGGCACAAGATCCTTACTTCGGGTAAGAAGATGCGTCGTAGCATCATTGTTCGACCTAAGTGTCCCAAAAGGTCATGCCAAAGAAAGTAAAATGCTCAATCACTAGTCTCCAAGCCGACATATGGTGTGTTCCTAATTGGGAGACAACCCATTGACCCTAAATCAAAGCTTCAGGCTCATTCTTGGAGGTGGTGCAAAGATATTTCACTTTATTTTCTTCAGTGGTTTCATTTATGATCATTGTTCTCTCGAATATCCTTAAAAATTCAATCATAGGGAGAATTTAAGGTCCCTTAAATGGTGATGCAATACCATTCATACAATGAGGAGCGTGCCAATGCTTTTAATCAGGTTGGATAGACCTGAAGTCGTTGTTAGAGATGTGATTTAGGTGTAAAGTTAGTGTGCGTAGCATCACATTCATCCATACAACTAAATTTCCCACATTCCAACCTAATCAAGTGTTTAATTGAATTGGGCCACATGTATTAAGAAACATGATTCAATTAACTCATATTAGAGGACAATATCAATAAGTAAAACATATGCCAAACTTGAATATAAGAACATGGAAAAATGTTCACAAAGTAAATGGTTTACTAAGGGGATTCGGCCAACAAGGCCATCGATGTCAAAATTATGTTGTTTTGGTGGAGCAAAATTAATCTCACATATTGACTACGAGAATGTTACTCCTCAACAACATTGGTAGGGGCACGAATAGGTGCATAACTAATAATCTATTCCATAGAGACAGAAGTAGATTCTACAGGGTTGAGGTTTGAGAATATTATCCCTTATTCTTGAAGTTTTAGGTCTTAGATGCCAATGATCATGCTTAAGGCATGATGCCACACATTGGCAGGCCCTGATTCTACCATATGTTGTGGTAGTAATCAGATCCGAGAATTTGGTAAACTTCCGCTTTCTACACTACTGCTTCAAGGGCGAGTTAGAAACATGGAAGGACAAGAAAAGTATTCTCTAGTCAAAATTCGATCGGATTTATAAACTTTAGAATTGTACTCATTCATGGTGTGCTTCAGGTAATATTTTTCATGATTAGACGGTCTGTAGGAGCGAGCCAAAGAGCCATGAAATCCTTATTCGGGAGGTAATTCCGTTTGTAATGCTTCGAGCATAAGTCTTCGAATGAAGATCATGGCGGAGGCTTATTCAGCTCTTCCATGCCATTGTTGGCGTCAATGGTTTCTCAGCTTCTTGATAGACAAGTGAAGATTCATGTCTTGTACCCCACATAAAATGGTTTCTCTTAGAAACGTCCAAATCAGGAAAATCGAATTTGTGACGCTTCGACAATTCAATGAATTAGAGGGAACAAGATTATGATTAGTGCTATGGGAATAAAACATCCATATGCATCAAAGTTAGAACATTTGAGTTCTAAGACATGGTTTTCATGAAAAACGTCGAGCTTTCATGGGTGTATTGTTTTATGAAATCTTCGGGTTTCAAAGGCACTAAATTTGAAACAATAGGTTCAATTTTAGTTTATGAACGTTTAGTTCATAAAAGAGAGGTTCCTACAAGAACACAGAATGGAATATGCTGATTTAAGTGTAATGGATTTGGGTTGCTTCAGGAACTCAAGTGTGAGCGCTTCGGTACTACGAAAGTGAGTCAACGGTTCAAAGAAGAGAAATAAATTATTGAATCGTTAATGTCCAAAAGTGATCTTCAGGTTAATAATTTTGGATTCATTATCAGATTAATGGACTGCAGGTCACTTTTAATTAATTCAATAGATCAGGACCATTCATGGTAGATCGTATGAGCAAAATAATGACATTCGGGTCTTATTAGCTTCAATTGGCTTTGTGCCAAGTGATAACGAAATATAGCCTAATGTGGCTTTAACCAAAAATGTCCCAAAAATATTTGGGTATGGTTAAGAAGCGGGGAAACCAAAAAAATGGCATCGGGTAAAAAAAAAAAGGCCAAAATTGGCTTTGGGCTGTGTGAGGCTGCTGCAGGCAGCCCAATAACAAGTAAAGCAAGTATGCATGCTTGCTGTGATGTTACGAGCCAAAGAAAAATGGCGCATGGGTTAACAAGCCCAGCTTGTGCTGGCGCGGGCTGGTGATCTGGTGCTCAACGAAGCCCAGAATGAGCTGGCTTCAAGTTTTGGGTTGGAGTGAGGTGAGCCCAGCAGCTTAGGTTCTGCTGCAGGCGGGCCATGACATGTGGTAAGGCCTAGCAAGCATCAGGCTTGCGAGAGTGGGCCAGAGTGTAATGGGTAAAGTCCAAAAAGCAGCAGGCTTGCTTACTTGGGTCAGGGTGATAGGAGCATATTTATGCGACTTTGTTAGCTTGTTTCTTTGCATTTAGTGAGTTAGTTTCTGTTTATTATAGTGATTTAAGCTATTTTCGTGTTTGTTGGTCTAATTGGCGAAGGTGACAAGAAAGAGCAATTTAGAGCATTTTATAGCAGTTTTGGGCTTGGAATGGATAGCATATGAATGGAGCGAGGTGGATGGATGTTTTTGAAGATCAAAAGAGGCTGGGAATGTGCTAAAGAGTTGAAGGAATTAATTTAAGACATAGAAGATAAGGAATCAGCTAAAAAGAAGGAACATTATCTTAACCAACCTTATCTTATCCAACATTATCCAAACTAACCTTATCTTATCTTATCCTATCCTAATCCTATTCTACCTAAATTCCAGTTGCAAAGGGGAATTATTTTCAAATTAGGACACCTAAAAACCTGATTTCTAGAAGGCCTTACCTTCTCCTAAAAGGGTGCCGCATACCCTATCCCTTTCCCCCTATGAATCTGTCGTGCCTATCCTTCTCCAAAACAACTTTTGCGTCGTGCCCTAGCCCTATAAATACACCCATGCCGCACCATTCAGAACCACCACGCACAAGAGCCTAAAATCAGAAAAACACACTTGTGTTACAACTTTGCAATGAAGGAGAAGAAGAAGCTTGGAGTTGTGCCTGCCATTCAAGACCTTTGGATTGTTGGAGCATTTCTAGTTGTATTCTATCTTTTGTTTTCAATGTTTAATTTTAATTGTCTTTGTTTAATTACAAACATGTGGAACTAATTTTGTTTTCGCTAGAGGTGAATTCAAAGACACGAACATATGTGTGATATGAATTGATTACATCCAGTTATTGTTTCGTAAAACATGAATGCAATTTACTTAACTGTTTGATTGATAACTTATTCTTGTGTGTTGATTAAGGAGGCTTACTTAGTTTGCATGCAGGGATTTGATGCTAAATAATAAGGGAGTTTCACCTAATAGTTGTGAACTTATATTTCTAAGTAGTGGAGGTTACTAGTCACGATCGCATTAAGTAAATTCCTGGCAGGAGTATCATGCAGTTCATAGTTACGCATGCCTTGTCAATGCTTATGATTTTCATAGAACTTAATGATCTTTGATATGTATCTCTATTATGCAGTTCATGTAGGGAACTTGATAAGAATAATTTGGTTGTGTCGCTGAGTCCAATTCAATGAATTTAGGGAAATCTGATGGTTAATTTGTGCATTTCACGGTTAACTTAGGGCATTGTCGTTCATGGTTTATAGGAAGAATAACTGGAAATCGATTTGTATGCATATGTGTCATGTGTGGAGAATGACCCTCTAGCTAGCCTTTCACCCCCTTAATTCACCCAATTTCGTACCCTTTAGTTTGTTTCTGCAAGTTTGTTTGTTTAAGTCTTAAATTCGTCAAAACAACCCTCATTTAGTGTTCTGAGTCTTTTTAGTTTAATTTTCGTCCAAATCACCCTTTAGTTCCTGTTTTGAGTCAATTTAACTTAGTTTGTGTGTTTTGAGTCAGTTTAGCTTATTTTGAGTAGTTTAAGTTCAGTTTTCTGTTTTTGAGTCTAGTTTAGTGATTTAGAGTTTAATTTGTGTAGATTAGCAGCCCTCCTAATCCCCGACCTAGAACGATCCCTACTTACACATACTATAACTATAAAAAAGAGGGTTTAAGTTTGTGTGCTATTTTATATCACATCATAGGGACGCATGGACAAGATCCTACATGGCTGGAGGCCTGCTAGAGTTAGGCTAGGGGCTGTAGGCCCTTGTAGAACCCTTCTCAGGCCAAAGCTTGGTTGTCATGCGCACGCAGCAAGCCCAAAAAAAGGTTGCTGCCGTGGTGGTCCAGATGTCAAACGACATCATCCCAAGGTTACACAATGCGGCTTAATCCTTTTTTTTTTTACTTACAGTTTGAAAAAAAAAAAAAAAACCTAATTACTTCTAATTTCTTTAAATTCTTTGACTCACATATTCCACATAGCATAATTGCGTATTGTATGAACAAATATATATATTGATAAAATATATGAAACATACACAATATATATATATATATATCGGAAGGTAAATATAAATGTAGGGGGTTCATGTCACAGCCCGTCCCGAATATTTAATTTTTGACGATGTGAAATGACAGTTATACCCTTGGACGTGAGTATTGTGGTATGTGTTATACATGTTAAAGGGGTTCAAACTTGCATTATTCCTCTATTATTGGACCCAATTATAAAAAAATGTGTTTCTTTTGTTTTGGTTGGTTGGACAAGTTTGGGTCACACAAACACACCCCCACATCACCCGTGTACCCTCTTTCTCTCATCTTTCTCGAGTTTTCTGCCATTGTCCATACAACCATACAGACAACTCTCAAACACCATCTACCATTCACAAATCGAGGGATTTAAGGCCACCATCGTCTTCCTGGTGACTTAACGAGTCGAGTGGTACCTGTAGTTCGAGGAGAAGTTCACGAAAAATCGAGGAACCAGAAGCTCCGGTGTGAGGTACAGTACCTTGATTTTGATCATGGTTGTTTTAACGTGTTCTAATTCTTAAGAAAAGTTCTGAACAACTTTATTTAAGTTTTTGATAAGTTTTGAGGTGATTTGGACGTAGAGAACCCGAGAAACCATAACCCCGATCTTGAGTACTGTTCATGCACTAATTGATGCGTGGTTTTAGGAGTTTTTAAGCTCATAGAGAGCTTTAGGAAGTCCTAAGGAGGCTCAGAATGGTTCGTTGGATGAATTTGGACGTTGGAAAGCCGTAATTCGAAGAGTTGCAGAGGTGGTCAGAAATTCGAGCTTTCTCCGACGAGATCTCGTGGGTTTTAGGACTCAAATCAGGTATAACGTTGTTCCACTCATCGAGAGTTTTCATTTGGTTCAAGTTTCTTGCATTTTGGGTTAAAAATGGCCGAGATATCAAGGTTTCAAATTTTCCCAGTTTTTCGACATTGGCGACGGTCGCCGGAGTTTTGAGGTAGGAGACGACGAAATATTCCATCAAGTCTGACAAAATATTCCGACGCCGTCAGTTAGTTTGGATGGATTCCGTTAGGACTTAACGGAATATTCTTGGTATATACCTGACGGTGTTGACTGACGCTGTCAGTATGCATGTCACGAAGCCGTGCGTGAAGACGCGTAGGGCTGTGCCCTTGCTGGCGTGTGAAGGGTCCAAAAATTATTCTAAAAATTTGGGGATGATCCTGAGGTTGTGTAGGTCACTGTGGTATATTCATATACCCAATTTGAGTTATGTATGAGAAGTTATTAGCTAGTTTTGTCTATATGCTCTAAAATAACGTTTTTATAGTTAATTCGCATATAGGTGAGACTTATCCCGAGGACGAGCGTATCCAAGGGCGACTCAGGGGCTACGACCCTTCGACATACCAGTGAGTGGGCTTTTGGTTTTCAGTATATATTTATATACTTGATATTTTCCCAAAAATATGTGTTTAAATGATAGTATGCCATAAATGCCATGCATATAAGTTTATAATTCATATATGAATTGGTATGTGATGCTTTATATATAATTGTGGTGTTGTGGACGCTCAGGTAAGCTCAGGTAAGTTATGTTTGGTTATCGATGATGTGATATGTGATTGAATAATGTTGAGCTCATAAGACTGAACTTAGGGTGATTGTGATTTAGCCAGAGTTATGGCACATACCTGTTTATTATGTCACCTCCCGCACCATATGCTCATATTGGATCCAATTTAGATGCACAGTCCTGTCGTATAGACCATCTTAGGTGGTTCCGACTCGTAGGTGACTAGCGATTTATCGCCCAGCTATTATGTGAGAGTAGTATTGAGCATGATTATATTAGACCCATTATTGTCGTACAGACCTTTTCATTTGGTTCCGACTCTTGTGCAATATAGTGCCGTATAGGTCATTGTAGTGACTCCGGCTAGATTGACTTTTGAGCTATGAATTCAGCCGTACAGACTACCACAGGGGTTCCGGCTAACATGTTATATTTATATGAAATTATTCTTACCTGAATTGCTTACTCTGTTATATCTTGGCATGGCATACATATGAATATGATTATGTGAAGCATGATTTAAATTGATATATTTACATATATATTTATGTATATGCTTATATCTTGATTCTGGGAAAAATTATACATGTTTTACAGCGAGGGGTTATATATGTTGATAAATGAAATGGTTTTGTAAAACATTTGTTTTTGCCCACTCACGTTTTCTGTTTTGCGCCCCTCCAAGTTTTAGGTAAGTTTGTAGTTGCTGAGTGCAAGGACTTCAGCGGTTTTGACATATCTAAATAATTGTAGGACATCTTATGGTACTGTATAACTAGTCCTTGTCCTACTGGACTGCACCTAGACTTTCTATGCTCTGATTAGGAGTGTTTACTTCTGTATATTACTCCTAACACTTCCTGTTCAGTAGTGCACTCTAGTAGTTCGGTTTTTAATTATTCATATATTTCTTATCATTATTGCTTATGCACTGTGCATATGGCTACATCACTCTCATGTGATGGCCAGCATGCCTTGATCTCGGTCGGGGTGTGTCAGTTCATGCATCATGGGGAATGTTAGATGGCACGACATGACGATTAACCTCGAATAATGTGCGTGCCTCAAAGGGCATTTTTGTAAAATCCTTTATTAAAACTTTAAAAACTCTTAAAATTAGGGACGGGTTGTCACTAGGGCTGGGTTCGGTTCTTTTCGGTTCGGTTTTTTGCCAAAACCGAAACCAAACCGAAATTTCGGTTCGGTTCGGTTCGGCCCAAATTTTTTTCGGTTTTTTTCGGTTCGGTTTTTTTTTCGGTTCGGTTTTTTCGGTTCGGTTTCGGTTTTTTTTCGGGTTTTTTTTTTCCTCAAAAAAATGCAAAACAACCACAACATTAGAATACCTATAAATTATATACTGGTACAAATATGACAACAACAAGCCTACAGTCAAGTTGGCTTGAAGGAATTATCCCCCCTGGACGGAAGGGGTTCGATTCCTTATAGCAGCAGGTTTTAAGTATTTATATTTAATTTTAAGTTAAAAGGTTTGTTGATTGCTCAAAAAAACTAAAAATCTTTTCTAAAACCCTGGAGGCATGAGGATTCGAACCCATGCGCAGGGGCTTGAAAAGTTTCAAGCAAAACAACTTGGTAACAGGTAATGTCTTGTTATGATTGTATCACTAAATTATTTATAATATTGAAAAAAAATTAAATATATATATCTATTCGGTTCGGTTCGGTTTGGTTCGGTTTCCAAACCTTAAAAACCGAAACCGAACCAACCAGATTCGGTTCGGTTTTTTTTCGGTTCGGTTTTTTTCGGCTTCGGTTCGGTTTGGTTTTCGGTTTTTTTCGGTTTTCGGTTATTTGAACCCACCCCTAGTTGTCACAAACATGAATATAAGTGATTAATTCGATACATAATAATAAGGCAGCATCACTAGAAAAACACAACAAAAAAAAATTAAAAAGCTGAAAGACTGGCAAATTGGAAACGTTTACTATTACTTTAATCAGACGTTCCTAACTCAGCCTGATAAATAACATAATCAATTATCCTAACAGCCTCATAGGAGGAGAGTTACAGAATACTACTTTCTGTTTCCAACCAAATTGGTCAGGAAAATCCTACCACTAATTAATTTAGACATTTAAAAGCAACATTAAGTTTATACTAAAAGAATAAAAATTAGGGGATAGTTTAGTTGCGGTCCCTAGTTACTAATTGTTAATTGTTATAGACTCAAACCTTATGCATTTTTGGTTTTTGATCGAAATTCCTCTCTTGCCACATATATAACATAATAATAAAAGAGATGCAATAATACCAACGAAGGCTCAACCGTTTTTTTTTTGCTTTCATTTACACTACCAATTCAATTATTCAAAATTGGCATTCTAGATATATAAAAAATAAATAAATAAATAAATAAACTGGGATTTTATTTTATTTTTATAAAATATGAGTACGTTTATATAGTAAAATTTGGCTACATTTTACATATAAAAATTTGGTACATTTATATAAATTATGGGTACAAATAAAAAGTTAAAAAAAATTATGAGTACAAATAAAAGTTTAAAAAATAAGGGACAAAAAGAAATTAATATATGGGTACAAATTAAACTTTAAAAGAAAATTGGTACCATTTTTAAAAAGGTTGCAAATTAAAAATGGGTTCAAACCCCACCGGTGACTAATCTAACATTTAATCAAACAAAATCTATCATTTGACCAAAAAAAAACACTAAATGAATATATTTAGAAATAAAATTTAATTATCTTGACATGTAAGAAAAAATTATTTTTGAAATAATTAATGACATTTATTAAAACCCAATGACCTTGAGAACCTAATTTCTCCAAAAATTAGTGTAGAATATGACTTATGTTATAAACTTTCCTAGTTTAAGTGTGATTGTGTAAATCCTAGATAAGATTTGATTCTAGTTATTCTTTCCTATATGGACTTGTATTCCTTGGGGATGAAGGATTTCTTCTCCGTCTTATTACTATAAATAAAGACACTACGTAGGAGGGAATAACACACACATTCCTCTACACAATTCTACAAACACATCTCTCTCTCTTCTCTCTATGCCGCCGGCCCCCTTCCCTTTGTCAAATAAAATAGGCCACAACACGTTATCAGCACGCTATTACCGCTACATTTAGGAATCTAACGTGGAAGTTTTCTGCATCAAACCAGTTCATCCATATCATCACACATTCAGGTTCTTCCAAAACAATAGTTTTTATCTCGATATTTTTACAACCTTGATAGCATGAACACTCACCATAATGCATGATCCAACTTTACATTTTTCGAATTTTAGATTCTACATAAATTGTGTTTGCATTATATTCATAACTGTTGAATTATGTGAATTTGATATTGTCATGAATTGCATCAAATATATATCCATGCATTAAAATATTTGAATTGAATATGCATGCAAATTGAATAATTGAATTAAATTCCATAATCTGGAATTAAGAAAAAAAAACTTAAAATTAGGCTTTTGTTAGAAAACCCTTCCCGTCACATCAAGAGTCGTTGGCTTCCACAAGCTGCGCCGCTGCCAACAGCCTGCGTCGGCTTGGCAAGCCCAGCCCAACCATGAAACTTAAGGCTGTAAGCCTAGAATCGAAACAGTGCGTTTGAGGCACCATCGTCCTCACCCCGACCCTCGCCTTGAAGCCCAGCTCCTCCTCGTCAATTTTTTCGATGAAACACGACTAGCAGTCGTGTGATTTGGACAAAACTCATCGTTTTCATCAATGATCTTTGAAATTCCAAAAGAATTTCGTGAGTTTTTAATCAGATTCAATCGAATCCCTTCAGTTCTCACCCCCCCCCCCGACATCAAATTTTCACCTCTGTCGTCCAATTTTGGTTTTTCGATGAACAAACACCGCTTGAAGAACTCCGGCGAATCCCCACATCCAGCACCGCTAGGGTGGCTTGAAGATCTAACCCGAGCCCTAATGGGCCTCAGATTCCCTTTGGTCCATTTGCACAACACCCTTGTTTTTGGGCCTGCTTGTGCCAAGAGCCTTGACTCATATCACCAACCTCTTGGGCTTTAGTGATGACACAGCCCAAGAACCAGTTGAGCCATTTTGGGCTTATGCCGTTTCTCCCAAGCTCTCGTGTTTGCATCACAGTTGATCTATGCCCTTCATGGGCCCCTAATGTCTGCATCACAGTTGATATGTGCCCTTCATGGGCCCCTAATTTGGGCTTGCGCATGCAACCCACTTATTTTGTGATGTTGAGCTAACCTGCATGCTCGGCTCGAGAACAAACTTACGCAATATTTGTGCTTGAGACGCATGTCACCTATTTAATTAGCCCACCCGTAGACTTTGGCCTACTATTTTGGGCCCTGAGTGTAATTGCCTAATTATTTTTAGGCTCAATGGGTTTTATATATTTTCACCCACCCTTTAAATTTGGCCCGAAGTCCAAATAATTAATTCAATTATAATTCTAGACTTGAAGTTCTATTTGCATATTTTCTTGTTGCATATTTATGTGTGTATATTTACGTTTGTCTGCAGGAACTTGTGAACCTAAAGTTTATAATTATTTTGAAATTTGAAGTTTCTATAAACATGCCTTGTTTGAAAACCTAAAATTTTCGTTAAAAACATCACCCATGAAAGCTTTTTCATTTGAATTTTAACCAATACATGTCTATTAAAACTTGAATGTTCTACTCCTATGTGAATGGATTGATTTTCTTTCTCCATTACACTAATCACATCTTGTCCTTTATTTTGTGATAGGAACATGTCAAATTTGAACAAACTCGACTTCACCACTTTAGAGGTCTCTGGAAGTAACTACCTCAAGTGGGTCCAAAATGTGAAGCTCCACCTCATTGCAAAGAATTTGCATCCCTCCATTGAAGATGAGATGGACAACCCGGTTGGCGAAGCTAAGAAAGCCATTGCCATGATCTTCGTCTGAAGATATATTCATGATGCACTGCAAATCGAGTACCTTGTTGAGGAGGATCCACGAGCACTATGGATCGCTTTGGCTAATCGCTTTGATCACCAAAAAGATATCTTCTTGCTTGAAGCAAGACATGACTGGCAGCATTTGTGCTTCCAAGACTTTAAGTCTGTGAATGAATATAATTCTGAAGTTTGTCGAATCCGATCACTTCTCAAGTTTTGTAACGAGACTTTGACCAAAGAGGATCTCCTATAGAAGACCTATTCGACCTTTTCTGCTACTAATATTGTCCTACAGCAACAATATAGAGCTCAGAAGTTCACCAAGTTTTCAGATTTGATCTCTGTTTTATTTCTCTCTAAAAAGCAGAATCAGCTGTTGATGAAAAATCATCAAGCTCAACCTACTGGGGTAACTGTTGTGCCTGAAGCACACTATAGCATGAACCAATGCCCAAAATGCCAAAAGAGTCGTGGTAGGTGTGGCCAGAATCAACCCCGTAAAGGTCAACAGAGTTAAGGCCCATCTAAAGGAGGAAACAAAGCCTAGAAGTGCCTTAACCTCGCTCCCAAGGCCCCAAACTTCAAGAATAAGGGCAAAGCACCCGAAACCATGGATGCAAACATGTGATATCGCTATGGTTTAAAGGCCATTGCTCCCATGTTTACCATGCTCCTTAAAAGGTTGTAGCTGAATATTATTCTCGTCTTAAGAAGTTTGAATCAAACTTTGTGCAAGTGGATGAACCAGAGATTACCAAGATGGAGGTTTCTGACTTTCAAGAGTGTACCACCCCTATGGAAGATTAGAATCTTAGATATAAAATATTTTTTAGTTGAAATAAGACATAGGGGCCAAATTCCACAGTAGTGGCCGAACCCCCTCTTATTTTTTGGTTAATTTTGAACAATTTTCCTTTATGTTTGGATTATTTGTTGGTGATTTGTTTTTTGGAGATTAAGTTTTTAATTAATTTATGTCCTTGACTACTTAAAATTATGTTGAATGGATATTTGTTTTTTAGAACTTTTATGCAGGTGACCAATTCAAATTAATTTTTCATTCTAGGTATGACTAGTGGGGAAGTTAGTTGTCAGGCAGATAGTGCAACCATACACACCGTTTTGCGTGAATGCATCTATTTCACTAACTTCATACCTTGAATGCATCTCTGACAACCCTCTCAGGCCCATCTAACTTGATCGAAGGTTACGGTAAGGCACGTATAATGTTGTCCAATGGCACAATTTTGACCATTGATGAGGCACTTTATTCTCCGTGTTCCGGAAGAACGTTATTGATTTTTAAGGACATTAGAGATAAAATTACCACGCTGGAACCCATGTAGAAAACGGAGTTGAATTTATGTGCATAACTTCCTATGAATATGGCCAGAAGCGTATTCTATAGAAGATGAAGCGTATCCCGAATGGTCTGTATACTATGACCATACGTCCCATAGAGAGCCATTATGTGGTCTGCCTTACCTCTAGGATCGCACACGAGATTACACTTTGGAATGATCGTTTGGGACATCTTAAACGAATAGCGATGCGCCGTATCCTCAAATCATCACACATGCATCCACTAACCCGAAGTTTAGTTTCGATTCAAGGAATCGCATGTCAAACATGTTCAATGGGAAAACTTATTACTAAGCCTTCTTATAAAAAGATTCGTTTGAATCCTCCCATTTTTTCTACAAAGGATTCAGGGGGACATTTGTGGATCAATTCACCCTCCCTGCAGACCATTTAGATATTTTATGGTTTTGGTTGACACCTCCACACATTGTCCACAAGGAACACTGCATTCTTCAAACTGTTGGCTTAGGTTATTAAGTCCTTGAGTGTTTGGTTGTATTGCTTACGTTCATATCCATAAGATTCATCGTAGTAAATTGGATCCTTGTGCTTTTCGGTGTGTTTTTCTTGGCTTTGCATCCCAACAGAAAGGTTATAAATGCTATCACCCTGAAACCCGCCACATGCATGTCACCATGGATGTGACTTTCTCTGAATCCGAGTATTTTTATACTCTCGTATTCTCACCTTCCAATCCCAAGGGGGAGAGTATTGTTTGTGATCTTGATGGTGTGTTTGGGTGGTTGGATGTCCAAGATGTGCATCCTTCAGGGGAAGATGACAATATTGAACTAAGAAAGGAAGCAGGGTCTCGGTTACTTCATGCCAAAGATGATATAGATGGGCAGCCACTGATTGCCGCCAAGGAAATTTGTACCGAGAGTCCTTGTGTTGCAAGTGGTGTTGAGCCAGCTGCTACCAATGCCGAGCTAGCCTCACCGTAAGCATCTGCCGAAGCTAACAGCCTGAGATTTGTGCCAAAGTTTCCCCCCTCTCTCTAGCTCGATCGTGCCATCGTCCAATAAGTCTTCTCTAAATATCCCTGAGGTAAGTAGTAGTGATGCTCATGTAACTAATGATGTTATAAGTACATATAAACTGCCACCAAGGCAAAATCGTGGTGTACCTCTTGACAAGTTCTCTCCAGAAAGAAAAGTATCCCATAGCAAATTATGTGTCGTGTGAAAACCTTTCACCTGGACATCAAGCTTGGGTGAACAATATGGAGTCAATTCAAGTGCCAACTCGAGTAGAGGAAGCTTTGAAGAGTCAAGAATGGGTGCAAGCAATGGATGAAGAAATGAAGGCACTACAGAAAAATAATACATGGGAAGTAGTGGAGTTACCGAAAGGGAAGAAGTCAGTTGGGTGCCAATGGGTTTTTACAGTTAAATAAAAAGCTGGCGGTTCACTCGACAGGTATAAGGCGCGGTTGGTAGCAAAAGGATATACTCAAACATATGGTGTTGATTACCAGGAAACTTTTTCTCCAGTAGCTAAGATGAATATGGTACGAGTTCTTATCTCATTAGCTGCAAATTTGAATTGGTCATTGAAACAATTTGATGTAAAAAAATGTGTTTCTTCATGGACATTTGGATGAGGAAGTGTATATGGATTTTCCTCAAGGATATGATAATGGAGGAAAAACGGGAGTGTGCCGATGCGGAAGTCTCTTTATGGGCTAAAGCAGTCACCTCGTGCATGATTTGGAAGATTCACTCAGACCATGAGAAAGAATGGGTATTAACATAGTCATTTTGATCATACTCTATTTGCGGCGAGTTCAAGATGAAGAGTTTGGGTGACTTAAAGTATTGTTGGGAGTTGAGGTTGCTCGTTCGTCCAAAGGTATTTTCTTGTCTCAGAGGAAGTATGTTCTTGATTTGTTAAAGGAAATAGGTATGCTGGTGTAAACCTGTGAATACGCCTATTGTGGAGAAACATCACTTGGGGATTTATTCGGATCAAGAACTAGTGGATAAAGGCAGATATCAGAGGTTGGTAGGAAAACTAATTTATTTAGCTCATATACGTCCAGATATAGCCTATGCAATGAGTGTGGTGAATCAATTTATGCACTCACCAAGTGTGGATCATATGGCTATTGTTATGAGTATCTTGGCGTATTTAAAGTCGGCCCTAGGAAATGAATCTTGTATAGAAATTCTGGTCATCTAAAAATTGAGGGGTTCACTGATGATGATTGGGCAGGTGATGTGACTGATAGGCGTTCTACTTCTGGATATTTTACATTCGTTGATGGAAATTTGGTTACTTGGAGAAGCAAGAAACAGAATGTGGTGTTTAGGTCTTCTGCGGAGGCCGAATTCAAAGGTATGGCGCATGGAGTGTGTGAAGTTCTTTGGTTACGTAGGTTGCTTTGGGGTCTTGGTTTCAAACCAAATGAGGCTATAAAGTTGTATTGTGACAATAAGTCGGCACGAGAAATTGCAGAGAATCCAGTTCAACATGACAGAACGAAGCATGTGGAGGTTGATCGACATTTCATTAAGGAGAAGCTCGAGAAGAAGATTGTGTCAGTACCATTTGTGAACTCAGAAAAGCAGCTTGCCGATATCCTCACTCATGCCGTGTGTAGTAGAGTTTTTGTTGACTTACTTGTCAAGTTGGGCAAGTGTGCCATCTATGCTCCAACTTGAGGGGGAGTGTTGCGTGAGTTAGTATAGAATAGGAATGTAAATATTATAGTCCTTTATTAGGAAGATATTTCTTATGTCCTTTTTTAGTTTACCTTGGAGAACAAGGATTGTATGTATTATATTCCCAATTATGCAATACATGAAAATTAAGCCGTAAAATTCAATTAACAAACAAACGATCGCTACGAAACTACGAGTATTATTTATAACAAAGAATGTCAAGACGGCTATATGACTACATCTTCTTTGACTTGTCCACAAGTGAATAACAAGTATCATATTTATAATAAACTAATCTTTAATCTCTAAACGAAAACCTAATCCTAACCGGCTGGACCCAAATCCTAAATTAAACTTATTATTTTCCAACAATAAATACCAAACAAATCTAAAAGAGTATAGGGTAATTACGAGATGATTTGAGATTGAGGTACTTTTAAAAAATCAGCTTATTAAAAAATCTGGAACAACAGATGTGTTTAGTAAAACAAAAAAAAAAGTGCTTTTTTTTTTTTAAGAATTGTTGTCAGTGATGGGAAAAACATAAAAAAGTAGAAGCACAGTCTACCATGCTTCTAAAAAAATATTTTTTTTTTCAAAGCATAGTGATCAGTGTCTGTTTAATGATATTTTCAAATAGCAAGTATACTCCCATATATTTTATAAAATTACAAACTTAACCCCAACATTATTTTCTTTGGCAATTATTATATCACGTTAAATACCACATATTTTTTAGTTATTTAACATATTTACAACAATTTTATATAAAAGTTTACAAAAGCCTAGGCGTAATTTTTATTTTAATTTTTTGTTAAAAGCACGTTTACAAAAAAAAAAATGTTTACCAAACACTCAGTAACTTTATTTTTTTAGCTGTTTATTCTTACAGTACAGCAGAAAAAGTTCTTTTTTAAAAGACACAGCAATAGCAAACTAGCCGAGGATATAAATTGGCAAAGTAACTGAAATACGTAGAGTGTTAGAACTGAATTCGAATTCCAAACTCAAAGAATTTAGTAAAAGCTACCGCATGCTATTTCTTACTCCATGCAACAAAACCACAAATGATTACATCGATTACAATGATCATTTGACGAACCAAATAGAAAAGATTGCATTGATCACTATAAATCAACGTTCTCGATTATATGCTCTAGACAAGGAAGAACTGCTGCTACTGCAAATGCTACAATGCCATGAGCTTCTAAATTTGGTTCCAATACTTTACACAAAATAAAAGAGTTTTCAAACCAATTTATTTATAGCTCCAAGTCCCTAAACCGTATGTACTTTCGATAACATACTTCTTCAATCTATTTGACATCCTCTGTAATAATACAGCAAACGGAAAACCACCAGGCCACAGGGGACTTCACAATTTCCTGTCTACGGTCATGGCTGAATTATCGCCATTAGCTGAGGAAGGGGCAATGTTGGCACCAATGGCTACAACATCGGAATCCTGAACTCCACCAACAATCTGATTTAAAACAAAAACAAAATGAACCCATGAAGGAATTCCAGGTATTAAAAAAATAACAAGAACTTTCTTTATCTTCTTTCGGGGGTGCTTGGGGTGGTGTACCTGTTCAATTCCCTTTAAAGAAGGATCCTGGATACCGACATTTAGAACCTTAGGAACACCTGTTAGAGATCCCTGCAAAATGTTGAGCATACAGTGTAAGATGAGCAAATAATTACCAGCAATTACTTCCCATAAAGTTTTAGTATCCACCACCACAGAGGTGTCAAACACCATCATAAATATATACTACACAAATGAGATGCAAAGTGGCTGAAATGGTCTTAGCCTAAGGATTAGTAAACATATAACTTTTCAAGAACATTTAAATGGATTCAAAAACATTGTTTGACAATGCATTTTTTGTAGAGGATAATTCATCTGCATGTCACGTTCAGTTTCGCTGTACACTAGATCTAATTAATTCACGTGCTTATCTCTATCTATCCATACATTAGGGATGGAGTGAAAACATGAAGTCCCACATTTTTTTTTTTTTTTGAGAAGAAACAATTCATGAAGTCACACGTTGGGACATTCTAAACCCCTTCATTTCAGTATGTAACATTGAAAGTCTCTCCACTTATTGGTAATTGCTTTTGGGTCGGATGCTCTAACTTTAACTGGTTAAGTATTTTATTAAGGTATCTACTAGGCCCTAAACCATGGAATAACAACAGAGTAGCAAGTTCATCCTATGTTTCCTACTAACCGTTTGGATTTTCATCCAACAAATTCAACTATGAATGTTGTATTTATGTGTCTTAAGTGTTTTATTAAGGTATCTACTAGGCTCTAAACCATGGAATGATGTGTCTAAGATTTGAAAAACTCCTATGTACATATATGCATACACCCACAAACAGGTCTTGCAAGTAACGAAATTAGTAGCCAATCAAAACTGATATATCCATGATTACAATATACCCATCAGAAATTGCCAGCCAGCTCTTTCCTTTCCAGACTGAGACTTTGTAAGCTGACAAGATTTTTTGTTCTGACCTTGGACAACTTGTCTACTATTTAAAGAAAAACATTCCCACTGCAAGGCGTTTTTACAACAGTGGAATAAAATCTAAAGGAGGAAAAATGGTTACTTATTTCAACCAAGAACTTGTAGACCAAATAGTTGCTCCCTGCTAAGGTCCCCAACAGGAAGTTCTTGGATTTGATATAAATGACTGAAATGCATTAAGATGCAATAACCAATTGTGTATTTAAGCCATCCATAAAAGAATCCAACACTTCTACCGAGGAAAAGTGACATAAGCAGTGAAGAAGAAAATTGAATTTAACCTCAACCTCTCAAAACACTTGTAAGTGAAACAAAAGAATGCAGAAGTGGAGATCATGGAGAGAGTCAATTTCTTATTGTGCTTTCATTACTGAATGTTTCATGTGTGGCTATAGGTATATTCTCTCACAATTAGATGGATCTGTTTTCTCTCATTTATGTGATTGAATATTCCAAAAGACAGTTATGACATCGCAAACAATATAATGTCTCATTGGCACAACTTTTTAATTATGCATACATCGTAAAGAGGATTAAAAGACAAAATAACTAAGGATTTATAAATCCCACAAACCTTGTTGGCCCACTTCAGCCCACATGCATTACATAGTGTCCTTGGGCCTGCTGGCCCACGACGCATCATTGGAGTTGACTTTGAGCTTATCCCACAATGTGTACACCTGAAAAGGCATTAAGCATTATGTTTCAGAACACAGAGAATGTTAGTATTTATCTTGAAATAACAAATACACAATTTAGAGTACAAAACCTGCATCTCAATGTCAAAACAGCATCTCTTTGACTCTTTCAAGGAGAACGAAGAATAGACCGGAAATTCAAAAAAATTATATAACGGCCCTGAACCTTATGACCTATCCTAATAAAATAAAAATCTAATTGTACTCAAAGCATAGTCAACAATATATGAAGATGGATTGACACTTACGAAGTTTCCTGCATGCTCTCATCTTGTCCAGAGCCCTGTGTTGATGAAGCAGGGCCTCCATCATCAGAACTAGCCTTGGACGATGTAAATTGACCCTTCTTACGCTGCATTCTGAAATATGTACACATCGTATATTATAAGATGGCCAGGACAAAAAGGATTCGGGAATAACACAAATGTCAATTCATTAAAAAAAAGCATAGGACTGAGTGACAAGTCCTATTCCATTAATGTTTTCCTTAAAAAGAGCTGTCCTTCAGGTCTATGATAACTACAGAAATCCTGACCTTCAATTTCGTTTCATATCCATGCCATTTGCACTGTGGTATAGAAACGCTTTATGAATGAGATAACCTTTACATTTCACTTTAAAAGTACTCGACTGAAGAAAGAAAAAACTTGTAAAAAAAGTTTCATATACAAAAGATCCACTAGAATTTCCAAATAGAAGACCAGTCTTTTGCAAACACATTCATATGTGCTACGAGCTTATGGTAATGTCCTGACACAATGTTATCTATTTATTTCCTCAATGTCCTATTGCTTTAGATTTGTGTATGAAGTTGTGTTTAGGAAAGGACTGAGGTGGTAATTCCAGCTGATCGTGTATCTATTTTCTGGGAGAAAATTAACTCTTTGGGGAAGGAAAAAAGGTAAAGGTTACATGGATCCATGCACTGTTGGCAGTGATCTAGTTTGGGTTGGAGAGAAGAAACATAAGAAATTTTTAAAATTATAGAGAAGCGGTGGAGGTTTTCTGGGATGAAGTAGGTTTTGATCCTTTGAGCTTCAGTTTCTACTGAGTTCTGGGAACTATTGTCTTTCATTTTATTTTTCAGACTCGAGGGCCGTTTTTAATTAATTTTAGGAATGCTTATTTTTTTTGTCCTCTCTTACTTAATTTAAGCAAACTGAAAATAATATGTATAGTTGAATATAAAAAGATATATATGTACATCAATCTGTACAACAAATGCCTCTAAGAAAGAAATCTTACTCTTGTTTATAATAATACAGATCGCTTGATGATGAGCATACCAACATCAAGACCATACAAACACTAATGACCGCACTTACATATTATACCAATTCTCATTCTTCAGTATATTTTGTCTCAAAATATAAAAATAAAAACAACCACATAATCAGAAATGGTTGTGGTAGACAACGTTAAAAATCATGATATACATTTCCAAAGGAGACAGTGTCTTTGTAAGAGGAAGGAAAAAGAATTTTCAATTCAGAAAAGATAAGAAAAATAAAATAATGAAAGTAAAGGATCACACCATACCTGAGTGCAACTTCTTTCCGCACGGTGTAACGGATTTTCTTATCAAAACAACGTTCTTTTCTCTTCTCGCGAAACCGACTTAAAGAAGCAGCTCTCTGCGGTTGAGTTGGCTTTGCAGGTAAGTCATTCATACCCTGGAAGAAATGCCATTATAGCAGCAAGCAAAGTGAAGAAAGTTAACACAAAGACTACAATTTCTAGGAACTTGGCATGATTTATACGTATCTAAAAATACATACTTGCTGGTTTAGAGGAACCGGCCCCATGGAAGGAATGCCAGAAGGGATTTCATATCCACCCAAAAGTAGCAGTACTGCCTGCACCTGTGAAAAAGAACCACAAAAGCTCAAGCTTCTTATGTAACCCTCTCTCATTAACACCTGAAGCACCTATTTTGATTCGTATGACAGGTTTCCCGTACATATAAAACGTAAATAAATAAGTTGCCCAAACAATGCTCAGCAAACACTGAACCACTGAAAAAATATATATATATTTGCTTGCTACATAACAGAATGAAACAAAGAACCGCTCCATTGTTGAAAATTTCATTGAAAGACTAAAAACTTTTAATTTACAAGCCATTGTCCAAAATAACATGTTTTCTTCCACAGGACAAGTTTACAAAAACCTCTCACACCATCCGTGATAATCAAACCAATAGGCCACATAACTCTTATGAAATTCAACTGCTAATAAATCACGTAAATGAACTACCTTTTCGCGCATGACAAAGTAAACACCAAAACTGTACGCATTACGGAAGTGCAATGAAACACACATCCTTCATAAATGCAGCTACTTAAACAATAAAGCATGACTCACAAGTTCCCCTAATAAAAATCAAACTTTCAGAGAAGAACAAGACATATCAGGTATAGCATAGAACAAAACAACAAAAGAAAAACATATAAAGGAATGCGAAACTGCTGCAAGTGAATCACTACCGCTGCACAACTCACACAAGTTGAGCACTAAACCTTACCTTGTCGGGCGAAACAGCGTCGAAGACATAAACCTCGCCCTGAAACGAGAGAGTTAGCTGATCAGAGGCACCGTTTGCGGCGGCCGGCGGAGGGTATTCGGAGCTGGGAAGGTAGAGTTGATTTGGAGGAATGGCGGTACTATCTTCGAAGCGGATGTTAGGGTTGTCAATGGGCTCTTCAACGTCGTCGTCTTGGTCGTCAACTTGGTTACTCTGCGTCACTCCTCCTGTGCTGCTGTAAATTGAATTCTGGTGCTCGGATTCTGCCATCTCAGATACGAAAAAGATAACCCAGAACCCCAACCTCCAATTCACACCCAAATAGTAAGTTGATTGAAAGCAATCCAAACCCTAATTTTGATTTCCTTAATTTTTTTAATTGAAAAAAAAAACAAGAGAAATTTTTGTCTGAGAGCAAAAGAGTGAGGACCGTGAATTTGGGAATTCAATCTGCAACGGGAGATGGAGCTAGAGGGTGAGGATGACGGGTGAGGGAACGAACCTGCAAGTTTTTCACATTTACAGATATGCCACTGACTTAGACAATTATTATTATTATTATTATATTTTTTTTTATTTTTCACGAGAACAATGTAAATTACTTTTACATTGAACTTAATTTTTTTTAATACAGATTTGTTATTTTTTAAACTTTTACTCACTCATAGGATAAATTTTGACTTATTTAAAGGGTAATATTAGAGAAATTAAATTTTTATTAATGCGCGTAAGTCATAACCCAATAATCACATTCCATGTCATTTAGTTTATAAAATTTTGTTTACAAATTTAATCTCTCTAACATCACTCTTATTAAAATTTCAGGTTTATTTCCCTTATTCAAACATAGTGTTAAGTTAATTAAAAAACATGAGGATTTGAATTTGCTCATACTGCTTGGCTAGCGGCTCCAACTGCTGCGGCTTGGGCCTCCTACCCTTGGCTTGTAGAAAAAGATGTATAGGGTAAAAGTATATGTTATTGATACGTGAATAAGAAATATATACAAGTACATTCCTTGCTCTACAAGGCTTAATCCCTACAAACTAGGAATACAATCTCAATTAGGATTACAATCATATCTATTACTTTGACTAGGATTCTATTGTCTAACACTCCCCCTCAAGTTGGAGAGTGAATGTCAAGAACACCCAACTTGCACATCAAAGTTGTAAACTTGTCTTTCCCAAGAGGCTTAGTGAACAAATCTGCTAACTGGTGTGCCGTACCCACATATTTGGTTGCTATAGTGCCATCTGCAATCTTATCCCGTATGAAGTGACAATCCATCTCTATGTGACGAGTCCGCTCATGAAAGACGGGATTAGCGGCTATGTGCAATGCTGCTTGATTATCACAAAATAACTCGGAAGGACCTTCAAAAGAAACGTTCAAATCCTTCAATAAATGCCGAAGCCAAACTAACTCACAACAAGCACCTGCCATAGCCCTATATTCTGCCTCAGCTGATGAAAGCGACACGGTTTTCTGTCGCTTTGTTCGCCACGAAATTAAAGAGCTTCCCAAGAAAACACAATACCCAGTAGTCGAACGGCGAGTGATAGGACAACCCGCCCAGTCAGAGTCACAAAATGCAGCTAGCTTGGTCTGGTTGTCAGAACGAAATAATAAGCCTTGACCTGGAGTAGTTTTCAAATAACGGACAACACGAAGCGCAGCATCCATATGAGAGATACGAGGCTCATGCATAAACCGACTCAAAACATGCACGGAATAAGTGATATCTGGCCGAGTTATGGTAAGATAAATCAACCTTCCTACTAAGCGCCGATATTTTTCAGGATCCTTGAGAAGTTCTCCTTGATCAGATAATTTTGTATCATCCATAGGGAAAGCAATGGGACGTGCCCCCAGAAAACCATAATCCTTAAGAATCTCCAATGCATACTTCCGTTGTGAAATATAAATGCCACGTTGAGATCGAGAGACCTCAATACCCAAGAAATATTTTAATTCACCAAGGTCTTTTAATCGAAAACGATCACGGAGAAAAGTCTTGAGAGAATCTATAGCTCTGACATCGTTGCCTGTAATCACAATATCATCCACATAAATAAGTAATGCTGTAAAAGAAGTACCGGACTTTCTGGTGAACAATGAATAGTCAGCCTTTGATTGTTGAAAACCAGCGGAAAGAATGGCAGTAGTGAATTTTGCAAACCATTGGCGAGAAGCCTGTTTAAGACCATATAGAGATTTATGGAGGCGACACACAAGATTCTCCCCCTGTCGCCGAAGACCAGGAGGAGGAGACATATAAATTTCCTCATGTAAGTCACCGTGCAAAAAAGCATTATTAACATCAAGCTGATGAAGAGACCAAGACTGGTTAGCAGCGAGTGCGAGAAGACAACGCACTGTAATCATCTTAGCAGTAGGAGAGAAAGTGTCATGATAATCAATACCTTCAGTCTGAGTGTAACCTTTGGCAACTAAGCGAGCTTTGTAGCGGTCGATAGAACCATCAGAATTATACTTCAACTTGTAAACCCAACGACAACCAATAGGAACTTTGCCAGGTGGCAAAGGAGTCATGGTCCAAGTACCATTAGCATGTAAGGCTTTAAGCTCCTCAGTCATGGCACGACGCCAATGAGGATCACTTGCAGCCTCGGCAAATGAGGAGGGCTCCACATTCCGACTGACAGAATATATATAGGAAAGATGCTGGGGAGAATATCGGTGATAAGAAATAAAATTACAGATGGGATATCGCGTACCTTTTATAGAACTAGGTTGCGAAGTGGAAGATTGGTGTGGTGGCAGAATCACCTGCGAGCAAACATAGTCCTTTAAATAGGTTGGGGTTTTATGGGTACGGGTAGAGAGGCGAGGGGTGGGGAGAAGGTCAGAAGAGGGGATGAGCGTAGAGGTGGTGGGGTCCGGGGGTAGGTGGGTGGAACTAGAGGGGGAAGCGGTGGAGGGAGCAGGGGGGGCCGTGGCTATAGTGGCGGAAGGATGGACATGGGATGTGTCGTCAGGAGAGGGAGTCGGGAATAAAGTGGCAGGAGGGACAGTAGGTGGGTGTGACGTAGGGACAGGGAGTGGGGGATAAAGAAGGTCCAGAGAAGAAGGAAGAGGTAGGGTAGGAGCGGGAGAAGCGGTATGGGTGGGTGGAAGAGTATAAGGGAAGGAATCTTCATGGAAAATGACGTCCCGACTGGTGAAGATGCGGTGAGTGGCTAGGTCATATAGTTTGTATGCCTTTTGGGCAGGAGGGTAACCAAGAAAGATGCAACGATGGGCTCGAGGGGAAAATTTAGTGGGTGGAATGACAGAGGTGGCATAGGCTAAACAACCAAAGACTCGGAAGTGATCATAGGTGGGGACTTTGTTATGGAGGATCTCAAAGGGAGATTTATTTTGCAGAAGACGAGTGGGAAGACGATTGATTAAATAAGCAGCGGTAAGGATACATTCACCCCAAAATTTAAGAGGAAGATGGGACTGAAAACGGAGTGCGCGGGCGGTTTCTAGGAGATGCCTATGTTTGCGTTCAACAACGCCATTTTGTTGAGGGGTATGGACACAAGAAGTTTGAAGTAAAATCCCATTAGCGGAAAAAAAAGGACGAAGAGAAAGAAATTCGCCGCCATTGTCAGTACGAATGCATTGAATATGAGTATGAAATTGAGTATGGACATAAGCAAAAAAATCCTTGATTAATTGTTGAGTATCAGATTTATGTTTCATGAGAAAGACCCATGTAAAACGAGAAAAATCATCCACAATGGTTAAAAAATAATGAGCTCCAGAAAGGGAAGATTGACGATTCGGACCCCAAATATCACAATGAATTAAAGCAAAAGGAAAAGTTGTTGAAATTGAACTTAAACCAAAAGGTTGACGAGTTTGTTTCGCCAAAGGACAAACATCACAAACATGACTAGAATCAAAAGAACAATTTAAAAATTTAGAAGCTAAAACTTGCAAACGAGGAGAGGAAGGATGGCCAAGGCGCCTATGCCACAGGGAAGACGGGATGGTGATGACATGGCAAAGAGGGTGACGGGAGGGAAGGGAAGAGGCAAGGGCCACAAGGTAATATAGGTCGCCACGTCGCTTACCCACACCAATCATCGCCTTCGAAACCAAGTCCTGCAAAACACACCAAGTGGGAAAAAATGTTACGGAACACGATAAGCCATCTGTAAGCTTACCAACCGATAAAAGGTCCACATTAAAATTAGGAACGCATAAGACATCTTTCACATGTATAGAGGAATTTAAATGGAGAGTGCCAGTTAAAGAAATAGGTGCGGTAGAACCACTAGGCAAAGAAACAGGTGGCAACTGGGAAGGAGAAGTATTAACCAAACATGAGGCAGAGGAAGTAATATGATCTGTAGCTCCACTGTCAATGATCCATTGACCAAGACGAGGAGCTACGGGAAACAAACCTTTGGCAAAGTCCTTATTAAAAACAGCATGAGCCTGAGGAGACGAAGGAGGGTCGGCAGCATCAGTGAGGGCAGCAAGGACTCGGGAATGTTGGTCGGCCGAGAGATGTGGCATAGCAAGCTGAACATCATGCAGTGTGGGCTGCCCTTGCACGTGGTGGGCTGATGGAGGGACTGAAGCCGTGTGGGCCTGGGAGCTGGGAGGGGGCCGATGATTAGCCGCATGGGTGGGACGGGCAGGAAGAGCAGCACCATTGTTGCTGCGAGAAGAACCAACGGATGTAGAACGACGGGGTGGCCTCCACGGTTGGCCATGGAGAGGATGACCAACAGGATAACCATGAAGCTTGTGGCAGGTGTCACGGGTGTGAAAATCATAGTTGCAATAAGTGCAGTGAAGAGGAGGACGGGCGGAAGAAGCACGGGACGATCCACGGACCGTCATGGCTGCTGCAGGTTGATCGGCTGAACGGAGAGAACCCATCGAGCGTTGCTTCTCTGCCTGAGACACAGAGGAGCATGCTTGGCGAACGGTGGGCAGTGGGTTCATCAAGAGGATTTGATCGCGAACGGCCGAAAAAGACTCGTTAAGGCCCATGAGAAACTGCATAAGTTGCTGTCTGTCGTTCTTGGTGCCAGAAGAACAGGTGCAGTGGTCATTGTAGGAGGCAAGTTCGTCCCAAAGGCCTTTGAGACGAGTGAAGTAGGCGGAAACAGATGAAGTGCCTTGAGAGATAGTGGCAAGGTCACGGTTGAGTTGAAAAATGCGAGGAGCATTGCTTTGGGAGAACCGTTCACGAAGGTCGTCCCAAACGGCTTTGGCAGTAGTGGAAAAGAGGACGGACTCGGCAAGGTCAGGCTCCAAAGAATGAAGAAGCCATGAAAGAATCATATCGTTGCAGCGACGCCAGGCAGCGTGCGCATCAGGGTCTTCGGAGGAGGACGGTTCTGCAATGTCACCATTAATAAAACCAAGTTTGTTCTTGGCGCTCAAAGAGATCTCCATGCCGCGTGCCCAGGTGGTGTAGTTGTCTCCATTTAATTTTTTGGAAACAAGAACAAGGTTAGGGTGATCAGAATGGTGAATATAAAAAGAAGTACTGGAATCGGAATCTCCCATGATGGAAGAACAAGAACAATAACGGCAGGAGGATGAGGCTGCCGAAAAAAAAATATTAAAAAGAAGCTAGGGTTATGAAGCCTGCTCTGTATACCATGTAGAAAAAGATGTATAGGGTAAAAGTATATGTTATTGATACGTGAATAAGAAATATATACAAGTACATTCCTTGCTCTACAAGGCTTAATCCCTACAAACTAGGAATACAATCTCAATTAGGATTACAATCATATCTATTACTTTGACTAGGATTCTATTGTCTAACATGGCTCGTGGCTGGAGGACTTGGGCCTCCTGCCTGTGATCTGTGGCTGCCCTAACAGCGAAATGGGTTTGCTGCAGCATGCTGCTGAGCTTCAGCTTGGGCTGCTACTGTTGCACTGGTTCTTGTCGTGGGCTGCAAGGTGGTGGCCACGGCAGTGGGACTCCTCCTGTCGTTGTGTTGAGCCTCAAGGATCGCAGTCGTGGGGCCACATCGTCATCTCCGCGCATCAGTTCAAATCCTTTAACGCATGAGGTTCCGTTCGTTGTGGTTTCAGAATTTCCTATCATTGTATCATTCCTTCAGGGACTAATCAAGAAACTTTTCAATGAAAAATTAAATGGTACGACGTGTGAGAAATTCAACGTAACAAAAAATTCCAAAAACCAATTGCGGGAGTCTTCTTCGAATATTTGAATCAAACTCTTAATGAAAGCACCAATTTGTGGTAGCGAACTTCCGCCGTCTTCAATCTTGACGAAAATATACCTACAAAACAATCAACACCTTTGATAAAAAATTAAAATTAAAAATAAAAAAATAATAAAAATCTAAGCCTCATGCGAGGTTAGGCCAATGGATCTTCGATGCTTAAGTTAGTTTCTCTTGAAAATAGTAAGTGCTTAGGGCTTTTAAGGTAGCTAATACTTGTCAAAATTTGGTGGAGATAGAGGTATGTATATAAAGGAGTGACTGGCCACAGTGTTAGGGTTTTGCCCTACACGTGGCGACTTCCTATTGGCCAAGGTGTGAGGAAAGAATATTCTCAAGATATTAAATCGAAAATATTATCTTGAGATAATGGTGGAAATATCCCTAATTGATTGAAATATGGATTACTTACTTGAAGGAGTCAATCTTCAATTGAAAATGTATTATAGATAGGATTTGGTAACTAATCCCGATCTTTAATGCCTTTGAATTTTCCTTGCCACGAGCAGGAGAGCTATGAGCAGTCGCATTTAGCTACTTTAACCTTCAGAGGTGCTGAGTTGCATGTGAGTGTATTTGAGAAGCTTGCACATTTAATGAGGGCAATCTTGTCTTTCTTGAGCGAAAGTGCAAATGTTGTCTCTAGGATTTTTAGAATTATTTAGGCTCCACGATACTGCTATTAAAATTCTAAACTAGTGTTTTGATACCAAATTGGAGTTCAGGCTTAGTTAAATAGTCGAATGATCATTATAACAAATAGACATAAAGCTTTGCACATAAAACTCGACATGTTTCAGCATGATGCCCACTCATAATATAGATTTAAGGCCACAAGGGCTGAATGTATAAGTACTGAGAACTCAAAGGTACCCTGGTTAATCTCTAGTTATTTGTATGACAAACATTTAATTATAGCAAATTGCTCAAACAAAGTATGATTGTTAGTTTAGCAAGATAATAATATAACTACAATAGTTTTGGTATTTAGAAAATATGTTGTCCCTACATGAAATGTAGCCCAAACATTGTCCCTTTAAGCAATTTTTGCTAGAATAAATCACACAAAAACAACGAATAATATTTGCACATGAGTGTATAAGAAGCTAAATAATGGTGTTTTTTTTGCTATTAACCTAAGTTGTATTTATTATTTTGGAAATATGGAGGGACCAAAAAAAAGTGGAAATGCACCCAAATTTTGCTACGTTATCCGAAAATAGAGATTAAACAAGGCTTTTTTTATTATTATTAGCACCCCACATAATGTTGAATGACACACCCCGACCGAGATCAAGGCATGTTGGCTGTCACGTGAGTGTGACGTAGCCATGTACACAGTGCGGAAGCAATTAAGATAAGAAATATACGAATATTTAAAAACCGAAACTACTAGAGTGCACTAGAAAACATGAAATGTTAGGAGTCAGTTACAAAAGTAAATACTCATAATCAGAGCATAATAAGTCTAGGTGCAGTCCAGTAGGACAAGTACTAGTTATACAGTACCAGGAATGTCCTACTATTATTTAGATATGTCAGAACCGCCGAAATCCTCAAGGCCACCGACAGCAAGCTTACCTAAAATCTGGAGGGGTGCAAAACAAGAAACGTGAGTGGGCAAAAAAAATGTTTAACAAAACCATTTCATTTATCAACATTTCTAATCCGTCACTGTAAAACATGTATAATTTTTCCCATAATCAGAAGATAAGCATATACATAAATATATATATATATATATGTAAATATATTAATTGAAATCATGCTTCACAATATCATATTCATATGTATGTCATGCCAAGATATAATAGAGTAAGCAATTCAAGTGAGAATAATTTCATATAAATATAACATGTTAACCGGAACCCCTATGGTAGTCTGTACGGCTGAATTCATAGCTCGAAAGTCAATCTAGCCGGAGTCACTACAATGACCTATATGGCATTAAACTGCACAAGAGTCGGAACCAAATGAAAAGGTCTGTACGACGATAATGGTTGTAATATAATCATGCTCAATACTACTCACACATAATAGCTGGGCGACAAGTCGCTAATCACTTACGAGTCGGAACCACCTAAGATGGTCTATACGACAGGACTGTGCACCTAAATTGGATCCAATATGAGCATATGGTGCGGGAGGTGACATTATAAACAGACCCGTGTCATATCTCTAGCTAAATCTTAATCACCCTAGGTGCAGTTTTATGAGCTCAACATTATTCAATCACATATCGCACCATTGATAATTCACATAACCAAACATAACTCATCTGAACTTGCCTGAGCGTCCACAGCACCATAATTATATATCATGCATCATATACCAATTCATATACGAAATATAAATTTATATGCATGGCATTCAAGGCATACTCTCATTTAAACATATTTTATGGGAAAATATCAAGTATATTAATATATACTAAAACCCAAAAGCCCACTCATTGGTATGTCGAAGGTTCGTAGCCCCCGAGTCGCCCTTGAACACGCTCGTCCTCAGGATAAGTCTCACCTATAAGCAAATTAACTATAAAAACTTTTTTTAAAGCACATAGGCAAAACTAGCTAATAACTTCTCATACAATGCTCAATTTTGGTATTTGAATATACCACAGTGACCTACACAACCTCATGATCATTCCCAAATTTTTAGAATATTTTTCTGACCCCCTCACGCGCGGCCACACGTTGGCGAGTGCACGGCAACACGCGCTGCCACGCGCAGGGAATCCTGACAGATTCTCTAACTGCCATTAGTAATATTCCCTGGAATATTTCGTTAAAACCCAATGGTAATTGTTAACTCTAATTGATGGCGTCAGAATATTCCGTCAGAATTGACGGAATATTCCGTCCTCTTCTTCCTAAATCCCCGGTGACCGTCGCAGTCGCCGGAAACTGGGGATTTCGAAAAATCTTATTTTCTCACTCGTTTCTTCACCATTTTCTATAAAATTTGCACCATTGGAAAGCTGGAGATGAGAGGAACGACATTATACCTGTTTTAGGACCTGTAACCCATGAATTCTTGCCGGAGAAATTCGAGAAAATCGGCCAACTTCGAAACTAGCTATCCCTACGTCCAATTTCTTCCAACGAACTACTCCGAGCCTCGTGAAGAACTCCTAAATCTCCTTGTGTCCTTAAAATTCCATGAAACACAAGATTTTACATCCACATGAATAGTACCTCAAATCGGAGCTAGGATTTTCACGGGTTTTCGAGGGTTTCCTTACCTGAAAATGGGACCTTTAAACTCATATGGTCCTCACGAACACAATGGTGATCTTAAAACCTTCGATCTACAAGGTTTGAGAGGGTTTTTGGGTTGGTCCATACGAAGAAGGGATAGAGAGTGAGAGTCTGCGAGAAAGAGAGAGCACGGGAAGGAGAGAGAAAAAGATGGGTGTGTGTGTGGTCCAAAAGCCACCAATCAACACTAAGAAAAGTCTTAGTTCTAATTGGGACACCAATCTAAAACAATTTAACCCAATAATAACTCACACACATCATTTAACGTCCAAGGATAAAATTGTCATTTTACATCACCAATAATAATAATTCGGGACGGGCTGTGACATTGAATAACCCTGTTGATGCACAAAACCGGAGGTCTTGGAACAACGTAAATCCAACCATGAATCTGCAAGAAATGTAAATAACACAGAATGTATCGTGGTTCACCCCAAGGTTTGGGCTACGTCCACACTGATTATATATTTCTTAGGAATTGGGGGTGAAAAGTCCTTTTATAGAATAAGGGCTCATCACTTATTACATATTTGCCCCTTCCTTTATTACATAATTACATTTAAGTCCCCCGAGTATTTGTACGAGATCTAAATACGGAGGCCCTAAATATGATATAAACACACCCCATATTAAAATTTAATGTTAAATGACTTGTATGCCTTAATATGCAATGACTATTTCGACCTCATAAGATTATAAAAAAAATTAAAATAATTCTAAATACACCCCAAATAACACATCCCAATATTATTTATTTTCTTCCATCTCAAAATCATTCCCTCTCCATTGTATGTAGAACAAAACTCTAATCAATAAAACTACAAAGACGTTGATTGAAAAAATTATTCATAAGAGAATCTTAATCCAAAACCAAATACACTTCACATTGATAATTGATATTCAATCAATTAATCCCAACTTTTGTCCCCATTTTCATATTCCTACTTGGGCAATTTCCATCTTTCTGAACCTAATTCCTTTAATCAAATCAAGTAACCCCTTAATTAGTCTTATTAGTTGGATGTTCGGCTTAGAGAAGCAATACAAAGGCCCTCATTTGCAAGTCTTGTTTTAAGGATATATGGTTTTCACATATTTTAAAGGAAAGCTCGGAAAGGTTGTCACTTTCTTTTGCGTACACATATTTTCTGTTTTGCAATATTGTCTTGCTTATCCTGGGTTGAAGTCCGAACAAAAAGAAATGGAGGAACTGAAGCATTGGCCTTTCCTTTAAATGTTGTGACCTTTTAATCAAAGGAAAACTAATGAAAATGACTTGAAAACTTTGAATTTTAATGATAAGGATAAAATAAAGAGTAAAGTGAATAGTATCAAGATTAATTTTTTAGTGTACAAATGTGGTTTTTTGTTAAAGTAAACAGTACCGGGAGCTTTTCGTTAAAATTCCCTTTAATCAAAGCAATGTTACTCTTTATTCAACATTTGGCGTGGCGTGGAAGAAGAAGAATAATTGTGGTTGGTTCTTGCTGGAGAAAAGGGAGAGCTAAATTTTTTTTCTTTTTTAAGATACGAAGAGTGTGGGATATATAGAAAATGAGGGGTATATGTTGAGGTGCGGGATGTGAGGGTATTATAAAAAAGTGAGTGAGATGTATTAAGATAAATTTTAATTAAAAAAACAAATGTGAAATGTATTAAGATTATGAGTGCATTCAACAATATGTGAGCTGTTAATAAAATATGTCTTAAACAATTGGTGGGTTGTGATCCGGTCCTGTCACTTGACTTGACGTTTCTCTGTGTTGTTGGAAAGGTTTTTGCTTTTTCCACACCCGACGCAGAAGATACATACAATACAAGGAGGAGTGCAGAAGCGAATCCATCAAATCATCAGCAATGAATGTAGAAGAAGAGGTCGAGCGTCTCAGAGAAGAAATCCAAAGGCTTGGCAAACTCCAAGAAGATGGTTCTTACAAGGTTAATTAAATCTCTCCTCTTGCTTTTCATTTTCCCCATCCTTGCTTAATGCCGCTCTACAATTCGATCCAGATTGAGAAATACAAGTTACTGTTTGGATCTAAAATTGTTGGGCCATGTCAATGGTGGATCTGTATTATTCTACTTGTTTACAAGTTTCTGATCGCATGATTGATCTAGGCTGTGTATTTGATCATTCATCAAAACTCACTACAATTGCAAAACAAGACTCGAATCGATTGGTGTTTATTTCGTGCAGGTATCGAAAATTCACTACCGTTGCTCATCAGATTGTGCTTGACCTCATTGTTTTTGTGCTTTGATAAGATTTCTCTGCGTATCTACGCATTACCGGTTAACATGTTCTTTGTGATTCGTCTCGAGATGTTTGCTTCTTTTGTTTCAAGTTTGTGGATGTATTTGATCTTTGTCGGTTGAAGGTGGCATTTATCCCCCTATAAAAATGTGGTCATTTTCTCTGCTATAAGCCTATAAGAATGTTGGTATAAGTAGAAAAACTGTAGCAGATGAGCATACGTTCTCTTCCTTCTGCATCCCAGCGTCGTTCAATGACCTCAAAGAACACACATCTTTGACGCACACGCACACACCAAGAAGATTTTTAACTATTTTGAACGAACGTTTTAAGCTTGTGATACCTTAATCTTCAATACTTTTGTAAATCATCTTTGTGTTTCCTACAATGTATGAACTTTGATTTATCGCTGTAGGTCACATTTGGTGTGCTATTTAATGATGATAGATGCGCAAACATATTTGAAGCGTTGGTTGGGACGCTAAGAGCGGCAAAGAGGCGGAAATTTCTCACGTACGATGGTGAGCTACTGCTGCAGGGTGTCCACGACAACGTGGAGATCGTACTCAAACCAAAACCGGCAGCGGCGGCGGAGGCAACTGCTGCAGTCGGGACAAGTTAGGGAAGTACGATGCACTTGTTTCAATTTCATGTCATGTTATAGTCCATATATCATGTACTGTGTCTGTGTGAAAGAGACTAAAATACTTTTGAGAGACCCATGCTTGCCAGTTGAAAGTGTTTATTTCGCTTAATCTCGGGTCCATTTCCAATATTACCTAACATTCTTGTTCCTGAGTTCTTGTCCATATGATGCTGCCCATGATCATACTCTTCATTATCATCATAATCATCACTGTCAAACTTATCATCGTCATATGGCTAAGCGATATTGTAATCTACACTAGTTTACGAGAATGCAAACTTGAACTCAAGTGCAACCGTACGAGTACTGTCCTAAATAACTGACTTAACTCACATATGTTTATCCCGCCCCTTAACCAAACGAAATACCGCAATTTAATACTTAACCCCACTTGTCATTTTAACTTACACACATATCACCTTGTTAACCTTGAGAGAATAATTGAAACACATTGTCTTCCTCTTCCTCAACTGTCACATTACAATAAACAGAGGTAATTGAGCAAAAAAGATTAATTCATTAAAAGACTGAGTTAACTAAGCAAACGCTCTCGTGTCAAATTCTTTCCTCTTTGTTTCTCAAGAATACATCAATATGGCAGAATGATTAACACCCTACAAAACATATTGGTAAGCCGATAGAGTAAAGTTTACTTTTGCTTAGCTCGGGACTGCATTAAAAAGAAACCCTCAAGGCTGAATCTTCCTATTGTACATTTGACAAAATCAAAAGCCGATTGATTACCAAGCGACCCACTGGAGTCTTCACCTGCAAACATGTCTCAAAACCAACTACTTGTGTGACGGTCCAGTAAGAATGAATGCATGTAGAAGGCTTTGTGCTGCCTGGGTTTCATCTGGTGTCCCAGATATGACAATAATCCTATCAGTTGTTCCAGGACGGGGCTCATGCACTATGACCTTGGCACCAGAAATCTGATTGAAGGGGAGAAAAAGGCGAAAATGAAAGAGGATAAGTTCAGGTTGATGTATAATCAGACAATCTGTCAAGTTTGAAACAGTATGCATATGTGATATCCTCAAAGCTCACGATGGCGTGTTCACTACAACAATACTCAGCTCACCGCACAGCACCCCCCAACCTAACGGTCCCTATCATTTTATAACACAAGGCCCCTTCCCCCAAGCAAAAACAACTATCCTCTGGGGGAAGTAACTGTGTTCTTCCCAGCCACTTCAATGTGCTCCTCTGAAATTTTGCACAATTCCTTTATCAGGAATAATACCGACTAGAAACTTAAAGACATGGGAATCCCTCAAATTTAATAAAGCCAAAATGGTTATTTGAGTTTTGATATCCAGCAAGCAAGAACTTGATAAAGATGGGGGTGCTTCCTAGCCACACGTGAAGAGCACAGTTTCCTTAAAATAAAATCAAAGAAGCAAACTACTAAAAAATTATGACATATACCTGTCTCAGACGAGCCAAATTGGTACCATTCTCCCCATACACAGAGCCAATAACATTTTCAGGAACTACGATCTCTATGGTTGTATTTGTCACAATAGCAGATTTGCTCCCGCTGCTAATACACAAGGACATTGTTCAAGAAACAAAAAATATAAAGCAACAAACAAAAAATGATAAGCACATTCCATTAGTAACTTTAAGTACTTAACTGCACGAATTTTCAGTGTCCATTTGAAACCGAATATGGTGGGTTTTTCAATTGACAAATTGAGGTGGGATATGGGATAATAATACGAGAGGTAGCTAGCCTATGATTATTTAGGTGATATTCAAGGGTACTTCAATTAGTTATGAAATAAAGGCTGTGCATGGCAATCAACTAGCCTGAGCAGTCAAGTTCCTAGAAAGAGGTGAAATATGAACCTAGATATAAATGTTTTTAATGAAGAATACCATTAGTTGATGTTAACTTCAAGAGCAAAGAGTGCAGTCAGTAAAAAATTACTAACCACGATGTCTGATTTGACTACTAGCCAACCTTAGTCCCAATATATTATTCAATTTTCAAGTTCACTTCATATCCATAAATTCAGACGCAGCTCACTAAAATGGTGGCTCAAGCCAGGAAAATCATACCGAGATGACCTCCTATCTAACAAGTTTGTTCACACCAACCGGCTCAGATCTTGTGATCTGAAGCTATTTTATTCATGCTTCAAGACAACATCCATTTTTCATTTTCAGACCCCTTTATAGCTTTAGCGGTTTAGCCCAATCTCATTATTTTCTAACCTGCCAATTTCTGTGCGACTTTTTAGAGAAGTCAAACCCCTTCCAACATCTGTGAAAGCCGCCAACTGCAATACAATACATAAATCAACTAAAATAAACATATCAACTAAAATAAACATATAAAAATTACAGCTGAGATCATGTGAGATAGACTTACCTGTGATGCCCATGGTCTTGGTGGGGAAGGATGATCTAAACTATGGGAAAGACCAAGATGATCCATACTTTGAATTAGTGTTGTATGACGGCTGAGACCATGAGTAACACCAACTGATGACGATGGCTGAAATCCAATAAGAGCTGGATCCCTAGGTCTTCCATAAGGACTTGTATCGGTTGCCGTTAGCATGGATGAACTGCTCCTTCTTCCAGAATTACTTACTGTGCTGGAGAAAAGGTTATCTCGTAATCTACCAGTAATATTGTACAAAGCATCTTGCACGTTTGAAAAATCTCCTGAAATCTGGGAAACAAATGTAACTAAATATATGAGAAAATTGCAAGTTCATATCATCAACTTTAGATCGCCAAATATAATGAATTTCACCAATGGAATGAAATGAAATCTAATTATTACACTTTCCTTAAAGAATGTGATAATACCACACCTGTACAACTTCATCATTCTCTAAGGCACATTTCGGGACCTGGTCACCCCCTATTATTCGTATACCAGTACCAGTTTGCTTCCGGATCTCTGAAACTATTGCACCCCCTTTTCCCAGCAAACACCCAACTTGGCTTGATGGAATTACAAGCCGTGCAGTAAGGGGTGAACCTTTATTTGAGCTTGAGTCTCGCCCCTTTTCTATGCCTGCCTCTACGGACCTTGAGAAGACAAGAACAGCAGCCTTTTGTGTTGGCGAGTACCTTGATTCAGGATTCTATAGAATATGAAGCAGATATAGATATAAGAAAAATATGCCTGCTTTAACAGATATAGATATAAAAAAAGAACGAAAAAGAAAACGAAAAATAACAGAATGACAAACCTCCGATGCAGAAACAGTAATTAATCGTTCATCACATTCAGCCACAGATGCTGCAATACTTATTGAAGCACCTGTCTCATTTTGAAGAGCCCTGACAATGGAACCCCCCCTTCCAATTACACCCCCAATCCTATCATTGGCACAAAGAATCCTGAAAGAAACTTCCTGTTGTTTTGTCTCAAGTGTGGGGATCCTTTCAGCCTCTATTGAGGATGGACGAACTCCTGTAGCATAACTCATGGAGCTGATTGGCAAATTAAGCATTGAGTTCCTCTGTGAAAGTTGATCTAAACGCAGATCAGGTAGAGTTTCACGAGGAACTGCCTCAGGCCTGCTTCCAGTCATCCTTGTCTTGTCAATTGGTGGACAATCTTGGAGACAGCCAGAGACAGCAACAAGTGCTTTCTTTACTGCCAAAATATCCCCTTCTATCTGCCACACCATTGACACAATTTCCAGGGGAGAAAAAATATAATGTTGTTCTTTTTAATTACCAAAATACAATAAAGTGGAGGCAATCAGACAATTAAGAACTAGAAGCATTAATATAACACAAATGAAGGAATCCTTTGTTTCTATTTTCTTTTACAACAAATATGAAAGGCAAGTGAAGTCAGAAGTTAAGCTACATAAAGGATACATACGTAAGAAGATCCTGAAAAAATGATGGCCTTTAACAGCTACCAAGTTCATTCCACCTATTTGGTACCTAATTCAATCCAGTCAACCGGCTACGGCTGAGGTCAAAATTAAGTATGCAAATGGCACACGCCCAACTAACCCAACTTAGCAGATCTACAACTGCCAGCCTTTGTATCAGTAACTCACAGATATTGTTAGCATTTATAACACCCTATAGTATTCATTATTTTTTATTAACAGCCATTAAAATCCTAATTATGAGTAGACATGATAAACTTTAGAACCTTCTAAACTAATCATACATATATCCACCTCCCTCAACACCAATATATGTAGAACCTTGCATGTGTTAGACCATTCTACATGATAAAATCAGCAGAAGAAAGGTGATCATATCACATTTGTCAATATCCATGGTCCTGAAGTGCCAGTGGCACCACTTACTCCAAACTGCTTCTATACAGCTTCTATATTTTTCTGCCAATAGGGATGTGGTTCTCATTAGGATCTCCAAACTAAACTTTTATTTCCAGAAATTACATTACCTAAAAAATAAAGTTGTTCCTATCACTTTGGACAACAAAACAGAGTATTCGACCAAATGTTTGCCTGTAAATGTTAAGCTTAGTCAGTATTCTATTTGTTGTCTTCTTGGTATACCAAGTCCTACCTCAAAACAATTAGCCTGGATACAATTCCATTGTTATATAAAGTAAAATTTCTCACATGTTACTGAAAACATGTGAAAAAAACTTAAAAGCCCACAAATAACTTTTGTAATTCAGTATAATTACAGCCTGCCATACATACCATCCTACTCAAAGTTTTGGTCCCTATTGGCAACGAAATCAAGCAAAACTACACTAGACCTTCTAGACTACTAAATACGTTGAGTCACGTAAACATACACCGAGTGCGCCAACAAGTTTTGATTTTCACATAACCCTAAACAGAATTTACTAAGTTCACATCAGCTAAATGAGACAAACTACATCATATACAAATATCAATAACAAAACAATGCAGGAGTCACTACTCATAAACAATCCGACTAATCAAAACCTAAAACTCAATTCCCATTTGAAAGGCAAAGACACAACCTTACCTCAATCATCTTGTCTGTGGCAGCAGCACATGCAGGTAACTTCTCATTCAAAACCCTAATTTTACCAGTTTCTTTCCCAATCTTCTCTACCACTTTACCCCCCCCTCCCCCTTCCCTATCACTGACCCGACCTGTGCCGCCTCCACCAAAAACCAGCACAACACCACCCTAATCCCCACCGCAATTGCCCCAGTCTCTGCCGCAACTTCCAGAATCCTCTTGAACACTCTCAGAAGCGCTTCCTGCACCTTGGAAACATCAATCTCCTCTTCAACACCACCGCCACCACCATTATTAACATTGCCGAGAGCTGGAGTTTTGAGCCAAATCTTTGACAGGATTGTGCTCGGAGTGATGACCACAACGACCCGGTCGGGGGATTCAACTTGGGGCTCTTCGATTTGGATCTTCGCTCCGGTGGTATTCTGGAGCTGCTTGATCAGGGTACCTGACTTTCCGATGACGCCACTGATGTGCGAGGCGTGGTAGAGCATGCGGAAGGCGATGGGGGTGGGAGGAATGCTGAGGGGAGGAGGGGGCATGGAACGCTTGGAGGATCTGTTTTTGAAGTTGAAGTTGGGGTTGGGGTCTGAAGACATTGTCGATAGGGAATGTTTCGCCGGTAGAGAGAGAAAGGTGCTTCCAATAATACTTTCTCTCACTACAAATAGTTTCCCCTTCACTCGCACTCTCTCTGTCTCTCTCTCTCTTCTCTCTCTCTATCTTTCTCTTTGGTACCTTTTTGGTACCTAATTCACTCCAGTCAACCGGCTATGTTTGAGGTCAAAATTAAGTATGCAAATGGCACAATCCCAGCTAACCCAACTTAGCAGATCTAAATCTGCCAGCCTTTGTATCAACAACTCACAGATATTGTAAGCACTTATAACACCCTACAGTTTTCATTATTTTTTAGTAACAGCCATTAAAATCCTAATTATAAGACATGATAAACTTTAGAACCTTCTAAAAGTATTTATACACGTATCCACCTCCATCATCACCAATATATGTAGAACATTACATGTTTTATACCATTCTATATGATAAAATCAGCGGAAAAAAGGTGATCATATGATTCATATCACATTGGTTCCAAATTAGCAGTATAATTGTCAATATCTATGGTCCAGAAGTACCAGTGGCACCACTAACTCCAAACTGCTTCTATATTTGTGTGCCAATATGGTTGTGGTTCTCATTAGGATCTCCAAATGAAAACTTTTATTTCCAGAAATTACATTACCTGAAAAATCAAAAGTTGTTCCAATCATTTTGGACAACAAAACAGAGTATTCTACCAAATGTTTGCATGCAAATATTCAGCATAGTCAATATTCTATTTGTCGTCTTCTTGGTATATCAAGTCCTACCTCAAAACAATTAGCCTGGATACAATTCCTTTCTATTGTTATATAAAGTAAAATTTCTCATATGTTACTGAAAACATGCAAAAAAAACTTAAAAGCCTGCAAATAACTTTTGTAATTCAGTATAAATACAGCCCGCCATACATACCATCCTACTCAAAGTTTTGGTCCTATTGGCAAAGAAGCCAAGCAAAACTACACTACACCTTCCTAAACTGCTAAATAAGTTGAGTCACGTAAACATTCAACCGAGTGCACGAACAAGTTTCGATTTTCACTTAACCCTAAACAGAATTTACTAAATTCACATCAGCTAAATGGGACAAACTCACTACATCATACACAAATACGAATAACAAGACAATGCAGGAGTCACTCACTCACAAACAATCCGACTAATCAAAACCTAGAACTCAATTCCCATTTCAGAAAAGCAAAGACAAAACCTTACCTCGATCATCTCGTCTGTGGCTGCAGCACAAGCAGGTAACTTCTCATTCAAAACCCTAATTTTACAACCAGTTTCTTTCCTAATCTTCTCTACCACCTTCCCCCCCTTTCCTATCACTGACCCGACCTGGGCCGCCTCCGCCAAAAACCTGCACGACACCACCCCAACCCCCGCCGCAATCGCCCCGGTCTCCGCCGCAACTTCCAGAATCCTCTCGAACACTCTCAGAAGCGCCTCCTGAGCCTGGGAAACATCAATCTCCTCTTCGACACCACCACCGCCACCATTATTAACATTGCCGAGAGCTGGAGTTTTGAGCCAAATCTTTGACCGGATTGTGCTCGGAGCGATGACCACAACGACCCGGTCGGGGGATTCGACTTGGGGTTCTTCAATTCGGATCTTGGCTCCGGTGGTTTTCTGGAGCTGCTTGATCACGGCACCTGACTTTCCGATAACGCCGCCGATGCGCGAGGCATGGCAGAGCATGCGGAAGGCGACGTGGGCGGGAGGAACGCTGAGGGGAGGAGGAAGGGGCCTGGAGCGCTTGGAGGATCCGTTTTCGAAGTAGGGGTTGGGGTCAGAAGACATAGTCGATAGGGAACGTTTCGCTGGTAGAGAGAGAAAGGTGCTTCCCATAATACTTTCTCTCACTACAAATAGTTTCCCCTTCGCTCTTCTTTCTCTCTCTCTCTTCTCTCTCTCCTCTCTATTTTTCTCTTTCTCTCTCTAAATACACATACATATTTGTTCGTGTATGCATCGATTCAACCTGCTGCCGCTGCGGTTTTTCTCTCTCTAGAATAAGAAGATGTGTCCAAAAAATAAAATAGGAATCAGAAGGAGCATTTATGATTTTCTCTCTCTCTCTCTCTCTCTCTCTCTCGTGGGTGCGCACTTCGCACTGCAGAATTGGGTGTGCGCGTGACCCACACACACCCTTTGTCATTTTTTGGTTGGTCATAGAAATAAGTAAATAGAAAATATTAGCAATTAAGCTGAAAAAAAAATGGATAGATAGGGAAAGGGCTTCATTGCATCTCTTTTTACAGGAAAGAAGATCGAGACTCGAGAGCATTGGGACAAGTAAAGGTCAAGTCTGACAGGTGTTGCCACCGTAAAATACTAAGGGAAGTATGGATCTATTTAGCTAAAAGAAAAAGAAGGGGGGGGGGGGGGTGATGTAATAACGATATTCATCACAAAGATTTAAAATACTAACTTATTTATAACAAGAGTTATATTCCAACTATCTTATAATCACGAGGATCATATATCTTATTAAGCATTTTCTTTTGTTGAAAAAAGTTAAGTTAACCATACTAGAGCGTCCATCTCATTGCGCCAGAGTTGACGTTCTCTTCACGTAAATTAAAATAGTTTAAAGTAAGATAAGTATTAATAACTACCCACTTTTTAGAGTGATTCTGAATCGATTATAACTTTTTAAAATGCTCTGAATAACTACTCAATGTTTTGAAAAATGGACACTTGTTGAGGAACCAATGTCAACTGTCAAGTGATCATGACACTACTGTTAATTTATGCTTGCATTAATGTTAAGTGATTGCATAGAAAAACATTGAACTTGTCTAGTTAAAACTTAGAGCAAGTCCAGCATGGGCAATAGCCCTGTGGATTGGCAACAATTGCAAGCCAATTGCCTCCCAAAGTGGCGCCAGCCTATTTGGGCAATTAGGCTGAGTGGGAGCCCGTGGGAGAGGTCAAGCGAAAGTCCAAGGTTGAGCACCTGAGAGGGGTGTAATGCAAGGTCGACATCAGCATAATGTCTGATGCCAGCCACGTTATAAAAAAAAAAAAATTGTGTCAGACACATGGACAACATAAGTGCGTGAAGGCCGTGTCTCTGACAATATTTCAGACGGTGGGGCCTGCATGGCAGCCCACTCAATTACTGTTGACGTGGCAAATTTTGGACTGTTTGATTTACAAATCAACGGTCCACGTCTTTTAGCTTTAAATTTTTTATAAAAAAATAGTAAAAAATCTGATATGTTATCGATAGGCCATGTGTCACAACATGAACTGCAAGATTTCAAATTTTTGGTAATCCAATGATTCAGATTAATTAGTTAATAAAAAATTTAAAAATTAATTCAAAATCCAAAAAAAAAATTATAAAAAAAATTCTATAAATACCTTACCCTTATCTTCCACCTTGCACCACATTTCCATATTTTCAAATACGTTCAACCACATTCCAATCTTTATTCAAACAACATAAACACACCAAATAAAATTACAAAAACACACCAAATAAACCTCATACAAATCTTATCGATATTTATCCATAAAAATTGTACTTCTGGATAATGACACATGATGTGACGAGATCGGTTAAACATCCTATCCGAAATTAAAAAAATAAAATTATTTTTTGTTATTTTATAAAATAAAAAATACTAATATTTTAATACGAATTGTCTGGGTTATTCAGTTTAGGGGTGGAGATGCAATACGCAATTATTGTTCATTAAAGGTGATTACTATTCACTTGAGGGGATTAAATTGCCTATTGCCAAGGGGGGCCTTTACACACTAGAAGTACTCTTAAGAGCAATCGGTTTGGGAATTTAAGCCTCTATAGATAACATTAAATTAAAAACCCACTTCAGTACTCGAAGGTAAGAACGTGTAGGTGTAAGCGGAATTGAATTCGGAGTTACAAAGAAGATTTTACGGAAATATAAATGTGAGGGTACTTTAGTAATTTGGTATTTTTGAATTTTGGTCCTTGATTATTTTAATATTTTATGGTGGGATATATTAATTATTTTAATAATTTTCTATCCTATAGGGCCCGCACCCACACCAAACTCTTCACTACTCTCTAGTCAAGTGTCCATTCTCCCACTTCCTCATCACTCTCGGCACTCTATCTCTCAGACTCGCTCTTCCTCTCTCCACTTTCCTGTCCTCCATCTTCTCTGCATCACCGACAACACCATCACCCCGTCGGTGCGATCCGACAAACCTCACCACCACCGCAACACTACCTAAACATATACGTCACAAACTCTAGCCCTGGAATGGTTACTTTTTCTCTCTTCTCTCTCTAGGCACCGCCACTGTTCAATACTATCTCCGGTGATTTCTCACAGTTCCCGACGAAGGTAAGCCTAAAAAACCCCCCAAAAACTTCTTAAATCTTGTTTTGGTGTACGATTAGGGTAAATTTGAGATGTTTTGGCAACATTTTGATGTAGAAATACCTCGAGGGAAACTTCCCCAGTTTTCCAACAAGAGATCCAACGACTTCGAGCCATTTTTCAGCCAATCCCAACCATAACACGACTTTATTTTGGTATAAAATTCTTCTTCTCTCTATGAGATTCAATTCAATATATCATATGCTAGGTTTAGTCGAGATTCAGAGCTAAACAAAGCTTGGGAAGTTTCTTGGCCAAACTCGGCCCAGTTTTGGCTTTCTTCTTCGTTAGGTCAGGCAGACTTGTGAGCCCAAACGAGTAAACTTGACCAGAGAAAAAAAAATCCAAAGCCGAGATCCGCGATCCCGTTCGTCCCATTTCTTAATGGAATATTCTCGAAATATTCTTTGGAATATTCCTTGTGCTGACTTTTTCGAAATTTTCTCAGAAATCATCCCAGGTTAATTTCGACGTCCTGAGTCCATTTTTGACATCCATTTAATGTCCAAAGTTTTAACGTAGTTGATCATCCTGGTGGCTTGGTTGACTTTTTTTTTCGAAAATTGCCCGGGAACCTTCTTAGCGTATTTCGACGCTCTGATTCCAAATCCGCACTTTGTTTTCTCAAATTTAATCATTTTAGTGGATTTTTACTAATGGGTCCCAATATTATGCTTTAGGTGCAATTACTATCAGAGACTCCGGCTTTCCTAGCTCGAACCAATGTGACATCATAAGTAACTGTGAGTGGATCTTTGCTTTTGAATATTATATATTTATTTGTTTCCATTTATATATTTAATAAATATTTTTCTACGTTATGCCTAGATTAGACTAATGCTTTTAGAAATTAGCGCATTGACGAAACTTACGAATTTATGCTAAATCCTACAGGATGCACAGGTGGGCGAACTATTATGGGATTTTTATTTACGGCCATGATTAGTATTTTATTGAATAATATTATGTCGACTAGAAATTATCGATTTACCGTTGTATGATCATATTTACATTATCTGCTCATCGTGTGCTACACTGGTGTTGGTACTCGCCCGGGCCAGGGCCAGTTTTCACGTGTATATTCACATCGCACCGTACGCTTACTATGGATCCATTGTTGGTGCCAATCCTATCCTAGATTGCTATAGGCAATTAGGACTCGTATGTGATGTGCATAGCACCAGTTTTCATATGATTGTAGTACTAGATCGTAAATCATTTCTTTACACCCAGTCTTGTTCATGTAAGAATACCTCTGCATGAACTCGTGTGTCAACATATCTCAATGAGCGCTCAATATGATATGTTTATTTATGCGAAGTTATATGCCTATTTACGAATTATTGTGAAGTATTGCATTTTTGAGGTATTGGTGGCTATAGTAAGTATTTTCATGCTATACGTAGTATGTTATATTTGGAAACTATACTTGTTTTATGACTAGGGGTTATACATTTTTGAAAAGGTTTTTACAAAGCTTTATTTTTAGGCCCACTCACCCTTGTTTTTCGCCCTTCCAGGTTTTAGTGGCAGAGCTTTCATGTCGACGAGGACTTTCTGGCAAAACATTGTTATGGGAATACTCCCGATGGTATAATTCTTCTTCTACCATTGCTGTACTTTACTTATGCTCTGACATCACATGTGAAATGGGTTCATTTTCGCTTACATGCATACTCTTTCATCTAGTCACTTTTAGACTTAAATTTACTCACATTACCACATCACTACACTTTATGGCTTCATCACCCTCCTGATGTGGGCCAGCACAACTCAATTCGAGTCCAGGTGGACATTCCGGGTCGGGGTGTGTCATTGGTGGCATAACGAATGTTCAATTTTTAATTGTTACGTAGTTATTTAGAATGTTTTAAAACATTTAGAACCAATTTGGAATCACTTCTAAAAATAACGTAGTTATCCATACTTGAACCTCTTTTAGAATAAAATGATATTTTGTAAAGAAATAAAAATATTAGAAAGAGGTTGTATTTCAAGTGACACGCACGATCCTGATATCCTCTAAACACCAGGGTAAGCACGTGCTGGTTGACACCCAGGGATGATGAAGCCATATTAACATGCATGTAAGTTATGAAGAAAGAACCAATGTAAATAAAACACGTAAATTTTACTAATAAAGAATATGTAAAAGTGGGAATGTGTTTAGAGCATACAACTGATCAAGAATACTGTAGAAGAAATATTATGAAAAGGTACGAACAAAGGAATAGGTCCTACACTAAGAGGACTCAAAGATACCAATGCGGGAGTGCTTTGACGTCGGGATTGTACACCTCCATTCTAAGTCCTGAAGGGGGTGCAAAACAAAGCATGAGTGGACCAAGTTTATATATAAGCAATACTAAAACAATTACTCTTCAAATGTACTAACCCCCAGTTTTAGAAAACTCATATAGCTAATAAGTAATAGGATTTCCAAAAACCCTAGCATGCCATAAAACCTTCGTAAAATGTATATCGTATATAATGTGCTTAGTAGTGGTATCATAATCACCTGAAGACACTACATCGCCCGCCCGAAGACGCACACACACACGCGCGCGCGCACACACACACACACACACACACACACACACACACATATATATATATATATATCCACTAAGTAAGCACATAAAATTTTGAACATAAACTTTCCAAAGTATATCTCATCGGAGCTTAATAGGTCAATCATCATATCATAAATCCATAGGAGCATTCTAGCTCAAAACATCATCAGAAACCATGTTCATAAGTATGTATATTCATAAATATTTCAAAAAACGTAAATCCAATAACTCATAAACGTTTCATATAACGTAGTCATAAAATCATGCTTTTCATGTATGCATATCTAGTAATAAAATCATGCATTTTAGAAGGGGTCCACTTACAGATACTCCGTCGTCGAAGAGCCGTTCAAACAAGGGAAGACGAAATCGCCACTAATAAATGCACCTAAGCACATAAAAGGACCAATTAGTAAAATCCTACTAAAATGATTGAATTTGGGAAAACGGAGCATATATTTGAAATTAGTGCATCGAAATACCCTTAGAGGAGTCCTAGGCAAATTTCCTAAAAGTCAACTGGAATATTCCAGAGAATATTCCCTAACAGAATATTCTATAAAATATTCCCTAACAGAATATTCTATAAAATATTCCCTAACGAAATATTCCATAGAATATTCTCTAATGCAATATTTCGAAGAATATTCCATCGGGTCCAAGCCGGGTCGAATTTGAGTCAGATTCGGGTTTTAGATCGGGTTTTGCGTTGCTGGTCGAGTCGACTTGGTTTCAAGCCATGGGTTGGACGGTTTCAACAAAGAAGAAAGCCGGAGCTTTCCAAGCTCCGTTCATCCCTAAATCTTAATGAAAACTAGTCATTCAATATACCAAATTGAAACCCAAGGAACAAGGAAGAATGTTATACCTATCCCGTGGCTAGCCGTGGCCGGAGTTGGCTAGAAAAAGGCCTGCAAGGTGACAGTTCTCGCTGGAATTTGGGGAAAGTTTCCCACAACCTATTTCTGCTTCTAACATGCATACACAACTTAAAACCTACCTTAATCTAACCTTAAAACACAACCCAAATGGTTTTAGGGGCTTACCTACGTCAAGGGTGGCAAGAACTCGCCATGAGTTCGTTGGGGAAAACCAAAACAGTGAACTCTGCCACTGTCTGAGCTCCACAACCTTGGCTTGGGGTCAAGACAGCAAGGTTCAGATAGTGGTGGTGTTGTTGTCGTTGCTATTGTTGTTTGTGTGTTGTGTCTATATAAGGTACCCTCGGGGAAGGTTGGCTTCCAAGATAGTAGAGGGAGATAAGAGGGAATAAAGAAGAGAGAGAATCGAAAGGTTGGGGGGAAAAGACACGGAACAAGAGGGAAGAAAGAGAGTGGACCAGGAGACCAAATAAAAGAGGTAAGCTCCATTGGCACACCAAACATGCCATAAAAGACAAACATGCAAAATATCTCCCACACATGAAATTATAAAATTGCCCTAGACGTTCCGTGTTTTGTAGAATCTGAAACGGGTCGTTACAATCTACCCCTGTTAAGAAAATTTCGTCCCTGAAATTTGAAATATCTTGCTATACACAAATACTTGAAGATAGGAAGAAGCATATATATAAAGAAGAAATCAAGCTAGAATAGTTGCATAAAAGTGAATGCCACTCCGTAGATTGCAGTGATTCTTTTTTCATGCCTCCAAGCTCATACTTTCTTCCCCAACAATATAATAGTAGTATCATATCTATATATAACAAAATACAATTGAAAATATATAATAACGTAAGGTAAAAAATATGTACACATAATAAGATAACGTCAAAATAGATATGTATTAACATGGAAGCCGAAAACTTGTACTGAATTTAAAATTGAAAGTTGAAATGACTCACCCAAACATTTGTAACGTCAAAATACATATATGTAACTAAAATAATGTAAGTTAAAATACTTGCACAAGAAATTAAAACCAAAAAGGAAAATGGGTCTCGCCCAAGCATTCGTAACGTCGCATACTCCGGAAATAGGTGTGTGTGTCTTTGGGTCGAGCCCAAACAATAATTAATTAGTAATTATTACCGTAGACAGGTCTACTTGCCCACTTGCTTAACAAACTCAATGAATAAGCCATTGATATTACATTCTGCAGCCCACAATATCGACAACTCATTGTTGCCTCGATAAACAAGTAGTAAATCCCGAGGGTGCAAACTTACCATTTTGTCTAAACTCCAAGGTGACATCATCTGAAGCATACAATTTTCCATATCGAAATTTTGATCCTTCGAATACCAGTTCATAATTCTCTTCTGTCTAACAAGTGTTGCCTGTAGAATCTCTCATACCATGTCTCAAATAGTGCCATATGATCGGATCATATTTATATATATTTTTACTTTAAATTCACTCGTCTTTTCTTGGTTAGTTCCTTATATTTTTGAGCTATTTACGTTATTTTTGTGTTTATAGGATTTGTTATGCAAAGAAAATAAAAATAGAACAAGTGAAATTTTATGTAATAAATTCGTCAAAAGCAAATTTAAATTACAATATTGCTAACCCATTGTGACGCTAAATGATAAACCAATATTTAAACTATATATTTCATCATTTTATATTTCTTTTCTTGTCTAATTTAGTTGGAAGCTTTAAGTATTTATGATACTTTTGATATATTGTGTTTGTAGGAGTAACATGATCGAAAGAACTTATTTTTCTGCTATATGGGGCTGCTAGAAACTAAATGAAAATAAAAGGAGAGAGCTAAGGGGAATAAAAGAAAGCTGCCTTTGCAGCTAGCGAGAAAAGAAGAAGTAGAAAATAAACGGACTGGTCAGGTTGGGATCAGAGTTTGCACTGAGGTTTTATTAAACTTAAAGATATTTGGTGGAATGCGGTAGATGGAGAATAAGCTGCCTTTGGCAGCATGTGAAGTAAAAGCAGCACTAGGCCACTTGCAGCGTGGAGCGCAGAAATAAGAAACAAAAAGAATAGGCACTTGCAGCGTGAGTGTGGTGGGTGAGGCATTAGCCTCGGGAGAGTGCAGCCTTGAAAAACCGAGTGCAGCCTTGAAGAGAGGGGGGAAAAGAAGAGGAAAGGGGAGTGAGGGAACGCGGAAAAGAAACGGTGAAAAAGGAAAGCTGCCCTTGGGCAGCGTGAGGATAACAAGGCGCGGGAGGGGTGAGTACGAGCAACAGTCCACACAGGCGCAGGAAACGGGAGAGCAGGGAGAAGACGCACAGCGCCAGCGCAACGGAAATAAGGAGAGGCAGAGAGAAGGTCAGAGGCGCAGGAAAGGAAAGAAGGAAATAAGGAGAGACCAAGAGAAGGCAGGGAGGACGCCAGTGAAGAAAGCAGCAAGCTGCCTTCTCTCTCGGTTAAATCTTTCCAAACTTATATTTTATTTCTGTTTTAATAATGTGTAAATAAACTTATTTTGGCTAGAGGTTAATTCAAAGCCATGAATATATTTGTAATATGATTTGATTACCTTCAGTTGTGATTTCTGAGTTGTGATTTAATTTGCTTAACTGCTTGATTGATAACTTATTTTTGTATGTCGATTAAGGATGCATACTTAATTTACATGCATGAATTTGATGCTAGAATATAAGTGAGTTTCACCTAATCGTTATGAACTTATATTCACAAGTAGTGAAGGTTGCTAGTCACAATCACGTTAAGTAAATTCTTGGCATAAGTTTCATGCAAATCATAGTAACGAGTGCCTCGTCAATGCTTATGTTTTTCATAGAACTTAATGATTCTTGCTTGTATCTCTATTATGCAATTCATGTAGGGAACGTGTAGGGAATGTTTTGGGTTGTTGTATGCAATCATCCAACCCAATAACTTAAGGAAAACTTGAAGATTAAAAAAGTGCTGTTCACGGTTAATCTGAAGTATTGTGATTTACAATTTATTGAAAGAACAACTGAAAATCAATTTAGGTTGCATATGTGTCATGTGTGGAGAAGAACCCTCTAGCTAGTCCGTCACCTATCCTTTCACCTTAATTTCATGTTTTTGTCAATTCTGTAATTTATTTAAGTTTAATTTACGTCTCGTCAAAACCAAACCCCCCTCATTATTAAATTATATTATTTAGTTAGTTTTCATTGTTGTTAGTCTTTTAATGCAATTTCCGTCCATTTCAGTTCCTAGTGTCTAATTTGATTGTTTTCATTATTTTGAGTCATTCTAAGTGTGTTTCAAGTTATTAGAGTTTTTAGCCTAGTTTTGTGTCCTTGAGTCTTGTTTAATATTTTTAAATTAATTTAGAATAGATTAGCAATCCCTCCTAATCCCCGGCCTAGAACGATACCCTACTTACATCTATACTACAATTGTCAAAAAGAGGGTTTAATTTGTGTGTCAAGTAATTTTCACATCAAATCTTGGCGCCGTTGCCGGGGATTAGCAACTTTGCTAATCCCTTTATTTTTGTTTTTGCTTATGTTTATATTGGTGTTTGTGTATTTTACTTTTGATATTTGATTTATTTTTCTTTCTTTGATTTTAGGTACAAATGGAGCAAGACATGGCAATTGCGACCATTCAAGCTCAATTGGCACAGCTCACTGCTCAATTGACTCATAATGCCGAACGGACCACAATGCCAAGTGTCCCTACACTTGATGTGCCCTATGGGCAAGGATATCAAAGTCCTCAATTTTCTGCCAATAAAGATGCTTGGGGTTATCAAGGTTATGATCAACCAAGCAACAACATGTTTTCCAACGCTTACAATTCGGCTTGGAGAGATCATTCAAATTATATGTGGGGGGAAGCTCAACAAGTTCAACATGAAGGATATTGGCAGCCATATGAGGAGTTCTATTCAGGACCTATGCAGCCACCACAACCTCATATACAATATGCCCAATCAAACTCAGATTCGTCAATAGATTACAATCAAATTTTTGATGAATTAAATTCTTTGGCGCAGGGCTCACAAAATCAAGCCAAGGAGGTTCAACAAGATGGATATTGGCAGCAATCTGAGGAGTTTTATTTAACGCCTATGCAGCCACCACCGCATACCCCACAACAATTCCAATCAAATTCAAGTATGTCCATGGATAGTGATCAAATTCTTCAAGTACTAACCTCTTTGACGCAGGACCAACAAAATCAAGACAAGAAGTTGGATAAATTGAAGAGTCAAATGGGAGAGATTATGGAATTCATGGTACAAATTCAAGAGCAAAGTAAACTCTCCAGCTCAACTGTTGAAAATTCGAAGGAAGATTTTGAAATCCACGATGCTATCACTTTGGAAGGTGACATGAAGGATGAAGTTGTCCCAGAACCATCCAAACACAGCCCGAACATGGATGAATTGCTGCTGCAAGCAGAAGAGGAGGAGGACGACCTGGGCAGTTTAGAAGAATTCTTGCTGCAAGCTCCTCAAATCCCTATTTCATCCAACTCAGGTGAGGAAGTTCTAAATTCACTTCATTCTAACATTATTCCACCGAATGTCCTTTGTCCTTGCAGGTTTTTGATTCCAAATATCAAAGAGAGTGAAAAAGACATTGTGGAAGCTCTTCCAAAGGTGCAAAGTGATATCCCAATTCTTGGTGCACCAAAACAAGTTCCCGATGGTATTGAAACGTTCAAAGAACCTTGCACACCAAGAAAAGAGATTCAAGAGAATGAAGTGGTTGAAGCATATCAAGAATACATCCAAGAGGCTGTGCATGAGACAATCAAGCCCAAAGCAGTTGAGTTTGATGACACGGGACAAGCCACAACCATCATAGTAAACCTGGCCAAGTTCAAAGTCCCTGAAATGTTCACAAATGTGGTGTTTGTCATTGAATTTGTGTCGGAAAAAGAAAGTAAGCCATCTTCTCCAATTTCAATTTTAATTTATACTAACATATTTCTGATTTTGATGATTCAGGCACCCACTCTTGAATTTAAACCATTGCCGAATCATTTCAAGTATCACCTCCCATTAAAAGATAAATTCCATGCTTTGGAGCCGAGGGGAATTTAAAGGAAAGATTCGTCCGGCTAAAGACGTTAAATCAAGCGCTTCTTGGGAGGCAACCCAAGCATTCAACGAAGGGAGACTTTGGAATCGCTAACCCAATCAGATTTGCATTCTTACACCCTTATCTTTACTGCTTTCATTTTGTTTTGTTTAGTTAGTTGTGTTATTTGGTTGATTTCTGTGAGTTTGTGTTATTTAGTTTAAGTGTGGGGGAAGGTTAACCAAAGTCTTTTTACATTAATTTACATTTAAAAAAAAAAAAAAAAAAAAACATTAAAGTAAAAATATTTTACAATGATGTGTAAACTAATAGCATTCATTGGTCAGGTGGTGCTTCAGTAGTCGGCGGAGCTTCAGCAGGCGGCGGGGCCACGGAAGGAGGAGGTATCAGAGGTTGATCAGTTGGAGCTTCACTACGCGGTGCCGCCCCAGAAGACGAAGGCAGATGCGGTTGGAACAAACCCACAAACCTTCGGTGATCAAGTAAAATCTGACCATCATTTTCCTGCGGCTGGTCAATTTTCCTCTTCATGTTTGTGGCATAACTGTGTGCAAGCTTATGCAATTGTTTATTTTCATGCTTGAGTCCTCTAATCTCCTATTTGAGACTCTGTATTTTAGCCACCAACGATTCAACGTGACGGGTTCGAGCAAATAGGCGTTGGGCCATGTTGGACACAGAACCCGCACACTGCACGCTAAGAGCCAGAGACTCCTTAACCGCCAATTCATCAGACCGTCTAGCGAGCAGTCTGTTATCTCTTGGGGTGACAAGGTTCCGGGCCACCACCGCAGCTGTCATATCATTTTTCATCACTGAATCCCCCACGGTAAGGGGACCGGTAGGGGATATGAAGGATGGGCGCCATATGTTGTCTGGTGAAGGCGGAGCTGCCTCTTCACCAAGGTTCAAGTCAAAACGACGATCGGAAGGGCCAGACATTTTCAGAGGTGGTGAAGAAAGAAGAGAGGATGACTGATCAAGATTAAACAAGTGCAAGAAGGGAGTGTTTACAGGAGGGAGCTCAAGTGTGTTGTGGAACAAAATTAGCGCCTCTATAAAAAGAAGAAATCAAAGAGGCGCTCCTCAGAAATTGAAGAGGCGTCCTCTCGCAAATCGAAGAGTCGGGGCTCCGTTCTCAAACGCCTGATTCTTTTCTCAAAAGAGGAGTTTCCTTTCTCAAAAGCCGGATTCTTTTCTCAAAAGAGGCGTTTCATTTCTTAAAGGATGGGCTTGCTCAGAAACCACGAGCCGAACCCCGAATTTCAAAAAAATCAATTTGTCCAGACGTGTCGTCACTCGTCACATGCAACGTGCAGCTTTGCGGAAATTACGGGCAACTTTGTCAGAAAGCGCGTAATTTGTACTATTCATCCATCCACCGGCTGCCGACAATGAGTGAGGGAATAGTTCCGGTTGTGAAGAAAAGTCCCATAAGTATCTACCTTCGCCTTCCACAGCAAAGGCACACCCTCTCAGCACTTCTTCCTCTCTGAAATGGCTTTCCAACAAACCCTCTCAAGTCACTCTGTATTTTTCATCCCCTGGGATACCCCTGCAAACAACCCATCCAAAGCAAAAGTATTTCATATCATGAAGGTTGAAAGCAAGAGTATCTCATATCATGCTTTCTCCCTGTCCTTTCTCCAGCCAGCCCTTGCTCTCGAGTACTCATCATCTTATGCTTTCGCTTTGTTTCTCACTTATAAGGGAAGTGAAGATGATACCTCGAAGCATGTGGAGACAACGTGCTGATTCATCCTCAACTAAGGACAAGGAGAAAGAGAGCAAGAGGTGGGCACTTGGAAAGATTGAAGAAAGAAACAGACCAACACCTCTCCCTCGTGCCTGCCCGTCGTGCAGAAGAAACAAGCAGAGAAGAATGCAGCTTGCACAATCATCCCAGCAGATGGAGTCTGAGATGAAGAACTAGAGAAGCTGCCACATCTGCTTGGAGAACAAATAAAGAACTGCAACATCACCAAAGAGAAAAGCTCCGCCGTACAATATCATCAAATCATCACTTGCAAGTAAAAAGCTAAGTGTCACCCCGTTCAAGAGGAAAGCTGTGGAAAGTCAACAAGCACGACCAATGACCACTTATTAGTTCTATTCATTGTCTTTTATCGTGATTTTCAATTTTTCGTTTGCAATTTTTTTTTATATTTTCTTGTGTTACTTAACTGAATTATTTCTTTTCTTTGCAGGAACTTTTGGTTATTTCCACCCTTGAAGTTGATTGCAGAATTTTAGTTTGGGGGTCATCGCTTGATTTTACTGCAAATTAGGGAAGTTTTCAGTCCCATTGTTTTATTTTGTTTCTTATTATTTATTTATTTTATTTTTATTTGCATTATAGTGTTTTCTGACATTGGGGACAATGTCCAGTTTAAGTTTGGGGGTAAAGAGTATAAAAAAATGACCAAATTAAAATTTTTTGTACCTTCGACTACGAACTGGTTTCATTTGTTTTTGTGTTGTTGCTTTTTGTTTTCTTAATTAGTTTTGTTTTCTTTAAAAAAAAAAAATTAAAAAATTAAAAAATTAAAAAATCAGAAAATTTTAAAATCCAAAAATATTGTCTTGTTTCCCTTATTGTTTTGAATTAGATTTTTATTAGTTTCCCAACCCAATGATATAATTGGATCAAATTTGAACCATGATCATCAAGAACTTAGTTAACATGTGTTTTGTGAAATTCCTAATTCTCTTGTTAGTTTTGTACATGTTTGATCATCTTTGAAAAACCAAATGCACATAGCCTTGTTAATGTGAAACTAAAGTATGACTTAAAGCTTCATATGTGAATTTAGTGACCATATACATCCTATGTGAGTTTTTGAGCCGATTGAAAGTGTGTGCATTTTTCATACACTCCTATTCTTTCATGTGTGATGAACTTATGTGAGATACATCTCTAGAACTTGCGTAACGATCTTTCGAAATGTTTGTCATTGATTGCATGAACTTGGAAATGATAGAGGCATTAGGTTTACCACTATGGCCCAAATAACCATGTTTCCCAAATAAAAATAATATCATTAGATTGCCAATTTGAGCCGTGTATGTTGAGCTTTTTATTTCTTATCACCATATATGTCTACCCTTATACCTGAAACATTTTTCCTTACCCTTTCCAAGCAAGCTAGTGAGCAATGTGAGATTGTCTTATGAGAAATGTTTGTGAAGTACTTCGAAGGTGTTTGGCAAAAGAATAAGTGTGGGGGTATTTCATGTTTGTATTTAAAAAAAAATATATAAAATATAAAAAAAAAAAAAAAAAAAAAAAAGAAAGATTGTATACAAAGAAAATAAAAAGTTGTTCAAGTTTCAGTTTAAGGGTGTGGTTGGAGGTGCTAGAAGAATCGCTGGAAAGATTGAGTTCTTATAAATCTAAACAAAAGAATTGCTTGCAATATAGCTTGGAACTTGTGTTTACCTATTCTTTCATTTCAATAACCCTCTCCCTAAACCTCATTACATCCAATAAAAGTCCTCTTGATTTAAGTTTTGCAATTATGATTGTGGAGATGAGATCTTTATGCAAGCTTATGGTAGAAATTTCACATTTGATTCTTTGAGCGAAACACATGCAAACTAAACACATGTGTGATTGAGTGCATATCCAGTGAGAAGGTCGCTAGTTTGCATATGATGATTTTAAAAATAAAAACTTGAAATTGCATTAGCATGGCTATCTCACACACTACACTTCAAGGATGATTTAAAGATTACTGCTAATATTTGAATAAGGAAGATGAACTTGGATTAGTTCCTTGATGCTAGCTATGGTTCTTGATGATTTGTTTTCTTGAATGAAATTCTATGAGGGTCACATAGGGGGAAGCTAATGTTTTTCTTGTTACTTCTTGTTCTTGTTTTCTTTGTTTTGCTCGAGGACTAGCAAAAGTTAAGTGTGGGGGTATTTGATCGGATCATATTTATATATATTTTTACTTTAAATTCACTCGTCTTTTCTTGGTTAGTTCCTTATATTTTTGAGCTATTTACGTTATTTTTGTGTTTATAGGATTTGTTATGCAAAGAAAATAAAAATAGAACAAGTGAAATTTTATGTAATAAATTCGTCAAAAGCAAATTTAAATTACAATATTGCTAACCCATTGTGACGCTAAATGATAAACCAATATTTAAACTATATATTTCATCATTTTATATTTCTTTTTGTCTAATTTAGTTGGAAGCTTTAAGTATTTATGATACTTTTGATATATTGTGTTTGTAGGAGTAACATGATCGAAAGAACTTATTTTTCTGCTATATGGGGCTGCTAGAAACTAAATGAAAATAAAAGGAGAGAGCTAAGGGGAATAAAAGAAAGCTGCCTTTGCAGCTGGCGAGAAAAGAAGAAGTAGAAAATAAACGGACTGGTCAGGTTGGGATCAGAGTTTGCACTGAGGTTTTATTAAACTTAAAGATATTTGGTGGAATGCGGTAGGTGGAGAATAAGCTGCCTTTGGCAGCATGTGAAGTAAAAGCAGCACTAGGCCACTTGCAGCGTGGAGCGCAGAAATAAGAAACAAAAAGAATAGGCACTTGCAGCGTGAGTGTGGTGGGTGAGGCATTAGCCTCGGGAGAGTGCAGCCTTGAAAAACCGAGTGCAGCCTTGAAGAGAGGGGGGAAAAGAAGAGGAAAGGGGAGTGAGGGAACGCGGAAAAGAAACGGTGAAAAAGGAAAGCTGCCCTTGGGCAGCGTGAGGATAACAAGGCGCGGGAGGGGTGAGTACGAGCAATAGTCCACACAGGCGCAGGAAACGGGAGAGCAGGGAGAAGACGCACAGCGCCAGCGCAACGGAAATAAGGAGAGGCAGAGAGAAGGTCAGAGGCGCAGGAAAGGAAAGAAGGAAATAAGGAGAGACCAAGAGAAGGCAGGGAGGACGCCAGTGAAGAAAGCAGCAAGCTGCCTTCTCTCTCGGTTAAATCTTTCCAAACTTATATTTTATTTCTGTTTTAATAATGTGTAAATAAACTTATTTTGGCTAGAGGTTAATTCAAAGCCATGAATATATTTGTAATATGATTTGATTACCTTCAGTTGTGATTTCTGAGTTGTGATTTAATTTGCTTAACTGCTTGATTGATAACTTATTTTTGTATGTCGATTAAGGATGCATACTTAATTTACATGCATGAATTTGATGCTAGAATATAAGTGAGTTTCACCTAATCGTTATGAACTTATATTCACAAGTAGTGAAGGTTGCTAGTCACAATCACGTTAAGTAAATTCTTGGCATAAGTTTCATGCAAATCATAGTAACGAGTGCCTCGTCAATGCTTATGTTTTTCATAGAACTTAATGATTCTTGCTTGTATCTCTATTATGCAATTCATGTAGGGAACGTGTAGGGAATGTTTTGGGTTGTTGTATGCAATCATCCAACCCAATAACTTAAGGAAAACTTGAAGATTAAAAAAGTGCTGTTCACGGTTAATCTGAAGTATTGTGATTTACAATTTATTGAAAGAACAACTGAAAATCAATTTAGGTTGCATATGTGTCATGTGTGGAGAAGAACCCTCTAGCTAGTCCGTCACCTATCCTTTCACCTTAATTTCATGTTTTTGTCAATTCTGTAATTTATTTAAGTTTAATTTACGTCTCGTCAAAACCAAACCCCCCTCATTATTAAATTATATTATTTAGTTAGTTTTCATTGTTGTTAGTCTTTTAATGCAATTTCCGTCCATTTCAGTTCCTAGTGTCTAATTTGATTGTTTTCATTATTTTGAGTCATTCTAAGTGTGTTTCGAGTTATTAGAGTTTTTAGCCTAGTTTTGTGTCCTTGAGTCTTGTTTAATATTTTTAAATTAATTTAGAATAGATTAGCAATCCCTCCTAATCCCCGGCCTAGAACGATACCCTACTTACATCTATACTACAATTGTCAAAAAGAGGGTTTAATTTGTGTGTCAAGTAATTTTCACATCACCATACCCAAATCGAAAATAATAATTGTCATCATAAACAATTCCAATAGGGAACAGTGCAATTTCTAATCATGCTAAAACCACAAAATGGATGAACACACCACTTCTTCCAAGGTCTGGATAGTTTGTTCAGACTAGGCAACAATTTGAGAATGAAATGTGGTACTGGCCAACAACTTAGTACCCATGGCCTTCGAGAAGGCTTCACAAGACTTGGAAGTGAAACGGCGTATCCCAATGAGGTACAATAGTGATGGCACACCCTATAACCGAACAATGTGATTCACAAATCCTAAGCGAGCTGATTTATTGAAATTTTCTCTCGAATTTAATGAAAGGCTATGTCGAGAAGGCTAAAAGAACACTCAAGAATTTAAGGGTCAAATCAAGTCCATCAAATCTAGGGTACAAGATAATTGGATTGAATACGTAACTTTGATGCAAGAACACATGTGAGTACCTAACTTGCTTATGTGGTGACAAGTTGAGATGGTTAAGTGCAGAGTCGACTCGATTGGTAGTCTAAAGTAATCTGACAGGCAAGAACTTAGACTTTTTCCCATTCTAATATTCACAACAACTTTTTACAACGATAACCTTAGGGATATTCAATAACCAGTGGTAATGATTCGCCCAATAAGGTATTAATAGGTGATTGAATGACTAATGGTTTCTGCTAAAACTTTCAAACTTGAGTGGTTTTCCTAAACAGTCTGTCTGCTTTATAAATGATACAAAGTGTTGTAGGGTAAACACGAACTCAAGGTTGACTAGAATTCCTTCCAGTACCATGAGGTGAATCTGGGATTATAGTCGAAATTGATATTAATCGAGACGTCAGTCTAACAAAGTCTAGAATGAAGAATTATGCCAAGCGGTCGAAAGTATAGTCCTCACGGACTGGTAGATAATATGCTAAGTGAGTTGATCAACCAATACAGAAACGTCATCATAGTCTCCACGTGTACAAGGTTGTTTGTATAGAAAATCTATGGTGGCATTTACCTGTTTCCATTCGCATCCCCAAAGGGTCGTCGACAAATAAAATAGACAACCATGGAAATTTCTTCCCACCTCCAAACAGGAATAAAGAGAAATTGAGATAAGTTTGATAACTTCCATCTTTCCGCTTCCACTTACTAGTAAATCAGACATTTCCTCACATATTCAACAATATCCAATTCATACAATACGAGTAATAAAATGGACGAAAACAGTGGTACAATTTAGTACTACCAGCATGCATAACATACGCTAAAATGTGAGCCTCATCAAGAAATTTTCCTTTTTCACAGCTTCATTACCCTTAGGCAAATACAATTTGTTTCTTATCAACAGAGTTCCAACTCCTCGGACTTTCAAATCTCATCTCATGTCACCTGACACTTGCTCCTTCAAACTTGCACATTACTGATCAAACTCTTGGGCTTCTTACCTGAAATCTACCGATACAGGTTTGACTTAGAAGTGAGCTGACAATACTCACCATGGATCGGGCACCAAAGTGAAGCCAATTCCTCGAAAAGAAAATAATAATGGGACATGGATAGCTCGAATAAAGGTAAGTTGTCCATGGGATTTCTAACTAAGAGCATCAACTACGACATTTACTTGACCAATATGGTACTAAAAAATGCAATCAAAATCACCAATGAGTTATGTCCACCTCTTTTGTCTCAAATTCAACTCTTTCTGTGTGAAAACACACAACAACTTCTTTAGTCAGAAAGGATACAACACTTCTTGTTGTAGAGAAAACATCACCAGATTTTAGAGCAAGGGAAATTGTTACCTGCTCTAGGTCATGAATAGGATAATTCTTTCCATGAAGTTTGAGATGTCCAAGAGCATAGGCGATGACCTTCCCATGCTACATCAGAAAACAACCCCAAATATGACAAAGATACAAAACAAGAGACTTAAAACTCATCACCAACTTCAAGAAAAGCAGGGATGGAAGCATGAGTAAGATGATGTTCCAAACTCCAAAATGTTCCATTCCCAATTTTTGTCCCACATAAATTTCTACAAAGAAAGGGTGTCATTAGGTTTTTCAAGTAAGATGGTAACCATTGACTCAAGGTCGTAGATAGGATGGTTCACTTCACGTGGTTTTAACAGTCAAAAGGCACACGAGTTACTCTGTGAAATCGCATCCTTGAATTTCACTATTTAAAATTACATAGTTACGTATTATTGATTTCGATGTGTTTATATTTGCGGCGCATAATTTTTTTGTAAAAGGACAAAAATGCCCTTAATGGACTAAACAGAATTTTCGAGTATATATTTGATGTGTATATATTTTTCCACTTTTCTTTATGTATTTGATAGTACTCGTCGATACGAACGCATAACCGTAAACGGAATGTGATTTGGAGCTATAACAAATGAAATATAAATGAGTAAAGGCACAGGGTAAAATGGTAAATTTGGCCCATTTTGCTAGAAGACTCTAGAAAATTTGGGAGCCTTCTCGTTAATTTTTAGCCAGGTGGATTAGGGGTGGGCAAATAGGTCCTGGACCCACGGGTCGGGGCTGTTGTTTGCGGTTTAGGGCTGGTCTAAAAATTATAAATACAAAAAGGGCCGGGCCGGTTTATTGTAAATAATGGGGCGGGCCAGTTCTAAAAATTAGAGAAAACGGACCCCCGACCAGGACCGTTTAAATTAATATCCTCTAATTTTATCACCCTCTTTCTCTTATTCTCAGGCCCACATCAATTCATTTCACTCAACTTTCCCATCACCCTATCCTTTTAATCCGAGTCTCTGACAGACACCATCCGGGCATCGATCTCTCTTCCTTCTCATTCCTCTCTTGTCTTAGACCTCAAACTCATGCACAGGCTCTCATCTTAGACCTCAATCTCAAGCCTAGGCTCCCAAATCATGGCCTGCGCAGAAGCCATCCAGCAGAAGAATAACTTCAATCTCGCCAAAGCTTTGGTGACCCAGATCGACTACCTGGCAGGTTCATAAACAGGTACCATGCGTAAAGTCGCCACCTTCTTCGCGGAAGCCCTGGCCCATCGAATATTCAAAGTCTACCCTCTGCTGCCGATTGACCATTCATTCTCCGACATACTGTAGATCCACTTCTATAAGACCCGACCCAGCACGATTGAGAAGGTGCTATTAGTGGTAAGGAAAATGAAACCAAAAATTGTGACCGTGGTGGAGCAGGAGGCGAACCACAACGGTTCGAGTTGAAGATCTAGATGATGAGGGAGTCGGAAGGTAATCAAAACCGAGAGAAAAAAAAAGTAAAAGGACCCGTCCTGAACCGGTCAGTTTCAAACGGGTCGAGTCTGGTTCCAGTGATCAGAATTGCAATATCCAGCCCAGCCTGTCCCGTTTCCTTTTTAAGCGGGTCAAGTCTAATCTTTCCAAATTTAGGCCTGGCCTGGCCCGTGCCCACCTTTAAGGTGGATGGCTGTGACTTGGGGGCGAGGGAGCTGCCCAATCAGGATGAGGGAATGAGGGAAAAGAATAGAGACCAATCAAAGAAAGGAGTGGAGAAGTGTAAGGGGGTCTGCGGTATTCTACTCTCTCCCTATTTTCCTACCTAGACTCAACTTCTCCACCCACTATCATTTTCGATCTGCTTTGTTTTGTTCACTAATAAGGTGATAGTGATACCCTTATCATTTATCAAAGTCTCAGCCTTGGGTTTTGGTTTCAAAGAGAAACAAAACGAGTTCTTGATCTAGCTTCAACAGCGTGGTATCTAAAGTTTCTAGCTTTCCAAGTTCATATTATTGGGATAAGGTATTCCACTTTGGTTTCTTGTCATCTATTGGATTTGGATTGCTTTGGTTCTGTTATTTTGAATTTTTTTTTTCCAATGAGTTTTGCATGCTTTAGTATGGATGAAAAATAGTTTTCGAATTAAAGAATTAGAATTCCAATAATTAAGTAGAGATTGGAAAGCATATTTCTTGAGATACTATATATCTGCTGAATTGGGATTGTTAATTTACTGTGAGAACAAACATTTGGTTGAAATGTTTGGTTGATTATCGTGCTGTCTTGGGGAGATAAGTGAAGCAACAAGGGAGGTGCTCTTTATTTAGTTGTCACCCAATCACAATGTCTGTATAGATTATAGAATTTGTGACACATGAGCTGTAGTCTTTGCACCATGATGATACACATGTTGTAGTAATGAATTAACTCTTTTAAACTATTGGGAAGTGGTTATTGATATTAGCTGGAGTTAGACCTCGTTAAATAACTTCTTTACTTTCTTTGCACAGAGCTCTAATGGTTGTAAATACTTGTGTTATGTGGTAATCTAATCGTACCTTAGTGCATGCTGGGAAGTCTCTTATAGCTTTAGTTTAACAATGCTTCTACATTCCCAACCCTTAAAGATGTATATTGGTCTTGATTATGTTTTCCAGATGACTTCAATTGTGGTACGTTAGCTAGTTATTCTATAAGTCATGTGGGATTAAAAGTGGGATCAAGTTTTATTCTCATGCTCCTTCTAAGGTGGTCTTGCTTTCCTGTAATTGCTAGGCAGGAATGTGCTACAAATAATATGGAATTTTTTTTTATGATCTAGTTTGCTATTAATGAAGTCTAAACATTTATGTTTAAGAAAATGTTGTGTAGTTGGCATGGATTCACATCTCAATGATAGCTCTGATGGATCATTACTCATATCCTGATAAATATTGTTCCACAAAGGAACAAGATGTATGATCACCAATAGGTGGCATTTTACCATTTATGAAGACACTCTTTGCACAACATTTGGTTATTTCTAGTTTGGCAATGTTACAGAGTAGATGGTTTGACTTGATACAGGTTTATCATTTTTGTGAGTGACTTTAATATATGTGATATTGGTGATTACCCAGTTTTTGTAATTGTTATCCTGTGTGGATATGACTTGGTTTTATAAATATTTTTTTTCTATTGAATTGTTATTTTTAATACTTAGCCATTGATTTATAATTATGAATAAGATTTGACTTGTATATTTGGAAATATGGTTTGTTTTGTATGATTGGCTTGATGTGATGAAATGTGAGGGCTAGTAGTGGATCGTTAACCCATTGTTATGGGGTTTGTTGCTTCGAGACTTGTTTCACCCTTCGTTTCATTATTTCATTTCTCGTTTCGTTGAGCCGTTCTACATTTAATACTTGTGTTTTGTTTCATTTTGTTCAACCCTTCTAAATTGAGTACTTGATTTATGTATTGTTTCCTTGAGCCTTTGTCATATTCTTGGACTTCCGCTCAGTTCCGTTGAGTGATCCGGAACTGGGTATTCGTTGGGGTTCCGTTGAGTAGTTTGGTTCCTTGCTCCGTCTAGATTCCGTTAAGAGGTCCAGAATCGTATCCACTCGGATTCTGTTGAGAGGTCCGGAATCCCTTCTACTTTGAAATTTTGTTAAATGGTCCAGAATCGTATCTCGATGTGGATTTCGTTGAGTGGTCCAGAATCCCGTTTGGTATTTTGGTTCCGTTGAGTGGTACATAACTTGATGTTGTTGGATTTCGTTGAGTGGTCTGAAATCCTATTTTTCATAGATGTAGGCTTCGGCCGAATTTTGTCGCTCTAGGCCTGCATTTCAGTTCATTAGATGTGTTTCTGACTGACGTGATCATGGAATGATGTTGGAAATCATATGTGTGGGTGTGAATGACATACCTGTGTGAACGGCTATATGACAACTGTGGTTTGGCTTATGGTTGATGCGTACTATAGTACTTTATGCTTTCTACTAGAAATATTTTACTGAAAGTTTAACTTTTAACCATGGACGAACTACGAATGGCTTAATCCATGTTTAGGGTATGTAGGCAGCCTAACAAAAAGGTTAGATGCAGCCATAAAGTATATGATAAATCACTACGCAATTCGAGGCTGGAGTTGTGCTTGGTACATATTCCAAAGGCGGGATATGTTAGATATACGGGTATTTGGTGATGTTAAGTGTCGATCCTAGACGTATGTCGGGGTCGGGGCGTGACATACTCGATCATGCTACATCAGTGTGCAGCCAAACATTCAATAAAACATCACTGTAGAATTCAAAATTTATCGATGTCATCGAAAAATGTAAGAACAATGATTAACTGAGACAATATTTTAGTTGTTATAAACTTCATTCACCTTCAACATCTTAAACAAAATTGACTTGTTTCTTAGCCAAAAAAGAAATAAGGGTATGCTCAAAGAATCATTAAGAACTGCCGATAGAAATTGACAAGACCAAAGATATTTCGTATTTCACAACACCTTGTGAGGATTTTCAATTTTCAACAGTTGTAACTTTTTTTGGAAATTGATAAGAATAACGTATGCTACAAAAGAGTCTCCCAAGAAAAGAATCTAATCTAAACAAAATCAACGTTTGAATTTGATGCAAAGCTGACTGTCGATGTTTAGTTAACTTGACCTCGTTGTTGGAGTAGACAAGAAGGTTATCAATAAGAAAATCACGAATCAGTCGAAATATAGGTGGAATAACCGGTCAATGGTTCATGAACGTCGCTAGAGCATTTGTCCACTTGTTAGGAAATGCAATCACCGAGAAATCTTCTGAGGGTCCACATGAATTTCGTCAGCGGAAACAACAAGCTCGAGGACATTGATTCGATCCAACCAAACTAACACTTGCTAAACTTCGTATAGAACTAGTGCTTACTCACTTTCTCCAAATGAACGTCAAATGCTTTGAGTAATCTCCATATAGATACGACTCTGCCTACCATTCCTAGGGAACGCAAGTTGCAGAGTATCACCCTCGTTTCAGATCTTTAGCTAGTCTTAACCAAACTTCCTCTCACTGAGATTTTTCTATTTCATGTCACTTTAATGTAAATCTAACTTTGCCAGTCATTCCCAGGGAATGCATGTCGCAGAGTGTCGGTCCGTTGTTGAAAGTCATCCATCAAACAATTACAACGCCGATGAGGCCCCTACATGAATTTTCGTACTTCAAATAAGGATTTGGCAATTCAGACAGAAAGAAGATTACGCAACTGTGCATAAAAGGTACCAGTAAACGAAAGTCGTGACATCCAAATGATATCAAAGCCGACAACTACTAGAGTAAGAGATGATCCTAAGTATGCTCTGAACAAACCATGCTCTGATACCAAACTGACACGCTCGACCCCGATATCCTCCAAACACCAAGGTAGGCACGAGCTGGCCGACATCCGAGGGTGACAAAGCCATATTAACATGCATGTAACTTATGAAGAAAGAATGAGTGTAAATAAAACACCTAAATTTTACTAATAAAGAATATGCAAAAGTGGAAACATGTTCAGAGCATACAACTAATCGAGAATACTATAGAATAAATATTATGAAAAGGTACGAACAAAGGAATGGGTCCTGCACTAGAGGACTCGAATATACCAATGTAGGAGTGCCTTGACACAGGGATTCAAGTTTATATATAAGTAATACTAAAACAATTACTCTTCAAACGTAATAACCCCCAGTTTTAGGAAAACTCATATAGCTAATAAGTAATAGGTTTTCCGAAAACCCTAGCATGCCATAAAACCTTTGTAAAACATATATCATATATAATGTGCTTAGTAGTGGTATTACAATTGCCCGAAGGTACTACATCGCCTGCTCGAAGGCATATATATATCTTCCGCCCAAAGGCATATATATCTTCCACCCAAAGGCATTATATCGCCCACCCGAAGGCACACACACACACACACACACACACACACACACACACACACACACACACACACATATATATATATATATATATATATATATATATATATATATATCCACAAAGTAAACACATAAAATCCTGAACGTAAACTTTTCAAAATATATCTCATCGAAGCTCAATAGCTCAAACATCATATCATAAATACATGGGAGCGTTCTAGCTCAAAACATCATCATAAACCATGTTCATGAGTATGTATATTCATAAATATTTCAAAGAACGTAAATTTGATAAAGCATGATATTTCATAAAGCGTAAATCCGATAACTCATAAATGTTTCATAAAATGTCGTCATAAAATCATGCTTTTCATGTATGCATTTCTAGTAATAAAAATCATGCATTTTAGAAGGGTCCACTCACAGATACTCTGTCGCCGAAGAGCCATTCGAACAAGGGAGGACATAATCGTCATTAATAAACACACCTAAGCACATAAAGGACCAATTAGTTAAACCCTACTAAAATGATTGAATTTGGGAAAACAGAGTATGGATTTGGAATTAGGGCATCGAAATACCCTAAGAGGGATCCCGGACGAATTTCGTAAAAGTCAACGAAAAGTCAATAGGAATATTCCAAAGAATATTCCCTAATGGAATATTTCGAAGAATATTCCATTTGGTCCGGGTCGGGTCGAATCCGAGTTAGATTCGTGTTTTGGATCGGGTTTTGGGTTGCAGGTCGGGTCGACCAGGTTTCAAGCCATGGGTTGGTCGGTTTCCAAGAAAAAGAAAGTCGGAGCTTTCCAAGCTCCGTTCATCCCTAAATCTTAACTAAAACTAGTCATTCAATATACCAAATTGAAGCCCAAGGAACAAGGAAGAATATTATACCTATCTCGTGGCCAGAGTTGGCCGGAAAACGGCCAGTAAGGTGATGGTTCTCATTGGAATATGGGGAAAGTTTCCCCCGAGCTGTTTTTGCGTCCAACATGTGTACACAACTTAAAACCTACCTTAATCTAACCTTAAAACACAACCCAAATGGTTCTAAGGACTTAACTACCTCGGGGGTAGCGAGAACTCACCGTGAGTTCATCGGGGAAGACCAAAACAGTGAACTCCTCCACTACCGGAGCTCCACAACCTTGGCTTGGGGTCAAGACGACAAGGTTCAGATCGTGGTGGTGTTGTCGTCGTTGCTGTTGTTGTTGTTGTTGTTGTTGTTTGTGTGTTGTGTGTAAGGTACCCTCGGGGAAGGTTAGGTTCCAAGAGAGCATAGGGAGATAAGAGAGAAGAGAGAAGAAAAAGAACCGATAGGTTTGGGGGGGGGGAACATGGGGCAAGAGGGAAGAAAGAGAAAGGACCGAGAGACCAAATAAAAGGGGTGGGCCCCACTGGCACACCAAACAAGTTGTAAAAGGCAAACATGCAAAATATCTCCCACACGTGAAATTGCAAAATTACCCTCGATGTTCTATGTTTCGTAGAATCCTGAACGGGTCGTTACATCAAATGTTTAAGAACATTCATTATTGCAATTGAGGTTTCAAATTTGACTTCCTATTTTCTTTATCGTTTGTATACAAAAAAATTAAAACATAAAATGTTTCTGTTGAGACCAATAATCTTAAAAATTAGCACTCTTAAACTATGAAATATGTGCTCATACCTAAAAAATAATGATTATAAAGTATGTGTCACGGTTTATTTCAAGTGAGTAATAGAGATATCTTACGAAAGAAGGATTCTCCTGCTGAGAATTATATCCTACTCTTTGCCCCCTTTCACAGATAATGGAGAGATGAATTGATCGATTCATCGGAACCTAGGTCGGGACTGACAAGGATCGAACTCGCAGCTTCTGCCTTGATTGGGCGGTGCTCTAACCGATTGAACTACAATCCCAAGAAAATTAGGTATACTAAGAATTTTTTTTTTTTTTCTAATTGGATTTCATTTGAACCTTCTTGTTTCGCCGTGTTGTAACAAGCATTAGTATTTTGTTGGTTATCAGTAAAAATAACTACACGTTTGGATTTTCTTGAACGAATCTGATGATCCTTTACCACAGTTTCTTTGGTTCCCCCCTCCTGTTGTTCAAAATCGTTGATTAATTTGTATGACCATCAAGGAACTTTTTATTAATTTCTTTTATTCCAATAGATTTTTTTTAATCATTTTATTGTTGGGAACAATTCTAATCGCATCAAATAATAATTTTAAAATTTTGATTCAATACTTGGACCAAAAAAGAAAACTTTTCTTGATAGCAAATGGTGCTTTACCACATGACATATAGCAATCATGTCTATGCACTATAGTGCAGGTTTAATCTCCATCTATTCTTATTTCCTCTAACAAGCAACCATTGAACACAGTAACGTTACCGCTCTACTAAAAAAAACTATTTTCCTTTATAACTATTTATCTATGCGTCAATGAAATACCTTTTTGTTTTTTGGTCCTCATGAATTTATTTCATTCACTAATACTTTAGCCAAAAATCATTTACCTGCTGCACTTCAATGAGATAAAGAAAGAGTCATCAATTCTGGGCAACTTTTTGCTCAAACAGGACTTCTTAATTACAGGAAGATATCATACAAACTAGTCTTCTTTACATGATAAATCACATACAGAAGATATTCATGTCACCTGGTTTTTCACAGCTACACTCTTCATGACATTTAGTTTCCGAGGAAACGAGGAATCACACAGCTTCAGAAATCACAGTTAAGACCTTTGTGACCAAGAAAATAAGCCATTCCCAGGTTTTACTCAGACGATATATCCACTGGATTTTGTGAGATCAGCCTATTGATGTTGTCAAACCTCGTATCCCGGGTTCACTTTCTGTTGCACATCTCCGTAACTCTCTAACTCTTCCATGTCCTCCAAACTCCCCAAGAACAGAGGCAGCCTTTGGTGCAGCTTGACTGGCTGAATCGATAGAATTCTACTTTTACCATCAGAACCTTTGCCCCCGGCTTGCTCCACCAGAAAACTAAGAGGGTTGGCTTCGTAAACCAGACGAAGGTGGTCCCTTGGATTCATTGTCACTCCACCATACAGTAGAGTTCGATGAAAATCTGCTACCAGAGAACAGATATAACGTGCAGAGTACTTCTTGGGGTATCTGCCTTTCCCTTGTCTCACAGTGTCTATGTATTGCCTTAATCCGTTGGGCCAGTCAAAATATCGAGCATCATTTACAGAATATATTTGCCCTGGAAAATGAAGAATCAGCGTAAGCACACCTAAATGCTTCTATCCTGCATTTTTCAGTATCATCGAGCATTATTTACAGAATATATTTTCCCGGAAAAAAAAAGAGAGCCAGTGTAAGTGCAATCTAAATGCTTCTATCTAGCAGTTTTCAGTATCATCAATCACCATTTTACAGAATATGTTTTCCTGGAAAAATAAAGAGCCAGCGTAAGCGCAATTCAATGCTTCTACTAGTATTTTTCAGAAGACTTATATAGCAGTCAATAACCATTATAGTGCAATTTCTTTTCAAGGTGTAATAGTCATCGTACAGGTTAGATAATTTTGTGATGGTTTCTAAATAATCTGTTGTTTTTTCTTTCCGTAAAAATGTAATAAATTGTCAAATGAAATCTCATATGTTGAAGCATATTAGTTTGGAATTTACCTTGAGGAGGAATTTTTAAGCTTGGGTGTGTGAGAATGAAATCTCCTGTTGAATGATCCAGTGTGAATGCATGTGTTCCTGAACCAAAGCTGGTGCAGAATATTGTGGCAGATGAATAAAGAACATAGCCGGCAGCAACAAGATTAGTTCCCTTCTGGAGTGAATTCAGCAAAGCCTTCTCCTCCTTTGGTAGATGATCCAGCTCCGGAAGGCGTTTATAAATCCCAAAAATGGTTCCAGTGGGAATGGACGCATCAATATTTCGAGAACCATCTAGAGGATCCGTTACCACCACAAATGGGCCATCATCGGTTATCCAAATTGGAGTATCATCTTCTTCTGAAGCCATGACAGCTACTTTTCCAGAATTTTTAAGAGATGACAAGATGATTTCATTCTGCAAATAAGAAACTTTAGTTAATCAGAAATGTTTCTTCGATTTCACCATTACTAGATTGCTCCTGACAATAAGGCAAGCCGGTGTGAGAACTTACAGAGCAACGAAAGATCAATGCTATATCACCAGAACATTAGATTTTTCATTTGGTAACAACACCGTACACCAAAGATGGAAAGCTCAAATCCCTTGGAAACTTAGTGAAGAAAGGATTTGATCCTACACCTCTTGTACAAAACAAGAAAATTTACCAGCTGAAGAAGCTAGTGTCCTTAAGCATTTCGTTTAATCACTATTATAAACAAATAATCTTAAATGACCATGCCATAGGTGAGTCATTTCAATGGATATGTCATAGATTTTCTCACCCATATTTGGTGCGTACAGCTTGTGCCATCATCACGACGTTAGAAGAATAGATTGAATAGGCGTTTCACTAGATAATCATCGACAATACCTACCACTTCACTTCTGACCAAAAGTTGTGTTATACTGGGGCAGTCAGGTTCTTCCCACTCAATGCGGATTTGATGTGGCTTAGAAGAACAATATAGGTATACATATATGTATGGGAAGGGATGTGAGCATAAATTATGGAAATTTGCAAACCAAACACAAGCCCTTTGGCTCCGGTTTTGACCCCATTTTTTTATTTCAAAACTTACACCCCATCAAGCCAACCAAATGGCATTATGTTTCCTTTCAAACAAAACGAATAGGCACCCTCAATTTTGTCCACATCTCTTGTCAGTTTCCATACAGATTTGAGGACATTTCAACAAAATAGGGAGTTATTTTCTGCTAAAAATTTAACCCTTACTCACTGAAACTAGAGCTTTAAACAGATCAGTCCTACACAGCGTCCTCCAATGACTCAATTAAAATAAAATCAACAAAAAGCATTGGTTTATACACATGAGTAAACCCATGAGTATGCATGATTGCATAGAGAATACAAACTTCCTGAAGACAATTATATCTTGGGGTTAAACTTACCGAAACGATATCGAGAGGCTTCGGTGCATCCCGGCCTGACCCAGCAGCCGAAGCGCCGCCGCCAGCGAGACCCTTGTGCTTTCCAAGGCTGGAATTGAAAGGAGAAGCTACAAGAGCTGCGATTCTCTTGCAGGCGTACTGTAAGTGGTGGAACAGAAGCACCAGATCATCTCCTACAGTGGCACCTCCCTCGCCGGACGCATACTCAATCAGGGTGCGCACCTCATCATCGGCAACACTGCCACTAGTACCGGAAGAAGCCACCAGTCGGGACCCAATACTGAAACCGAACCCAGAAAGATTTGCCATTGTTGGTCTGTGGTTGTGGAGGATGGCTTTTGTAGTAAACAGATTTCTGGGCGGGAAATGAGGGCGATTTGGTGGGAAAATTGGAGCAGGGCAGGAGGTGGGCGGTGGTGTTATGGTTATGATTGTGGTGGGTAATGGCATGATAATATATATTGAGTTTGGGTTTGGGGGCTTTGAGCCTTTGATTAGAGTGGTGCCATTTTTGGACTTGATTGAGTTTCCAAGGAAAGGGGATAAGGGATTTGCTGTATATCATTCAAGAAAATAGGCAGCAAAGCATATACAAAACCCGGCTCAATGGGCTCGTCCACAATTCTCACCTTTTATAGTGCTGCCAGTTGTTTTTCTGAATTTTGATTTTAACTCATTACTCCGAACTTTTATAATTACTAATTTTCTCTTTAAACTTTAATTTTAACCGGTTACTCTTCTAAAATTTTGTACATTGTCAATTGCCTACTAGCGTTAGATAATAAATATCAAATTTTCCTTTCTCAATATCCCATACAGTTGTCATGTGTCGTACGTATGATCCAAATAAATGGAAAATTGTATGAAGATTTTAAACTCTAGAGTTAGAAGGAAAATTAGCTATTTATAAAAGTTCAGATGAGTAATTGGCTAGAATTAAAATTCAAGGAGAAAATTTGCTAATTATAAAGTTCAGGGGATCATCAGCTAAAACTAAGGTATTTGGGGAAAATTGACAGCTTTACATAAGTTCAACTTGTAAATCGACAAATATGCCTATTGAAAATAATACTTGTGGACCTCATCATCGGCAACAGTGCCACTAGTACTGGAAGAAGCCACCAGTCGTGACCCTATACTAAAACTGTTTGGGTTAATATTTAAACTTTTGACATAAAAGAAAGTAGCACACAAATGTCCTATTGATTTTCCTTATTAACACTAAGATTTGTCAATTGTAGCATATGAAAATAAGGGTCTTTCTCGCAGAAGATTGTTTTATTTAACTACCTAAAATGTCACAAAAACTGGGTTGCTGTCCCTACTGACCAGCCACCGAAAAATAATTATTAGACCGACTTATACTTATCTAAAGTCTACGAAATTTTATATGCAGATACTAGACACACAAAGCTAACTCACACAAATGTTTGGGGTTTTTGGAGTTGATTTGCTATTTAAATTAAATCGAACAAAAACAGGATAGAAACAAATTTTAAGTAGTTCACAAATTAAGAAAAACGAGTTAGGGGTATTGCTATCCACCACCAAATAATCATGCAAACATGTTATGTTTCATTCAAATTTCTTTAATTTCCGGATGAAGATGCTCAAGTTGGCTTAATGTTAGAACTCACCCTATTACTCTTTCTTACGTAGTATGTTAAGAGAATGTCGTTTTCAACTTAACTTAGTCCCTAGCATGCAATCTAGATTGGCGTGTTCATAGATTTAACAAGTAGAAATCATTAAGAACGAAAAGAGTTTGAGTCATCACAATGCATCGTAAGTACTGGCGTTGTCTTACTTATCCTAGAAATAGGTTCACATGTTAATCGCAATTAACAAGTACTACTTTAGAACATATGTAGGTCCTCATTCGACAAGAGCAGGCACACACATATTTATAGCATTAGAATCCTAGATATGCTTACTACGTATGCATCCATAGAAAACAAATAAAGAATTCATCAATGAGACAAATAGTGAACCAAGTTTCATCCATTCATAAAAGTAATTCAACGAAATGTCATAACAAAATTGCAATCATATTCGGGGCTTCAAAACAGCCCCTAACTTCTAAAAAATTAGTTACACATAGTTCTCAAAATAAACCAAAAGAAAGACATGAGTTTGAGAAGATAAAACCGAGAGAAGAGAATGCCAAGATTTCCTCCTTCCTTTCCTTCCTTTCTCAACGCAGCAGCCTTGCCTTTTTTCCTTCCTTTCCTTCTTTTTTTTTTCTATCTTTTTTTCCTTTAAAGAACTCTCTTTTGCTGCTGCAACCTGCAGCCTTTATGCCCATGCTTGCTGCCCCATTTCTGCTCCATAACTCACCCTACTAACAGCCATTTAGTGATGGAGCCAGTTATTCTTCTGTTTTCTTTACCGGAGGAAAACGGGAATAAAGGAAAAAACAAGAAAGGGTCAAGAGTTAGTCAGCTAGTGTTGGAAGAAATTCTAGAAGCGGAGTTGCCCGACCCCCTATTTTCACTAAACAGTAGAGGGTAGAGTGGTCAAGAAATGACGAAGTATGGGATGCCTCAGTTGATCGGGGAATCCGGCGGGAAATGAGAGCCTACTAAGGCAGACAAGCCTCCTCCTTATAGGCCACCACCCTTGGCCAGTAAAGGAGGAGAGGCCTAATGGAGGAAGCCCGAAACAAGAAATGAGATTAACTCAGGCAACGATCGTAGCCCGAAGTGGGGACTTTCACATACCCTGCCTAATAATACGGCCAATCAGCAACTTAGAGATGAGTTGACCGAGTTTAGAAGGATGGTCGTGAGAAATGCTCAGCCACAAGCTCGCCCACTGTTTAAGGTTACCTATCAAAAGCCCTACCCAGAGTTCATTGATGAGCAGAATCCCATTCCACTTCAAGATGCCTACATTCCCAACATTCAGCGAGGAAGATAACAGTGTGTCCTCCAGGGACCATATCTTCAAATTCTCCAACCATTGTGTGGCATTTGAAGATAATCCTAACTATAAGTTAAGGTTGTTTATGAATTCATTGACAGAGTCAGTATCTCAGTGGTAGTCTTTTTTGCCTCCAAATTCTATTGTTAACTAGGGGCAAATGGAGACAGCTTTCCACGAGTAGTTTTACAGAAAGGAGCCAGAAATGACCATCAACGATCTGGTTGAGGTAAAGCAGTACGAGCATGAATCTACCGAGGACTTCATGATGAGGTTTATGAAGACAAGAATGAGATGCCAATTTCCTATCAACCATGTCCAGCTTATAGCTATTGCTCAGAAGGCCTTGAGGTTACCCTTGAGGAATAAGTTTTATGATGTGCAGTTTAATGAGTTGCAAGAACTAGTGATTGTTGCCACCAAGTATGAAAAATTGTTGATCGAAGAACAACAAGCAAATCATTCCTCCAAAATACCTCATTTCTATAAAAACAAGGCTGACATTTATCAAATGGAGTTTAAAGGGATGAAGCTGGAAGAAAATAATGGTTATGGAAGAGATGGAATTGATATGTGTGCAGCAGAGATGACCATTCCCTTTAAGCCTTTGACAGTAAAGGAATTAGTCCAGCCGGTTAACGACCAGAAAGTGGTCATGAATGATAGTGGATTCCTACCAATGAAACCTCCCAAGTATCAAAGCTATTCCATTGATCTAACCAAGGTAGCTGAAATCTATGAAGAGCTGGTTCAGGCAAGAGTCATCATGCCCGACAGCACCAAAAAGTTTCCCAAACCTGAAGAACTAAGAAGGAAAAAGTATTGCAAGCTGCATTACATTTTCAATCACTCCATAACCAACTGTGTCCAGTTTAGAGATTGGATACAATATCTCATCATCAAAGGAAAGCTGTTGCTGGAAAAACCGCAGGCTAATATGATGGTTGATACTAATCATTTTCCAGAAGCCCCAATAAACATGATCAACTTGACGTAGGTTGAAAAGGGGAAAGGAAAAGCTACCTGAGAGTTGAAAGTAAAACAAAGGCAAATTGCCAGGCCAACTGAGGGAGCCATCAAGTTGCCCGAGAAACCCAAGGCGACCATAATCAAAGGAGTAGTATTGTGTGGTAGATGTCAATGTGAGTGTGAGCTAGAAGTCCCAGCATCAGGAGCCATTATTGATTAGGAGCTGATCAAAAGAAGAGAAAAAGAAAAGAAAGAGGCCCACAAAAATGATATGCAGGCAGCTGAAGGAGAGACCTCTAAGAATGTTTTCCAAAGATTGAGAAGAGATTCTGAACTAAAGGGCTTGTCAGAAGTGTTTAGAAATTATGAAGCTTCTGAAGAGGTAGAAGACAGAGAGGCCAAGGTACCAAAATGGGTGGATGTGAAGCCATCCCAACCAAGCTATTCCAGTGGAAATGTTAGAGTAAAGGGGAGAACTGTGAATCCAGTTACAAAGAAGAATCCTACCCGACTTGGTCGGAAATGGTATATGGCCAGAAAGGATGGGAAACCCGTTAAAGAAATGGGAGCCTCCATGATTAGAAGAGTACAGAGGCAACATAAAGCCCACATGAACTCATTAAAGGTCCCTATTACCTTAGAAACCTCTGAGAATGTAAAGTTCGAGAAGGTACCCAATGAGGGAAGGAATCAACTCCATTGGAGAACCAAGAAAAATGTGGAGAAGGCTAATAGCAAGACGGAAGGGGGAGGAGACCATGTGCCGTAGTACCCCCATCCTGGGGAATATAGAATTCTAAGAAGGGCTCAAGAGGATATGATAATGATACTAACCCCGAGATGAAGCCCAGAGCCAATCAATTTTGGAACTATTTCGCCCGAGAGAGGGATACCCTCACCATTGCTGGTTGATACCCTTTGTGAAGACATGGACCAAGTGCAAAATTTTGGCATAACTCAGGATCCTGTTTACCCAAACTAATGCTACCAAAAGAAGCATATGATTGGTTGGATGAGTTCACAAAGCACATCCAAGCCAAGGAGAAAGACTTACCTAGACCCAACAACTTCCACGTAAACATGACATATGTTTTATCCGCCATATTTTGTCCCAAGCACGATTAACCTGCCACGATAGAGGGTGACTACTTGGCAACAGAACCCTTGATGGCACATGTTAGTGTTGAAGAGATAAAGAAAATGAATCAAGCAAAACGAATGTGCCTGAACTGGCAATGAGGGAGCCCAAAAAGATATATACAGATAGGATGATCTTCAGCTACCCGAGTTTGGCCATGGCCACCCATCTCAAACCCATATACGTAACTGCTCATTTGAAAGGAATACCCTTCAAGAGGGTCTTGATTGATGGTAGAGCTGCAATCAACGTACTGCCTTACAAGCAAATGAAGAAAATATGCAGAAGTGAGGAAGATCTCATCCTCACAGATCTTATAATTTCCAGTTTCTCGAGAGCCATTACTAGGACTCATGGGATATTACCATTAGAAGTTGATTTGGGTTCTAAACAAATCATGTTGGCCTTTTTTGTTGTTGACAGTACTTCCACTTATGAAGCTTTACTGGGCAGAGATTGGATTCATCAGAGTCTCTCTATGCCATCTACCTTACACCAATAAGTGGCTGTTTACCATGAAGAATGAGAAGCAAGACCTGGATTTTAGGAGATAATAAAGGCTGAATAACGACCATTCCTTCCTACAGCCAACGTGGTAGAAGCTAATTTCTACAATCCAGTGTTAGGATTCTTCAATGATCATAAGCTAATAAGAACGACCGCCTGACCAATGTGACGGCCCAGAAGCCTCTAAAACAATGGATATCTCTTACAAGGGAAGAATGGGATCGGCCCCATATCATCCCAACTCCCTAACATCAGTAATGTCATAACAGAAAAGAAAGGACCAATTGGTTGCAATCAAGTCCTTAATAAAAAGGCTGTTAGTATATGGGAAAGAGAGAAAGCAAGAGAGGGAGAGTTCAACCAGAGAAGAAAAGGAATGGGAAGAAGAAGCCTCAAGCAGCATAATAGAAGATGAGTGTTTTGAGTTGGAAGCAGCCATATAGATAGCTGAGTGTATATATGATTTGGATGGGCAAGAGGATTTGCCCGAAAATCCAGAGTTAGTTGAATTTTTGTGTGCAGAACCTGACAAGCCGCCCCTAGAAGTACAAGACCCATTGGAGACCATTGATTTGGGAACCAATGAGGATCTGAGGCCTATACAGATTAGTGGTTTGTTGGAAACCAAGGATCGGGCAAGGATTATTAGCATTTTGCACGAATTCAATGACTGTTTTACTTGGAATTACACTGAAATGTCAAGTTTAGATCCAACCTTAGTAGAACATAGAATGCCTATTAAGGAAGGATTTAAACCTGTCAAGCAATCACCACGAAGGATGTCAAAAGAGATTGAAGAAAAAGTCAAAGAAAAGATCGAGAGGCTGGTGAAGGCTAGATTATTAGGCCTATCAAATATGTTGAGTGGTTGGCCAACATTGTACCTATATTAAAAGCTATAACTAAAGCAGTTCGATGTTGTGTTGACTATAGAAACATTAATGGAGCCACACCTAAAGATGAATATCTTATGCTCATGGCCAACTTATCCATAGATGTAGTTGCAAAACACAAAGTTCTATCTCTCATAGATGGGAATGCTGGTTACAATCAGATAAAAATGGCTAAAAAAGATATACATAAGACAACTTTTAGGTGCCCGGGTCATGTCGGAGCATCTGAGTACTTGGTGATGCCATTTGGGCTCAAAAATGCCGGTGCAACTTATCAAAGAACAATGAATGCCATTTTTCATGACCTAATCGACCATAGCATATAAGTATACATTGACGACATTGTGGTGAAGTCTAAAACTGAATAGCAGCACTTAGTAGACCTCAGGCAAGCCTTGACAAGAATAATGATCCATAAGTTAATAATGAACCTAAGAAATGTGCTTTTGGGGTAAGATCGGGCAACTTTTTGGGATTCTTTGTTCACCAAAGGGGAGTTGAGGTCGACAAAAATAAAGCTTGAGCAATAATGGAAACACCTCATTCCACCAATAAAGTGCAATTACAAAGGCTACTAGGAAAGATCAATTTCTTGAGGAGATTCATTGCTAACTTGGCGAGCAAGATTCAGCCGCTAACTCATTTGTTAAGATTAAAAGACAAGGAAGAATTTGAGTGGGGCCCATCCCACCAAGAGGCTTTCGACAGAATAAAAGCTTACTTGGCTTCTTCACCAGTGCTCATGCCTCCTTAAATAGGGAAGCCTTTAAAGCTTTATACTTCCATTTCTGAGAAGTCAATGGGAAGCCTGTTGGCTCAAAATAATGAAGGTGGAAAGGAACAGGCCATTTACTACCTCAATAGGATCCTTACTGAGGTAGAGACGAGATATACTTCAGTAGAGTGATTGTGTTTGGCTCTATACTTCACTGCCTACAAGCTAAGACATTATATGTTACCTTTGTGAAATCCCGTTCCTGGATTTCACTGTTATAATCTACGTATTTGTATTATTGAGATTTTATATTATTTTTCAAGAATTTATTTTAATTTGTTTGAATTAAGATTTTAATTAAATTAGTTACGAAGTTTGAAGTTTGGAGATTAATTATTTAAAATCCATGGACCTTTCGAGGTCACAATATATATCGTTGAATAGATTTCGAGATCACGAACGTATAGGTTAAAGCCGCTTGCGAGTATGAGTTTTAACGGTATAGTTACGGATATTTGAAGTTGTGTTACTAATCTTTATATTTTAATTTATTTTAAAACTCCCACATAGTGGGAGAGGGACCAGGGAGAAATGGGAAATAAAAGGGAACGGACATAAAAAAAAAAAAAAAAAAAAAGGGGGGAGATGAGGGTCTGATTTTGACCCCTTTTTGGGCATTTTCGACCCTTTTGACCCATAAACTTGACCCGCTCATATCTTCTTCATCCGAGCTCCATTTTGGGTGATCTTGGTGTCCATGGAAATCTTGAAGAGCCCTATGACCCTGTGGTGTTAGATTTCCCATTTTCTGATCCACTTTTCCAGTTCGAGGCAGCAAAGTCCCGTGGGTTTTCAGCCGATTGTGTCATTTTCCCGGTGATTCCGGCAACCATTTCCTTCGAGTGAGGTATGAAACTTCATCTACTCTTCATAATCTCCAAGTTGGTATGCTTGGTTTGTGCTTTCGTATTCGTTTTAGAGTTGGGTATTTAAAACCCTAGAAACCCGGTTTTCCCCGATGAATTTGGATGGTTTCCGGTTAGAATTTGTTGTTGGCCTAGTTGTGAATAATGTTTCCCTTGTTGAGATCTTCATTCTTGTAAAATATGAGAATTTTTGGAAAAAGTTGGATTTTCCAATGTGTGGCATTCGATTTATGAAATGTTGTTGGCTGAGTGTATTTAGATAGGTCCACCACTTGGATATTCTAACAGTTGACGATACTTTAAATTATTATATTTATATCATTTGTGAATATGGCTTGGTGTTATAAATGCGATTTCTATTGAAATGTGATTTTATATATTTAGCCGTAGACATATGCTTATTAGCATGATTTGGCTTGTGTACTGATGATGGTTGTGATATATGTGAGTTTAATTATCCTTTTAGTAATGTGAATGATGAGTATGATTATTTTCATGACAATGTGATCCTAGAATCCTATTAGAGGTATGTTGTAGCACTTATATGCTTGGGTGACATATTAGTGGTGACCTCGAGAAGTTGATGGTGTAGGCGACTACGTTGTAACTCATAGAGGTTGAGGTGTTGAGTTTACTGCACCATGTAGTAGTTGTACATTGATGGTCCTGCTTGGTATATCCGCATTGGGGGACCATACGCATTCTAGGAGTGATCATGCTTGGTATATCCGCATTGGGTGATCACTACCTACCTGATTATTTTGACCCTGCTTGGTTAATCCGCATTGGGGGGTCATTAGTGGTCCTGCTTGGTTAATCCGCATTGGGGGACCATACTATATATGGATCGCGCTTAGTTAACCCGCGTTGGGTAATCCTTATGGCCATGTATGCTTAGGAGTGATCATGCTTGGTTAATCCGCATTGGGTGATCACTTCCTAATAGTTGTAGGGGTGACTCTGCTTGGTTAATCCACATTGGGGGGTCACTGCCTACTTGGTTACTTTCTTAAGGGTGGCTCTGCTTGGTTAATCTGCTTTGGGTGGGGCCACTTCTTGTTTGGTTACTTATGTGGGCTTCAGTTGAATTGCGTCCCTCTAGCCCTAGTTTTAATGTACATATGAATGATGGTTTTTGAGAATCTTGATGGTTTGAATGGGATAAGTCGTTGGATGTCTGGGTGACTTCTTCGGAGTTGTTAGAGACTTGATTATGTTTTCATATTTACGAACTTATATTTGAGGTTATAAACTATGATCAATAGTCTTTCTTTTTATAGATTATCTCATACTTGTAATTTGGTTCCGTGGAGTGGTCCGGAACCCAGTGTTGTTGGTTTCCGTTGAGTGGTTCGGAATCCTTGCTTTTGCTCATTTCCATAAGGTTATCTTAGAATCCTAGATTCGAGTGAATGAGAATTACGCACAATGGATCTTGTGCATACAAATTAGAATTATCATGTTATTATCCATAACTCAAGTAGGGAATTATGTACAGTTCTTTAATTAAACTCGTGAAATGATGTGCTATCTCACTGATTGATTAACGTAATTAAATATTAATATTGTGCTTCGTGATTCCCTGATATGTTACAAGCTATGGATAGAGATATAATATTGGAAGCATAGTGATTGGTATGATGTAGTGAAATGTGATTTGACTTGTGAATTGGAAATGGTTGTGTCATGTGATTGAAATGCCTATTGAATTGCTTGAGAGATGTGAGATCTAGTAATGGACCGATAACCATTGTGATGGGGATTTGTTGCTCGATATTAGTTCGTTTTGTTGAGTCTTCGTGAATTGAGTAACTTGAATCCTGTCTTGTTCCTTCGAGCTGTAGTTATGCTTCTTGGACTTCCGTTCGGTTCTGTTGAATGGTTCGAAACTAAGTTCTATTTGGATTCCGTTGAGTGATGGTCCGGAATCCCTTATACTCTGCGATTCCGTTGAGTGATGGTCCGGAATCGTATCCTGGTTTGGATTCCGTTGAGTAATGGTCCGGAATCGTATCATTGACTTGTTAGTTCCTTGGATTGATATCAACTTCTGAGATGTAGGCTTCGGCCAAAATGTGTCACTCTAGCCCTGCATTTTGGTATATGATGTGTTGTTGATTGATGTGATTGTGTAATAATGTTGGTTGTGATTTTTGTCATTATAATTAGACTCGTTGACTATTTTGGCTAGAGAATAGCATGGTGATCCATTGATTGTTCTTTGAGATGTTGCATATTATGAAATGGAGAATCATGTGAAATGTAGTGATTTATATGAAGGATGAAGTGGAAAATATATGTGTGGGCATAGCATACCTGCGTGCATGACAAGATGATAGTTGTGTATGGCTTATGGTTGATGCGTAGTGTGGTACTCTATGTTTTTTTTTCACTATAAGTATTTTACGAAAAGATTAAAGTTTGACGAACGTTGAACTACGAATGGCTTGATCCCTATCGAGGGTACGTAGGCAATCTAACGAAGAGGTTAGATGCAGGCATAAATTGTACGAAAAATGCTATGAAATTTGAATCTTGATTTATGCTTTGTACATATCCCGGAGGCGGGGTATGTTAGATGTACGGGTATTGGTGACGTCACGTGTCGATTCTGGACGTATGTTGGGATCGGGGCGTGACAACCTTGCCACATCCACATTATTGCCAAGATAGATGTGATCAAATACATGCTGTCAAAACTAATGCTGACTGGGAGGATTGGAAAATGGATCCTAGCACTATCCGAGTTCAGTTTCCAATACGTGCCTCAAAAAGCAATCAAGGGACAAGTAATCGCAGACTTCTTAGCTAAGCATCAAAAGTTCCAAGAAGAAATTATCAACATCCCAGGAACTCTGGAGGTGGCCAGCATGTGGATCATACCAAACAAAGCCTTCTAGAGCAAGGAATAGTGGATCTAGCAGGAGATAAAAAAGATAACCAGCCTTTAGATTACTCCCTGAAAACTGTATTTTGATGGGTCCTGCACTCAGAATGCTGCTGGAGCTGGGATTATTATCATTGATTCTAAAGGTACTCACCACTGTTAGTCATTCCTCCTAAACTATCAAGAGACTACCAACAATCAGGCAGAGTATGAGGCATTGATAATTGGCCTGGAGATCTTGATAGAGTTGGGGGCAACTGGAGTTGAAGTATTTGGTGATTCAGAACTAGTGATCAATCAATTAAATGGAGAATACAAATGCAGGCATATCACTATAGCTGGTTATCACTTAGCGGCCACTCAGTTGTTGAGTTATTGGGGCACAAAAATATCAGTTAGCTACATCCCTAGAGAATTAAATGCGATTGCCAATGAAATGGCACAATTAGCTTCTGCAGTACCAATTCAAGAAAGGAACTTTGAAGGGAATATAGAAGTTCATAAAAGAAATCTCATTTCTATCTTTGAAAGGGGATTCAGCCTAGATGTAATGACTAAAGAAATAAAGATGAAGGATTGAAGGACACCTATTGTCTAGTATTTAAACGATCCATCTTTCCTCATAAGCAAGAAAAATAGACGATAAGCGACTAAGTATGTCATGTGGGATAAAACCATGTTAAGAAAGACTCCAGATAGACTCCTACTGATCACTCATATATTTCATGCATTTATACCATCCATTTCTAAAGTCTTTGTAATGTTTTTGTGTTAAAATTGTGGCATTTTACCTTACCTTGTGTTAATGTGCAGTTAAATTTGTTTTAGGATCAATTTCAATTAAAAGGAAGAAAAGAGAAGACACGGACAAAGGATGACAGAGAGGATGGCACACGGATAGAAAAGAATAAAAGAAGAGGATAGTGGGATGGAGACTGATATATAGTGGGATAGCATGGCAGAAAAGAAAAGGGGAAATAATATAAGGGGGCATCAAAAGGCAGGATAGAATGGAATAAGAAAAACTGACAGAGGGGGAAGGCATGGCATAATAAAGGGCGCAGAAATTTAAGCAGAAAAACAGAATGGAGAGAGCACTGAGGCAGTGCGGAAAAGAAAGAAAAGAAAAAAAAATAATAAAAAAAAACGAAAGAATAAAAGAAGAGGAAGGCAGTGCGCAGCATGAGGTGCGGAAGAAGAGGGAATTGGTGCGCACAGAAAAAGAAAGAATAAGTCAGGAGCAGAAAGAAAAACAGAGGGCAGTGAGCAGAGAACAGGTGCAGAGAAAGAGGAAGTCAGGAGCAGAGAGCAGACGAACGGAAAGCTCGTCTTGTAAAAACTGGTGTTTTCTTTCTTTGATATTTTTTTATGGATTATTTCTTATGTATTAATACAAGTATGTGTAACTAATTTATTTTGCTAGAGTGAGACCATGAGCCGCAACATGATTACGTAAATTTCTCTTTCAATTGCTTAAGTGTCGTTAATTGCTTGCTTTGATATTTTCAATCTCTAAATTAAACTATCTATGTGTCTTGATGCTTGATCACCATTAGGATGCTTAGAAAAGTTATCGGATGCAATTTTGAACGAATGTCACGTTAAAATTGGTTATGCTTCTTGTGATTGAGGATTGTAATTTAAGGTAAATATCATACTCTTAGGGTTTACATGGTTTAACAAAAGGATTTTCATCAAAATTAATGAATCATTTATGTTTATATTTAATCCAAATGTCATGGATAAATTGCATGTAGTGGTATGCGTTTTAACTTGAATGTCACAAGTAAAACATACACAAGGAAAACCCAACCTTCAAAGCATATATGTTTTCGATTACTTGAGCAATTGGAAGAGCCACGTAGGAGTGTTGTTGGTAAAGGTTGAACTCTAGCATATTGTCAATCTAATTTTCTTAAATTAATTGTATTATCTTGAGTTTATATTTTTTTAATTGTTTTGTTAAGTTGAATCATCGTTCCTATAAGCAAACTCCCATTTTAGATATTTGTTTAATTCACATCCAATAATATTTAGTTTTGTGGAATTAGTGTAGTTCTTAGAGTTAAATAAGTAAATACACAAAAACTCGTAAATTGTTTATATCAGTCCCTGAGGAGATTGACCTTGCTTGAGCCATTCTATACTACAACACTTGTTCTCTTGCAAGAATTTTCTATGGTTTAACCCTTTGTTTTACAAGTGGTAAAATCGCTATCACCTACTGAAGTGTTTAGACCAAGAAGAATCCATGAAGGTAATGGTTGAAGTACACGAGGGAATCTGTGGTGCACATTAAGCTGGAAATAAAATGAGGTGGTTGCTCATAAGATATGGCTATTTCTGGCCTCAGATGGAAAGAGACTGTAAAGTTTATGCCCAATGATGTAAAGAATGCCAGAGATATGGACCTCTCCAACATGTGTCATCGGTACCCTTAAACCCCGTGGTCAAGCCCTGGCCCTTCAGAGGATGGGCGATGGACTTCATCGAGAAAATTCATCCAGCTTCTAACAAAGGGCATACGTTCATAATCGTGGCAACGAACTACTTCACCAAGTGGGTAGAAGCTTCGGCACTGAAGACCATAACCTCAACTGCGGTCAAGAAATTCATTAAAAACAAGATCTTACACAGATTTGGGGTGCCCGAGATAATTGTCACAGACTGCGGGCCATTTTTATTTCAAAAGAAGTAGAGGAATTTGCGAATAAGTTCAAAATAAAGATGGTTCAGTCCAGTCCTTACTACCCCCAATCAAATAACCAAGCAAAAACCAGCAACAAGATCTTAGTAAACATTATTAAGAGAATAGTGGCTGAGAGTCCAGAGAAATGACATGAAAAGTTGAGAGATACTTCCAAAAGGGCAGCAACTGGAACTACTCCTTATGCTCTAACTTTCAGGCAAGATGTCGTGCTTCCTATAGAGATTAATGTAAGTTCTGTTAGAATTCAAAATCAATTCGGGCTACACAATGAATAGTACATTCAAGCTATGTGTCAAGGAGTTGAAGATCTTGATATAGCCCGAATTGAGGCTCTAAATAAAATTCAACAAAGGAAGGAAGTTGTTGCCCGAGCATACAATAAAAAGGTGAAGTTGAAGAACTTAAAAAATGTAGAGTTAGTGTGGAAGGCAATTCTCCCAAAGGCAATTCTTCCTTTGGGAGCTCAAGTTAGAGGTTTTGGGAAGTCGAGCCCAACTTGGGAAGGTCTTTTCATTATTCACCAAGTATTGGACAACGGGGGATATTACTTGGCAAATTTGGAGGGAAGTTTACAGAAGCATCCAATTAATGCTAAATTCTTAAAAAAGTATCACCCAACCTTGTGGGATGTTAGAGATTGTTACATTGAAGAAGTGTGGGCATTACATAGAATCTAAAGGCAGTTTCGGGCTTATCATATTTACATCTCAAAGCTACTCGGCTACTCCTTAATGTCATAGAAGTCTTGAAATAGAAGCTAGAAGCAATGCGATTTCCGGAGATATTATAAAAAGCTGATTTCTCCTTAGGCATGTTGTTTCCAATAGCAATTGAGACTTGAGAAATACATACAGGTCCCAGTGAGTGTACTCATCTTTCATCAAAGAAAAAAGAAGTCTGCAGGCCTGCCCGAGGACGATAAAGGTCTTTGAGCAGAAAGTGCATGGTGGAATTTCCCTTACCAATCTTGCAAGAAGATTGGGTTCAAATAATCTTGGTTGCTATAGGGTGATTTCGAGAGAAAAATGGGAAGAAAGTTGGAATTAGAAGGGCAAGAATTGAAAAGCAAAAGCATACTAGAAAATTTCGGTCAATTCTAGTGAGTTATGGAATTCAAAGGCTTAAAGAGATTTTGATATTTGGTTGAGAGGTGAATTGGGATTAATATTGTGAAAGATCATTTAATGATGAAAGGCGTGGGTTAGTGCAAGAGTCTCATTGAGCAACAGCTGCATTAAATGACGCAAGTCTCGAGTAAGGGAGTGCGATGGTGGTTAATTTGAAGCGGCTATTCAATCATTATTTACGCCTCAGTTTGCAAGCTCAACAACGATTGAAGGGGGCACTGTTTGGGTTAATATTTAAACTTTGGACATAAAAGAAAGAAAGCCCAGAAGAGCTAAAGGAATGAGACTTGCCTGAGGCCCAACACCAGGCCCATCCATCCATCTCAAGACTATATGTCAGCTCCCCATTAATGCAAAGGCTAAGTGCTTACAAGGGAAGTGACAACCGATGGAAATCAACCTACTTTCAGCCTAAAAGCACTTTTCGAATAACAGAACATGTAAAAAAGATGATGACTCACTAAGTGCTTTAAGGCAAAGCTTACAACAGCCAAGATGAAATGTCTATAAAAGGGAAGGCAGGGCCCAAAGGTAAGGACACTCAACCAATCAAACAAATAAGCATACAAACTCTGGTCTCAAGCCAGTTCGTGCCTTCCAAACCCTTTTTAGCAATAGTTCCCTTAGAAAGTCATATTTTGTCTGGTGTAAAAGCTCTGCTACCTTCTCCAGATGCTATAGTATCAATACCCTTATGTAAACTTGTTTACCATTTATCCCTTTTAACACACAAACATCTGTAATCACAAACAAAAGAAACTGCAAGACGTTCACCCTTGCCCGACAAGATGAAATCTTGCTTGACTCTCTTTATTTTATCTTTCAATTAGTATATATGGTATTATGATGTACTCTCCAGTATATATTCAAGTCATTTCTAGTCATTTGATGATCAAAGGTTCCATTGGCACTCAGATCTGGTTCATTTAGTAGTTTTACTGTTATAAAATATTGAACGGGAACTAGACCGATGGCTTAATCAGATCTGGACTTCTAACCATTAAAGTATACAAGATAATAAAAGTCCTTGATCTCAAGGCACATAAAAGAACTTAATGTAGACTTAACCCATCTACAACAATCCTTTGATAACAAAAGTCAGAATAACTTGGGGCGCAAGTAATCGACTTAAACACACTTGTTTTACATCTGCCATATTGAGATGGCAGTGGCACGCCTAAGCACTTAGTTAGTTTTGATTGCGAGCCCCAAGGCCTACACCTAAAGCCCTACAAAGGCACCTTTCAGAACTAACTATGTCCTCCTCTTCCAGCCTTTCAACAAGTAAGAGCCTGACAACCAACCCAAGTGCCAACTTCTCGGCAAGCTGTGTGCTCGAGCCAAGGGCTTTCTCCAGGGAAATTCATGCCCGAACAGAAACCGAACCCATAAAGGTTTGCCACTGCTGGTCTGTGATTGTAGAGGATTTTTGTAGTAAACATATTTCTTGGCGGGAAATGAAGGCGATTTGGTGTGAAAAATGGAGGAGGGCAGGAGGTGGACGGTGGTGTTATGGTTATGGTTGCGATGGCTAATGGCATGATAATATGCATATAAGATATTGAGTTTGGGTTTGGGGGCTTGGATTGCAGTGGTGCTATTACAAAACCCAGTTCAACAGGGTTGTCTACAATTCTATTCTAGTACAATTTTAATCTTGTGCAATTTTTTTTTTTAACAAACGATATTATCTATACTAACGAGGTGGGAGTGGGCTTAGCCTCACAATGTGCTAACAATAATGTGGTTCAAATTCACCTTTGCCAAAAATCAAACCTAAGATGTTTCACTTACAAGTAAAAAGAAATATTACTAGACCGTAGTACTAAGGACAAATTAGTCCTCGCCACAAAGGAATCCTTTGAAAATAAGAACATCTTTGGAGAATCACTTATATCAACTGTATTTTTGTACAAAATAAGGGTATGCACTCGTCGTTAATGGTTTACTTCTTGAATGAAATTAGTTCTATTGATTTTTTTTAATGGTTGTCTTTTAAAATTACACAGCCTACACATGATGTACATGCTAAAGTAATTAGAAGCTAACTACGTCTTTTAGTGGTTTGATTTATGATGCGGGTGTGCTAATTTGCTACCGAGTTCGATCGGGCAAATATCTTTAACTGTGGTGTGGTGATACGCACTTCTGACTCCTGAATTGAGCAATTTCAGCTTAGGAAGGAACACTCTCGATCATTGGTGCTATAGACAAGGTTATGCCTATTTACTGTAAAGTTCAATAATGGTTCACCTGCCTTTTGATCCAAACAAAGAATGTAAGTTGGGTCACTTCGCCGAGAAAGATAGCTTCGTTCGGCAAAAAAATTCAAAGACTCTTTCCGGCAGAGACTTGAGATAAGTAATCAATCAAACTTGAAAGACTTCCCGTCTAACCAGGCAGCCAAGACTCCTAAGCCCGAACTAATTCTACAACTTGGACGCCGTCTAAGCAAGCAGTCACATTTACTGGTTGCTTCTGAAAAATCCCGTCTAATCAGACAGTTGTCGTCCGCCGACTGTCGACCCAAACCTATCTAACGAGACTGAATTTGTGCTGGCGTTTAGTAAGCAGTTTCTGCTCTGGGAATCGTACAACAACTACCAAGATTTCTTGCGGATTTCTTCACTTGTCAGTCTTCACGAGTTATAAAGCCTCCCGCAACATAACATGCTCTTGATCCATCATAATGGGTTTTTCTTATGCTTGAAACAAGCAACCGAAACAAATAAGGTCCCTCGTTCTCTCATATATGCGTCCATTATTCTACTCAAATGCAGCTCTAAGATGGCTGCAGAACGAACCAAATGTAACGACCGGGCTCAAAGATTGCTGCGAAGGGTCCTTGGCTTCAATGGACCCACCCAGATGGTTCCAATGTTTTTCTACAATGTATGGTGGCCAGGTTAATTGGTTGTAGGAGTATGCACGGACATTTGCGTGCTGGACTTTGTTTGCTCTACATTATCAGCAAGAAACCGCAGTTTTCTTACTCCTTCGGAAGATGTAGTCGTCTATTCGCGTGCCTGCACCACATTTGATGTTCCTCTTCAGGTTGCAAGAAACACAGAAGGAGCTTTAGCTCGTCCTCAGGTAAATGAAACATAACATACGTCTACACAATGCTTCGGTGCTAGTCGATGAGAACGTTTTCTTTGAAACGAGATATTCATGCACAGTTCAACAAAAAGACTTCTTGCATACAAGCTCAGGCCTTACACCTTAACATGAGAGTCCGACACACTGCACTCTGTGTCTAAGCGTGCACGTGTGCTCGTCCGAATAAGTTGCAAGAGAACTACGTAGTATGTATCTGATATATGTCATGTAAGATGTAACAAATAAAGGAATGAGCAAGGGATATCATGAGTGTTGCTGGTAGCAAGCACCTAATTTTTCATGAACCACACTCAAAACATGCAAAAACAAAAGGTAGCTCGGTCTGTTCAAGCGAAGGAAACTCGTACGCACTGTGAAACCAAGTAAAAACCATTCCAAATATAAAGCCATAAGGAGCTTTAGTCTCAATTGTTAAAATGCACCACAAGAGCACAAAGAACTACTCAAGCAATTTAAATGCACTACAACAACACCATAACAAGACTTTCAAATGACAACATTCGCGCAAATGTATTGTATCTAGTCATTTTCAAGTCCCTCTACCTAAATTTTGCATTACATCCTAAGAAATCTAGACTAAGTTCCATGGAACTTTAGAGTCTCTCATGCAAACATACCAAAATGTATGAATTCAAGCCGAAGATAGGTTCCAAGAGAAGAGACCAAACTTCGGTCACTAATTGGATTCTACTCCCACCATATACCAGCAACTCCTTTGCTCTCAAATCATTTTCCCCAATAGGGAAAAAAGAGAGAAACACGGTTCACTCATCACTTAATGATCAATTTTGATAACCGTTTTATCTTCCTCTGATATAAAGGAAAACTAGAACCAAGAGATACCCAAAAAGTCAAACTCAACTCAAACAGAGAGAGACATATATATTACATCCACATTCCCAAACATTGCGACGACAGAAGAAACATGAAAACACCATGTAGAAACCATCACAAATTGTTCTTGCCAAAATAAAATCCAATAAATAACTGTTAAAAAATTTTGTAAAGCTAATTCTCGCATTAAAATGAGGGAGAATTGAGATATTCATATTACCTTTGATTTCTAATTATTTACAACGAACGAGCCCACCAAATACCTACAGGAGTTAATTTGTCTCACCTGATTGAGGTATTTCACAAGCGCTTACTGCTTCGACACAACTCAAGCAAAAGCTAGAAAAAATAGACTGCACAAAAGCACTAACTTAAGCGTATAACAATTGAGCCAAAACGTTTGATGGATTGGCACAAGTTAAATACATACATTGATACCAAAAGAAATTTCCAGCGACAGACAGGTGAATATCTGTTCTATTGCATTCCAAAGCTTCAGCGCAGTTGCTTTTGAGTCAACATGCTTACAAATGCACCAGTAGATATCTAGTAAATATCTTCTAAACTGCACAACACAAGAGACAGCAAAGGAAACCTTCATCAGAGGGGAATGCATCAACTATCATACTGCATTGTATTTAAATAACTTGTTAATTACACAACAAATAGCAATAAAATCACAAAGGAAAGCCTTCCAATGACGATTAGCAAATTCACGATGGATGTCCATACAAGGAAAACACAAAAACGCCTCTTCTTTCAAAGAGCACGGCTGGTTATAGTTGATAAGGTTTAAAATAAGGCCACTAATGCATACATGCATCAATCTTTCGAAACAAATCCTACATGATAGTGGTTGATTCATGCCTACAACTAACTGGATATATAGTCTAAGCCTTTCCCAAATATAATCTGCTGCACCATTTCCCAAATATAATCTGCTGCACCATTTCCCAAATATAATCTGCTGCACCAACTCATCTACTCATCACACCACCCCAAATTCATAGTACCCATCTTTTTCTGATTTTTTTAAAGTTAGGAAAGAAAATATATTTGTCCTCTCTTCCCTCCATCCTATTCAATTTAGTGTTTATTTGAAAACCCTATAAAGAACGTTAATTCTTGTAAAAAAAATTGCCACTGGAATTTAGAGAACTCCAATATATGCGAGCAACTTTCAGAAGAAAAGGGATTGGACAACCTCCCTATTTACTAAACATGATACATATGAGTGTGTGACAAACTAATTGTAGACTTGATTAGCAGAAAACTTAACAGCAACATTTGCAGTATTACCCCAAAACTTCAATAGTTTAAATGGATAATTTTATTGAGAAAGAACTTACCCTACAAAATTTCATAACAATATCTACCAACTGCAATGTTATGTACGATGGAAAGTTACTCTTGAAGCCTCAATCGATTGAAGAAGACCAAGAAATGATACTCAGGATCCCAGTAAACAAATCCAACAACAGGTCCACCCTTTATGTACTGCAACAGTTTCATAAAAGTATATCATATAGTCACTATGCATTCTGGAGATACCGAATGAGTACTTTTTGAGATAAAAACACAGGAAAAAATATAAAGCAAAATTATAAAACCTTCCCATCAAGAACAACAAGTTCACCATCAACCCATCGGGGATTGCGAAACCCTGGCTCAGCAAGCCTCCCCTGTCCTTTATATCGAGCAACCTGAGTTTCAAAAATAAATAATAATGATAAAAGAAACTCTTCTTCAGAAAGCAAAATAAATGTATGCCAAGTTGACGCACGATAGAGAAAATTAATAACAAGTGATCAGAAAAAATTCGATCTAACAAGTTAAACATATACCACTCCAAATTCTTCTGGTATAATCCCTTTATGAGGAAGCTGATATCCTTTCCCAATCTTTGCACGAAATGCCACCTATAGAAATCAAGTGATGAGGTACAAGGACCAAGGTTTAGAAAAACCAGGTAACTAGTCGCTGAAAAACAAAACTTAAGCCCAGATGTTCATTCCAAAGTTGAGAGGAGCGCTTTGGAAGAAATAAGGTGGCTTCCAGTCATCCAAGTATTAATAACATGTATCAGAAAAAAACATAGCCAAATGCCGCATGAGCTTTTATTTCAATAGAATATTATGAAGCTACCAACAATAACATTTTAAAATTACCTGGCCAGCTGGTACATAAGGATCCCCAGTAAGTTTTAAGGCTTCTACATATTCATAAAACTCAAGGTTTAGAGGTTCTTGAGTCCCACCATCCTCTTTCCATTGACCAAATTTACGTCTCAGGTGAATAACTTCTGAGGTGTAGAGCCCATGTGCACCAATGTAAAGCCCTGATAAAATGAACCTATTTTCAGTACATTCAATATAAGGTGGGCTGAAGAATCTGTCATGGATTAAAGCAAATGCACTTAAGGATTCTAGTGACAAAACAGGATGATCAACCATAAGAACTTCTGCACAGCATCAAACATTACTTTTTTTTTTCTCTTTTTTTTTCAGAAGAGGGAGAGATCAGAAACCAGATTTCATTAATTAAAGGTGCAGAAGACTATAATCCACTGAATTCAGAGTCTACAAACTAACAAGCTTCTACAAATAAAAGAATAATACAAGCAAGATAGGCAATGCCTTTTAAAGAATAGCAGCCCTCCGGTAAGAAAAAATTATGTACCAAAATTTTCCAAAATTATAAGGGATATACCTAGAGTGATGGAAAAAGATGCTAGGGTGGGAAATTTGATGAAAAGAAATTAAGTGCTACTTTGGAGATGGTTGTGGAGACCTCCATTAAAGAGGGATTCCTTATGGCATGCTGACTTCAGATGCACATATGAGTCGCATGAAAATAGTTGGGATTCCAAGATAGCGATCAAGGGATGAAGTCTCTGTCCATGGATAGACAATTCTCAAGGGATCACCTTCTTTTTCTTCGTCTTGTTGCTTTATGGTGGGACAAGGAGAAACGGTAAAATTATAGGATGGGTTTTGGGTTGGGGAAACAGGTTAGTGCACTTACTGTTCTCCTCGTTATAGCATACTTACTTTTCTCCTCATTATAGCATCAAAAAGTGAAAAAGATAAAATATAATTTTGAAGGAAATCACCATTTAAAGGATCTAGAGAAGCTGGCATTTCAATGCGATTGAAAGTGGTTGATCCTGACAGTGGTTGATGGTTGTTAACCTGGCTGAGAGCAAGATTTATTAACTCGCCAACATCTTTGAGTACCTGATAGTCAAAACATAAAATGGCAATAACTTTAGTGTATAGGGAGTGGTGGATTTGGTAAAATACAGGTTGTTCAAATTGTACAGTGAAAATTCAGCCAACCTTAAGTGGTATCTTCTCTTTACCCATGAACTTAGACAGATCAAACATAACATTGTCAATGCTTCGCTGACCTCCAAGTTTAGCTTTCTTATCTACAGAAGACCGTTCCTTTCCACGGGAATCCTGTTGGTTAATATCTTTCTCAACAGTAAAGGAAAATGATAAACGTCCCTTCTTCTCCATTTTAGCAGGTACTCGGAGCAAATTTTTAGTAGGCGGGCTGCTTGATAGTTTCTGCCCAAGATCACCAACAACAACTTTAAAGGCAATTTCACGTCGCTCTGCATTTTGAATAATTCCAGGATCAGCATCCAGTTCTATCACATCTGTCTCTTCATCACCTTCAACTTTTTCTTCATCTTCAGCATCTAAACTCTCTATTTCACTATCCTTATCTTCATCATCTTCCTCAATAATCTGTTCAATCACTTTCGATATTAGATCCCTGTCTACCTTCCCTGGTGAGGTCACTTTCAAGACCTTGACCTTCACATTAGGAATCATATCTCTCAAGATACTTTGAAAACCAGAGATATCCTCAGAAAGATCAGAGCCATCATCCCCATCATTACCATCTTCAGCATCTTCACTATCTGCAACAAACAGATCACCTTTTTCTTCAGTTGAATCTATAGGATTCAAGCTGCTACTAGCATCCAATGATTTGGAGCTAACTTGTGGAGAATCGTGAAACACCCCTCCCCGCTTTAAATACACAGCCTGAAATTTATGGCATTAGAAATATTAAGTATATTAGCTGCACATCTTTAAGCATAAAAAATGATGCAATAAACAAGTATCAAGTAATTAATAAGTATCACTTCAAAATTGTCCTTTGTTGTTCCAATCCTATTCCAAACCAAAGAATAATTTAAATCTTCACTAATTTACACCAAATGCCGTTGCTTGTAAATTAAAAACCAAACTGGACTGCCACAAATAAAGGATTGACCAGGAACTAGCACAACTGTCCACTTCATTTCACCCCCAAACTATTGTTTCCTTAACTAAGCCCCAAAACCGGTTTGGTTAGTTCAACCAGCATTGGAAACACAAAACTGTTATTCAGAAAAGTAACCTCTTTCATATCTAGAGACTGATAGGCAACTCGAAGCACAAACTGTACAACTATAGTTCTTTCACCCCTACGCCTTTATAATCCACCAATGTCCTATTCCTTTCCAAACAAATGATCCACCGTCAAAAGGAGTAGGCCTTGTGTTTTCAGTCAATAATGCGCAACATCCTGCTGGAACCACGCAACTCACCCTGCCTCACCAAATAATTTTGATCATAACCTACAGCTAGTGGACAGTGCAAAGTAAGTTATCAGCACTTTCTCCCTTCTCCATACACAGATTTTTTCTGTTACTTACAATGTTTTAAAAGGCTCGCCTCAGGGCGCGCCTAGCCATCCTCTGAGGCTGGGGGTAAGGGTTGCTGCCTTTGTTTTGAGGGAGTGGGCGGAAGGCGTTGCTGGAGCTGCCTAGGCGTGCCTCGGGCATTTTTTTTTTTTTTTACTCCCAAACCCAAATTTTGGGTAGGTTTTAACTGCCTCATACCTCTTCCTTGCACTATCGTCTCTCTGCCTTTATTTCTGATTTTTATTTTTTTATATAATGGATGTGTGTGCTGTCTGCATGTATTGTTATGTGTGCTCATTGTGCTTTTCATCTACATATATATATATATATATAATATGTGTATATATATTTATAATATATGTTTATATATATTTATAATATATGTGTATATATATTTATAATATATGTGTGTATATATTTATAATATATGTGTGTGCTCAGGGTGATTATTAATTAATAATCTTCTTTTTTTTAATATAATATATGTGTACGCTCAGTGTATATATTAAAAAATTTAGGTCCTGTGAGGCTCTGCCTCACGCCTAGGCCGGGCTATCCCTCGGACGCCTCGCCCACGCCTCATGGTTTTAATACATTGGTTACTTGACATAAAAGTCAAAGAATTTCTTTTTCAAAATTTTCATTGGAAAAACATAAAAAGTATTCAACAATCTAAATGTTTGTAGTTGAATATTCAACACTACAATTAAAATATAATATTGAAGTGTGCATATTATGATGTCATCCTAATTGAACCTCCAATCTGGTCCTGGTCAAACCTCTATGCTTGCCCCTCGCTCTTCTAATTTGATGAAACTATAGTTTGACAACATAACCATATTATACTACGAATCTAAACAGCACATTCAAATAAGTCAACAGTCCATACTCACAGTTTGTCAACATAATTATCTTATGGTGCCAGACTGTCTGGCAAGTTAAAATTCCACAATTCAAGATTTCATTATGCATATATGATAACAGATTCTTTATTATAAAGAAAATACCTAAATAAGAACTGTCAATTTGATGAAGAACACTCAGAGGCATCTTACCAAAATTTGTTTTGGAATCTTGTGTTATTGCTTAAAAATCTTAGCCCTTTTCATTATGGAATATTACCTACTATTTTTTATCTTTCATTATGTTTCACTGCTTTGTAATTATTGAAGATTAAAGGTTGCTCTTAGGGTTTGCTGCCTAAAAGAATTTTTTTTTAACGTAAGATTTTGAAAAAGGTGGTTTTGAGAAGCAATGCTAAAAGAGAGTTCTGTTCTATTGTCCTATGGTTCTAGACATTCTATGAAAACAAGAAGACCTAAAATGCCCTAACTTCTGGATTCTGTTTGAAAAATTAAAGAATTTTTGTCAATGTGTTTCCCTATCTAAGTTGGTATAAGAGCCAGCATGGTCATTATGATGCGCGCTGTGCTAATTCTTGTTTAGTTTATTTTTTCAAATGGATGTAAAGTCCAATTAAGATCAAAACAGTCCCAAGCATTCACTGGGAAATGCAAGCCTATTACCGCCCATTTTAAGTTTCGACCACTAGAAAGTTGTAATTGATGCATTAGATTATACTAAAAATTTAAACATTACAAAGATACCTGCTGTCTGTATTCACCATTCTTATTTGCTGTTAAATAAATCTCAAAGAGTGGAACACCAGCTGCAGCAGTAGCAAGCTGCCTGAAGAGATGAAAGTTAATAAAATTATACACACTGCAGGAAGCACCAGTAGCCTACAGAATGGAAAACTACATTTGAAAGAAATTAATTGAAACACAGAGTAAATTCATTGGAAACTACAAAATGATATATGTCTCAAGTACAATGAAAAATAAGACATGAGAAGCATTCCGTAAATATCTATTCTTCAACAGGCAACATATTATAAATCTGATGAGTCCAATATTTTACTATATATTTTACCCTAATCTTAGTATTAATTTATTGATTATTTTGGTGAGATTTTGATATTTTGAATTATATTTCTAATGTAGGACATTCAATTTCCTCTTGAGCATAAGGTAATCAAACAGACAAATTTTAGAGTGATTCCAATTGGAGGATGTTCGTGAGTCTTTCAGATGATTGTACCAAAGTTTCAGATTTTTCTACTGAGCCGTTTGACCATGGCAAAGAAAAAAAGGCCCAGCACACAGCTTTTCCAGATTGATGTTTTTGGACGTTTTGGGTATTTTGGAGGTCAAGATGGCATACTTTGAGGAAGATTCCTTTTGAGGATTTGTTGGGGACGACTTAAGCTTTCAAAAGAGACCTTTTGGGAACAAATCAGAGTTGATTTGGTTGGTCAAAAAGTCTGATTTTCTGAGAAGTCGAATTTCGGTTCAAATAGGAAACCTTTTATATGCTGTTTTATTATTTTATTATGTTTCCTAGTTTTATTCTAAGATCTTTTCTGCGTAGGGTTTTATTTTATAGTAGAATAAATAAGGCTATTTAGGCATTAGGGTGAAGAAGGGGGAAACGCACTACTTTGGATTGACGATTCAAGTTTATTTTCTAGGTGTTTTCTATCTATTTTCTTGATAATATTTTGTTTAATGATTGTTCATAACTAGTCTCTTTTCCTAGGGCGAGGCCACGAGCCTTAGCAAGAATATATAGTTTCTTTTCAATTTACTTATGATATTATGCATGTATGTTTTGAATTATTAATCACCGTTTTAAACTATCTAAGTGTCTTAGTGATTTACGATCATTAGGATGTTTAGAAAAGTAATTTGATACAATTTTGGTCTGAAGGTTCCTTGAAATTGGCATTGGCTTCTTGTGGTTAATAATTGTAATTTCACTTAGGATGAACACCACCACGTCTTAAGGGTTGCATGGTTTTTCAAAGGGTTTTCATAAAACTTAATGAGTCTTTCGTGTTTATATTTGTTCCGAACTTCCGGACGGGTTGCATATTAGATATACGCTCTATGTTAGAGGTTCCAATTAGGATATATATTACGAAAACCTAACCTTCGAAATATGCATGAGTAATTCATAAGTGAATGGGAGAACTACATAGGATTGTTAAGGTGACGGCGGAACCCTAGTGCTTTTACAAATAGTGTCTCTGTAAATTGATTTTCTTTAAATTGTTTTCTAGTTGATTTATTTAATTGTTTTTATTTTAAATTCGTTTTTAATATTTTAAGTCACAAAATCAACCTTTTCCAAAACTTTGTTTTAATTAATTAATTAAGAATTGGTTTAAATACAAATTATTCATTCAATCCCGGTGGAAAAAGACCTTGCTTGAGCCATTTATACTACAGGTACCTGGTTCTCTTGCAAGTATTTTTAAATGTTTTTATCCCTATTTGTGCAGTGGTAAAAATCCTATCAATATCAAAACAGTGGATTTTGAAAATTTCTCATAATTCCAGTGCAAAAATTGCTGATAGAAAATTACAGGCTCCGATCCATCAAAAGTATAAATAGGTTCCATTCTTAGGCAGGACTTCTTTTGTAGTTTCCAATACTGACACAAGAAGTCACTTGGTACCATTTCAATCCAAGGTATTGATAAGTACAGATATAAACGGAGAATTTTTTTTTTTTTTTTTAAAAAGTTATCTTGCTACTAGTACTATCACATCCAATTCAGTAGCATCCCTTGTTTAGTGTTATTTTTTGGCAAGAATATATGCAAAGCCACTCGGACAAACTAGCATCTAAAATGGTTATAGATAACAAAAGAAAAGGAAAAGGGGTTATCCCTGTCCCTCATAGATCTTCACAAACAATAACATGCCTCAACTGTTTGTCTTCTCAACCCCCATAATTCTTCCCATTTCTTCAGATTAAAACTTTAGGTCTTACAATTACAAAATAAAGTAACTAAACTATTAATTTTGAACTTTCTCTTACTTTTTATTGATTTAGAAGCTACTGTTACCAAATTATCAATGCTCTGCTGGTCATGGTCACAACAAAAAACAAAAGGTACACCCAAAACTAAACAAACAACGCAAAACAACTTACCGCGGACTGTAACTCCTTGCGACATATCTTCCATGCTCTGCAGTTACTCGAATAATTAAGCCACGGGGATCCTTCTTATCTTTAGAAAGACCTGCCCACCAACCCACCTACAACACAAAATCGGAAGTCCACATATAAATAAAACAGGTGCAATTTTATCAATGCCAAGTTGAAATTCTACAACCCAAACACACTTATCCAAATGCATTAAACTGAAAAACAGGTACATTTTCACATTACTAATCAGAAACTCATTTCCTTGTTGATTGACTCACCAATCCTGCACCAGCATTATCTCGAAAAAATGCAGCATCCTGGTATCGCTCTTCCTCTACAGCTCTCTGAAATATGAAAACCAACAAAATCTATTTTAAGAAAATGAAAACCAAAATTAGAGAGCAAACGGAGAAGTAAATGCAGGGAGGTAAAAGCACATACATTGAGATGAGATATGACTCTGCCCACGACGTCGTTTGTAGCTGCAGCGGCAATTGCCACCTTGAGCCTTGCAGCATCCTCGAAGTCCTCTGCATATACAGCCCGACCCAACTGTGACTGTTCAAGTTTCAAACAAAAAATTCACATAAATAAGCAAAATCATCATCGCTTCGACAAATGTGTGTGTATATATATTGTTGTGATTTGGCTCGTCAAAATACCAAGGACAAACAGGTTTAGGTTTCCAATTGGTGTTGGGAAAGGAGAAAAGGAATGTGTACAGGTTATTGCCCATAAGAACTGGGAAATAGGTTTTCTTTGTAATCTCAATCAGTGTAGGCTTGTTGGGGGCTACGGAAAGCAGAGAGAATACAAGGGTAGAGAGTCAAGAGTGACAGAGAGATCTAAAGCAAGGTTTCGGGGTTTAGCATAAAGGTTTCCAATACGTTCTTGTAACCGAGTAGTTATTCTCTATAGTGCAGGTGATTAAGTTCGCTGAACTTCACTAAATTCCTTGTGATTGTGTGTGGCGTGTTTACTTTATTGTTCATATATTTGCATGCATCATCTTATACGTTTGCATAACACCGGAGACTATCGATAAATAGGGATTAAAATCTTCATATATATATATATATATATATATATATATATATATATATATATATGTATAGAGAGAGAGAGAGAGAGAGAGAGAGAGAGAGAGAGAGGAGGAATTGTGGTAAAAGGAGAGACCTTGAGAAGGGAGACAAGGCGCTCTTGTTGTTCGACCTCAAGGAAATGGTGGCGCCAGCGATCCCAGTCCCAATCAAGGTCTTCGGTGTAAGAGGGTGCGGATTGGGCGTCGGGTTGGGGTTTAAAATTGACGTAGGAATCGAAGCTTTTGATGGCGTTTTTGATGAGGTCCTGGAGCGCAGAGTCCCATCTCCACTGGGTTGAGTCGGAGGAGGAAGAAGGGTTCTTCTGGCATCGGCAGAGGGAAGAATTGGGAAACCTGGAGGAGAAGTTGGTTTGGGAATGGGAGGAAGGGGAAGAAGGGTAGGAAGGTCTTTTGGGAACGGAGGAGGGGTATGATTTGGGGTTGGGGAAGTTGAACTTGTGAGGACTTGGGGTCGGAGAAGATATGGAAGCCATTGATACAGCAGAGAGAGAGAGGGAAGGAGGAGAAGGAGGAGGAGGAGGATATGCTTTGCGATGGTGCGTGCGCGCGTCTGTGTGTTGTTTGTTTTTGTGTACAAAAACAGAGGGGCTGACCTGGCATTCGTGTCGTGTTTTCCGTGTTCGTGTCGTTTTTGTGTCATACCCGATATCTTAACGGGTCGTGTCGTGTAACACCCGTTAAAATAAACGGGTAAAATGACCCGACCCGAAATCGACCCGATAATATTAACAGGTAATATGACCCGACCCGTTACCCGTTAAGGAAAATATATTTTAAACCAATAAATAATCAAATGAAAAACATAATACTAAATAAGTATATACATTTCATATTATCACATCCAAAACATAAAAACGCAATTTTGTTTTAAGTATATTTTCGCTTACCTAAAGTCTTTAATAGTTTTTTAATTAATGTAGAAGTGTAAAAAAATATAGAAAAAATATATAAACACTCGTAATGACAAGTTTTTTTCAACGATCCAACCGTCAAACTTATTTGTACACATTCCAAGATTGCAAACGTAAAAAATTGTAAAAAAACAAACATTCAAATATTACGTAACGGAACAAAAGTTATCAACGGTTATAAACGAAAAATCACAATTTAACGGTTATTTTAGCTCCGATTTTGATGATTTTTTTACAGATACACTCCTTGACCCTATAAGAATGTAATGAATAAATTTGATCTTTAATTTAAAGTATTTACACTAGTAGATACCACAAAAACTTATTTTATACTTAATAGAAGTATAATATTAACTTTAAGTGTTTGTTTAATCTATTGTTTTGACGCAATATGCATTCTACGAAACTTTTTTCAACGATCCAACCGTCAAACTTATTTGTACACATTCCGAGATCACATACATAAAAAATCATAAAAAACAAACATTCAGAGATTACGTAACGGAACAAAAGTTTTCGACGGTTATAAACGAAAAATCACAATTTAACGGTTATTTAAGCTCCGATTTTGATGATTTTTTACAGATACACTCCTCGACCCTATAAGAATGTAATGAATAAATTTGATCTTTAATTTAAAGTATTTACACTAGTAGATACCACAAAAACTTATTTTATACTTAATAGAAGTATAATATTAACTTTAAGTGTTTGTTTAATCTATTGTTTTGACGCAATATGCATTCTACGAAACTTTTTTCAACGATCCAACCGTCAAACTTATTTGTACACATTCCAAGATCGCATACATAAAAAATCGTAAAAAACAAACATTCAGAGATTACGTAACGGAACAAAAGTTTTCGACGGTTATAAACGAAAAATCACAATTTAACGGTTATTTAAGCTCTGATTTTGATGATTTTGTACAGATACACTCCTCGACCCTATAAGAATGTAATGAATAAATTTGATCTTTAATTTAAAGTATTTACACTAGTAGATACCACAAAAACTTATTTTATACTTAATAGAAGTATAATATTAACTCTAAATGTTTGTTTAATCTACTGTTTTGACGCAATATGCATTCTATGAAACTTTTTTCAACGATCCAACCGTCAAACTTATTTGTACACATTCCGAGATCGCATACATAAAAAATCGTAAAAAACAAACATTCAGAGATTACGTAACGGAACAAAAGTTTTCAACGGTTATAAACGAAAAATCACAATTTAACGGTTATTTAAGCTCCGATTTTGATGATTTTTTACAGATACACTCCTCGACCCTATAAGAATGTAATGAATAAATTTGATATTTAATTTAAAGTATTTACACTAGTAGATACCACAAAACTTATTTTATACTTAATAGAAGTATAATATTAACTTTAAGTGTTTGTTTAATCTATTGTTTTGACGCAATATGCATTATACGAAACGTTTTTCAACGATCCAACCGTCAAACTTATTTGTACACATTCCGAGATCGCATACATAAAAAATCGTAAAAAACAAACATTCAGAGATTACGTAACGGAACAAAAGTTTTCGACGGTTATAAACGAAAAATCACAATTTAACGGTTATTTTAGCTCCGATTTTGATGATTTTTTACAGATACACTCCTCGACCCTATAAGAATGTAATGAATAAATTTGATCTTTAATTTAAAGTATTTACACTAGTAGATACCAAAAACTTATTTTATACTTAATAGAAGTATAATATTAACTCAAGTGTTTGTTTAATCTATTGTTTTGACGCAATATGCATTCTACGAAACTTTTTTCAACGATCCAACCGTCAAACTTATTTGTACACATTTTGAGATCGCATACATAAAAAATCGTAAAAAACAAACATTCAGAGATTACGTAACGGAACAAAAGTTTTCGACGGTTATAAACGAAAAATCACAATTTAACGATTATTTTAGCTCCGATTTTGATGATTTTTTACAGATACACTCCTCGACCCTATAAGAATGTAATGAATAAATCTGATCTTTAATTTAAAGTATTTACACTAATGGATACCACAAAATCTTTTTTATACTTAATAGAAGTATAATATTAACTTTAAGTGTTTGTTTAATCTACTATTTTGATGTAATATGCATTCTACAAAACTTTTTTTAACAATCCAACCGTCAAACTTATTTGTACACATTGCAAGATTTCATACGTAAAAAATCGTAAAAAACAAACATTCAGAGATTACATAACGGAACAAAAGTTATCAAATGTTGTAAACAAAAAAATCACAATTTAACGGTTATTTTAGCTCCGATTTTGATGATTTTTTACAGATACACTCCTCGACCCTATATGAATGTAATGAATAAATTTGATCTTTAATTTAAAGTATTTACACTAGTGGATACCACAAAAACTTATTTTATACTTAATAGAAGTATAATATTAACTCTAAGTGTTTGTTTAATCTACCGTTTTGATGCAATATGTATTCTACGAAACATTTTTCAACGATCCAACCGTCATACTTATTTGTACACATTCCGAGATTGCAAACGTAAAAAATTGTAAAAAACAAACATTCAGAGATTACGTAACGGAACAAAAGTTTTCGACGGTTATAAACGAAAAATCACAATTTAACGGTTATTTTAGCTCCGATTTTGATGATTTTGTACATATACACTCCTCGACCCTATAAGAATGTAATGAATAAATTTGATCTTTAATTTAAAGTATTTACATTTTTTATATATGAGTGATTGTATATATATTTTTTTACATTTTTTACACTTCTACAATAATTATTATTAATTTTGCCCTCAAATAAAAAACATTATTCATGAGGGTTTGAAGGATTTTAAAAATCTAAACGATAATATAAGTGTAACAATTATCTATTCGTGAAGGAATAATGATAAATCACGAGTGTTTATATATTCTTTCACATTTTTCATACTTGTATGTATGTCTTCTTAGTTTTTGCATATACAAATACTATACTAGTATATTTTAATTTTGGACAAGAATATGTTATGTAAAATTTATCCTAGTAATGATAATAAGGAACTCTCATAATAAAAATAAATAATGACTAAAACTTTTTTTTATTTTTTTATAATTTATATAGAACAATAATACAAAACTATATATTTAATATAGAATATATTGTATATATTAATATGACTATTGTATTTTATAATAAATCTTTTAGTAATTAAACTTTAAAATTATTAAAATAATTTTTTTCTTAACGGGTCGAAACGGGTTACCCACGTGTTACCCGCGTGTATACCTGTTAAGAACCCGTTATTAACAGGTTCTTAACGGGTCACCCGATAGTGACCCGATAAGTTATCGTGTTGACCCGAAACCCGTTATTTTCGTGTCGTTTTCGTGTCGTGTCATCGTGTCGTGTCAAAAACTGCCAGGTCTAGGCTGGAGGCTGTGGCCAAACTTGGGGATAAGGTCGTCCTGTGCTTTATACACCCGTGATTGTTCAGGTGTTAAAACAAAACAACATGGAGAGGGCTAAGGCCTTCTCCAACCCAAGGGTCGGAGGACTCTCTTTGATCTTATAATTCTTCAAAAAATTAATATTTTAATGAACAATATCAGATCATTTTTCTTACCATCTCCAACTGATGGGTCAGAGGGCCATAGGCCAAACATAGCCTTGTGACAAAAAATCATCTTCAACTGAGGAGGTCAAATGATCATAAGGCTAAACATATTTTATTATTTTAATTGAATTAATATGGTTACTTAAATTAAACTACCTCAAGAATTTTACGTTATGGATTGTCAATAATTTTTCGAGATGGACTCTCAATAATAATACGTTCTCGTGTCACAAACAAGTACCTACAATAGGATATTGTTGCACATCTTTGGGCCAAAAGAAGCATAGAGGTAGGCGTTTAAATTATATGTTGTTAAATGTTTTTTTTAATGTTGTTTATGTTCCATGTTGTTAAATGGGTTTTTTTTTTTTTGTGTTGTATAAGTTTTATGTTGTTTAATGTTACGTAATGTTATTTAAGGTTGTTTAACATTGTTTAATGTTGTTCAATGTTATGTTATTTAATGTTGTTTAATGGCTTAGGTAGTTATAGGAAAAAAAATAGAATTTAAAAAAAAATTAAATTTTGTAAAAAAAAGATTCAAATATAACAACTAGCTGACGTCAACAAGTAGCCGTTGGATTCAAACTGCTGGACCAGCCTAGGGCTAGCTGGTTGGTTAGGTTGGGCCAGTCAGTTGGCCCTTTTCTCCTTTTTTGGCTCAGTGGGGCCCACGAGCCATTTGGCCTAACCCTCGGTTGGAGATGATTTTCGTGTCATTTCGGGCTATTTTCTACCCTATGGCCCTCTAGCCGGATCTGTTGGAAATGGCCTAAGGGCGTCTCCAACCGTCCTGGCCAAATGGTCATAGGTCAAAATATAGTATGTTTTGACATGAAACTATCTCCAACCAAAGGCTAGGTCAAAAGGTTTGTGGACCCCACCAAGCCATAATTCATCCACCAGGCCAACGGGCTAGCCAAAGGGAGTCAGCCAGCCAACCGGTTTGCATCAGCTTAAACCCATGCTAATTGACATGACGTCAGGTCACTGTTAGATTTGATTTCTTTTTTTTTTTAAGACAAAATTTTTAAAAAAAATTATAATTTTTTTCCTATAAATACCTAAGCCATTTCTACACTATTTCTCACCTCCTTTTCACCATTGCATACATCTTACCTCATTTTATTTCAATTATTCACCAATCTTTCACATCCTTTTCATTATATAAATATAAGAAATCCGGAGGCTTATTCATTTAACGACAAGTGGCACTCAAAATATGTCTGAAAACCTTATTTTAATATAGTATTTTAATTCAATCAACCTTATTAATTCAATTAAAATAATAAATTATTGAGGGGCTAAAAAATAACCCTCTTCGGTTGGAAATGGGTTTTTTGTCAAACGGGTTATGTTTTGTCCTATGGCCCTTTAGCCCCCTTGATAATTTATTATTTTAATTGAATTAATATAATTAATTAAATTAAACTATCATATTAAAATAAGGTTTCATACATATTTTGAATGAAACTAGTCGCTAAATGCATAAGCTTCCGGATTTCTTATTTTTATATAATCTCAATAATTTTTCGAATAGGATTTCAAGTGACATGTGTCGTTAAAGTGAATAACTCTCTAGATTTCTTATTTTTATGTAATCTTAATAATTTTTCAGATAGGATTTCGAGTATCACGTGTCAAAATGTAATTGGTTATGCAAATTTTAGATAAGATTCTTATATACGTGGCACTTCATATCTTCAGCTTCCAATGTTAATAAATTGGCTAGATATTAGGGTAGAATTCACACACCTTCATCTTTGCCCTCTCCAATATCTTTTTTAATTCAAGTTTGCAATGAATTCCAACTTTGGATCCTCTTCATATTCCAACTAGGGTTCCTTATGCAATTCCGAATTGAAAGATAAATGGGCGGAGATGAGACTAGAAGATGAGGATGTGGCCATTTGAAAATTATTGAACAAATTAAAAGAAAGATTATTGGAAGAGGTAAGAGAATAGAATATGAAGAATTGAAATAAAATGTGGTAAGATAGTATGGAATTTTAAAGGATGTGAGAAATGGTGTAGAAATGACTTAGGTATTTATAGGAAAAAAAATTCAATTTTTTTTTAATTTTCGTCTATAAAAAAAAATTCAAATTCCAACGGTAACCTGACATCAGCTAGTCGTTACTACCTAGCGTCATGTTGACACCAGGTTACCGTTGGAATGGGTTTGGGCTGGTGCAAATAGGCTGGCTGGCTGGCTCATTTTGGCCAGCCCACTAGCCTGGTGGATGACTTATGGCCTGGTGGGCTCCCCAAACCCTTTGACTTAGCCCTTGGTTGGAGATGGTTTTCGTGTCAAAACAGACAATATTTTGGCCTATGCCCCTTCAGCTGGGTTGGTTGGAGATGACTTAAAGGTCCAAAAGCCAATGGAGATGACTTAAAGGTCCAAAAGCCAATGGAGATGACTAAAGGTCTAAAAGCCAAAAAATGGCCTAATTTGTCCATAAACTCATCTCCAACTTATAGATGGGCTAAAATTCTATGGAGCCCACCAAGCCATTATTGGCCAAAGGGACATCATGCTGACCAAATATAGCCCACCTCTTAGCCCTTTGTTGGGGTCTAGCTCCTCAGTTGCAATAAATTATTCGAATTCGACGGCTAGATTTGAAAACAATCAAAGGTAGTTTAATTGAATTAACCAATAAATTTAAAGTATAAACTAAAAACTAATCAATTATTAAGAAGGCTATGTTTAGGCCCTTCGCTTGGAGATGGTATAGAAATATAGCCTAACATTGTTCATTTAAAAATAATTTTTTTGCAGGGCTATAATCCTGGACAAGGTTATAGTTTGCCCTTTCGGTTGGAAATGGCCTTAAAGCACTTTCAATGTAGAAAGGCACCCTGGGCAATATGCAACTCAATCTCTTTAAATGAACAGTAACTGCCTGCAATGAACAGTAACTGCCAAATTGCATTTTCACCCCTAAATTGAATAGCCCAAACAGTTCTTACGAAAGTACTAGTATTTTTTATTTTATAAAATAATAGAAGATAACTTTATTTTTAATTTCGGATAATAGTAAAATATTAGTTGAAAGTATTCAAAAATAGTAAAATTTCGGATTATTTTTTATATCTTTAATTAGTTTTTTTATTTATAATTTTAATAATTTCTATAATTTTTTAATAATTTAAATTGTAGCTAACATCATGATGACGTCAGCCATACGTCACATAGGCAAGGAGCTGGCTAGGCGATTATTACCTGACTTTCCATCGCACTCACTTTGGGTCTAATTGCCCGAGTGGGCTGGAGTGTTTTGGGAAGAAGGGAGAGAGTGGATTGGGTTGCCTATCCCAAGGCAATAAACAACGTGGAGTTGCTCTTAATATTATGTGGTATTCCCTTCACTTGTAAGTGGGAGGATTCTCACCAAAGACGAATTTAAACCACATTATTGCTATAGCTCATTGTGAGGCTTATCCCACTCATCTATCTCTTAATGTAAATAACATCGTTTTTTCAAAAAAATAAAATAAAATAAAGGGCTTTCGAAACTTTAACCATTGGATCTTTATTTTTGTATTTTTTATCAAAAGATCTAACAGTTAAAAGTTTCGCAGTCCCGATTTCCATAGCACTATAAAAAATTCTTGGGTTTACAGTAGGATCTGAGAAATCCTTTTATACACCCGTCCATATACGACAACTTAATGGGATCATAAAAGATAGGGTAAATTACATAAAACTGCCTTAACTATTGGGTCAGTCATAGTTTCATACCCCATCTTTAAAAAAAAAATCAATGTCATACCTCATCTACGAATTTGTTACAATTTCATACCTTTTGTCAATTTTTCTGTTAATTCTCTGTTAGTTTTAAATATTTTATTAATTTTTAATAGAAAGTGGGCTCCGTCTCAAGTCATGTCACTATTTAACGGAAAATTGACAGATAAAATGAGTATAGAGAGTAAGCCAGATGTAGAAAGACGATATATGAGTTCAAATACAAAATTTCAAATTGTAATTAGGCCGCCTAAACCCGAATAAGCAGTTTTACCACGTATATTAATTTGGTGTTTAGTGATGCTAGTTTTGATCTCTCTTGGTAATGCTCAGCTCTCTGAAGCCAAAACTTGATGGGTTGATATTTTATTAAGGGTACATTGGTTAGTTCAAGGGAAATTTCTTTAGATACATGAAACTTTTGTCTACGATAGTCAACCTATCAATAATCCAACTTTTGAAACAATCATCACCTTTCAATTCTTAGAGTCAATCTTCATCGTTCACTTCTTGGATTATTGAAGAAAAATTTAGTTGAAAGTATCTGATGAGAATTGGATTCTTTAAACTGATGAAAAATGTAGCATCTACAGATACCCATACTTTTATTCTTAAACAGATGAGTAATGGATTCTTACAAATGTACTTTATGAGATCACATGTTACATGTTCAGAATGCAAAACGAATAGTCACGGAGACTTATTATGTAACCAAGGATCAGAAATGACTTGGGGCTCAAAATCCAGCTTCAAGTAACGAGCAAGCAAGTCTGCATACAAATCATAACGAGCAGTCATTTGGAATCCCTACTTGTCTTTATCTGCCTGCAGAGGTTGAGGTCCATGTCTGAGATCAACAAGCCATCCCTATGGCGTGACAAAGATGGAGTGTATGAGGCATCTGAGGCTGAAACATGGCTGCATCCGTAGAAATGCCCGAGATCTATATGCTCTGGCTTCCCATCACCGAAAGTGAATGGATTTGGGAAAACCTCAGTCCCTACATGGTTGATTGATCCAACAAAGTAGCTATTTGCAATTGCAGCGTTGCAGGCCTATAACATAGAACAGTCCAACCGTGTGTTAGTTGATGATTACGTGAAGCAATATGAGCAAATCATCATCAAGGGATTGAATAATAAAAAAATTATACGATCATTATATATATTTTGTAGAGTAGCTGATATTTGAAAATCCGATAAAGCTTAAAAATGAAGAATGAGCAAAATTCATTTTGAAAGCAGAATTTTGGAAACTCTAAGAAAGAAAGCTATTTGGAAATAGTGGACTGAATAAAATGAAGGATGAGTAAACACTAAACAGTAACTTCATTCAGGCCACACAATTTGTAGAGTTAAAAGAGAGAAATTATTGCAAAGCAGTGACTCGTGAAAATGAAACAAATGGGTAGTAGTTAACCTCAATGGGCCACATCGGTTCACTGAGTTCACTCACAGTGGTGGAAGGGTTCAAAACAATCTCTGCACCACTCAATCCAAATGCTAAGCAATTCAAAGAATGATGCCTTCCATAGCATATACTAACAGCAATTTTTCCATAGCATATATAAAAACTCCATTACATTTACAGAAAAGGAAAAATCTCAATGACCTAAAGGGTGACAAAAGAGATGGTTTCCATAACAAGAATCAATATAGCTTAACAGATGGACACCATCACAGGTTTTACTTCTAGGGTCATAAATGTGGTGGGAAGTGATAAAACTTCATAGGCCCAACATGGTCCACCACCAACATCACGGTCCACGGATATAGTTCCAACTTAACCACATGTTCGGTTTTATCACAAAAGACCTCGGTGATATTAGGGGTGGAAATTGGAAACTCCCATATATTAATTGTATATTGTTTTTCCATGTGACAGATGTGGGATCCTATTATCCAACATGAAACAACATGGTATTAGGGGGAACTAAAACCTCTTCTTGGTGGAATTTTGGAAATCCCATAGCTGTGATGTGGGTCACTGACAGGCAGTTCATAAACCAAATAGTATGGAATGGATAAATACAATTGGAATGAAGCTTATATTGGAGACATATACGTAGGTAGGTTGATAGGAGGCCGCATAGGGTTATTTTGGTTGATGAATTCGATCTGTTCGATTTTTGGATTGAAATAAAAACAAATGGTGGAATGCATATCTTCTTAGAAACTACTTAAAACACATAAGTAGAAGCTGCAGCATCAAAGTCGTCACAACCATTATACGACTACACTGTAAGTGGAACAATATGCCATGTCTTGGAAGAAGAAAAAGAGAAGTAGCTAGTTGAACAAAAGGTTGTGATACGAACTGTAAACTTAGAGTGGCTGAATTTGTATTCGGTTGATTGTGAATTGCTCGTATGTGAATGGTAGCAGCATGGCATAGCCAAAAAAAATGACAGTATAACTTCCTACCTGGAGGTCAAAATCATGTCCAGAAGAGAAAGCTTTAGCTGATTCTGGGAGAGAAATTGTTTCAAGTGCCTTGTCGCGATTCAAACCCTAAAGAATATGGCATACAATGTCTGAGTCCAATCAATGCGAAAAATTAAAAATAAAACCAACAATCAAGGAGGAGCTATAATGATCCGACTTGTACAAGAATTTTAAATCAGTCTAGAATCAGCATGGAGAAATTCAATTCCCACACGAAAAATGAAACTGAGATGGCATTTTCGAGGGACCCTTTGAACTGAATTAGGTAAATCTGAAAAACATTTGGCAAATGCCTCTCACATAAATGAGAAGAAAGAAAGTGTATGAACAAGTGGATTAGTTGAGTTATTTTCCTATTTGGTAACGAACAAAACAATCCAACATAAAAATACGAAAAACTGACCCTGATGATGATCCAATAGAATTTTACGGCTTAATTTTCATTGTATTGCATAACTGAAATATATATATATATATATATATATATATATATATATATATATATATATATATATATATATATATATATATATATATATATATATATATACAAGATACAATCCTTGTACTATAAGGAAACGGACACACACATACATCCTTCCTAATAAAGGATTCCTAATATTTACAACATATTTACATACCCTTTAATTACTACTCACGGCAACACTCCCCCTCAAGTTGGAGCATAGATATCACACATGTCCAACTTGACAAGGGAGTCACCAAAAGATCTACTACACACGGTATTGACACAATCTGTTCTTCCGAGTTCACAAACGGTATTGACACAATCTTCTTCTCAAGCTTTTTCTTAATAAAATGACGATCAACCTCCACATGCTTTGTTCTATCATGTTGTACCGGGTTCTCTGCAATCTCCCATGCGGATTTATTATCACAATACAAGCTTATGGCCACTTTTGCTTTGAAACCTAGACCCCAAAGTAACTTACGTAACCAAAGAACTTCACATACTCCATGTGCCATACCTCTGAAGTCGGCCTCAGCTGAAGACCTTGACACCACATTTTGCTTCTTGCTTATCCAAGTAACCAGATTTCCGCCAACAAGCGTAAAGTATCCAGAAGTAGAGCACCTATCAGTCACATCACCTGCACAATCAACATCGGTAAATCCCTCAATCCTTAGATGACCGGAATTTTTATACAAAATTCTTTTTCTCGGAGCCGACTTTAGATAAGCTAAAATCCGCAAAACAGCTGCCATATGATCCACACTCGGTGAGTGCATAAACTGACTCACTACACTTACTGCATAGGCTATATCTGGACGAGTATGAGCTAAATAAATTAGTCTTCCTACCAACCTCTGATATCTGCCTTTATCTACTAGTTCTTGATCCGGATAAATTCCCAAGTAATGTTTCTCCACAATGGGAGTATCCACGGGTTTACACGCAAGCATACATGTTTCCTTTAATAAATCCATACATATTTTTGTTGAGACAAGAAAATACCTTTGGATGAACGAGCAACTTCAACTCCAAGAAAAAAAATTTAAGTCACCTAAACTCTTCATCTCAAACTCGGTAGAAAGATTTTTCTTCAGTTTGACAATCTCATCTGAATCATCACCTATTATTATCATATCATCTACATAAATAATCAAGGCTGTTACTTTATCATTTCTACGCTTCATAAATAAAGTATGATCAAAATGACTCTGATAATACTCATTCTTTCTCATGGCCTGAGTGAACATCCCAAACCATGCATGAGGTGACTGCTTAAGCCCATAAAGTGACTTTCGCAATCAGCACACTCCCGATTTTTCTCTGTTACTATACCCTAGAGGGAAATCCATATACACTTCTTCCTCTAGATGTCTATGAAGAAACACATTTTTTACATCAAACTATTTCAGTGGCCAATTCAAATTTTCAACTAATGAGATAAGGACTCGTACCATATTCATCTTAACCATGAGAGAGAAAGTTTCCTGATAATCAACTCCGTATGTTTAAGTATACCCTTTCGCCACCAACCTTACTTTATACCCATCGAGTGATCCATTAGCCTTGTATTTAACTGTAAAAACCCATCGGCACCCAACTAGCTTTTTTCCTTTTGGCAACTCAACTACTTCCCATATATTATTTTTCTACAATGCCTTTATTTCTTCATCCATTGCTTCGGTCCATTTTCGACTCTTCAAAGCGTCTTCTACTCGAGTTGGTACTTGAATTGAATCCACATTATTCACCCAAGCTTGACGTTCGGATGAAAGGTTTTTACTGGACACATAATTGGCTATGGGATACTTCATTTTTCCCTCCGGAGAGAACCTGTCAGGAGGTATACCACGATTTTGCCTTGGTGGCAATTTATATGTACTTATAACATCATTAGTTACATGAGTATCACTAGTGCTTACCTCTAGGATATCTAGAGAAGATGTATTGGACAATAACACTGTTGAGCTAGAGAGAGGAGAGAACGTTTTGGCAACAGCTGGCTGACCATCAATGCACTCATCTTCGATAGCACCAACACACGGACTGGCTGCCTCTTCTTCGGTGAGAAGCTGCTGACCACTTGCAGTAGGTTTGGTGAAAGTTGATGACCACTCACAACAGGCTCAGCAAGAGGAAACCGAGCATCAACTGCATCACTCGACACAGCACCGTACATTCCCCCTAAAACCGTCACCTCTTGTACATCCAACCATTCAAAATCACAACTAGAACTCTCCCCATTATGATCGAAATGTGGTGATACGAGAGCATAAAAATATTCCAACTCAGAGAAAGTCACATCCATGGTTATATATATGTAACGAGTTGCCGGGTGGTAACACTTGTAACCTTTCTTGTGGGATGCAAAACCCACAAAAACACACCTAAGAGCACAAGGATCCAATTTATTACGATGAATCTTGTGAATATGAACATAAGCAATGCATCCAAACACTTGAGGAGTGAGAGTATTGGTAGAAACAACCGGAACATGTTCCATCAACACTTAGAGTGGAGTACGAAATTCTACAACCCGGGATGGCATGTGATTTATAACATACATGGCATAGGTGATGGTGTCTAGCCAAAAACTCTTAGGCAAGGACCCACCAATAAGCAATGCACAAGCAGTTTCCAAAATATGACGGTTTTTCCTTTCAGCTACCCTATTTTGTTGTGGGGTATATGAACACGTTGTCTCATGAAGAATTCCTTGATCACGGAAAAAAAGTAGATAGCTCAGAGTTAACATATTCTCCCTCATTATCAGTACGAAGAACCTTAATAACGGAGGTATATTGTGTAGCCACCATCTAAGAGAAAAACCGAATAATCATACTAACATCACTTTTATGTTTCAACAGATAAACCTATGTCATACGAGTGCAATCATCAACAAACGTAATAAACCATTTAATTCCCGAAGTAGTACTAATAAGGGAAGGCCTCCACACATCAGAGTGTACTAGCGCAAATGGAGAAGATGTTCTATTCATACTTGGAGGGAATGAAGCACGATGACTTTTGGCTAAAATACATACTTCACATTTCAATTCTGAGTCTTCAATACCACTGAACAAAGTAGGTAATATATGTTTCAAATAACCAAACGATGCATGCCTCAAACGACAATGCAATAACAATACCTTCTGTAGATTACTATTACGTGATGCATGAACCAAATTAACTCTTCTAGGAACCACGTCATCCACATAATATAGCCCATCTCTCTTAGTACCACGCCCAATGATCTCTTTTGTCTAAATATCATGAAGCAAGCAAAATGAAGGATGCACTAATACAACACAATCTAATTGTTCAGTGACTTAAGGTACAGACAATAAGTGATGGGACAATGACGGAACCAATAAACAATTATGTAAGGGAAGAGAGGGTGTAAGAGACACTATTCTCGCTTCAACAACAGCAGCAATAGAACCATTGGCAATTGCCACACACTTTCTATGAGGACGTGTCATAGATTGAAATAAGGTTTTATCATACGTCATATGATTTGTTGCACCGGAATCCAAAATCCAACCTGCATTCGTCATTGTAATAACTCATGAGACAGTAATACACGACAATCACAACATCACACCAATTACGGAACCACATGCTGCAAGGAACACAAGTAGCAGCAACGTGTCACGCTGCTATTTAGATTGTTGGATCGACACAAAAACGGTGGACTGCAGACTTTTTTTTCATGGACTGCAGTAGCTAAGTATGTATGGCACAAAAAATAATTGTTGAAGTCAATCAATTACTCTAACAATTGTTGCAATTGCACAACCAAACTTTCCACGCAACAACAAATTTTATTGGAGAACACACCACCAATACCGTAGCAACCCCAAGTCTTCGTATGGTAGCAGACAAGCAGTAGACAAGTACACATTGCACGCCAATACACGGTACAATTGCAAAAAACACAGCAATTGTACACAATTTACTGTTTAGAATTCAAATCGAAACCAAGTTGTGCAACACAACCCTTACGGTAGCAACAAGTTATTGCGCTGCACTCAAGAAATTCACGGCAGCAGTTAGACAACGTGCTGCAATCCCAGGATACACGGCCTGACCAATTTCTGCAACAACAGAGCAAGAAACCAGTCGACGGAACGCAACATCGGAAGAAAAAATATTGTTTTACAGTTTCTATACGACAGCCTGGCTCTGATACCAAATAAAATTTTACGGCTTAATTTTCATTGTATTGCATAACTAAATATATATACAAGATACAATCCTTGTTCTATAAGGAAACAATAAACAATAAATGACACACACATATATCCTTCCTAATAAAGGATTCCTAATATTTACAACATATTTATATACCCTTTAATTACTACTCACGGCAACAAATCATCCTCCAAATTCCAGAAAGAATCAATGAATGAATGAAATTAACGAGGAAGAAATGGATTAGGAAAAAAGAAGGAAAAGAACCTGGAAGAGATGGGGTTTGAGATTGGCGTTCAAGAGGCGGTGAAATGAGTCATATCCACAAACAGAACCGTCACCGCCAGAACCCTCGCTGCCACTGAGGGCGTCTATTTTCTCCATTCTTCTTCTTCTTCCTTTTTTAGACTTTGGAGTTTAAACAGCAAATTGCTTACAAGTAATAGTTGTTACATTTCTTCAGGTGCTGCTGCTGCAGGGGATCAAATTATTGAAATTATAATTATATCAGACTTGAAACTAACAAAAAACTGATTCTATTTCTATAAATATTGTAACCTTTTAGACCATCTTCAAAGGAGATGTCAAATTGTGAACCTAAAATTTAAATTTGACAGCTTATGTGGCATTTTGACATATTTTTATATGTTGGTCTCTACCCGTCAAATTAAACTATTATTTTATTACATTTTTTTTCATAATTTCTGTCTTATTTTATTACATTATGTTTTGCTCTCCTCCGCCGACTCGCCTTCTGATCCCCTTCTGCGCAAGCTTGAGGACGTCGTCCACTAGATCATCATCCGCTGATCCGAGCCTAATTGGCTCCCCTTTTTGCCTAGCGTTTCCTACTGGGTCCCTCCTCCACGGTCGAGATAGCACGGCCTGGCTCAACTGGTCGATAAGTTGGCCAAACCTTTGAGTGAGGAGGAGACCATGTCTATGAGCACCGTTAGAGGGTGGCCTTCTTCTACTTATTTTATCGAAGGTTTGCTACCCTTTTTTCGATTTTATTAATTGGGTTCTGTTCAAAATTGGGTTTTTATCCTTCAAGCAATTGAGATTAGATTGAATTGTTTGTTGTGGTTACTTTAATTGGATCATCTAATTCATTTCTACATCTAGGTTTGTTTCTGAATTGTGTAATTTTCTCTCTTTACGTGAGAATTGGAATATCGAAAATCGAAAACGTTTACGGATCGATCGTATTTTGAGGCATTGATATTGTGTTGTTCTATGATGAAAGGTTGTTGGAATGATTAAGATAAAGGAATTAGTCTGGCTTTTTTTTTAATAAATGACATTAAAATATTAATAAAAGACATTTAATAATTAGTAAAAAAAATTTGAATCTGCTGTCAAATTTGATAGCAAGCCCCTTTGCTACCATTCCATGTCATGCCACATAGGATATGGTATTTCTGTACAATTAGTGGCTGTCTTTTTTTAATGTTATAGCTTATGTGGACAATTTGACATCTCCTTTGGAGATGCTCTTACATGCAGATGCACTATTGGATATATTTTTTTTTATTCCTTATTTTCTATGAATAGAGTTGAGTAAATCAAGTAAAAATAATAGGCATGATTTTAGAGGAAAAGAAATGTGTGTGTCTATTATTTTCCTCTTCTATAACAAAGATGTCAAACTCAATTGATAATGTTTTTCATTTGTTTATCTTAACAAATAAACTTTTTTTTTTTAAATACATGAGGTATCCCACCACATATTGATGATAGATTAATCACCATCTCATGCAGCCTCAATATGGTGGGTGTAACGTTTTGTCCAAGCAAATTAAGAAGAAAATATACAAAAGAGACGACATTGTAAGACCAAGTGACTAATATCGGTGTGGTGTTAGACCAAGACTCCGAAAGGCCTACATTGCATGCATGTGATCCTCAAGGGAGAGATGTGTTGGCGTTGTCCGTCCATCTTTAAAGGAAATGTTAAATTATAAGAGTCAAATTACAATTAATGGCTGATGTGACAATCTAAAGTCTTATATCAAATTTTATATTTTTCCAATAGAATTGTCAAATGTTTTTTTTAAATTTAAATAGAGCTTTAAATTATTGTAATTATAATACATGCTAAACAAAATTTTTATTGGTTGAAACGTTAATGAAATAAGAGACCCACCATTAAAATGAATTAAAAATAAATTGACATTAATATAAAATTTAACTTCTAATCACAAAACCTTCAAATTCAATCAACAAATAACACTTCGATTAAATAAGCTTTTGATGTCAAATATGCACAGTGACATTTCACATGAGATTTTGACATCTCATTTTAAGATGCTCTCAACCACTCGTCTCTCGAAAGAGAGATGACAACTGCTTGTGACCCAAGTAGTCTGTTAGAGAGCTTGGCAAGTGATTTCCGGCTAGGGCTTAGGACATGATACTTATGGGCTTTCACGATTCTTTAACATGCTGGTTTAGTTGGCCCATTTAAGAAATGTGGTATGCTCACACCATCAAGGATATTTGTGCCATATTGAGCTATGATATGGTCTAGTCCAAGGTCTAAAATATCGATGATATCGGAAATATCGGTAGTCTAAAAACACGAAAATTTCAATGGAAATATCGGAATATTATCGATATCGATAAAAATTGAATAAAAACCACAGAAATTGTAAGAAAAACTTGGAAATTTTTATTGAAACTTTACAGAATGTTTATTTAGTCAATTATCTATTAGTTTATCACAAAAAAAATTGGAAGGAAATGCATTGCATGATGGATTTAACTGATTTAAGTTGATTATATAGCAAACTAGCAAACATTGTAAGTGTAGAAAATATGTAGTAATTAATAAAAGAAGTTTAAACACACCATAATCATTTATATATAATGAATTAGTACAATATTTTATACTTTATACATTGCATGGTAAGATACATGAGTGACTTAGTACCACATAGAGTTCCTATCAATGTCTAAAATATCAATAAAGGTCGTACCCAGTGCACAAGGCTCCCGCTTTACGCAGGGTCTGGGAGAGGTAAAGGTCGTACCCAGTGCACAAGGCTCCCGCTTTAGGCAGGGTCTGGGAGAGGTGAATGTCGGCTAGCCTTACCCCCATTTATGGAGAGGCTGCTCCCAAAACACGGAAATTTCGATAGAAATATCAAGATAATATCGATATTTTAGACCTTGGTCTAGTTTAAATGGTGGTTGTTAATTTATGTCTCGACAAATGCCCCCACATTTCCTTCTATTTGAGTAGAGATGTTATAAGGAGATAAAATAACTTCCTTTATATTGTATAACATCAAGTCACTTTATTTAGCTGCGCCTCTCTCTTATTAAGTAACCCCAGACGGAAACTTCGTCGAGAATCAACCACAAAGCCACTTGTTCATGATTTAATACAAGAGCCCAACTTTCCCTTCAGCATGAAGAAACCTTCCACCGTTAACGTACTTTACTACAACTTATAAGCAGAGGTGCCTTGCATAAGCAAACAGAACACAAGGAAAAGTGTAGTTGTATAGGAACAAATGAATCGATCAAATTATCACATTTATCTTTACAATGCCAACATTTCACTTCTCTTCTCATCAGTTTAGCATGTAATGGATAATGTAAAGAGAGAGCATGTCAAATGTCCGGTCCAAAACAATAAAATCCGGCTAAAGTACAGGAATAAAGTCCCGAAAACAAGCAAGGAGAAGATGAAGCATGACTCAAAGGTGGTACATTGGTATGGAAACCTTGAAAATGTTCATCTGGTGCAATGACAAATGTTGATTTCATGAGAGAGCACCAAATAATAGATGAACTACTCAATTAATCGTTGCGGCAAATCCAAGTATATTAGAGAAAAGCAGGGTAGAAGTTTCACATTTTGAAACGGTGCAAGTATCCAAGTACAGGTAATGGCTCAGAAACACTAACAGAATAAAACCGTGGATTCCTAACGAGAAATCTTCTCTACGACATTGAATATTACAACAACAACAACAACAACAACAACAACAAAGTCTTTTCCCACTAAGTGGGGTCGGCTATATGAATCCTAGAACGCCATTGCGCTCGGTTTTGTGTCATGTCCTCCGTTAGATCCAAGTACTCAAGTATTTTCTTAGGGTCTCTTCCAAAGTTTTCCTAGGTCTTCCTCTACCCCTTCGGCCCTGAACCTCTGTCCCGTAGTCACATTTTTGAACCAGAGCGTCAGTAAGCCTTCTTTGCACATGTCCAAACCACCGGAACCGATTTTCTCTCATATTTCCTTCAATTTTGGCTACTCCTACTTTACCTCGGATATCCTCATTCCCAATCTTATCCTTTCTCGTGTGCCCATACATCCCACGAAGCATCCTCATCTCCGCTACACCCATTTTGTGTACGTGTTGATGCTTCACCGCCCAACATTCTGTGCCATACAACATCGCTGGCCTTATTGCCGTCCTATAAAATTTTCCCTTGAGCTTCAGTGGCCTACGACGGTCACACAACACGCCGGATGCACTCTTACACTTCATCCATCCAGCTTGTATTCTTCTGTTGAGATCTCCATCTAATTCTCCGTTCTCTTGCAAGCTAGATCCTAGGTAGCGAAAACGGTCACTTTTTGTGATCTTCGCTAGATTGCTCCGGTCATTAGTGTGGATAAGTATATAAATGGATAGAGATAGGAAAGCAAACACAAGATGTACATGGTTCACCCAGATTGGCTACGTCCACGGAATAGAGGAGTTCTCATTAATTGTGAAGGGTTTACACAAGTACATAGGTTCAAGCTCTCCTTCAGTGAGTACAAGTGAATGATTTAGTACAAATGACATTAGGAAATATTGTGGGAGAATGATCTCGTAACCACGAAACTTCTAAGTACCGAAGTGTGGTATCGTCTTGACTTGCCTTATCTGTCTCATAGGTAGATGTGGCATCTTCTCTGGAAGTACTCTTCCTCCATCCAGGGGTGGTATCTGTAACTGGTAGAGATGCACAAGGTAATGTATCAATTTCACTTGAAGCTTACTTGTAGTTTCAGGCTTGGTCAAGCGCGATACAAACCATGTAGTAGGAGTCCCCCAAGTCGCCGAGCTAGGGGATCTGCTAAAAGAGGTGACAGACAAGGTAAGCAATCAGAGCTCCGGCTGATTGTTCACATTCTCCATATCTTGCAGGCAGCATGAAGGATAAAGAGAAGAAAAATGAGAAGAGATGATATGGGATACTTTTGCTTTTGAAGAAGTAACTTTCCACAGGCTTATTCTTGAACTGGGCTGGAGGGTTTTCTGGTTTCCTCCAGAGTATAAGGCCGACTGAAGAATTTGAGGGTCAAAACAAGTCCATCAAATCTAGAGTACGTTCGACCCTGCTGATATGGGATACTTTTGCTTTTGACAGAGTAGTGGATGTATCGGCACGTGTGCTGTTACGCTTGTCTCCACATGCTTCCTTGTATCCTTCTCACTTGCCCTATATGTTCCTCAGGCAGATGTGGTATCTTCCCTGGAAGCATAAGATGTTGAAGATGAGTACTCGAGAGCAATGCCAGGTAAGTAATCAGGTAAGGGGTTCCAGGCAGTCAGTTCCTGGCTGGAAGCTTGATTCCAAGTGCTGACTGATTGCTCTCTTTCTCCTTGTCTTGCAGGTAAGAACAAGGCCAAAGGAAAAGACAGGGAAAAAGCATGATATGGGATACTCTTGCTTTTAACCCTGATGATATGAGATATTCTTGCTCTAGTATAGCTTGTTTACAGAGGTATTATCGGGGGGAAAGAAAGCTGAATATTTCGAAAGGCTTCGTTGGGAGTGCCCTCTCAGATAAGAGGAAGGGTTGAGCATTTTTGCAGGTCTGCCTGTCAATTGGGGATGGAGGTCGACATATATAGGAGTCTCCCTAACATCAAGTAATAATGTTATTCCTTTACCCTGCTTGGTCATAGCACGGTAGTGGGAGCTGCCAGCTTCACATGTTTCAACTCTGTCAGAGCACTTTGGAAATGTGGTCTGTGGTATCTGGAAAGCTGATGTTGCGTGTGAAGATTACAGACAAGCTTTATCCAAGGAGATCCAGCTCTTGAAGTTGGGAAAGTGGTGCCTCTTCGGTTTTCGAACAAGCAATCCTGTCGGGGATCTGACTCTCGAGATTCGGAGAACGATGCCTCTTCGATTTTTGAGAAAGCAATCCTGCTGGGGGTCTGGCTCTCGAGATTCGGATAGCGGTGTCTCTTCGATTTTTTAGAAAGTAATCATGTTGGGAGTCTGGCTCTCGAGATTCGGAGGGCGGTGCCTCTTCGATTTTGGAGCAAGCAATCTTGTTGGGAGTGTTTTCTCGAATGTGAGTAAAGGTTGGGCATGTTTGCTAGTCTACCTTGCCACGAAGCACAGAGGTTGACACATAAGGACTTTCCAATTATCCAGCAGTGATATTGTTCCTTTACCCTCTCTTCGATTTTTGAGAAAGTAATCATGTTGGGAGTCTGGCTCTCGAGATTCGGAGGGCGGTGCCTCTTCGATTTTGGAGCAAGCAATCTTGTTGGGAGTGTTTTCTCGAATGTGAGTAAAGGTTGGGCATGTTTGCTAGTCTACCTTGCCACGAAGCACAAAGGTTAACACACAGGGACTTTCCAATTATCCAGCAGTGGTATTGTTCCTTTACCCTTGTGGGTAATAGTATGGTAGCTAGACCTTCAAAATTTATGTGTCTAAACTTTGTTAGTGTTGTTTCTTTGCTATTCTTTTACCCTTCTTGGTCAGAGCGATGTAGTGGGAGCTGCAAGCTTCACGTGTCTCAACTTTGTCAGAGAACTTTGGCAAAGTTATATGTGGTACCCATGAGCTACTGTTGTGTGTGGGAAGTGGGTGATTGAACAGTACAATTCATGTGTTTTCTACTTCTCCAGAAATCTTCGACAGAATGCCCATAATTTCCGCAAAGCTGAGTGTGCGTGTGACAGGTGCTGACAAGGATGGAAAAGTAGGTGCCTCTTCGATTTCTGAGATCGGCCCTCGTGGTCTCTGAGCAGCCCAGCTTTTGAGAAAGCAAGCCTCTTCGATTTCTGAGATCGACCTTCGTGGTCTTTGAGCAGCCCAGTTTTTTAGAAAGCCAACGCCTCTTCGATTTCTGAGATTGACCCTCGTCGTAGAGCAGCCCAACTTTTGAGAAAGCAAACGCCTCTTCGATTTTTGAGCAGGCGCCTCTTCGATTTCTGAAGCTTCGTCGAGTGCAGATTTTTATAGGGGGTGACATTAAGTTCCAAAGCACACTTGAATATCCACCAGTAGAAGCTCCATTCTTGCACTTCTAAGATCTTGATTTGTCCGACCTCTTCTCTCTTCAACACCTTTGAAAATGTCTGGCCCCTCCGACCGTCGTTTTGACTTGAACCTTGTTGAAGAGGCAGCCCCGCCTTCTCCAGACAACATATGGCGCCCATCCTTCGTCTCCCCTACTGGTCCTCTTACCGTTGGGGATTCCGTGATGAAAAATGATATGACCGCTGCGGTAGTGGCCAGGAACCTTCTCACTCCCAAAGATAACAGACTACTTTCCAAACGGTCTGATGAGTTAGCTGTTAAGGATTCTCTGGCTCTCAGTGTTCAGTGTGCAGGTTCTGTGTCTAATATAGCCCAACGCCTATTTGCTCGAACCCGCCAAGTTGAATCATTGGCGGCTGAAGTGATGAGTCTCAAACAGGAGATTAGAAGGCTCAAGCATGAGAATAAACAGTTGCACCGGCTCGCACATGACTATGCTACAAACATGAAGAGGAAGCTTGACCAGATGAATGAATCTGATGGTCAGGTTTTACTTAATCATCAGAGATTTGTGGGTTTGTTCCAAAGGCATTTATTGTCTTCGTCTTCTGGGGCTGTACCGCGTAATGAAGCTCCAAATGATCAACCTCTGATGCCTCCTCCTTCTAGGGTTCTGTCCAGTACTGAGGCTCCGAATGATCCCCCTCCGGTGCCTTCTCTTTCTGGGGCTCTACCGACTGCTGAGACTTCTCCTAAGCAACCTTTGTGAAGGCTCTCTCTTGTTTGTTTATTTTGACTCAAGTATATGTACATATTTGTAACTGATCGGGGATATCAATAAATAAGTTTTCCTTCATTTCAACGTATTGTGTTAAATACACCAAAGCCTTCTTCGCTAAGTTCTTTGAATTTTCTTTTGTTGAAGCTTATATGTTGAAGCTTTGTGAGTGGAGCATGTAGGTTGAGGTAGTGTTCCCTTAATTTCCCGAGTGAGGAAAAATTCTCGGTTGGAGACTTGGAAAATCCAAGTCACTGAGTGGGATCGGCTATATGAATCTTAGAACGCCATTGTGTTCTGTCCTGTGTCATGTCCTCCGTTAGATCTAAGTACTCTAAGTCTTTTCTTAGGGTCTCTTCCAAAGTTTTCCTAGGTCTTCCTCTACCCCTTCGGCCCTGAACCTCTGTCCCATAGTCGCATCTTCTAATCGGAGCGTCAATAGGCCTTCTTTGCAAATGTCCAAACCACCGTAACCGATTTTCTCTCATCTTTCCTTCAATTTCGGCTATTCCTACTTTACCCCGGATATCCTCATTCCTAATCTTATCCTTTCTCGTGTGCCCACACATCCAACGAAGCATCCTCATCTCCGCTACACCCATTTTGTGTATGTGTTGATGCTTCACCGCCCAACATTCTGTGCCATACAGCATCGCCGGCCTTATTGTCGTCCTATAAAATTTTCCCTTGAGCTTCAGTAGCATACGGCGGTCACACAACACGCCGGATGCACTCTTCCACTTCATCCATCCAGCTTGTATTCTATGGTTGAGATCTCCATTTAATTCTCCGTTCTTTTGCAAGATAGATCCTAGGTAACGAAAACGGTCGCTCTTTGGTATTTCTTGATCTCCGATCCTCACCCCTAACTCGTTTTGGCCTCCATTTGCACTGAACTTACACTCCATATATTCTGTCTTTGATCGGCTTAGGCGAAGACCTTTAGATTCCAACACTTCTCTCCAAAGGTTAAGCTTTGCATTTACCCCTTCCTGAGTTTCATCTATCAACACTATATCGTCTGCGAAAAGCATACACCAAGGAATATCATCTTGAATATGTCCTGTTAACTCATCCATTACCAACGCAAAAAGGTAAGGACTTAAGGATGAGCCTTGATGTAATCCTACAGTTATAGGAAAGCTTTCGGTTTGTCCTTCATGAGTTCTTACGGCAGTCTTTGCTCCTTCATACATATCCTGTATAGCTTGGATATATGCTACTCGTACTCCTTTCTTCTCTAAAATCCTCCAAAGAATGTCTCTTGGGACCCTATCATACGCTTTTTCCAAATCTATAAAGACCATGTGTAAATCCTTTTTCCCATCTCTATATCTTTCCATCAATCTTCGTAAGAGATAGATTGCCTCCATGGTTGAGCGCCCTGGCATGAACCCGAATTGGTTGTCCGAAACCCGTGTCTCTTGCCTCAATCTATGCTCAATGACTCTCTCCCAGAGCTTCATTGTATGACTCATTAGCTTAATACCCTTATAGTTCATGCAATTTTGCACATCGCCCTTATTCTTGTAGATAGGCACCAAAGTGCTCGTTCGCCACTCATTTGGCATCTTCTTCGTTTTCAAAATCCTATTGAAAAGGTCAGTGAGCCATGTTATACCTGTCTCTCCCAAAACTTTCCACACTTCGATTGGTATATCGTCTGGGCCTACTGCTTTTCTATGCTTCATCTTCTTCAAAGCTACAACCACTTCTTCCTTCCGAATTCTACGATAAAAAGAGTAGTTTCTACACTCTTCTGAGTTACTCAACTCCCCTAAAGAAGCACTCATTTCATGTCCTTCATTGAAAAGATTATGAAAATAACCTTTCCATCTGTCTTTAACCGCGTTCTCTGTAGCAAGAACCTTTCCATCCTCATCCTTGATGCACCTCACTTGGTTTAGGTCCCTTGTCTTCTTTTCCCTTGCTCTAGCTAGTTTATAGATATCCAACTCTCCTTCTTTGGTATCTAGTCGCTTATACATATCGTCATAAGCCACTAACTTAGCTTCTCTCACAGCTTTCTTCGCCTCTTGCTTCGCTTTTCTATACCTTTCACCATTTTCATCGGTCCTATCCTTGTATAAGGCTTTACAACATTCCTTCTTAGCCTTCACCTTTGTTTGTACCTCCTCATTCCACCACCAAGATTCCTTTTGGTGTGGGGCAAAGCCCTTGGACTCTCCTAATACCTCTTTTGCTACTTTTCGGATACAACTAGCCATGGAATCCCACATTTGGTTAGCTTCCCCCTCTCTATCCCACACACACTGGGTGATTACTTTCTCTTTGAAAATGGCTTGTTTTTCTTCTTTTAGATTCCACCATCTAGTCCTTGAGCACTTCCAAGTCTTGTTCTTTTTTCTCACTCTTTTGATATGTACATCCATCACCAACAAGCGATGTTGATTAGCCATGCTCTCTCCTGGTATAACTTTGCAATCCTTACAAGTTATACGATCCCCTTTCCTCATTAGAAGAAAATCTATTTGTGTTTTTGACGACCCACTCTTGTAGGTGATCACATGTTCTTCTCTCTTCTTAAAGAAGGTGTTGGCTAAGAAGAGATCATATGCCATTGCAAAATCCAAGATAGCTTCCCCATCCTCGTTTCTCTCCCCAAAACCATGGCCACCATGAAAACCTCCATAGTTGCCTGTCTCCCTGCCCACGTGTCCATTTAAATCTCCTCCTATAAATAACTTCTCCGTCTGAGCAATTCCTTGCACCAAGTCTCCAATGCCTTTTCAAGTTAAGAGTCTTATTCTACTTCACACACCCACTGCACAATGTACATTTGGCATATACAATCGAAATGAACATTAAAAAAAAGGTAACAGTAGTTAACATTAACTTATGAATGAATGGACAACATCCGCACTAACAGCTAGAACACTCACATCATCAAACTTAAGTGTAAACGCATAGCAAAGTTCATAAAACCAAGTGACCAACACCGAAAATTTACCCATAACAATAGTATTACTAGTTAATGAATGTACATTTATAATGTAACCAGTATAAAAACTTTAAAAACTGCATAATTGTTCCATAGATAAGCAGACAACATATTAAATTATCCTCTGTACAAAGGCTTTCGATACATCTCACCTGCAATAATCATTGCATGCTATTTGTGTCTGGGAACTCATCGAATGATCTTAGCTTCTCAAGGATCAGCCTTTCTTGCTTGGCATCTATTCGATGTGTCAAGAGATGAACATTATCTTTGGGTAAATGCATAATAAAACTCTTAAATGCGCAAATAACTAATAGAGAATTTGACTTTTCATTCTTCTGAATGCACTTATAGAACACATAAATCCAACAATATGATGACCTTAGGAAAAATTTACTGTATAATGCATACATAAGAATCTTAGGAAAAAATTAGTCGCACAAACTCTAATCACGTCCATGTTGACCGCCAACTTTCCAGCTATTTTTAATTACTCTATACACCAAACCAGTAACAAATTCTATAATACAGCTTTCATACATTTGACTTTCATCCTACAGTTCAAAAACATTAAGAATCTATAAAATTGACTTCAAATATTACTTTTACGAAATAGATCTCTGTTCAGATGAAGCACCAGGAGGAAACGAACACTGACTAATGCCCAAACACACTGGTAGACAGATAATTAATGGTGAAGATAGTGAAAGTGATCTCCACAAAAAACAGGACTACATATATAATATTTTGAGTCATACACGCCACTCTACTCAGTTCGATTTTTCAGGGCATACCAAATATTACTTATCTGCTTCACAACAGTTTAGCATGCATGTATAAGTAAATATGCAAGGGCATAACTTAAGAAAAGATAAATACATGCAGAAATGACTGGCAAGGATACATTCTTGATCAGGGTTTTCAGCGAAATTTGAATGCAGAGCATTTCCAACACTGTCTACTATGGCCGAGGTAGTCATGGATGATTCAATGCATAAAATGGCTGTTATGGCATCTAACCGTGTAACCTCATTTCTGAACATCAGTCTTGCGTGTGCTGCAATATAGGCCAAGTCAATATCTTGGGGAATGAAACAGGAGATTCACTTAAGAGAATAGTTCCATAAAGAAAACAATGTACCTTGAGCTAGGCGTATCAAACTTTCAAGCATGCGCACAGTTGTCCTAGCTGAATCACAAAAGACATTGCAATTAATTAGATAGAAGTATAGAATAATAAAAGACAGATTTAATAAAGGAAATTTACTTCAGGTGGAACCTGCATTGCCGGTTGCAGACCTTCTTTGCAGTTGATAATAGTTTGAGATGACCATCTCAGCTTCTTTTGTGAGGACTGGTCTGAAGTACCCTTTTACAAAGTGAATATATCTGCAAGATTTCCTCCAAAACTTGAAACTCTCTCTCAAAAAAATATGTAAATAAAATTTGATCCAAGGGTTGCACAAAAATTTACTTCAAACGAAAGCGTAACACATGAGATTACATTTTCAGTTACTGCACACAATAAGGTCAATTTCGTCTAGCAAGTCGTAACCCACTTGTTTTCAAATTTCAACACAGCCTGTTGTACGTGATTACTTATTTAGAATGCATACTTGAAATTAGTATTTTAAAGAGTGGTAGCCAACTGAGCGTAAGTAGTTGAATTGGTCACACTTCCAATTCTTCTTCAAGCTATTGCCATTCTTTTCCCTTTAATTAATTCTCATGCAAGTGTGGACTCCTCACAGCTCACCACTACGAGAAGTTTCTACATTTTTTTTCGTTGGTTTTTTAATACTAACTAGTAAAATCCCAAATCTGCTTTGCATACTCAGATTTGAAACTTGTCCCCCCCACCAAACCCGACAATCTTTGGAGGTAGGTAGGGCACCTTGACGAATTGAGCCCATGACATGGGAGTAAACTACAGGCCTGACGAATCGATTAACGCCTCAATGGTAGTTTCTACTAGTTACTTGTACAAATAACAAACATAATAAACCAGAAAATTGATTTTTTGAAACATTGGCCAAGCCTAATCCAACCTCATTCCCCACCCTTGCCCACCACTTGGGCTAAACCCAAGGGCTTACCCAGAAAAAGGAATTTATACATAGACAACTATTTGGGTAGAAGAAAAATCAGGATTTTAGGTAACTTTTCTTCAACTAAAGAAAACATTTTACCTACGCAGCATCGAAAATGGCCAGATGTTTGCTAAATCTTCCTCATGGTTGCCTTTGTCTGGTTCTCCCTGCAGTTGGTAAATCAAGAAAGGGGGACAAGGTCATCATTAGATTCATCCAATTATCCGCATGACAACAGGTGCAACTTACATGAGTTTACGAGCTGAGTACCTCAGAAAGAATGTGAGATGACACAACCCCATCCCATTCAGGATTCTTTGTATCCAAGAGTACAAGGACTATATCAAATCTGCTCAATAAGGGACCAGACAGCGCCGTATTGATTGACAGCGCTGACAAACGAAAAATAAAATTAAGGATCAGCTAAGTGACTAGTATTTTCGACCAAAAAATGTTACAGGCTAAAATTTAAGAATATCGATAATGATTACTGTCAAATATTCCCTAAGTGATTCAAGAAATAAGATGTTTCTAGCCTCCCCCCCAAACTTGGGCAATCAAGAAATAGAATCTCGAAAAATATATCTCTAACTAACAATATTTCTTGCACCTGATGTCTCGAGATCAATTTCCCTCTCCCACAATATTGATTGTATAAAAAAATAAAAATAAATAAAGTTAAAAAAAAAAACAATATCTTCTGAATGTAAGCAATACATTGATCAGGATCATACTGTCCCTTGGGATTTGTTGCACCAAAAACGATTGTTTTAGTACTGAGAGTTGTCACAAGACCCGCCTAGAGAGAGGTACATCAATAGTCAGTTTTGAGAGGACACACAATAAAAAGTTACATAAAATACAAATTAAAAAAAAAATCAATAATAGTAAAGGGAATTTTGGAACATATACTTTACAGGGAAGAGGGGTAAGAATATAGAAATAGAACACATGAAAACAGCTGAGGCAATCCAATATCTGAGATCATAATAGCATCTATACTAAACGGCAACCCCGCGCCCCGCGGGCGGGCGGAGCGCGGGGGGGGTGGGGGGAGGGAGGGGTGGTGTTTGGTTGTGGACGTCTATCGTACACAGCCTTACCCTAGCTTTGCAAAGAGGCTGTTTCCAAGACTCGAACCCGTGACCTTTCGGTCACAAAGGAACAACCTTTCCGTTGCACCAAGGCTCGCCCTCAATCGCATCTATACTAGCAAATTTAAATAAAGTGTACCCTAAATACTTCTCAGAAATGAATTACAAGCAGATAATTCATCAGACAAACAGATTTCCTCTTTTTAATAAAAAAGGTCGTACCCAGTGCACAAGGCTCCCGCTTTACGCAGGGTCTGGGAGAGGTAAATGTCGGCTAGCCTTACCCCCATTTATGAAGAGGCTGCTCCCAAGTCTCGAACCCGAGACCTACCGCTCATGGGCGAAGGCACTTGCCTAAAGCGGGATTCAAGAGAAACAGTGAAAAGGACCAGGATAATGATAGAGAGGAACAGGCTCAGTGAAAAGAAAAAAAAAACACAGAGGATTCAAGAGAAACAGTGAAAAGGACCAGGATAATGATAGAGAGGAACTGGCTCAGTGATGTCCTAAGAGTAAATGAAATTTGTACTTCATTGCCCTACGTGGGAGCCAAATGTACAAGGCCAACCTCATGCTTAACCAAGTCTGCACCAATAGTGGGACCATCAGAAACTCTAAGTCTACCGAGGCCTCACCTATATAAGTTAAAGTGACCTTAAAGATGGCTTGAAAGTAAACTTATGCTTAACCCAAGTGTGTATGTCCATGTTGCTAATCTTAACAAAAAGTATGCTGAGAACACTCTTAAATCTTGCCCAATTTTGACTTAATTAACAAACCAAATACGTCTTACACAGTTTCGAATTCCCCATAAGGACCACATACATTCCAACTATTTATAGAACATAATCTAGGATGTTTACCTTCGCAACACTTATAGTCTGCTGCTCCATTGCTTCATGTATGGTTGCCCTATCATGTTCTCTCATGCTGCCAAAGCAGAATTAACTTGATATCATATGCCCAGAAGCAAGGAAATAACATCTTCAAGATCAACCATTAAAGTTTGAGTTTGTATTAAGCAAATGTCTAGACTTCGTCATCTAGACAGATAAAAACTAAAAATACTTGAAAAGAGAGATCATAATCCCCTTTCCTATTAATTTTTTTTTTTAAACCTGCATCCCGAGTACATACAGAGTGTAGTACAAATGCATATGTCAATTCCCACTGAATTATCATCGAAGGGAATCCAGGAGAAGGAACTAGGACATCTAAGATTAGAAATTTTCTATTTATCCATTGTGAAGTGACAGAGTTGCTTCCCTAACTAGGTTTTGTATTTAAATTATTTTATGGAGATAAATTAAAATATAAAAGAGAACTTCTCAGCAAAAGCATTATAAATATTTTTTTTATAAGAAATGAAATTTTAAGGCAAACGATAATAGAATTTCAAAAAGTGGACAAGATGTTCACTAGTAAAACAGAAAGCACAAGCCAAGTTCCATCTCCAGGATTTAAATTATGACAATATGCATCTTGGTTTGAAGAAAACCAAATACCCTCACCTTGAATTAGCATTAATTTCAACTGTTTCGCTCAATGAATCCTTATCAGTTCTACCGTTTCCATTATTGGCCTAGACAGAATTTTTCTCCTTTTTTTTGACAAGATATTGACACCGCTTCCTCAACAACGCCCAAGTGTATGATAATAAATCCAACAAAATGAATGGCTCAAATAGATAGAATTCACGTCTATCTAAGAATAAGTACAGTTGAATATTAAAGTGTAGACACCTTATTCTATATGAATTATCATACATATTTGTCTGTCAAGCACACATAGCAATTATGATGGCTGGCGACTCAACATAGTGATATTATTATCAGCAATGAATTATTCATGACAAACAATCATGGCATGGTAACTTCATAACAGATAAGTTCATAATAAGGGCATAGTCAAAACAACTAGAAAGAAATGTTCCACAAAGCCATCAAAGAACATGCCTGTCAAATTCGTCTATACAACAAAGCCCTCCATCTGCTAAAACAAGGGCTCCAGCTTCCAGCATCCATTCCCCTAGATATTCCATAAATATTATTAATCCTTTTACTCTAATCTTGGACCAAACAAAGAAAGCAAAGCAAAATCGTGCTTCTCAACATAATGATGTAATTTAGAATATTCTTGTCTCTTCTCAAAAATAAAAGTAAAAGTAAATTCATGCTTAGAAGAGATCTAGAGGAGTCCATAACAGATCTTTCTATTTTTATTTTATAAGAAAGATAATTTATCAAAAAAGAATTAAACAGTATAGTAGTATACCTAGTCATTTCAAATGAGGCAGCAAAACCAAGCTAAGCAACAACGGAGATGGACAAACAAAAACTAGCCCCGAAATGGCCTAAACCATTTAGAGGCCCTTAGTAATTTTTTTTTCTTGTTCACTATACCTTTAACCTATGTGAGCCACATGAACTTTTCTCTTTAGGAGAAACAGCTTTACGATTCAACTAGAGATATGCATACCTCCATCCTTGACTGCAGTGACTGTTAATCCAGCACTAGTGCTTCCTAATCCGGTTGTAATAACCGATCGGTTGCTCAACTTTGCAGCAAACTTCAAGAACTGAGATTTTCCTGTACCTGAGAGTTTTAACTATTAATGGTTACATATGGTCCATGATCTAATTCAAAGTCTAAAGGTTGGTCATGATCCAAAGTATTCTGTAAATAGAACAGACTTCAGTAGGAAGTGTCTGCATGTTCAACATGCTTGCATGTGCTCTTGTGTGTGTATTATCGTCTATGTTGGCTGAGATTTTCTGAATTTGGGGATAGTATCTTAACTATTTTCAAAAGTCTACTTTAAAATATCAATCAACTAAAAGTTTGCAACAGAGAGTCCCGTTCTCCTGGTCACCTGCCTTTGGACTTGATATCAGCCGGGAGAATAAATGGATGGGCTTTTATGTTTTAATCTCAATCCATGATATCAAATCCAAAGGTAAGTGACAAGGCATTTAGTGGTCATCTAGTGACCAAGAGAACATTTCTGTTGCAATATATAGCTCGACTTTAGAATACACTAATTGAAAAAGTACATGCTTGATATGTGTTGAACCAAAAATGTATTAAAAAAATGGCTAGATGTAGGTGACAGTGTAATATTCAGGTCTGAAACCCGCTAAAATGATAAAGAAATATTAGAAAAATAACCTGGATCACCAACCAAAAGCAAATGAGACTCTCCTCGAACCTTTGTCCCAGAAACATCCACATGTTGCACACCTCCAATAAGTGTTAATGCCACTAGTTTGAACAAAGAAAATGTGAATAAAATTAGGCAAATAGAAAGAAATGGATCATAAACTTAAAGGTAGAATAAAGTAAAAGGACAACCAGCCAGATCAGTTTACTTTCTTTGACACACCTACATCTCCAAATCAGTACTTCTGAATGCTATTAGTAAATAGATTGAACAAGATGTGGATGTCCACATACCTGCAAGCTTTACAGTAAAGAGTCCAAATACTTGTGGGCAAATACCTCGTAGAATGGCATTCCTCCCTGTTTAATTTCAAAAGAAAAAAAAATGAAAAGTTATACTGGAAAACTCACGTTCACATCATAATATTATATGACTCTCAATGCTAGAGCCACAACAAAGAGAAGTTCATAAAATGCACCCTCTCATAAAAATTAAATTAGATATTTGTGAATCAATGACTTTTTACCTTTCAAAGGGCTATCTTTGAAGTCTGACCAGAACTGCTTAAATTTCACTATAGCATCATCAGGTATATCAATTTCCGACTTTAGCGCATTAGTTCTCCTAAATAATTAACAAATAGATATAAGGAAGAAAAACCAATACTAAGTGTTTTTGTATCCACCAGATTATACTTTTAAACAGTGAAGCTGCCAAGGCAGTTAATTATCCGTAAATTTGAAAATCCAAAATGTGAGCCATATGACTGTGTCATCTCTTTTTTGGAAGGGTGGGACTGTAATCGATAGAAGCAGTCGTGAGCATTTTTCAGTAACTGATATCCATTTCAATTACAAAAACACACAAAGGTTTCCAAATATTACATATAGCACTATCAGATCAACTGATAATATAAATTCAACAAAATTATCAAATTTACCTAATATAATTAGCAATTAATATAGGATCGAGGTCACAGCGCACATCTTTTAAGTCTGGAGACCACTTTGCAGTTAATATCCCAGTAACAATAACACCATCTGTGTCAACAATTAATTAGTCATTTTCACCGCTGCACAAAATAATTAGGTAAAACAAACATGTATTACACATATTCTACAGCAAGAAAAGAAAAATATGCATTTATGCATCGAAAGCAAGAGAACTGAGAATGATAATTGAGAAATAGATGCTAAATAACAATGCACAAAAGAAAATTATGCAGGCACAATTAACATACAAACCACCATATATTCCAAGAGGTGGTCCAAATCGCCATAAAAAGCAACTTTACAAATAGAAATGGTTATTAAGGTCAAGAATGAAGTTTGTGCCATCTTTGATGAAGTTGACACAAAAACATACTGCTGCCCCAATTTTTATCTTCGAAGAATCGAAGAAAAGGACTATAAATTATACAAAGTTTTGTTTGGTCTGACTGAATCAGTTTGGTAGGACTCAAGTGACAAGCAAAATAGGTTATTTATAAGCCATCTTTCAGTCCAAGATTTTTTTTCTTCACAAACAAATAAAACAAACATTTATGTGAAAAGAAATAACGGAGTAAGGAGAAATACGCATAAGAAGCGTGAAAATTATTCCATAGGAAATATGTAAAGGTTTCATGTTCTATAAACCAAACTTATTTTCTTCTGGTTTTTCGAGTACAAAGTTAAGAATCCCCTTCACCCAACACACATATTTGAACTTGGTTTCATTACTCTAAAAGGCAGAGCAATAGCTTAAATCGATTACCCCGGAATTATGCAAACAGGCCAAGTGAAATGGGTAATTCCTGAAGGGTGCCACTCATTCCTATATGAAAGCCTTGGTGCTTTTGGTAGAGATAAGGAGGCAAGAGTGTTGCAGGGTTGCTGCAGGATGGCTGCTTTGGGGGCATTATAGATAAGGGGGTGGGGGTAGAAAATCTTTTGAGAATGTGATATTTTCGTCCTTCCATGGGCTTCAGTTCATCTGAGCCCAGAGATTTAATATTCTCTTCTATTTTTCAAAATTGGAATGCTGGTTAACTTGGTCGTAGTAGCTTTTGGTTGTAACTCTTGTAGTTGTAATCAGTTTTCAGTTGTTCTTTGTATACGGATGGACTTCTTGTTCACTCTCTTAAATGTATTTTTGGTTACCTTATGAAACTTGCTATGTCAAAACAAAATGTCGGCCAAAAGATATATTAATCCTTGTAGTTTGCATTTAGGATGTAATGAAGCACTAAAAATGATCATTTTTTCATGTTTTTTCTAAGGGATCACCAGAAGAATTTGACACTGTTGTACATTATGGTGGTCACTATTGCATTAAAAACAGAAAATCAAACGTGAAAAGGTGAATATAGGTTTGGATTTGGATTGTCCTAAATGCAAAATACAAGGGTATAATAGAATATTTTTACACTAGGGGTCAAAATAAAAAATCCTAGCAAACACAAAGACCAAAGTGATACTTCTTTTCAATAATAAAACAGGAACAATTTGTAAGCTGAAATGAAGTTTCCAGTTCAAAATAAATTTGGAAACAGTGACACCGGAAGGTAAATTATTAAAAAACAGAAATGGAAAAATGAAAAACAAAAAAAGCAGATCGCAGGATATGGTACCTCCAGCTTTAATGATATCAACAAGATCGTCCTTTAAAATGACAGGGATTGAACGAGGAATTGCCCCAACACCCAATACATGTGTACTCTCCTGGATTTTGATTTCCTGATAATCATGGCATGTAATAGAACCTTCCAAATGCGTGAACTTTTTTCCTTCACAGGGGTTAGACCTCTGTCATCAGAAAAACAGATCAGATGTCAAACTCTAAAAGCATACTTATATCAAAGAGTCTGACTCTTAAAATATTTCCAATCAATTAAGTGAGATAAAATACAAAGTTTCCTCCTTCAACAAATGCTAATCCAAACAGTGTTAAAGCCCACACTATACCACTTGAGCTAAAGCACAAGAATAAATACAGCAAGCTACAAGAATTCTATATCACCAAAATCAATTATCTAGATGACTGTTAATCTATTAAAAGTAAAATCTAGTATTCTTCATATGTATTCACATGACCTCATTTGATAGTTTCTAGTGCTAACTACTTCTTCAAAGTAGTCTCTGGACTTTCTTGATAATAAATATCAAATGACATTGTTAGACAATCTGAATTGGATTACCTGAGAAGGGCAATATGATGGTAGTTTTATGGAGTTTCTCGATTCCAGTTCGGGATAAACCAGATATCTGCAGACAAACATAGTAATTCAACATAAAAAGGATTTTATACCAACATAAGTAGGCAGAATATGAACAAGTGTATGTGTTCTCATATATTTTCCCAGTAAATCAAGTAATAAAGAATTTCTTCTCGACATAAAAGAACCAATATACCACATGAATTCACAAAACAAGATTATGGTTATTACTCTATTTTATTCTGATATACTATGGAGGTTTTCATGGTGGCCATGGTTTTGGGGAGAGAAACGAGGATGGGGAAGCTATCTTGGATTTTGCAATGGCATATGATCTCTTCTTAGCCAACACCTTCTTTAAGAAGAGAGAAGAACATGTGATCACCTACAAGAGTGGGTCGTCAAAAACACAAATAGATTTTCTTCTAATGAGGAAAGGGGATCGTATAACTTGTAAGGATTGCAAAGTTATACCAGGAGAGAGCGTGGCTAATCAACATCGCTTGTTGGTGATGGATGTACATATCAAAAGAGTAAGACAAAAGAACAAGACTTGGAAGTGCCCAAGGACTAGATGGTGGAATCTAAAAGAAGAAAAACAAGTCATTTTCAAAGAGAAGGTAATCACCCAATGTGTGTGGGATAGAGAGGGGGAAGCTAGCCAAATGTGGGATTCCATGGCTAGTTGTATCCGAAAAGTAGCAAAAGAGGTATTAGGAGAGTCCAAGGGCTTTGCCCCACACCAAAAGGAATCTTGGTGGTGGAATGAGGAGGTACAAACAAAGGTGAAGGCTAAGAAGGAATGTTGTAAAGCCTTATACAAGGAGAGGACCGATGAAAATGGTGAAAAGTATAGAAAAGCGAAGCAAGAGGCGAAAAAAGCTGTCAGAGAAGCTAAGTTAGCGGCTTACGACGATATGTATAAACGACTAGATACCAAAGAAGGAGAGTTGGATATCTATAAACTATCTAGAGCAAGGGAAAAGAAGACAAGGGACCTAAACCAAGTGAGGTGCATCAAGGATGAGGATGGAAAGGTTCTTGCTACAGAGAACGCGGTTAAAGACAGATGGAGAGGTTATTTTCATAATCTTTTCAATGAAGGACATGAAATGAGTGATTCTTTAGGGGAGTTGAGTAACTCAGAAGAGTGTAGAAACTACTCTTTTTATCGTCGAATCCGGAAGGAAGAAGTGGTTGTAGCTTTGAAGAAGATGAAGCATAAAAAAGCAATAGGCCCAGACAATATACCAATCGAAGTGTGGAAACTTTTGGGAGAGACAGGTATAACATGGCTCACTGACCTTTTCAATAGGATTTTGAAAACGAAGAAGATGCCAAATGAGTGGCGAACGAGCACTTTGGTGCCTATCTACAAGAACAAGGGCGACGTACAAAATTGCATGAACTATAGGGGTATTAAGCTAATGAGTCATACAATGAAGCTCTGGGAGAGAGTCATTGAGCATAGATTGAGGCAAGAGACACGGGTTTCGGACAACCAATTCGGGTTCATGCCAGGGCGCTCAACCATGGAGGCAATCTATCTCTTACGAAGATTGATGGAAAGATATAGAGATGGGAAAAAGGATTTACACATGGTCTTTATAGATTTGGAAAAAGCGTATGATAGGGTCCCAAGAGACATTCTTTGGAGGATTTTAGAGAAGAAAGGAGTACGAGTAGCATATATCCAAGCTATAAAGGATATGTATGAAGGAGCAAAGACTGCCGTAAGAACTCATGAAGGACAAACCGAAAGCTTCCCCATAACTGTAGGATTACATCAAGGCTCATCCTTAAGTCCTTACCTTTTTGCGTTGGTAATGGATGAGTTAACAGGACATATTCAAGATGATATTCCTTGGTGTATGCTTTTCGCAGACGATATAGTGTTGATAGATGAAACTCAGGAAGGGGTAAATGCAAAGCTTAACCTTTGGAGAGAAGTGTTGGAATCTAAAGGTCTTCGCCTAAGCCGATCAAAGACAGAATATATGGAGTGCAAGTTCAGTGCAAATGGAGGCCAAAACGAGTTAGGGGTGAGGATCGGAGATCAAGAAATACCAAAAAGCGACCGTTTTCGTTACCTAGGATCTATCTTGCAAAAGAACGGAGAATTAGATGGAGATCTCAACCATAGAATACAAGCTGGATGGATGAAGTGGAAGAGTGCATCCGGTGTGTTGTGTGACCGCCGTATGCCATTGAAGCTCAAGGGAAAATTTTATAGGACGGCAATAAGGCCGGCGATGCTGTATGGCACAGAATGTTGGGCGGTGAAACATCAACACGTACACAAAATGGGTGTAGCAGAGATGAGGATGCTTCGTTGGATGTGTGGGCACACGAGAAAGGATAAGATTAGGAATGAGGATATCCGGGGTAAAGTAGGAGTAGCCGAAATTGAAGGAAAGATGAGAGAAAATCGGTTACGGTGGTTTGGACATGTGCAAAGAAGGCCTACTGACGCTCCGATTAGAAGATGCGACTATGGGACAGAGGTTCAGGGCCGAAGGGGTAGAGGAAGACCTAGGAAAACTTTGGAAGAGACTCTAAGAAAAGACTTAGAGTACTTGGATCTAACGGAGGACATGACACAGGATCGAGCACAATGGCGTTCTAAGATTCATATAGCCGATCCCACTCAGTGACTTGGATTTTCCAAGTCTTCAATCGAGAAGTTTTCCTCACTCGGGAAATTAAGGGAACACTACCCCAACCTACATGCTCCACTCAGAAAGCTTCAACATACAAGCTTCAACAAAAGAAAATTCAAAGAACTTAGCGAAGAAGACTTTGGTGTATTTAACACAATACGTTGAAATGAAGGAAAGTTTATTTATTGATATCCCCGATCAGCTACAAATATGTACATATACATGAGTCAAAATAAACACACAAGACGGAGCCTTCACAAAGGTTGCTTAGGAGAAGTCTCAGCAGTCGGTAGAGCCCCAGAAAGAGAAGGCACCGGAGGGGGATCATTTGGAGCCTCAGTACTGGACAGAACCCTAGAAGGAGGAGGCATCAGAGGTTGATCATTCGGAGCTTCATTACGCGGTACAGCCCCAGAAGACGAAGGCAATAAATGCCTTTGGAACAAACCCACAAATCTCTGATGATCAAGTAAAACCTGACCATCAGTTTCCTTCATCTGGTCAAGCTTCCTCTTCATGTTTGTAGCATAGTCATGTGCGAGCCGGTGCAACTGTTTATTCTCATGCTTGAGCCCTCTAATCTCCTGTTTGAGACTCATCACTTCAGCCGCCAAGGATTCAACTTGGCGGGTTCGAGCAAATAGGCGTTGGGCCATATTAGACACAGAACCTGCACACTGAACACTGAGAGCCAGCGAATCCTTAACAGCTAACTCATCAGACCGTTTGGAAAGTAGTCTGTTATCTTTGGGAGTGAGAAGGTTCCTGGCCACCACCGCAGCGGTCATATCATTCTTCATCACGGAATCCCCAACGGTAAGAGGACCAGTAGGGGAGACGAAGGATGGGCGCCATATGTTGTCTGGAGAAGGCGGGGCTGCCTCTTCAACAAGGTTCAAGTCAAAACGACGGTCGGAGGGGCCAGACATTTTCAAAGGTGTTGAAGAGAGAAGAGGTCGGACAAATCAAGATCTTAGAAGTGCAAGAATGAAGCTTCTACTGGTGGAGATTCAAGTGTGCTTTGGAACTTAATGTCAGCCTCTATAAAAATCTGCACTCGACGGAGCTTCGGAAATCGAAGAGGCGCCTGCTCAGAAATCGAAGAGGCGTTTGCTTTCTCAAAAGCTGGGCTGCTTAGAGATCACGAGGGTTGATCTCAGAAATCGAAGAGGCGTTTGCTTTTTCAAAAGTTGGGCTGCTCAAAGACCACGAAGGTCGATCTCAGAAATCGAAGAGGCGCTCGTTTTCTCAAAAGCTGGGCTCCCCAGAGACCACGAGGGCCGATCTTAGAAATCGAAGAGGCACCTACTTTTCCAGCCTTGTCAGCACCCGTCACACGCACACTCAGCTTTGCAGAAATTATGGGCATTCTGTCGAAGACTTCTAGGGAAGTAGAAAACACATGAATCTTACTGTTCAATCACCCACTTCTCACACGCAACAATAGCTCATGGGTACCACAGATAACTTTGCCAAAGTTCTCTGCCAAAGTTGAGCACGTGAAGCTTGCAGCTCCCACTACATCGCTCTGACCAAGAAGGGTAAAAGAATAGCAAAGAAACAGCACTAACAAAGTTTAGACCCATAAATTTTGAAGGTCTAGCTACCATATTATTACCCACAAGGGTAAAGGAACAGTACCACTGCTGGATAATTGGAAAGTCCCTGTGTGTCAACCTCTGTGCTTCGTGGCAAGGTAGACTAGCAAACATGCTCAACCTTTACTCACATTCGAGAAAACACTCCCAATAAGATTGCTTGCTCCAAAATCGAAGAGGCACCGTCCTCCGAATCTCGAGAGCCAGACTCCCAACATGACTACTTTCTTAAAAATCGAAGAGAGGGTAAAGGAACAGTACCATTGCTGGATAATTGGAAAGTCCCTGTGTGTCAACCTCTGTGCTTCGTGGCAAGGTAGACTAGCAAACATGCCCAACCTTTACTCACATTCAAGAAAACACTCCCAACAAGATTGCTTGCTCCAAAATCGAAGAGGCACCGCCCTCCGAATCTCGAGAGCCAGACTCCCAACGTGATTACTTTCTCAAAAATCGAAGAGACACTGCTCCCCGAATCTTCGAGAGCCAGACCCCCAGCATGATTGCTTTCTCAAAAATCGATGAGGCATCGTTCTCCGAATCAATCGAAGAGGCGCTTGCTTTCTCAAAAGCTGGGCTGCTCAGAGACCACTAGGGCCGATCTCAGAAATCGAAGAGGCACCTACTTTTCTAGCCTTGTCAGCACCTGTCACACGCACACTCAGCTTTGAAGAAATTATGGGCATTCTGTCGAAGACTTCTGGTGAAGTAGAAAGCACATGAATCTTACTGTTCAATCACCCACTTCCCACACGCAACAATAGCTCATGGGTACCACAGATAACTTTGCCAAAGTTCTCTGCCAAAGTTGAGCACGTGAAGCTTGCAGCTCCCACTACATCGCTCTGACCAAGAAAGGTAAAAGAATAGCAAAGAAACATCACTAACAAAGTTTAGACACATAAATTTTGAAGGTCTAGCTACCATATTATTACCCACAAGGGTAAAGGAACAGTACCACTGCTGGATAATTGGAAAGTCCCTGTGTGTCAACCTCTGTGCTTCGTGGCAAGGTAGACTAGCAAACATGCCCAACCTTTACTCACTTTCGAGAAAACACTCCCAACAAGATTGCTTGCTCCAAAATCGAAGAGGCACCGTCCTCCGAATCTCGAGAGCCAGACTCCCAACATGACTACTTTCTCAAAAGCGAAGAGAGGGTAAAGGAACAGTACCATTGCTGGATAATTGGAAAGTCTCTGTGTGTCAACCTTTGTGCTTCGTGGCAAGGTAGACTAGCAAACATGCCCAACCTTTACTCACATTCGAGACAACACTCCCAACAGGATTGCTTGCTCCAAAATCGAAGAGGCACCGCCCTCCGAATCTCGAGAGCCAGACTCCCAACATGATTACTTCCTCAAAAATCGAAGAGACACTGCTCTACGAATCTCGAGAGCCAGACCCCCAGCATGATTGCTTTCTCAAAAATCGAAGAGGCATCGTTCTCCGAATCTCGAGAGCCAGATACCACAGACCACTTTTTCAAAGTGCTCTGACAGAGTTAAAACATGTGAAACTGGCAGCTCCCACTACCGTGCTATGACCAAGCAGGGTAAATGAATAGCATTACTACCTGTTGTTAGGGAGACTCCTATATATGTCGACCTCCATCCCCAACGGACAGGCAGACCTGCAAAAATGCTCAACCCTTCATCATATCTGAGAGGGCACTCCCAACGAAGCCTTTCGAAATATTCAGCTTTCTTTCCCCCCGATAATACCTCTGCAAACAAGCTATACTAGAGCAAGAATATCTCATATCATCAGGGTTAAAAGCAAGAGTATCCCATATCATGCTTTTTCCCTGTCTTTTCCTTTGGCCTTGTTTTTACCTGCAAGACAAGGAGAAAGAGAGCAATCAGTCAGCACTTGGATCAAGCTTCCAGCCAGGAACTGACTGCCTGGAACCCCTTACCTGATTACTTACCTGGCATTGCTCTCGAGTACTCATCTTCAACATCTTATGTTTCCAGGGAAGATTCCGCATCTGCTTGAGGAACAGATAGGGCAAGTGCGAAGGATACAAGGAAGCATGTGGAGACAAGCGTAACAGCACACGTGCCGATACACCCATTACTCTGTCAAAAGCAAAAGTATCCCATATCAGCAGGGTGGAACGTACTCTAGATTTGATGGACTTGTTTTGACCCTCAAATTCTTCAGTCGGCCTTATACTCTGGAGGAAACCAGAAAACCCTCCAGCTCAGTTCAAGAATAAGCATGTGGAAAGTTACTTCTTCAAAAGCAAAAGTATCTCATATCATCTCTTCTCATTTTTCTTCTCTTTATCCTTCATGCTGCTGCAAGATGGGGAGAAGGTGAACAATCAGTCGGAGCTCTGATTGCTTACCTTGTCTGTCACCTCTTTCAGCAGACCCCCTAGCTCGGCGACTTGGGGGACTCCTACTACATGGTTTGTATCGCGCTTGACCAAGCCTGAGACTACAAGTAAGCTTCAAGTGAAATTGATACATTACCTTGTGCATCTCCACCAGTTAAAGATACCACCCCTGGATGGAGGAAGAGTACTTCCAGAGAAGATGCCACATCTACCTATGAGACAGATAAGGCAAGTCAAGACGACACCACACTCCGATACTTAGAAGTTTCGTGATTACGAGATCATTCTCCCACAATATTTCCTAATGTCATTTGTACTAAATCATTCACTTGTACTCACTAAAGGAGAGCTTGAACCTATGTACTTGTGTAAACCCTTCACAATTAATGAGAACTCTTCTATTCCGTGGACGTAGCCAATCTGGGTGAACCACGTACATCTTGTGTTTGCTTTCCTATCTCTATCCATTTATATACTTATCCACACTAATGACCGGAGCAATCTAGCGAAGATCACAAAAAGCGACCGTTTTCGCTACCTAGGATCTATCTTGCAAGAGAACGGAGAATTAGATGGAGATCTCAACCATAGAATACGAGCTGGATGGATGAAGTGTAAGAGTGCATCCGGCGTGTTGTGTGACCGTCGTAGGCCACTGAAGCTCAAGGGAAAATTTTATAGGACGGCAATAAGGCCAGCGATGTTGTATGGCACAGAATGTTGGGCGGTGAAGCATCAACACGTACACAAAATGGGTGTAGCGGAGATGAGGATGCTTCGTGGGATGTGTGGGCACACGAGAAAGGATAAGATTGGGAATGAGGATATCCGAGGTAAAGTAGGAGTAGCCGAAATTGTAGGAAAGATGAGAGAAAATCGGCTCCGATGATTTGGACATGTGCAAAGAAGGCCGACTGACGCTCCGGTTCGAAGATGTGACTACGGGACAGAGGTTCAGGGCCAAAGGGGTAGAGGAAGACCTAGGAAAACTTTGGAAGAGACTCTAAGAAAAGACTTAGAGTACTTGGATCTAACGGAGGACATGACACAAAACCGAGCGCAATGGCGTTCTAGGATTCATATAGCCGACCCCACTTAGTGGGAAAAGGCTTTGTTGTTGTTGTTGTTGTATCATTTGGAAACAAAAAATGGTGAACAGATGCAAAATTTATATTTAGACAATTCGTAGTGTAACTTTAAAAAGTTATAGTACAATAGCAATGCCTTATTAAGGCCCGAATTCTTTGTGCTAGTCAAGAATTCTTAAGCACAAAATCTCAAATATCATCCACAAGCACAGATGGCGAGTAAAAGTTTGGGTGAAAAAAAAAAAAAAAAACTCACTCGTGCTTGCATTTCTGACACATATACTTCCTCTCTCCTTCATACATCTTGATTGCTCCAGACCGAATCACCGTCCCTTTAAGGGTGAGCAGAATCCCTCTATGCTTAACTCTCACACGGCCAATGCTCGGAAAGGTCTCTACTTTTACACACCCAAATATAGACATCAACCAACGCTTTATGACAAAACTACGAATAACCAGTTGAAAGAAATGGCTAAAAATAATTATAGTGATCTTAAATAGAAACAAACCAGGGCATTCGAGCGGCGAACCACTGATATCAATCCGGACATGAATGAATTCCTTCTTTATCCCTTTATCAAAACCATCCAAATCCCTCAATGTGACTTTCTACACACAATGCCACATAACCCACATCAAATTCCACCATCCCAACAAGTTTTGTTCAATAAATTAAGCTTTCAAACACAAAATTTACACGCATACATGAGCCCAAAGAGCGGCCTCATCGAAAAAGCGCAAGTACTCAATGGGTTGAGAGAAAACGAGATGCGAAAGCGGAGGATCGGCATCCATAAGCTCTGCGAAACTAAGAAAGAAAACACAGAGAATATAGAAGTTCAAAAATAATGGAAGTAAAATGGGTTTAATGGGGGAATGGGGTACCTGACGTAGAGAGGGTAATGAAGCTTGGGGTCTCGGGAAAGAGCGATGGCGCGAAGCTGGTCTGAGTGGTGGCGTATGAGAAAGGCCGCCAAGTCTTTGACGTGAGCGGGCTGTTCATCCATTGCCGCCGAGTCCATGAGTAACACTGCAACTAGACTAGTGTTTAAACTATCGGCCACGAAATTGTACTGCGAACCAGAAAATTACAGGGAAGATATGAAAGAAATTGCCGGATTTCAGACTCCCTCCAACTGCAAGCAACTAGCGAAGAAGAAGAAGAAGATGAAGAAAAGGAGGTGCTGTGCCTATTTTTCCTTTTGAATCTCTTGCCCGAAACGGTGCCCGCCAAACACTCTCCCACCCACCCGAGAGAACCCAATAGCCCCCAACCGAAATTGGTCGGGTCAAGTTTTTTTAAGAAACGGTACAATCTCTACTAATCTCTACTAATTAATAAAATACTTATAGTCAATAAAAATCCTATGGAATTACCAGTTTAACCCTCTAATTAAAACAGAACATGAATAAGAAATATGAGGCAAAAATATAATTTCACACAACTAAATTTTACTGTATTTTTTTCAAAATCTCATCTACATCATAACATATATCTAATTAAAAATAAATAAATAATTCTCACCCCACGTTCTCTATCCCTCACTTCCTCACTCCTTCTATTTCAAAAACAAAAATAAAAAAAATTCTCACACACTTTGTGTGTGCCTATATGCTAGTATTCATTAAAGTAAATTGAAATACGTAGATAGTTGAGGACAAGGTGCATAAATAGGCCTCGATAAAAACTTTACTAGGAATTTTGATCATGTCGAATATATGGATTAAAATTTGACCACCCGTTCACTATGTGAGTTAAAATTCAACCACCTATTCAATTTGTAGATTTGTTATTACTCTGATTGAAACACTGGACTTGAATATCAATAATTCTTAGACATACATGTAAGTAAAATCCAATGATTATTAAATTGTTGTAAGTATTGTTAATTATTTGTTGTTTACAAATATGTATTTGGGCCAATATGTAATATATCTTAATAATATGAATAGATATTGTGGTTTCTTCTCTTACTCTCTCTCTTTATTCCCTCTTTTTAATATTCAGTTTCTAACACATTCTTGACTTGGTGTAATATTCTATTTGTAAATTACCAAGTGTGTGGTGCAGATTTTTTGCTCAAGCTATTATTCGTTTTCTTTTTTGCACGAAAACCTACACATTTTTCTTTCTACACAATATTAGGCTGCAATATGATACATTTGTACATGAATTTAAAACATAAATTGATGAATCATGATATGATAATGATACATACGATTCCTAGCATAAAACATTAAAATGATTTTTCTCTTTCATATATACTTTACTAGTATATGTACCACACTTTGTGCGTGAAAATAATTTTTATTTTTATTTTATAATGGGAAGAAGAAAGAGAGAAAAAAGAATGTGGATTAGAGAGAGAAGTTTTCTTTTGGCCTTTTCTTTTTTATATTTTATTTTTCAAAATTAGAGGATGTTAGAATCATTGTAACAACCCTTCCCAAATTTTACGTTTTATAATTTTAAAAGCATGAATTTACGAAAATGCCCTAGAGGTAAGGACTTTCACTTTCGTTGACCATTGCCTAAAGAGACGTATGACTTATTCCTTTAGCATATCCTCGTAGTACTTGTTGGTACAAACGCATAAGCGAAAGTCGTTTGCGAGTCCGGATTATAACGGTATAGTTACGCACGTTTGAAATTGGTTATTCAAAGTTTAGTTTTAATTAAATTGAATTCCCATCTTGTGGGAAAGAAGCCCAATCATCTTTTAGCAAGGAAATAAGGAACCAATCATATTATTTCTTTTAAGGACCAATCAGACAAGGGGAGATAGAAAAAGGACCAATGGGAAGAGGGGAGAGAAGCATCCCTCCCCATTTCATCAGCCCGTGCACACCACACAACCCAGTTCAACCTCTCATTTTCCAAGGTCGATTTTGGCCAACTCCGATGGAGTTTTTTGACGCCACCATCGCCATCTTGAAGCTCTCATTCTCCTCTACCAAACCCACCCAAGAACCACCTTGATTAACCACAGTATATGGCGGTTTGAGGTCACGAAAGTTGACGAAAATCAACAGTGCTCTGGCCACTCTTTTCAATATTCTAGCTAATCGGCAAAGCGATGGCCGATGCCACCACTTGGGCTTTGTAGCCCATCATCTCAGGAGAAAATCCCAACCAACCTTAACCCCGTTGGATCACTGTAGACGACGAATCGACGCCGAGAAGCTTTAGGCATCCGCCGGCTTTGTGGACAAAATTGACCACCTTCCGTCCACTTTTAACTTCGTGGCAAGTATGAAAGTTGTTCCTCTCTTCGAGATCTTCATTTCTGTGAAGTTTGAGAATTTTTAGAAATAGTTGGATTTTCTGGCGAGTTAGGGCGGCCGACCACCGTGTGCGGCGGCGCGTGAGCCGAGTCACCCCCTGACCTTTCTAAGCTAAGTTTAACACCCCAATTCCATAGATGAAGTCAGATTGATGAAATATCATCGTTTGAACATAGTTTTGATAAATACCGCTACTTGAACATTGTGTGAATTGACGATCCAACCATTGGATCGTCACCAAACTTTAATATATTATAGTATGTAATATTTAAGGATATTAGAAACTTACGGATTAGGAATATGACCTACGGATCTTCCCGAATTGGATTTGTAAGTTCATAAAATAAAACGTTAACCGCCACTTGAATTGGCAATTGACAAAGATCCAACCGTTGGATTGTAATGAAACTTTAGTATAATATTTTAGAAGTATAAAGTGAATCTATGGAAGTTACGTATTGGAAATCTAAGGTGTTGATCCCCCATATCGAGTTATGTAGGATTATGAACCCTACTGTTGACCTTTGATCGACGGATGACTTTTGGTCAATGAGTTACAAATCATTCTAGAACGTCCTTGCGGATATGTTTTATGTAAGTTACGTGTTCTATCGATAAAAACTCTGAGACGTGATTTGATAATTGTTCTAGGTGAAGATCGTTTGTGACATCTCGATGTTCGTGCTAGAGAGTTGTAGCGGGGACCTCAGGTGAGTGGGTCTTTTCCTTTTATCGTATATATATATATATATATATATATATATATATATATATATGTGTGTGTGTGTGTGTGTGTGTGTGTATGTGTGTGTGATTGCTAATTCCACAAATTCTTTTAAATTGATTTATGCATTTTATGCCCTGTCATATATATTTATATATTCTAAAATTCTATGTTATGACTAAATTTTAGATTACATTATAGCATATCTATATGCATATTATCTACACATAATTACAGTGAATGCTTTGAAGTACTAAGTTGAACTACAAATGGCTTGATCCCGTTTGGGGGTACATAGGCAGTCTAACAAGACAATTAGATGCAGCCATAAAACAATCATAATTTAACATGGTACTTGATTTCTTTAAAGAAAGAAGTTATGAGGGTTAATAGCGTAGAGATTAACCTTGATTTTATTCTGGCCTATCACTGGGTATAGTTTCGATTAAGAATGTTGGGACGTTAAAGTGGTTATACCAAATGACGCTGCGGACGCCAGGTAAGTTTCAGGTGAGTACATATTGATGATAGTGATTGCAGTGTGTATGTTTATGTTTATATGCATTTAATGCTCATTATCCTGCACCTCGGTGTTAATGCTCCGCCCGAGGACAGGGCTTAGCCTTCACGTGATCGTTCACCTCCCGTACCACACACTCATCTTGGATCCAAGGTAGGTGCTAGCATGTCGTACATATCACATTAAGTGGTTCCGACTCATAGGTGACTTGCGACACTTCACACAGCCTTCACGTGATCATAGCACTTGAGCATATTTATTTACACATATCATGTCGTACAGACCACTTTAGGTGGTTTCGACTCACAAGAATTGATTGATGAGATATGGGTAAGTCGTACCGGTCACTATAAATGACTCTGACTTATGTGCTAGCATTGATTAATGAGATATGGGTAAGTCGTATATAGGTGACTTCGACTTACGTGCTAGAATTAATAGATGAGGTATGGGTAAGTCGTACAAGTCATTATAGATGACTCCGACTTACGTGCTAGCATTGATTGATGAGATATGGGTAAGTCGTACATGTCATTATAGGTGACTCCGACTTACGTGCTAACATTGATTGATGAGATATGGGTAAGTCGTACATGTCACTATAAGTGACTTCGACTTACGTGCTAGCATTGATTGATGAGATATGGGTAAGTCGTACAGGTCACTATAGGTGACTCCGACTTACGTGCTAGCATTGATTGATGAGATATAGGTAAGTCGTACAAGTCACTATAGGCACTGTTCTAAAAATCTCCGCCTAACGCCGCTTAGGTGCTAGGCCCCAGCCCACCGCCCCGATTAATGCCTAGGCCCCAGCCCACCGCCTAGACCACCTAGGCACCCGCCTAGCCTGCCTAGACCCGCCTATGTTGCAACTCACTTAGACAGAAAATACATAACTTTCATTTTGCATTTTGTTTTTTCCAATAAATTGTAAGAGACTTATTGCATATTTGAATGAACAAACATTATATCCTTATTACACATGTTTTCATTATGTTCCAATACTTCATGATATATATGCATTTTATTTTGTAGTTTATAATGAAATTATATATATTTCAAGTAGAAGCAGACACTTATTTACATGAAATATGATATATTTACTTAAATCCGCCTAGTCCGCCTAGGCGCCCGCCTAGCCGCCTAGGCGCTAGGCCCCAGCCCGCCACCCGACTAGCACCTAGCGACTTTTAGAACCTTGACTATAGGTGACTCCGACTTACGTGCTAGCATTGATTGATGAGATATAGGTAAGTCGTACAAGTCACGTCGTACAAGTCACTATAGGTGACTCCGACTTATGTGCTAGCATTGATTGATGAGTGCATTTGTACAGGTCACATTAGGTGACTCCGACTTACGTCCTAATATAGATTATTGAGTACATGATTATTTATATTGCTGATGAGATGTTGTGTCGTGGTATATTTATGGAATTACTGTTGATATACTTTTGATTTCACATGGATACGTGGTATGATTTTCTAAAAACTATACAAGTGTTGCAGTGAGGGGTAATATAGTTTAGAAGGTTTCTATTAAAATTTTTATTTCCAGGGCCACTCACCCTTGTTTTGTTTTCACCCTCCAGGTTTATTAGCTAATTTTTCTTATCGACGAGGATTCGTGGCAAATCTTAGTATTGGAGATTTGTTTCGATAGTATGATTCTCAACCCACCCTACGGTACTTACTATGATCTAACGTCACCTGTGAGGTGGGTTCATTCCCTCTCACCAACGCAGTTTGGTTCTTAGGCACTCTTAGTTTTAAATTTATTCACATTTTTCCATATCATCACTTTATAGCTTCGTCACCTTCCATATGTCGTCCATCATAGCTCGATTTGGAGTCCTAGCGGACATCCCGAGTCGAGGTGTGTCAATCATCCTTAGGTGAAGCTTTGAAAAAAAAAACTATAAAATTTAGTTTGTGTGAATTGACTTTATTGCCCATGATTTTGTTTTGTTGTAGAAGACAAAATTATCTTTTTACCCTATTTTGATTGACAATGAGAGTTTTATTAATAAAGTTTTAGATTCGGATTTACACCAAATCATTTTTGCACTTCCTAGATACCAATTTAAGTAGGGCCAGATCTGTGGCACCACTTTTTCTTCACAACTTTTGGCACAATTTTTGTGGCGCCCACTCCGTAATATATTTCAACAATCTAAACTGTCTATCTTGTAGATCTTCCCTCAAAGATCATGTTTACAAAAAAGCACCCAAATCTAAAACCATGTGACCTTTAGATTATGGGTTTAGTTTCTTTGTAGAACCATATTAAGCTATTTTATTCTATACAAATGAGTGTCTTGATGATTTTAGATTCATGTTTTTCCCCATCTTTCCCCCATCTTTCCAATCTTTTTCTAGCCCTCCTTCCCTCTTTCCCATCCATCTCCACTCTTTGCATCTTCCCTCTTCCCCCTTATTTCCTTCATCCTTCCCCTATCCTTCCACTCAATTTTTTTTAATATCAAAACTTTTTCTCTTTAGGTCTTTCTTTTGGCTTCCCTTGAGCTTTGTTCTTTGAACTTTGTCAATTCCTATGAGTTGATCTCAAATCTGGACCTTCATGGCCCTTTCGTGCTCCGATGCTACTTTACATTGCGCCTCCTCAACCACCGACCTTTGCTAGTCGGCCCGTGTGCTTCTCCTCAGGTGTTAGGTGGTTGTTAAAGTGCTTTTAGCACTATTTGGTAGGATGATGGGGGCGCTCATTGCGTGGGTGGCTCGCTCATCCTCATTTTCCGTTGATCCAGTTATTCTAGTTCGTTTTCTTGGTGGTGGTGGTGGCCTTGCATGGAGGCGCATCTAGTGGCTGCTGGTTTTCATTCCAATACTAGGGGTTTTTTTGTTATTGCTCAGCTGGCCACGTTTGGGCCTATTTACTGTATTTTTTTATTTGCTGTTAGACTTGTATTTAGATGTGGGTTGCATTTTCCTTATACTTGTTTTTTTAAGGAAATTGTTATAAGCACTCTAAAAATCTCATTCTACACTCCAAACTTTAGATATTAACAAAGAAAAATACACTTGTGAGGAGAGTAAAATGAGATTTTTGGAATACCAATAACACTTACCTTTTTTAATTAAGGAAAGTAATTTAGTTTGCCAGAAAAAATAAAATATCAAACTTGTACTAAAAAAAAACTTGTAGACCCTACCACGTTGCGGTTGGATAGAGTTCTTTCCTTCGCTGTCAGGTCAAAGAAAAGAAAAGATCCCCCGCATACAGAGAGGGAGAGAGAAAGGTATAGCCCATTGCCAATAGCCATGGGACAAACCGAAACAGAAACAATGCATTCACATACGCAAATATAAGCTTCTACTAGTTCTCGGATCTCAGAAAGCGCGATAAAATGTCCACAAACGATGTAGTCGACGGAGAAAGCAGCCTACGACGGAGAACATCTCCAGTTCCGAGTACAACTAGACTGAGAGTGAGACCCGACCCTTTCTTGATCTGCTGCAGATGCTTCAGCGTCCTCACAGCTGTCACCGCCATTCTCTGCATCGTCGTCAACGTCTTCTCAGCCATTCAATCTTTCACAGATGGATCTGATGTACTTTCTTTCTGTTTTCTCTCTTTCTCTCTCTCTCTCTCTATATATATGTATATATACACACACACATATGAATTATGCATTAGTATGGAGTTAGTTATAAATTGGGTTGTGTGTGTGTGGTGGTGAATTGCAGATTTTCGATGGGATATTTCGGTGTTACGCCGTCGTGATTGGCATTATTGTGGTGGTGGCCGAGACGGAATGGGGATTCGTTATGAAGTTCTGGAAGGTTCGTTTTCACTTTGAAGCCCTAACTCTTTTTATGAAAATTAAATTTCACTTATTCAAAACCTAAACTGTTTAAGGCTTTGTTTGGTTACATTAAATTGTGGGGTTTAATTTTATTGAAATGCCGTATCCTTTCATTGTCTGAGTTTCTTTCTTGTAATTCTGGAAATCTTGGAATCTGGTATTTATCAGTAACATTGATGATGGCATCTATCTGTAAACATAACTTGTTTCAAGGAAAAAGTGAGAGAAATTCTGAGTTTCCTACTTGTGTGTGAGGCACAGCAACCTTGGAGTGATTCCAAGGCACCTACGGTGTGAGGCTGAAGGCTGGTGTGATGACAGAATTTTTCTAATTTCACTATTGGAACCCTTTGGTGTGATGCCAAAGGCCGGAGTGAGTCTGGATCTATCCTGTACATCTATCTATTTTGACTGTCCTACATCAGGGGTGTTGTAAGATGCTATTATGATCCCCACACCAAAAATATCAAAACAATAAAAATGGAAAGATCTAACAGCGTAAGTGCGTAACAAACTATCTTTTTGAAACTTTATGTTTTTCTAGCTAAGCTTATCTGCCGTCAACACAGGCACCTTATAGTCTTTGCTGCTAACTGCAGTCATGATGAATTTTGTCTCCATTTCTCGTATTCTTACTCTGTTCAGGCTAAATCAGCAATTCACTATTGAATTGTAAATCAAAGTTTATGGAAATATTGGTGCTAGCGTGCCGAATTTTGCTTCCATGATCTAATTTTACTATTTGTATTAACTGTTTGCAGATATTGGAATATTGGGCTGGTAGGGGTATGCTGCAAATCTTGTAAGTTTGCCGATGTAGTAAGAAATATCATGTTTCACTCTCATAAGAGTATTTTCTCTGCACCATCAGATTTTGGAGCACGACTGAATTCGTCCCAATCTGAATATGGCCTAGCTTTGTAACAGTATAATATTTGTAGTTATGACGGCAGAGAATAATGATGGATCAACATTAAAGTTAAGTTTGCTTTAGTTTCAGAATTTGGATAGCATGTGCCTGTATTCCTGTGAAGAATTTTTTTTAATTTTTAATTTTTTATGGTTGTTGCATACTAACATAAAATTTACATGGTTTCTGATGTTGTGATTCTTTGTACCAGCGTTGCGGTCATGACAAGAGCTTTTCCTAACGAATCTAGTACAAAAAAGGGGCTAGTTATTCTACAGAACATAGCAAGCTATATGCTCCTTGCTTGTGGTGGGATCTATTTTATTTCGGTAGGTTTAAGTAGCAGAATCCTGTAATAATTTTGGAAATTTGTGCGTGACTATGCATGTGGTTTTGTCTTTTTTCTTTTTTTTTTAATTGGAAGAATCCAATGTTTATTTGGTTTGATGAAGCTGATTTTAACCAAAACTCTGATTCTTCTTTAACTAGGATTCAGCATGGCTCCTATTGCTAGCTGAGGCTAAAGTTTGCTCTTTTAGGAACACAATTAATTCCCTGCGTGATTGGGTAATTGTTGCTAAGCAACTAACCCATTCATGACAGTACTTACTTCAGGGAATTTAATTGGAGTTGGGGATTGTAAAATTCTCGGAGGGCCTATGGCTCCATTTAGGCTAGCTATAGCGCCGCCCTTGTTCTCTGGTTCATGAATTATGATAAAACAGCTGTAGGAGCTGCATGGGTGTTCCCTAAACTTTTATATTTTCTTTTTGGTCTGAATATATTACATCCATATGTTGAGAGTAATTCATGCAAGGGTAGTATTACGGGGGAAAAAGCACGAAAAGCTTGAAGGACCGGAGCCATTTGGCCTGCCTTTGCCGTTTTAATTATAACTTAGGAGTCTATTGTACCCTTTTCCTTCCTCATTTTCAGTATTTGAATTTTAAAGGGAATCCTATGCATTGGCTTTCTCAAACGGGCTCGGCAGAAGACAGAAATTTCAAGGGAGCAAGCAGTAAAGGATCTTGAGGTAAGTTCTCATCATTTGTTAATCATGCTTGCTTTTCTATATGGTTCTTACGTTCTTCTTGTCAACGTTATGTATGTTTATCCTATCACAGAAGCTTGCTTACATTCATTTACCTATTTGCAACAATCACAGGACTTGGAGCGGCGAAGGGAAGAACTTGAACAATTGCTTATTGAGGAAAGAGATTAAGAAATAGATTGTACTGTACGTAGGCAGAAAGTGACACGGGTGAACCTTGCTCATGTTTACATCTCTGATTCTGTTAGTGAGTTGCATTTGAATTAGTATTCTTTGTTTGTGTAGTTTTTGTGAAAAGGCATGTTGGGTGCCTCTTGATTGTGTCCAGCAAGTATTTGCCAATGTAATGTACCCAAGAAAAGAAATGGTGGTCATTTGTGAAGACAGAGGACTCCGTCCATACGCAATCCATGAAATTTTATTTTTTATTTTTTCTGTCACTGTAAAACGTCAAATGTTAATTATTTTGTTAATGATGAAATAAAGTCCACAACAACAACAAAGCCTTATCCCACTAAGTGGGGCTAACTATATAAATCCTAGAACGTCATTGCGCTCGATTTTTTTGCCATGTCTTCTATTAAATCCAAGTAGTCTAAGTCTTTTCTTAAAGTCTCTTTCTAAGTTTTCCTAAGTTTCCTCTACTCCTTTGGCCCCGAGTCTCTGTCTTGTAATTACATCTTCTAACTGAAGTGATTGTAAGTCTTCGTTTCACAAGTTCAAACCATCTTAACTGGAGCATTTGAAGAAATAAATTCCAATGAAAAAAAGGCTAAATTACTAAAAAAAACTACCTCAACTATCGGGTAGTTAACAGTTTCATACCTCATCTTTAAAAAGTTTCAATGTCATACCTTATGTATGAATTTGTTGCAATGTTCTACCTCCGTTATGTTGTTTGTCAATTCCTCCGTTATATGATGACGTATCCTCTCCACCTATGAACTTCCATGTTGGTTTCTGATACACATGGATCATCTAAAAGGATGACACGTGTATATTACAAAAAAAAAAATTAAAATTAATTTTTTTTAAATACCAAAAAAAATTATATTTTTTATATTTTTTAAATTTCCCTCGTGAAGAGTGCAATTCCATTCCATTTCATCATTCCAGTTCCCAAATCAAAGAACCTTAACCCTTATTTCAAATCGCCGGCCAAATCACGATCAATAGTTCATTCAGCGAAAACCCTTTGTTTAGGGCTTGTCGTCGCATACCTTTCTTTTGTTCGTTTTTGTTGAAAAACCTAAGTTCTTCTAGTTTCGAAGGAATCAAAATGGGGTGGAATGTGCGTAAGGATCCTGAGCAAACGACGCCTACCTATTGTAAGTACAAATTTCAATTAGTTTTGTGCTTCGTTGGTTTCCTTTTTTTATTCCTGTTATTCTGGGTTTGTTGATTCCAAAATCTTTGTTGGTGATCAGTGGGTTTCATTGATTGTTTATTCGAAATGCTTACTAATATGTTATCGAATAGGGGTCATGTGGGTGCTTTGTTTATTGTTGTAGAGAAAAAGGTTGTTTGGGTGCTGGTGGTACATGGGGTTCGGTGGGTGCTTTGTATTTTGTTGTCGGGGAAAAGGTATTTTAGGTGCTGGTGGTCCTGGGGGTCTTTTGGATAATTGTTTAACAAAAGTTCAAATTTGGGTGCTTTTGTTTTGTTTGTTTATTCTAATGTTAGATAATGAAGGGTCCTTTTGTGTTTTGTTTGTTAGAGATAGGTGGGTTGTTTTCAAATTTATTCAAAATGCTTATGGATTTGTTGGATAATGGGGTCTTTTTGGGTCCTCTTGTGCTTTTGTCTGTGATGTGCTTTGTGCTTTGCTTTGTTGTTGGCTGTTGAATATGTTGAATTGCAATTGTTTACATTTGGGGTGGGTGTGGTCCTAAGGTTTGTTGGCTGCACTAACTAGGGTCCTTTTGTGTTTTTTTTTTTTGTTGGTGAAGAAGATGTAATGTTTTCTTTGTTTAGGGCTTAAGGGTTAAGGGTTAAGGCTTAGGGCTTAGGGCTTAGGAGAGCTTAAGGCTTAGGGCTTTTCTCTGTGATGTGCTTTGTGCTTTACTTTGTTTACATTTGGGGTGGGTTGTGGTCCTAGGTATGGGTGGGCAAACGGGTATAGGAACCACGGGGCAGGGCGGAGCTGGGCGATGAAATTTTAAGGGCGGGCTGGTTCCCGAAGTATAGAAAAACAGGTACCCAGACCGACCCGTTTGTAACAGAACAAGGCCTATGTATTGGGCTATTTTATTACAAATAAGGCCTATTTTATTACAAAACAAGGCCTAAGCATCAGACCCACGCACACAACCCACACCTCCCAACGCCTAATACCCCAAGACCTGGAACTTTTCATCATCTCCTAGAATTTGATAACAAACATTCCCCCTCATCCCTAAACCCTCACATTGCAAACCCAGTAGCTTCAGTGTTCTCAGAGATCCAAATGGCAAGGTTATCCCAACTTTCAACCGCGTCATGATCGAGAAAATCATCCCACCCTCCAAAACCACAGTTGACATTTTTTTCCCCGAGTCCTCTACCAAGGTAAATTATATGACATCATATTCTTCTTTGCATAAATGTATTTAGGGTTTAGGTTTTATCTTGATTTGAATTTTAACGGTTGCGATTGGTCCAATCGGTGCAGCTAAACTCAGGGAAGGTGGTTGTTGTGGGACCAGGAGCCAAAGACAAGGTCGGGAAGTTGATGTCGTTGCAGACATAGCCATCGCTGATGTTGTAGTGGTTGTAGCAGTCGAGCTGCTTGTTATCAACCAGCAGCGTCGTCGAGTTATTGGGGGTCAGTCGGTCTCCATGAGCAACCTCTTTGTTCTTTTCTGTTTACCCTCGCTATTGTAGGACCTGTGGGTACCCATAGGAATCGGCCTGTTTCAAAAGGGCTGGGTTAGGTTCGGATATAATTTTGAAAAATCCAAAACCCGCCCCGCCCTGTCCCATGTTATTTACAAACAGGTTTGGTTTGATTCCTTCAATTTTGGGTCTGGCTCGACCCGTGCCCACCTTTAGTCCTAAGGTTTTAACTTTTGTTTTTGTTTTTGTTTTTTTTGTGAATATTAGGTTATCCAGAACTATTTTCCATTTGTTTGCATCATGGTGGGGAGCTCGGTCAAGAATACTACTATGGGGGAAAGTTGCATATATAGATTATTGCGACAATGACTTAATGTCTCTCCTTGTGATAGATGATATGGTGGAAGCTCTAGGATATAGTGAGATGTTCATGAACTACTACGACAAGATTCCCAACATGGACATTAGTAATGGTTTGAAGCTCATTCAGAGTGATGCCGATGTAAAAAAGATGTGCAACTTTGTTCCAAAGGCTCAACTATTAGACATGCACATTGAAGAATTGTTTGCAAAAGAAGCCCTTACCAAGGAACAACATTTTATGGAGTCTATAGAGTGCACCGGTCCAACCATAGTGGTTATTGAGGAATTAAGTGATGAGGAAGGGGATGTTATGGCAATAACTTGTAAACCAAGAAAAAGAAAGGGGTTGCTAGCTATTGAATGACCTTCAGATAATAAGGGGGTGTTTGTTGAAGAAGAGGTGATTGTTATGTGCTCTAATGATGGTTTTCACCAAGAAGAGGTGGCTGGTACAAGTGTGGCTGAGGTTGAAGATGTACAAGTTGGTGAACAAGGTGTACAAGTTGCTGAACAAGTTGATGAACAAGGTGTACAAGTTGAGGTTGAAGATGTACAAGTTGGTGAAAAAGGTGAAGGGGAACACGGTGATACCTTTTTTGATGTACCTGTTGATTTTGAAAGAGACCAAGAAGGAAGTGATGAAGAAGACAGTGACTTTGTAAAGAGTGATTATGGGAGTGATGAAGATAACCTAAATTTTGCTAAGTATGATGTGATTCAGGAAGCATATGAGGTGCAATATGAACAAAGAACACGAAGGCAGTCTCAAAAAAGGAAAAAAAGGCAAACTGAGGAGATCAATGAAGGAGAAGAAGAGCAAGTCAATGAAAGAGAAGGGAAAAGACAAGAAGAGGAAGGACAACAAGAGATTGAAGAAGCTGGAGATGGGGAGGTGAATCTGGTTCATGATTCAGATTATAATTCTGGTTCATGATTCAGATTATAATTCTGGTTCATGAGGAAAGAGGCACAAAAAATAGCATTATCCATAGTTTAATGAGAAAATAGACATAAAGAATCCAAAATTTACTCTAAGGCTTATTTTCAAGGACAATGTGCAATTCAAGATAGCTGTCATAATGTATTCCTTAGGGTGCGTTTGGTACGTGGGATGGGACGGAACAGAGTGGGACGGAACCGTTCCGTCCCACGTTTGGTGCGCTAAAATTATGTGGAACGCGCGTCCCACGGAACGAAAATGGGTTAGATTTTGGTTCCCCCTCCCCCCTGGAACGGGTTTTTCCATCCCGTGGGACACAAACTTTATAACTTTTTGGACAACAATACCCCTCTTATTTTTCATTAATTACATTGTCTACCTCCCTTTCTCTCCCGTAACCTCCTCTCTTCTACCCTTGTCTCTCCCGTAGCCCTCCTCTTCCTCCACCACAAACCCAGTAACCCAACTGCTAACCCAATCCCAGCAAACCCATCCGACGACGACGACGTCACCATAGAAAACCCTCTTCTTCTCCGGTGCCGTCTGGCGTCACGAGCATGACCCGTATCTCGTAATCTCCGTCCGTGTAAGTGAGGTGGATCTGATCCGGAACACGACCCGATTCGAAGCTAAGCTCGTCATTCCTAATCTGAGGTGGCGAGCAGGTGGGCGGTGCCGGGGAGGGGGTTGTGGTCCTGGTCGAGGTGGTTGGCGAGCAGGTGGGCGGTGCCGGGGATTAGGACGAAGTCGCCGATTTGGAGAGGGAGGTTGGGGAGAGAGAGAGTGAAACAGTTTGGTGGGTCGGAAGGAAGAAGGTGGATGCTGCACGAAGGACGATTGAAATCAATTTTGGGATTTTTCTGTGTTTGATTTGAAGAGAAAGAAATTGTTTGGGGGTCTGATTCGTCATTTTTTTTCGTTCCGTCCTATGCATACCAAACATAACACGAACCTCCATTCCGTTCCGTTCCGTCCCGTCCCGTCCCGTCCCGTCCCGTCTCGTTCCGTTCCGTCCCGTCTGCGTACCAAACGCACCTTTAGTGAATGGATATGGGAAAATTCATTTTCATAGGAATGAGAAGTTGAAGATTACTGCTAAGTGTCTAAAGGACTGCCCTTGGATGTGTGCTGTTGGCAAGATGTATGGATCAAACATCATCCAAATTAAGACAGTCCTTGATGACCACACCTGTGGGAGGACTTGGGCAAATAAGAACATGACTGCTTTTTTTCTCACAGATTTGTACTTGGATCAGATAAAGCTCAATCCCACATGGCATGTCGAATCCTTTTTATTCATTGTGGAATCCGAGTGGAATCATGGGTGTACAAAGATGAAGGCTTATAGGGCATTGAATAAAGCTTTCAAGATTATTGAAAGAAACATGCATAGCAATATACAAAAATGTGGGATTTTGTTGAGTAAGTAAGAAGGACTAACCCTGGAAGCACTGTGAAGTTGAAGTTTGATGGGGAAAGGTTTTAGAGGATATATGTTTTGCTTGGGGGTATGCAAAGAAGGCTTTAAGGCAGGATGTAGACCTTTGATAGGTTTAGATGGGTGGAGGGCAGTTGTTATGTGCTGTTGGCATTTATCCAAACGATGAAACATGGGTTATTGTTTATGCAATGGTGGAAATGAAAAATAAGGCAACTTAGATTTGGTTTTTACAACTGTTAGCTGATGATGTAGGTATAGAAAACCAAAATGGGTGGACATTTATCAGTGACAGGCAAAATAGGCTAATTCCAGCATTTTAAAAGGTTCTCCCCAGATGCCACCACATATTCTGTGTAAGGCATTTGTACACAAACTATAGGAATTTATTCAAGGGGAAAACTTTGAAGGATGCTCTATGGGCAGTTGCCAAAACAAAAACGGTTCCACACTTCAAAAAGGCAATGGAGAAGGTTAAGAAGCTAGATAAGGAGGCCTACAAATGGCTAGTGAAGAAGCTTGCAACTCAATGGAGCAAGTCCCACTTTGAAGCCTATCCAAAGTGTGACTTGTTGAATAATTTGTCTAAATCATTTAATGCGGTCATACTAGTGCCAAGGCAAAAGCATATTATAGCTATAAAGATCCAATTTTTTTTATTTGTAAGCTAAATTCAGTGATAGGCCAAACTAAAGTCATGGTTAATCTCTACACTATTAGCCATAATAAATTTCTTTCCTTAAAGAAATCAAGTACAATAATAAATTTGGGTTATTTTATGGCTGCATCTAACATTCGTGTTAAACTGCCTACGTAACCTACGAAGGGATCAAGCCATTCGTAGTTCACAAATTTCATTCAAGTGACTAACAATCACTAACTTAGTTCAAACAAGCGATTCACACCAATTGCATATCAAGTATAGATTCAGAATATCAAAATTAGCTTAGAAAGACAGCGTCGGCTCACTGTCCAAGCGCAGCCGCAAGTGGCGGTTTCCGGCAAATGGAAACTTCAAATTTCGACGAACTCTAAATATTACCAAATTTTATAAGGTTGTAGAGTTCAATGAGATGAACAACTTTTATACCTGGGCCGAAGTCTAATTCGACTGGGAAGTGGGCATAAAAGAACCGCTGGAACCCTCAATTTGGGTAGTTGTCGATTTGCCACCAAAACGAACTCTGACGCCTCATCCAAGGCTTGGGCATTGTCCCTGGCGTTGAGGGGAGTCTTTTGGTGGTGGTCATCGATGACAATTGTTGTCGGATTCACTGGAAAAAATATAAAACCACCAGGACACCCGTGGGTTTGTGGCTTCGATTTGTGAATTTGGGTTAGAAATCTAGAAATCTAATATCATAGAGACGTTGGGCTTGATGAGAGCTTTCCATAGACACTGGAACCACCTTGAACGGATGTCGGACGAAGAAGATAGGACCGGGTCGGGTCAGTTGCATGGATCTAAAAGGATCAAGTGCTCTTTCACCTCCCTCATTTCTCTCCCTTCTTTCTCTACCCATTGGTCTTCTCCCCTCCTCCTTTTCTCTCCCGCATCCCTCATTTCCCCTCTCTGTTGCTGCCACCCCATTTCTTTTATTTATTTATTTATTTCCAATAACGAAAACATCTCTAATTTCTTCGTTATAACACCGTTTCACGAACTGTTTTCGCCTACACGCACGTAGGATCTAACTCCATCCATATATGTCAAGAAATACAATAAAATATATAAGGATAAAATACGTTGTCGTAAAATTACGTTTAATCAACAAGGGGCATTTTCCACTTATCTATAAATTTTCTACATTTTCATATGTTTTAAATTTTCTAGGGTATTACAATAACTATGCTGTAAATGATTCACACTATGTTGATGAAGAGAATTCAAATGAGGTGAGGTATAATGATGAAGCAAGTAGGAGATCTTTGCCCTAAGATTAAGAAGAAGTTAGAGGAAGCCAAACTCTTAAGTGGCAGGTGCATTGCACAATGGTCAGGAGGGACCAAATTTCAAATGGATGCTGGAGGTGGGGAACAATATGTGGTGGACTTGGTTGAGAAGACATGCTCTTGTAGGAAGTATGACTTGACGAGAATACCTTGCAACTATGCAATATCTGCCATCCATTTCAAGAGAGAAAAACCTGAGGATTATGTGGATGCTTACTATTTAAGGGCACGGTCCTCAGAAGTTTATTCTCACTTAATAATGTCAATGAATGGTATGTCATTGTGGGAGGATACTGAAAACCCACCAATCTTGCCTCTATTATATACAAGGCAACCTGGAAGACCAAAGAAGAAAAGAAACAAAGAAGCTGCTGAATTGGAGAAAGATGGTGAACAAACTCCCACCCACCCACCCACCCACCCACCCACCAAATAATCCTGAAGGTCCTTCTAAGCCACTTAAGCTAGGAAGAAATGGGCAAGGTGCTTTAAAGTGTACTATATGCAAGCAAGAAGGACATAATTCAAGGACCCATCATCGACATCTTCCTCCAAGGGACAAACAGGTAGCATTTTGTACTTTCTTTAATCCTTTAATGAATGATTTGATACTTTGTTATATGCATCCACATCAGCACAAGGGAGAGCATCATCATCAGCCGAAGCTGCACCTAGAAAGAGGACAAGGAAATCTAAGGTAAAAACTTAATCCTCTCCTTTGTAGTTTACAACAACAAGTTTAGTTTAGAACCTTACTTTGCATCTGACCTTTTTGTAATGAACATTGAAATTAGGCATCACAAATAGGGGATGGTTCATTTGCAAATCCTGAAGCTCATTCACCGAGACCCACCAAGTAGAGAAAGACAAGGCAAACCAAGACCTAAAGATGCCAGACATTGTAACAAATTACTATTTTTTAGTTCATGTTTTATGTGCAACAGGAGCTGAAATTATGCTACATGGGTTCTGGAATTAGACATCACAAATATTGAATTTCTTTCGATTTTTTGAACTGATTTGGAATCCTGAAAATGCACTGTTTTGCTAGATGGATTTCAGTAGGTTTTAGGAATCAGTGCACTGTGCATTTTGGGATATTTAAGGATGTCTAATGGATATCTTTGTAAATGTTGGATGGATTAACGATGCCATATGAATTATGTTTTGTTTGAAGTGGACTTTGTGTTCATCTTTTGATTATATCACGTGTTTATGTAGGATTTGTGTTCATCTCTATCTTACATCATGTGTTGATGTGGGATCACGTGTTTATGTAGAATTTCCATTTGGTTTTTTTAGGTTGTATTATCTTCCAAAATTGGACCCTTTAAAAAATTAATTTTTTTTTGCTGGTGTGGAATAGTTTTGGTGGGAAAAAATTATGCTGAATTTTGTTTATTTATAAAAATGACGTGGAAATTAATTTTGGCCGGAAATCTACGTAGCAGACCGTGTGGAAGTTCATCTGTGGAGATGGTGGAACCTAGCTTCAACCACGTCAGCATATAACGGACGAATTGACAGACAACGTAACGGAGGTAGAACATTGCAACAATTTCGTACATAAAGTATGCCATTGAAACTTTTTAAAGATGAGGTATGAAACTGTTAATGACTCAATAATTGAGATAATTATGTGTAATTTACCCAAAATAAAATTACTTTTCGAATATAATATATAAAGATGGAAAACAGGAAAGTAAGGGAAAATTCTGAACGCTGTGTGCGAAAAGAAATAAAAAGCGAAATTTCCGATTTTGGCCCTCAAATCAAATTTTGCTTCCCGCTCAACTCAAAGATTTAAATCCCACAGGCACTGTACCACACATACAATTCCAGATTCGAAACAGAAACCCAACCTCCTCATTCCTTCCAGTTCCAGGTATTTCTCTTTTTTTTTTCTTTTAATTTCTTGCTTATCTTTTTAATAAATCCACTTCCAAGGTCATACTTTTTCTGTTCTAGGGTTTCTTCTTGCCCAAATCTTTCCAAAACCAAATTTGAATCTACAAAATCTCGAGTTTTGACTATCCTTTAGTTCTAGATTCGTTACCCGGTTCTACGATTCGGTGAAAATGTGGTACTCTGACAAGTGTATTGATAAGAAACCCTAATTTGGGTTTGCTCTATTGCCCTATTTCTTGATTAGTGTTTCCAGAATCAGGTTCGTGTTTGTGTTCTTCATCTGGTTTGTCTATTTCCAGTAGATACTTGCAAGTTTTTCGATCAATTACATTCGGCAAATCTGATTGAATTTATGGCTGAGTATGCCTGTTTCAAAACTGACTAAGGAGCCCCATTGCATTCACCGTTAGCAGTAGGCAGCAATGAAGTCATAACCATACTATGCCCAATTTTGTACACCTACTAGTGTATGTGCCGGTATCAAAGGATGTCAACTAATCCCATATGCGGGGATGTGGGATTACGAAAGGCACATAATACTCATGGAATTCTTAGTCTTAAATACTTCAAAACCCCTTTTTTTCTTCTCATGGATCTGTCTATGTGGTTGGTTCTTTTCAGTTTTCTATATGAAAATGCTCACGTTAACATGTTTCTTCGTGCTCCAGATCTTTACTGCATTAGAGCCGTGCACAAGTTGAGGATCAAGGGAAATGGAGGATGTATATAAAGAACTAGATGACGTTAAAGCAGAGGTCGAGAGGCTTAAGGCTGAAGTCCGGGTTAAGATGGAACTTTCCGATGTTCTGAAGAAAGCCAACACTGAGCAGTCGATCAAGTTTCAAGAAGCTAAGCGGGAGAATGAGAAACAAGCTCAAGAACTAAATGTCAAGCTTGACGAAATTTCTCAATTAAGGCAGGCTTCTAGAACCCTTCAGTCTTGTTTGCTTGAAAAAGAGTCGTCGCTTAGGCATTTGACTTGTTTGCATGAAAAACTTCGAGCTGATAATGAGAAGAAATTGCAGAAAATGGAAGAGGAAAATAGAGAGTTAGTATCCGCCTTAGATGAAGCTACTGAGAGAAAAAAAGAGTTGGAGCAGAATTTTGGTGCCAGTACTAAAGAGATTGAGGGCCTTAAAAGACTCTTATCGACTACAGAAAGGAAGTGTTTCGAGGCAGATCAGAAGGCTCGAGAAACCAAAGAACTGAGACAGAGAGATGACATCATAATGGGGTTAGAGGAGGAAAATAGAAATGCTCAAGATCAGTTGAAATGGAAGAACGAACAGTTTATACATCTTGAAGAAGCACATAGACGGCTCCAAGCTGAGTTCCAGTCGGGTAAAGAGGAGTGGGAGAGGGACAAATCAGCACTGTTTGAAGAGATCTCTTTGTTGCAGACAAGCTTGGATTCCCAAACGAGAATTCTTGAAGGTGTTCAAAAACTTTTGGAGATGTGCAACCAATCTTTAGCTCATGAAGAAAGCAGGAGGAAGTTTTTGGAGGTTGAAGTGTCCGAATTCAAATCACGTTATGAGAATGTGTTTGCCCGGTGTGAAGAAGAAAGGTCAAAGTTTGATAGCTTGGCTGTTCAAAGGGATGAAGAGATTGCTAAGCTAAGAAACTCACTGTCAACAAAAGAAGCACTCTCCAAAGAAACGGAATTTAGAATTGTTCACCTTGAGCAAGAGAATCGGGAATTGAGAGAATCTGTAAAGGAACTGCAGGAAGCTCAAATCAGAAATTGTGCCCCAGCTGCTCTAACAAAGCTACGCAACAAGCTTAGGGGCTTGGAGCAGGTACATAGCAACTGTTCAACAAATCTGAAAGCAAAAGAATCTGAATTGAGCCTCCAAATAGAGAAGATGAAAGGAGATGTAAATAGGCACAACTCTGAATTGAAGGGTAGAGAGAAGCAAATACAGGAGCTTCAGATGGAGCTAGAAAGCTGCCATTCAGTGATTGACGTTTCAAATGAAGAGATTCCAGTAGTACTTGCGATCTTTAAATCAGAACTCTCAGAGGCTTACTCCAACAAATCTGATGCAAAAACTGAAATAGAGCTGTGTGACAGAATGGATGACAAGATCTCTCTACTTCAAACACAGTTGGAGATGAAGAACAGTGATTTACAAAATGCTCATCTTAAGCTAGAACAAGAACATGAGAAAGCAGAAATATTAATGAAGAGGATAAGGTCCTTGGAACTAGCTGAACAGCATCAGGTTATCATGGAGGAAGAGATTCAACAACATAAAAAGATGCTTGAGGAATCATCTGTGCATCAACTTTACATGAAAGAACAATTTGTGCAGATGGAAGCGGAGAAACGAGAATTTTCTTTGGCTTTAGAAAAGGCAAACCTTGAATTGGCTGAGAAAATTCGTGAAGCAAATCAGTTAGAATTCGAATTACAGAATTGGAAGTCTAGTGCCGAAAGCTTGAAACTGTGCTGTCAAGAAAATCAAGAAAAATGTAGACAAATGGAGAATTCACTTCTTGCACAAGCTGAGAATGAAGAAACCCTTAAGCATGAGAAAGACATGCTTATCACCATTACCAAAGAGAAAATTAATAGAACTGAAGTTCTGGAGCGGAAGATTGTCCTTCTAGAAGCTACAGTTGCATCAAAGAACGAGGAAGTGGAATTTTTCACACAAAACACTGAGTACCTTATAAGCAATGCCAAGGAGAAGGATAGCTGCATAGAAAATCTCCAAAATGATAACACCCGGATGGAGCAGGAGGCCATGAGAAGAGAGGTGGAAGCAGCAATTCTTGCAAGCATAGACACAGAGAAATATGTTGGACTAGAGAAAGACAGGCTTTTCAAGGTTATGAATGAGAAAGATGCGAATATAAAAGTTCTCCAAGTATTGGCGTCGTCATTAGAGCAAGACTTGACAAGTGCATTTATATCGTCCTTCTCAGAAGTTGTAGAAAATCTGGTAACAGTTGAAAAGCTTACTGAAGATTTGAAGAAGGCCAAACATATGACAGAGCTAGAGATTGAAGAGAAGAACATGAGAATTGTTGATTTGGAGAAGGAAGTATCTGGTTTGCGGAAAAGTTTGACAAATCAGGAGGAAGCCTTGTTTACTGAAAAGCAACAAGCAGATGAACTTCAAGCATTATTGGAAGTCAACAAATTGGAAAATGGTAAACTGATGGGTGAACAGAGGAGGCTGGAAGGCATAGTCAAGCAGCTTGAGTTTGAAAAACACGTTCTTTTTCAAGACACCACAAGTGTATCAAAAGATAGGGAGGAAGTTTTTGTTCACTTTGAAGAAATATGTGATCGTATGGGTGACTTCATTTGTGAGGATGTGGAGATGATGAATCTTTTGGATACAATGTTACAAAGGTGCAAGGAAGAGGTGAAACCAGCAACTAATTTGAAAGTGGATAATGAGCTCTATGATTCTACCTATGAGAATGCAAACAATTCTATTTCGGTGTCAGCAAGAAAACTTGAAGCGTATAGTACTGGAAGATCACCACTGAAAGAAGTGAATCAGCGGCAGTTGTAACTAATACAAGAGATACAAGTTTTCACTGAAGAATTTGACACAAGGTAATTCAAAACCCATGCCTTTGTTTTTAGATGTCATCATCTACTTCTTAATTTTCAGAGTTATCGAAAAAGTTATTAGCTTATTTATACTGGAAAATTTAATGCATATGTGAATCGTTCTTTTACACAACCTCCCACTTATTGAGATATTAACCATATTATGCACATTCTGTAATCGGCTAATGGGTCAAGGGCAGGATGAAAAATTCTGCGCTTTAAAGGTTATGCTTTGGAGTTAAGAGAGCTGTTTCAGAACTTGTTAAATGCTCCAATGTTGTGAAACACTTTGCAAATTTGCTGAACATGAAACTTCTGTGTGCAATGGCGAATTGCTAGATGTAGGATGCATATTGTATAAAGGTATTATCCTCATCCGCCGATCATGCTGAGCGCGTAACAAAGTCGAATGCAATCAATTGTTGAGGGCATTGATAATTGTTATAGTCTGTAGAAATAGATTCTCGTGCATTCAATATCTGTGGGAAAAATTTGACTGTAATGTTTTCCGTTTGTGTAGAGTAGCCAGAATCGAAGGAATGTACTCCAAATGGGAATGGGCTTGAGACATCGTCGAGCTATCGAGCTTGAACCAGTTAGCAAATGGCAAGGCCAAACAAATATTTTGTAGTTTCTGCTGTGTGTTGTTGTATGAGTTACCACAAACCTCGTTTCTAGTCTTTTAACTTTTCTTTTCTCCTTTCCAATTATTCTGTACTCTCCTTTTCCCTTCCACATTACGAAATGTGACTTGAAGTTCAGTTCCCAAATGCAATCAGTCCCATTAAAATCCTTGTGTTGATGTTGAAAATTTTAAATTTCATTTCGTTAAAAAAATAATAAAAAATGTTGAAAGTAGTAGTTTTAGCAGCCAAATGTGAAAAAGTTGAGCACCTGTCATTTGATAATGAGAAAATTGTAGAAATGGTCCCTTAATTTAAGCTCAATGGGAGCAATGGTCCCTTAACTAAAAATCCATGACCATTGGTCCCTTAACTTATCAAAACGTGCAGCTATGGTCTATTTTATCAACTCCGTCAGAATTCTGTCAAAATGAGTCAATGTTGGAAGAATCATTACTTAAATTGGATTTAAATTGAGGGATTATTGCTCCAATTAGGTTAAAGTTGAGAGATCATTTCTCCAATTGAGTTAAAATTGAAGAACCATTGCTACAATTTTTTCTTATTTAATTTTTTATATTTGCCCATTGATTCAACCTCACGTGCGTGTCATGTGACTCATTTTAAAGGATAATTAGTTGTGTCCGAAAATTATATTTCATCGGAATATACCCAAAAACCTTGAAGCTGCTACTACAGAAAATTACCTGAGTACTCAAAACTCATATTTGGGAAAGAAAATTACTATTTGGTTGACTGATACTGCTTCCTGAACATTTATCTTGCAATAGATGGGAGGAATGTAGCCGTCTATGGCGTTTCTTGGTAATTGATACAACAAATTATCACCGTAACCGGCATGAGGTTGTCACACAATAATCCCTGATAACGCAGGGAACCACATCACTGAGTTTCAAGTCGTACATAATTCAACATCTATGAATTCTCCTCGTTCTTTTCAGATGAACTTGAACCTTTGGAGAATTTCGTGCGCCATTTCTGCTTGTTCTTCTCAGATGTATTCACATTTTCGGTGTATTTAGTAAGACCCTGCCTCAACGCTCCAATGTTTACCCCATTATCCACCAAAATGCTTGTTACGCCCATCTTTGAAACCTGCAAATACCATCACAAAGTTTTGATAAATGGGTGAGAGATTACGGTCTCGTATAAATTGAAAATATACGAACAATTCTGGGGATAGTATAACAATAAAATCTCTTGGCACGGAGACTTGACGCGAAGCAACACTTGTGTGACACATTGTATAGATAACCAGTGGTTTCTGATAAGGAGAGGGAAGCAAAATTGGAAGGGGAAAAAGGGTGGGGCTATTTCCGCACCCAAAAAAAGGATGAGTTGGTTCAAACCAGCTTTTCTGCGTTGCAAAAGTTGCCTACTATTAGATCTGTAAACTCTTCTTTTTCAGCTTTGGCCAAGCGTGCTGGAGAAAGTCATGTCACGCGTAATGTTGACACTTAAAACTCACGTCGTCAATCGTAATCATTCTCTTGAATTTTAGTCCACTTTAGCCAATACCAGGATTTCTTTTTCTACACATTTTGATACCAGTATCACAATTGCCACAGAAGAAATGGAAGGGATAATCTTACCGCTTGGATGTTCCTATTTTCGTCATCAAAGAAAAGCATTGAGTTGAAGGGGACCCCGGTCCTTGTATGAATTCGCTGAAAATGGTCCGTCTTGTGTGTCCAACTCGAAAAAATCTCCTGTACAAACAGCAAGCCAGATTTACAAATCAAACTCAATTGAAAGAGTTACAGTCAGCACACCTTTGGCAGCTCTCTTAATCCTAATTGAAACTGAAAAGATAAAAGGGCATTGTGCTCTGATCCGTCACCTGGGCTGCGAACATCGACTTGATACTCAATTTTTCAATAAAAGTCTTTGCTATATCCGCAGTTGGTGACCTAGAAGCAATGGCAAGGCCAATTCCTTTTTCTTTCAGTGCATACAATACTCCTCTGGCATGGGGATACATCGATGGCATTTCACGTTTGGAGCGACATTCACTGAAAAAAGAACACAAATGTAAGTTGAGGCTACAAATGTGAACCGAGTGTTCGTACGTCACCACGAAAGATAACACTAGATCGATACAAGACATGAAGCCGTGAATAGGGTAGCGCTATTCACACACCCTTGTTAGTTTTTGTCCATCGATCTTTTTCAATTCATTCAATCCGATGGCCAAAAATTGAGACGTTGCATTAGAAGTAGAAATGGGTGCGTGGATAGCACCGTCCTAACTAATATTTTTCTCCTCGGTTTTATTTTGAAAACTGATGATCTATGTTGTTCAGCAAAGATCCACTTTCAAGAAAAATTAAAATTATATAATACAAATATGCGCAGTAATATTGACAACATCCCAAACCTCAAACCATCGTTTTGTTTCCAGTTCACAGGGAAAGTAGGATTACATATATTCATTAGTCGTCTGGGTTATCACAATTAATAGAAAATTTTCGCCGCTTCCTGGGAAAAGGAGAGAAAACCAAGATTTTCTCGGCAACCAAACAAGTTATAGTCGGAAAGAAAGAGAGAGAGAGAGATAAAGAAATGGCGTACCAATAGAAAGGCCAGAGAGTGTAATCAAGATCAAAGACAACCAATCGCGGAAGCACTTGGAACATTCCCAATATCTCTAAAGCATCTGCCTTCACCTTATCGTCACCCATTCTCTCTCTGATGTAAAGTTTCCAATTTGCCTGCGTTCTTGGGTGAATTAGGCAATATAAATAAACATAAATTATAAAGAAGGATCAATAATGTAATTTCACAGATCTAAATTTTATTATTTTTATTAGAATCTCACATTTTTAATAATTAAAATTAAAAAAAAACAAAAGAAAAACTCTCAATCCCCCATGTTCTCTCTCTCCCTCTTATTTTCTAAGGGGGTGTATTCAATTGAGAATGTGAGAGATTTTAATAGATTTATAAATCCATCGATTTTTATGGAATTTAGGGGGGTGTATTCAATTAGAATTTTGAGAGATTTTAATTCTTTTAATGAATCAATGGGTATTCAATCAGGAATTTAAGTGATTCAATTCCCTTGAAATCTCATGGGAAGAGGTGAGATTTGTAGATGCTTAAAATACACTACGGAATCTCTCCAATTCCCTCTAATTCCTCAACTTTTTCAAATTCTTTAAAATCAATTTCTAATTGAATACACCTGGAATGTTATAAACTTCTTTAAAATTCTAATTGAATACACCCAGATTTCTAAGGATTTTAATAAACTATCTTAAAATTCTAATTGAATACACCTAAAATTTCAGAGAATCACTTGAAATCCTGATTGAATACCCCTAGATTCATTAAAAGAATTAAAATCCCTTAAAATCCCATTTGAATACACCCCCCTAAAAAAATGTGTTTATACACACAAAATGTGTAGGCAAATGCTAGTTATTAATGGTCAACATGTTTTTATTTTAATTCATACAATATTTTGATCTCATTTCACATAGAGACAAAACTTATATACATGGGTAGATGATGCGATAGACGATACTTTCGTTGGAGCCAAAGTTATGAAACCCCTTCTTTATATTTTTTTTGAAAAGTAAATTTCATTAATATGAAGGAAGGTTGTAGGCCAACATATAGGAAGACTAAATAACCCAAATACATTGAGGGGAACCGATACATAAAAGCCTAACCTAATTAAACAAGCAAAAACTAAAACCCACATTCCTAATCTCTGACTGCAGAAAGTCGTATTTGCCACCGTGAGCGCCATGAAAGTCTTGCCAGCATTTACCGAAGCAACAACACTAGAGAAAATGACTAAGTGGTGAAATCAACCAAGACATCATAGCACAAAAGAACCAAACCCGCAAGCAAAAGCACACCACATCCATATTTCTTCACCAAAGATGCAAAACTAAGAGATAGTCACTAGATCCAAATCCCATTTACCAATCCCTGCAAATATATACAAACACAATAATGCATGGATAGAAGGTGAGGCTAAGGGGTATGTAAAATGCCCTTACTTTGGCCAAAGCTACAAAACACTTGGCCTCGAGGGAAATACGACATGCCGGTTGGCGTAGGGAAAGTGAGGGAGGGAAATAAATCTGGTAACCATATCCAGCCTGGAGTCGTAGATCAGAGCAAAAGACAGGGTGGAGATGGATTATGAGGAAGAGAGACGGGGAAAAGTGGGGGGAGATGGAGTTTTGTGTTTGGAAAGGAACGGCCACAGGAAAGGGAGGGGAGAAATGAAGGGATATGAAGCCCAAAAGTGAGAAACTAACGAGAAAATTTGAGACAAAGCTTAAGAAAATTGAGAAGTTGAAAAAGAGAGAAAGGAGACATGAAGAAGAGGGAAAAAAAATGAGACAAAGAGATTGGACAAGTGCAGCCACCGATACCCAAGCGAAAGGCTAGGGTCAGCGACAAGAGTGTTTATAAAGTGGGAAACCAGAGAGAGAAAACACGTTTTATTTATTTATTTTTATTTTAATTAAAGAATCCCCTTCTTTTAAATGACGATTTCGACGATGGTTGACTACCAACACGATGGCATCAGGGAAGTGAAATAAGGGTGGCATTTTGCCATGTGTTTATTTGAAGAATATCAAATTTAAAAAGTCATTCGTTTTTGTAAGAAAGATCTGCATTCGCAATGGCATCAACTATTTGCAACCTTACAAATTTAAGTCCACTAGACCAAAATGTGGTACGACCCATCCCTAATTTTCCAGTAATTTTGCCCTCACTAATGTGAAATTACCAAAATTCCCTAGAAGGACACACCTTGCCTTCTGTTGACTTCGTTTTCAAAGGCATTTTTGTAATTTTATTCATTTCCGAAGAATTCTAATTGGTTTGTTTGGTGTGTTGTGGAACCCAAGGGGGGATCTTTACACCTCATTTTTCATCCCCCGACTTCTCTAGAGAACTCTTTCTCACTCCCTATTTCTTTCGGTTTTCTTCCTTGAAGACACCGACACCACCACCACAACTTCCTCTGGCGAATCGACCTCCCAAAAACCACTATCATCATCATCATCATCATCATCATCATCTCATAAACTCGTTTCTGACCTTAGTTTCTAGAAAATCGAACTCGAGATGATGTTTCTTCGAGCTCCAAAACGGACGCGACTTTCATGGTAAGATTCCTTGAAATATGTTCGAGGTAAAGCCTAAACCACTTTCTTTGTATTAGTATCGTCGAGTAGATAAATTTTCATATATGGATTGCATGATTTGGTTGAGAAATGACAAAGATATGGCGAATAAAATTTTTTCCTAAAAACTAGCCAATTTTTCCAGAATCTGGCTAGATTCTTGGTGGCTTGGCTTGGCTTGGGTCAACAGTTGACTTTCATTAGTTTCTCGGGTTTCAGCCCGGGACCCTTCCTAGGATATTTTGTAACATCCCACATCGACCAACGGAGAGGGGGTGATGTGCCTTATATGTACATGCCCACCTCCTATAGCACGAGGTCTTTTGGAAGCTCACTGGCTTCGGGTTTTGTAGGAACTCTAAAGTTAAGCGAGTTCGCACGAGAGTAATCCCAGAATGGGTAACCCAATGGGAAGTTTTCGTATGAGTTCCCAGAAACAAAACCGTGAGAGCGTGGTCGGGGCCTAAAGTGGATAATATCGTGCTACGGCGGAGTTGAGCCCGAGATGTAGTGGAGGCCCGGGCCGAGATGTGTCAATTTGGTATCAGAGCCAATCCCTAGCCGGAAGTGTGCCGACGAGGACTTTGGGCCCCTAAGTGGGGTGGATTGTAAGATCCCACATCGCCTAGGGGTGAGGATCCTGTAAGCCTTATATGTATATTCCCATCTCTACCTAACACGAAGCCTTTTGGGAGCTCACTGGCTTCGGGTTCCATAGGAACTCTGAAGTTAAGCGAGAAAGGGGTCAGAGCATTCCCAAGATGGGTGACAAACTGGGAAGTTCTCATGTGAGTTCCCATAAACAAAACCGTGAGGGCGTGACTGGGGCCCAAAGCGGACCCTGTAAGCCTTATATGTATATTCCTACCTCTACCTAGCACGAGGTCTTTTGGGAGTTCACTGGCTTCAGGTTCCATAGGAACTCCGAAGTTAAGTGAGAAAATGGTCAGAACATTCCTAGGATGGGTAACCCACTGGGAAGTTCTTGTGTGAGTTCCCAAAAACAATACCGTGAGGGCGTGGCTGGGGCCCAACGCGGACAATATCGTGTTACGGCGGAGTGGAGCTCGGGATGTGGTGGGGGTCCGGGCCGAGATGTGACAATTTGGTATCAGAACTAATCCCTGGTCGGAAGTGTGCCAACGAGGACGTTGGGCCCTTAAGGGGGGTGAAGATCCCACATCGCCCAAGGGTAAGGATCTTATAAGCCTTATATGTATATTCTCATCTCTACCTAGCACGAGGCTTTTTGGGAGCTTACTGGATTTGGGTTCTATAGGAACTCCGAAGTTAAGAGAGAAAAGGGTCAGAGCATTCCCATGATGGGTGACCCACTGAGAAGTTCTCGTGTGAGTTCCTAGAAATAAAACCGTGAGGGCGTGGCTGGGGCCCAAAACAGACAATATCGTGTTACGGTGGAGTCTAGCCTGGGATGTGATGGGGGCTCGGCCCGGGATGTGACATATTTCAACATGCTGATTCTGAATCGGCATACATTTTTTCAAATTCAATTGTTTTAATAGAGTTGTGATAATGCGTTTGTTTATAAACTTAAGTGCGAGCAGTTCTAGGGGCCTTAGAGGACAAACCCATCTTGAAGAAGACTTCATATACGATCAGTGGGTGGACTTTTATTTCAGAATGTTTTATTTATCTAAATTCTAAGTATATGTCTAGATAAAAATGAATTTCAGTTTTATTTTATGAATTATACTAATTTCATGGTATATCATCAGAGTTATGATTTATGATTTGCAAGTTAAACAGGTTTCGAGATTTTACTACTAGATTTATGATTTATGACTTATGATTATGACGATGATGATCTTATGAACGTTGGATTCTTTATTACTTATCTTGTGGCATGCATACACCCATACAGATTTAGAGTATTGTACTACGTCCATAGTCGTAGGACACATCTTGTTGGGGTACCATAATTGGACTCTCAGCTTGTCATTACCTTGAGCTTACTTGGTAATGACATGTTTACACAGTTATATTCTCAGCTAGTCATTGCCTCGAGATTACTCAGCAATGTCATGATTATATTTCCAGCTTTCACTAGCTATGCCTAGTGGATGATTATATTTCCAGCTGTCACTAGTTAAAGCTAGTGGATAGTATTGTATAACGTCCCACCAGTAAGTATCAACTCAATATATATGTACCTATCTGCTCTTAGTGTATACATGTATACCAGTTTTTAGTTTTATGACATGCTTAACTTTTCAGAAATTATATGTAGTTTTATATGTATTAGTATATTCAGAGAATGGAATTGTTTTAGAAACTTTTATTCAAAAAGTGTTTCTGACCCACATGTCAACAACTAAGTCTCTAAAAATTTTTGTTTAAACTTCACTAGAGATGGACACGAGATCCAGTTTAGGAAAGAAATCCATCCCTAGTACTACATCGCAAGTATTGAAAGCCTTGATCTAAGAACTGGGGCAAGGTAAATTGTCATTGATTTGTTTCTTGTAGGTTGTTTTAAACATGGTTCGAAATTCTTAAGTCCAATAAATATATTGTTAAGCACGAAGCCAAAGATTCATCATGAGTTTAATATTTAATTCCTGGTACCGTAGTAAGGTGGTACTACGGATATCGCGATGAGAATACTTTATGGATGCTAAGTTTGAGAGGTAATGTTTCTTCGAATCAACATTCTCGTGGGGGCTTTTAAGCTCTGTCTTGGGCCCACAAACTTACTCATATTCTGCTATGTTGCTTATAATTGAAAGCTTATGATATAAAGAGTTTTCTTATATTCTTCTGTAGGCCATATCTGAGAGAGATAGAAGCCAAGACAACCATGTCTCTTTACATGTGTACAGTGCTCATAAAGATGATTATGGTGCTTAGAGAAGCGCTCGGGTTGCTCCATCATGAAAATAAAAGTTGTATTTTTCACTCATTTTCTTCCACGTTTGCACAAAGAGGGCAACATACCCTTCTTCATCTTTTCTAGTATTTTCTTTCTCGCAAATTCATTCTTTTTGTTGTTTGCTTTCTGGATTAAACAAACATAAAACGAATAAACCTATCTTCTTTTCCTTTAATCTTCTACTCATCATAATATTTGAGGGAGTGTGTATGATAGATCGGCACAAAGTGCCCAACTAGGTAGAAAACACGGCCAAATAATCCGCATTTCCCAAATAGTGCCAAATTGTTAACACTCAAAATTGGGAGGTTAACTTAGATGATGTAATCATTATTAGTTGTAGAATATACACATGGATATATAGTGGTTCACCCATAAAAGAGGCTACATCTATTGTGGTGTATATCAAATGTTACATGAAAATGGCTCCAAGCTTTTAGTTGGCATGGAGAAAACCAAAGAATAGTAGGCTTTTCCCCTCAAATCAGCCATCATTTCTCCTCTGTCATCTTTTCCTTTATATATAGAAAAATCACCTTCCTAAGGAAGAATAAGTGTCTGGTTTCAAAGAAGAGGTGATGTGACCTCCTTATATCCACCTAATGAATATCTAGACGGTCAATGGGTCTTCATCCAATGGTAGTCTATATGTAGAGCATTCTGGAGATGCGGTCTGTTGGTCTCAGTATAACACCCTAGTCTGGTGGTCTTAGTAGAAAAGCCTGGTCTGGTGGTCTCAGTAGAGCACCTTGGTCTGGTGGTCTCAATAGATCACCCTTGTTTGGTGGTCTCAGTAGGGCACAATGGTCTAGTGGTGTTAGTATAAAATCCTAGTTTGGTGGTCTCAATATAGCACCCTTGTCTGATGGTGTTTGTGAAATCCTGTTCTCGGAGTTTCACTATTCATTACGTATCTCATCATTAAAATTCGTATTTCATGTTTACATTATTTTTATTAGTTAATTTTAGGAATTGAATCGTTTAGTTATTGGGTTTGAATTTTCGTAATTAATCTTTAAAATTTGTTGACCTTTCGAGGTCATGTTCGAAAAGATTTGGAAACCTTGAGTGCATAGGTGAAAGCTGTGTGCGAATCGGGATTATAACAAAAAATTTATAGACGTTTGAAGTTGTTTTTCCTTTTTTTTTTTAAAAGAAAAACCTTAATTTTTTAGTTAAATGAATTCCCATTAGGTGGGAATTCAGCCTGATCGCATAAAGGAAAACTAAGGGAACCAATCAGAAGGGGGAACTAATGACCAATCAAATTAAAAGGAAACTAAGGACCAATAAGGAGGGGAAGAGGAGAAAGGACAAAGGCTACCCAATAGGAAAAGAAGGAAATGAGGGAAAAGAGGGAGATGAGAAGGAGAGGAACCGACCCGGACCCCTTTCAACCCGCGCTAACCCGTCCTTGACTCGGTTGGAATTTGACGGTTCTCAGGCATTTTTCAGACGAAATTCACCCAACCATCACCTGCAATCACCACCATACTTTTTCTCCTTCATTTTTCACCCAAGATTTGACGGAAATTGGGCCAATTTCATGGCATTTGGCGACGGTGGCATCGACGGTTTCTTGGCGGCAATTCGTCGATCCGGTGAGTTGCACCACTAACCACCACCCTTAATTGACTTCCTTTGAGCCCAGGAACAAACCCCAAACAAGTTTGGGGGCGGCGGATCATTGGAGTGGACAAATCGAAGTTCACCCATTTCAAGGTTTCCGAAGCTTCGAGGGATTTTTCGACCACTTCCCGGCCGAACTAGGCTTCGGCCCAGGTATGAAAAATGTTTCACTCTTTGAGTTAAACATTTCTACAAAATTTGGTGAATTTTAGAGTTGGTTGGAATTTGTTCCGTTCGCTGGAAACCGCCACCTGCGACGGCGCATGGGCTGAGACCCCACCTAACCTATTAGGCTAAATTTTGATGCCCCAATTCTATTTTGACATTTGTTTAGTGAAATTTTGATGTTTTAGTATAGTTTCGTAGTTGATCGCTTATTCAGCCGCCATTTGGTTATTATATGAATTGACGATCTGACCATTGGATCGATACCAAACTTTAGTACGAAATAGTATGTAATATTTGATAACATTAGGAACTAACAGATTAGGAATCAGACGTATGGATATTCTCGAATTGGATTTCTAAGTTGTAAAATCAAAAGTTGTCCGCAACTTGAATTTGCAATTGGCTGAGATCCAACCGTTGGATCATAATGAAGTTTTAATATGTTGTTTTAGAAGCATAATGTGGACTTTAGGAAGTTACGGATAAGAAATCTGATAGGTGGATCTTCCGGTTTAGATTTCTTAGGTTGTGAACCCTACTCTCGGCCTTGATCGACGATTGGCTTTTTAGTTAACTAGCCTGAGTTCTTCTAGCATGTTGCTGATCTTCGAGTGTTGTTGAGATTCTATGGAGCTTATTGGGCACATCATGATGATGTGTCTTCCTCGATTGACATGCACCTCGATTTACGTATTAATGGCATCCAATTGTGTTATGGTTGTTTATTTTATGTGATTTGACTTGTGTATTGAACTTGTTGTGAAGTGTGGTTAATTTGTATGTTTGGCCTGATGTGATGAAATGTGAGGGCTAGGAGTGGACCATGAACCCATTGTCATGGGGTTTGTTGCTTCGAGACTTGTTCACATGTTGTATCAGTATTCCATTTCTTGTTTCGCTGAGTTTTTGTATTTTGAGTATTTCTTTCATGTCTTCTTCTTCGAGCGTTGCTATATTTCTTGGACTTCCGCTCGGTTTCTTTGAGTGATCTGGAACTGGGTTTCCGCTGGGGTTCCGTTGAGTGGTCCGGTTCCATATTCTGTTTGGATTCCGTTGAGTGGTTCGCAATCCCTCGTGCTCTGCGAATCCGTTGAGTGGTCCGAAATCGTATCTTGCCTTGGATTTCATTGAGTGGTTTGATATCCATTGTCCTCCATGATTTCGTTGAGTGGTCCGGAGTCGTATCCGCTCAGATTCCTTTGAAAGGTCCGGAATCCCTTCTACTCTGCGATTCTGTTGAGTGGTCCAGAATCGTATCCTAGTTTTGATTCCGTTGAGTGGTCCTAAATCTCCTTTGGTGTCTTGGTTCCGTTGAGTGGTTCAGAACCCGATGTGATGGATTTTGTTGAGTAGTTCGAAATCGCATCATTTGACTTGTTGATTTCTTGGATTTGATTTCAACTTCAGAGATGTAGGCTTCGGCCAAACTGTGTCGCTCTAGCCCTGCATTTCGGTATATGGTATGTGTTATTGATTGATGTGATTGTGGAATGATGTTGGTTGTGATTGTTGTCATTATGATTAGACTCGTTGACCAATATGGCTAGAGATTTATGTTGCGCTTCGTCGAATGTTTCTCGTAACATTGCATGCCTATTGTGTGGTATTATGTTGAGACATAGTGATTTTTGTGATGATTGTTCAAGTGTAGTGAAAGACGAACTATGAATGACTTGATCCCTAATTATGGTATGTGATAGGAGCATATTTATGCGACTTAGTTAGCTTGTTTTCTTGCATTTATGTTGTTAGTTCTTACTTATTATAGTGTTTTAAGCTATTTTTGTGTGTTTGTAGGTCTAATTAGCAAAGTTGGCAAGAAAGTGTATTTTGAAGCATTTTGAAGCAATTTTGGGCACAAAATGGATAGCTTATGAATGGAGTAAGATGGATGGACGAATTTGAAGTTCAAAAGGCTAGGAATGTGCAGAAAAATGAAGAAAATAAATCCAAGACAAAGAAGATAAGGAATCGTCTTAAAAGAGGAAACATTATCCAAAACCTTATCCAACCTTATCTTATCCAAACTAACCTTATCTTATCTTATCCTTGCCTAATCTAGCGTTATCCTATCTTAATCAGTTTGTGACTTAAATCTAGCTACAAGGGGACCTAAAAACCTGATTTCTAAAAGGCCTATCCTTTCCCTACATTAATGCTGCACCCTTATCTGCACCCTTATCCTTCTAGAACCCTAAATTGGTGCCGTGACCACCTTTTCTAGAAGACCCTAAATATCTGGCGCCTAAACCCTTATAGAAATCTTTGCCTTGCCTTGCAAGCCACTCCCATTCCCTCCTAATTTCAGTTGCACCTTTCCTCACCCAATTCCCTTTGGATTCTGATTTAATTATCCTTTTCCTTATGGATTTAGGTTATGCAAATCCTTTTTTCAGAAATTAATTGGGCCAAACCCCTTTTTCCTGGTGGATTTAGACCTTTGTGCCACAAACCTTAGGCCTTAATCCTTGATTTCTGCTAAGTTCTAACCCTAACCTGATTACTCTAGGGTTTTGTTGTGCCTATATATATATGTGTGTTTTAAGCCAAAATTCGTACACCACCCCCATACCATTCAGAAACACATCCTGCCGCAACACATACACCATTCTACACACTTTGCTGCGCCATTGGAGAGGAAGAGAGTCTTACCGTGCCTTCCATTGATGAAGGAGGTCCTTGTGCACAAGCCACCTGCAACCATTGGAGTTCTAAGAGTTCTTTCTTCCCTCGTTTTAGTTTCACTGTTTATTTCAATTTTTTTTTTCAATTGCCATGAACATGTGTAACTAAGTTTTTCTTAGTTAGAGGTGAATTCAAAGCCATGGACATATGTTTAATATGAATTGATTCCTTTCAGTTTTTGTTTCGTAAAACATGGATGTGATTTACTTATCTATTTGATTGATAACTTATTCTTGTGTGTTGATTAAGGATGCATACTTAGTTTGCATACATGAATATGATGCTAAATTATAAGGGACTTTCACCTAATCGTTAGGTACTTATAATTAAAAGTAGTGAAGATTGCTAGTCACAATCGTGTTAAGTAGATTTTGGCTAGAGTATCATGCAGTTCATAGTTATGATAGCATTGTCAATGCTTATGATTTCCATGGAACTTAATGATCTTTGAATGTATCTCTATCATGCTGTTCATATAAGGAACTTGAGGAGAATAATTTGATTGTGATGTATTGTCCATTCAATTCAATGAATTTAGGGAAATCTGACAGTTAATTTGTGCATTCATGATTAATTTGGGGCATTGTCATTCATAGTTTAAAGAAACAATACTGGAAATCGATTTCTGTTGCATATGTTCATGTGTGGAGAAGGATCCTCTAACTAGCTTTTCACCCTTGAATTCATCTTAATTTCGTTTTAACTTACTTTGTTTGCTGCAAGTCACTTAGTTTTGTCAAATTCGTCCAAAAACCCCCTTAGTTCTTATTTGGTGTCTTAGTTTAGCTAATTGAGTTCAAATCTGTCTAATTTAGTGTTTTGAGTCTTCATAATCTTAAATTCGCCCAAATCACTCCCTAGAGTCTGTTTTGAGTCATAAGAGTGTAGTTTGCTGTTTTTGAGTCTAGTTTAGTGTTTTAAAGTTTAAATTGAGTAGATTAGCATCCCTTCTAATTCCCGGCCTAAAACGATCCCTACTTACATATACTACAATCATAGGGTTTTAATTTGTGTGTCAAGTAATTTTCACATCAGTATGTAGGCAGTCTAACAACGAGATTAGATGCATCCATAAAGTGTACAAAAAATTACTACGCAGTTGGATCTTGAGTTGTGCTTTGCACATATCCCGAAGGCGGGGTATGTTAGATATATATGTAATTGGTGATGTTACGTGTCGATCCTGGACGTATGTCGGGATTGGGGCGTAACAATCTTGGTAGAGCACTCTGGTCTGGTGGTCTCAGTAGAGCACCCTTGTTTGGTAGTCTCAATAGAGCATCGATCACTAGAGAATATGACATTAGAGAATTGATCACTTGAAATAGGTGGTCAATCACATGCCAAAGGGTCTCTTCCATCCAACAATGATCTAGTCTCCAATCAAAGAGTATTCCCTCACAAGGATATTATGGAAAAAGTGGGACCATGTCATTCTAGAGAATCACATTACCAAGTGTAGTTCAGTTATGTCAATTTCAAAGAGAGGATGAACTTATTTTCAAAAGAAAGAACGCAAGTATTATATGAAATCAACATCATTTCTACTTCAATTCTAGACACCGTCATAAACAACTCTGGTGAAAATCGGGATTCCAATTCTCCTCATTTCCTTATCATTTCAATTCTACCCATTGTGAATACGGATTAGCAAAAGAGTAAGAGATCCATTGTCGACTTCCAAGGGGCGTGCCGGTGTTCCATGACCCGACCACGTATAAGTCATCACAGACTAATTACACTGCGGACGAAGTAGTAGTCAAAAGTCACACAAGTAGCAGTGCGTTGGTAAAATTAACCGAGTCCAAGTGCGCTCAAAACCCTCATCAACGTGTGACGTGTCACTCTCACTGCGTATCCAGATAAAACGCCACCCAGATTTATCAGATTAAACTTTTACCTCGATCCCAAAATACCCCTACTGCAGCTCCCATTCTCCCACCCCAACCACCAACCAGTCCCCGTCATTTGAGTCAAAACCCAGGTCCTCTTTCGTCCACCCAAAAAACCCGCACCCTTCATCTCTGTCCGAACTCCACCCAAAACCACCAAAAGACAAAGAAGGGGGAGTGAGACAGAGGGAGGAGAGTGAGAAATGGATTTCAATTTCAACTCCAACAGAGCGGAGGCGGAGCGGTGGCTGAGCACCGCCGTGAAGCTACTGTCGGCACATGACCTACAGGGGACCAAGACCTTCGCGATCCGAGCCCGAGAGACCGACCCCAGGCTCGAGGCCACCGACCAGATAATCGCCGTCGCTGACACCCTGCTCGCCGCCGAATCCCAGATCAACAGCCAAAACCAGCAGCCCGACTGGTACGCTATTCTACAACTCGCCCAGTACACTCAGAACCTCGAAATCGTCGCGACTCAGTACCGCCGACTCGCTCTCCTGCTGAACCCGCATCGGAATCGCTTCCCTTACGCCGATCACGCCTTCCGGCTGGTCTCCGAGGCCTGGAACGTCCTCTCTAACCCCAACAAGAAGGCCATCTACGACCACGAGTTGAGCATGTTCAACCGGTTCGACTCGCCCTCATCCGGGTCGACTCAGCTGTTCGAGAGGCAATTCTTGCAAATGCATCATGTTCAGCAACAGCCGCCGCAGCCGCCGCCCCCGCAGCCACTTCTATTTCATCCCCAACCGTCGCAGCTACTACAATTCCAGCCTCAACCGCCACCGCCGCCACAACCACAACCAGAAGTGCAGAGACCACAACCGCAATGGCATTTTCAACAAAAGCGACAACCACCACCACCACCAGAACACCAACATCAGCAGCAGCAGCAGCAGAACCAGCAGTATCACCACGAATCTTCTCAGCAGCACCGGCAACAATATCAGGAACTTCCACATCTTCTGCTGCAGCAGCAGCAGCAAGAAGTGAGAAAAAACCCTAAAAGTAAGGACGGAAGACCGTCGATGGAGGAGGAAAGGCCGAATCCGATTCCCATCAATGTGACCGAGCCAGCACCTCCGCCCTCTGAATCAACTCCTCCGCCTTCCAAGTCCACTCAAGCGCCCTCCGAATCAACTGGCCCCGTTGAGTCAACTCCCCCTTCTGAGTCAGCTCCCCCTTCTGAGTTGACTCGGCCTCAAACAGTGTCCAAATCGGGGAGCTTCTGGACTTCATGTCCTTACTGTTATAACCTCTTCGAGTATCCAAGCGTTTACGAGGATTGCATGCTTCGGTGTCAGAATTGTAAGAGGGCATTCAATGCAATGGCGATAGCGTCACCGCCTCTGGCGGGGAAAGGCGGTGATGTGAACTTTTGCTGTTGGGGGTATTTCCCATTGGGGTTATTGGAGAATGATAAAAATACAGGCGGCTCATCTGGGGAGTGGACGCCATTTTCGACAATGTTTGCCTGCCCAATACAAGGGAAGAAGAATACCGGACGAGCCAAGATTGCTAATTCGGGGCCGAGGGTCTATTACGATGACGAAGAGGCGTTGCTTGATGTTTCGGATCCAAGTGAGGACTCTGATGATGATGAGTGGCAGAGGGTCAGGAGGAAGAAGAAGGCTGTAAAGGCAAGAGCTAAGGCTTCCGCTGCTAAGACTCCGGTGAGAGCTTCAGATAGAATAAGGAAGGGAAGTCAAAATTCCGGTGGGCAGGGTAAGGTTGGCACTGGTGGGGGTGTGGGTGGTGGGTCTGTGTCGAAGGCAGAGTCAAGTAAGAAGTCAACTTCTGGTGCAAGAAAAAGAAGTGCCGCTGCATTGGGGAAGTTGGATTTGAATGTGGAGTTCAGTAATAATGAGGTGGAAGAGCCTGCAGCTCAGACAATGAGTGAAGGGAATGGGACAGCAAATGGGGAGGAGGATAATATTGAAGGAATCGGGTTTTTTGAAGGTCTTGACGAGTTTTTGAGTAGTCTGCCCATACTTAATGTTGTGGGAGATGACAAGGTTAAGGCTAATTAGGGAAGTAAGGGTAAGACTTTTGCTTTTTGTCATTGCTGCTTTAGCTGTTGTAATTGCTTTATGGATGCTCGTTGTATTGAATGATGTAGAGCTTCTATGCCTTTTGTTTCATGGCTCTCACTGTTTGAATCTGCTATATAATCTGCAGCAATGTGAACTTAATTCAGGTTTTAGTTTTAGAAAATGTTAGTGTGATTTATGTAGATAAATCTTGTGGTGGAAAGATTAATCTTCAAAGGTATGGTGATAATCTGATTTTTCAGCTGTGCTGAAATTATGAAATCTTGGCATTCTATAACATAGACCTTATTTTTTCGTTAATCAGGGTTGAAGCTTGTTTATCTGTTATCTTATTGCTGATCCTATGACTAGGATTTTGTTAGGAAACCATTAACATTTCTTTATGTTGGTGTGCTTTAAGCAATTTCCCATTCTTTTGGGATTAGAAAGGGAATGGAACATGTGCGCGTCCCTTGCGTCATTCACAGGGAACCCAAAACCTTTTTTTCCCAAATGGTTTGGCGTTGACTATAGATAGTATAAAACGTAGCAGTTGTGAATGTAAGAAAGCAACACAAGTGGCAAGAACTGATGAAAAGGAAAATTTTCACAGATGCTATTTTGAGTTGGGCAATGAACTGATGAAAAGAAGATAATTTTTGTATATGGTGGGAGAATTGTCAGGTTGATGGGTTTAATATCCCAGACCATGATGGAGGTTGCCGTGTTTTTGGGGTCATTCAAAGAGGTCATGTTTATTGAGGTATCTGGCTAAACTGTTGGAGAAGAATAGTTGCAAGCATACAACACGGTAAAGATTATTTGGCTCAAGAAGTTGATGGCTTTGTTGCTCTTCCTGGAGCATATGGAATATCTGTTGGAAATCATAGCCCTGGCCCAACTTGGGCTCATAAAAAGCCAGTTGGTGCCAAATTTAGATGGGTACAAAAATTGCATTCTTTCACTAATGACAATGGTATTATTGTCATTGAAGAAGGATTTATGAAGCCAGGTGCTCTGCATATAGTTGTCTCTGCTACAACGGCCAAAGAGCTTCTGGTGAAGATGGAGCAACACTCTCCTCATGAAAGATGGCAAATGGAGCAACATGGTAATCACCAAGCCTTGAAAATATAAGGAGAAACTGTATTGATGGTAGGTCTTTCATTTCTAAATTGATTCCTGATTGATTCATCACTGTTTGAGTTATGCGGAAGAATCTATTTATACAAGGCCTTATATCATTTATTTCCCTGTACCTTCTTGTTCATTAAGTTTGGTGCAATATGCCGATCTATACTTGCTAGAGGACTCAAAAGATTGCATAAGGGTACTGTTGGGTTTGGTAGAGAAAAGGAGGCTAGGGTTTTGTGGGCCTGCTATGTTTTCTTGTGGATTATTTGGATGTAGAGGAATTTGGAGGATTTTTGACATTTACAAGGAGGTAGTGGGTGGAGGAGCTTTGGAAGAGCAAGAGATTCCTATCTTCGGTTTCAACAGAATGTAGGGCTCTTTACGACCTACCATTATCCTAGATTGGAAGGCAACCTTATGTTAATTTCTTAGAGTCTTTGGTGATGCTTTTTGTAGTCTCTGATATTGCGGATGGTTTTTTCCTTTTGTACCGTGGACCCTTGTTTACTGCTATTGTACCTTTTTAATGATCATTATTTTTGCTAATTAACAGTGAATTCACAGATGATGAAACAAAAGTATAGGGGATCAGGGAGGATTCATCCTTTTATTATTTTCATTAATGATCATCTCTTTGTTATTCATTTTGGCTTTGGGGAAGAGAATGGGAGAGGGGTGGAAACTGGAAAGTAGGGGATCAGGAGGGATTCACATGAAATGGTGAGGTGCTTCTCCGTCCTTTTTTTTTTGGGAATTTTAACGAAAAGTCTACGGTACTGTTTACTTTAATGAAAAACCACATCTTTACACTAAAAAGTCAAATCTGGTACTATTCACTTTACATTTTATTTTGTCCTTATAATTAAAATTCAGAGTTTTCAGGTCCTTTTCATTAGTTTTTTTTTTTTCCCCTTAATTATTGTTTGGTTTTGTTTATGAGTTTCTGATTATGCAGATTGGGTGGTTTAACTTGTCATTTGCAATGCAGTAAGGGTAATGCACATATTACATAGCATAAGTTAAGGTTGGTTGTGAATGCTGGATTGCTTTAATATGAAGCAAATGCCTAGCGAACAAATCCAGATTCAAAGTACCATACGTATTGCGGTATTAGAGAGTATAGGATGTACTGTATTTTTCCAAGACTAGAATTGATTAACGATTCAAAATTTTTCGTGCCCCTCTGCTCTGAGGGAGGATATCTAAGTACCTGTTTTAAGTGGTTTATTGTTTCGTTATTCATGACTCAGACAACAAAGCTGGATACCTGCCTTTTGATATTTGAAAGAAATATTCTTGGGTGTTTAGCAGCACTTTGAATCTGGATTCTTTTCGTGTCTTTTATTATTGTAAACGTGGAAAATTGATTTACTCTTTGGCAGCATGGTCCTGTCTTTGTTTTATGAGTGATGGCTGATAGAAATTTTACCACATGTAAAAGTAAGGATAAAAACATTAAATTACTTGCAAGAGTACAAGGTAATTGTAGTATAGATAGCTCCAGCAATGTCGTTCTTCACAAGGATTGAATGAATAATTTATGTTAAATCAAATCTTAATTATTTATTTAAAACAAAGTTTGAGAAAATGTTGATTTTGTTATTTAAAATAATAAAAACGAATTTAATAGAAAATAATTAAATAAAGTGATAAAATAAAATAAACTAAAAGAAAATAAATTTTAAAAATTAAATTGTAAAACTTTAGGGTTCCGCCATTACCTTAACAATCATATGTAGTTCTTTCAATTAACCACGCATATGTTTGAAGGTTAGGTTTTCCTAATATATATTCTACTTGGAACCTCTAATATAGAACTTATATTTAACATGCAACCTGTTCGGACGTTCAGTTCAAATATGAACATGAAAGACTCATTATACTTTATGAAAACCTTTTGAAAAACCATGCAATCTTTAAGACGTGGTGTTCATTCTATGTGAAACTACATTTATTAACCACAAGAAGTCAGCGCTAATTTCAGGGAACTTTCCGACCAAAATTGCATCAAATTACTTTTCTAAATATCCTAATGGTCACAAATCACTAAGACACTTAGATAGTTTAAAACGGTGATTAATAATTCAAAACATGCATGCATAATATCATAAGTAAATTGAAAAAAAAAACTACATATTCTTGCTAAGGCTCGTGGTCTCGCCCTAGCAAACAAGAACTAGTTACTAACAACCATAAACAAAATATTATTAAAAACAAGAATAGAAAACACCTTGAAAATAAACTTCAAAACCCTAAGTAGTGTGTGCGTTTCCTCCACTCTTCTCCCCCTGTCTTCTCTACCCTTAATGGCTAAATATCTTATTTATACTAATACAAAATAAAACCATAAAAAGTGTTAAAGAGTAAAACTAGGAAACATAATTAAATAATAAAACAGAAAATAAAAAGGTTTTCTATTTGAACTAAAATCAGACTTTTGACCGACCAAATCAACTCTGATTTGGTCCCAAAGGTCTCTTTTGAAAGTTGAAGACTTCCCCTACAATTCCTCAGAAGGATTCTTTCTTAAAATATGCCATCTTGACCTCCAAAATACCCAAAATGTCCAGAAACGTCAATATGGGAAAGCTGCGCGCTAGGCCTTAATTTCATCACCATGGTCAAACGGCTTGGTAGAAAAATCTGGAATTTTGATAGAATCATCTTGAAAGGCACACGAACATCCTCTAATTGGAATCACTCCAAAATTCATCCGTTTGATCACTTTTTGCTCGAGAGGGAGTCGAATATCCTATATTAAGAATATAAATCAAAGTATCAAAATTTTACCAAAATAACAAATAAATTAATACTAAAAATAGGGCAAAATATATAGTAAAATATCTACACTTCAATAGCAATTGTTTCCTTTTGTGCAACAATCTGCGGAACATGTTGGCTCGAGAATTGTTTCTTGTTTTTCGTCACTGTGACGTTGGAAGTTGTGGTTTAATTTTCTTTCTCGCTTTTCTTCTCTGCGTTGGTTTTGGTTCTGCACAAAAGGAGTACGTCATAAAGTATAGTAAGCTCGGAAACAATCCTGTTAATGGTCGGCAATATTTGACATGTTTTGGAATTGGTTTTTGTCTTTTCATGTCTAGTGGGGGGCATCTGATTAAATGATCTTCTTGAGAGCACACTTGATCTTTTTCGTTGTCCAGTTGATCATTCAGTCGTTTAATGGATGTGGACTGTGGAGGGAGTATTAAGAAAAGCACTAGGATCCTCCATGCTAAATGTGTTCCAGTGCATTTTTTTGTCACTCTTGCAGTTGCAGGTGGGCAAAGATATGTCGAAATGTGATTTTCTCCTGTAACTATAATTCTACATGTTACATACTGCAAAGTCGGTGGACTTACGCCGGACTTGCTGTGACGGACTCAGTCCACCGGTGCCACACTCAGCAGTGTCGTCTACGTTTTTTAGTACACCGCGGCTTGAAAGCCTAGGGAGTAGGAAATAGGAATGGTGGTTCTTGTTATGCCTTGGGGATTTCAGGAGTTTAAACCAACTTAGCCAAGTGGAGAATGATGAAGGGTCCTATTTGTAGAGTTTCTTGGAGATGTTCTTACGCAATGGATCTTCAAATTTGAAAGCCGCCAAGAAACATAACTCACAACGCATCTTGCCAAATCCCGGAACATCGAAAGGAAAATAACCATGAACAAAGAGAGCTGTTATTGATACTTCAAACTAGTCATCATGAATTCTGTAAGAGAGGGAAAAAAAATTAACAAATGGTAAGTGCATGATGACATTTCGGGAGCATTACTGTGGAGTTAAAAAGATTCTAACCCAATACAAAGGGCCAAAAAATGCACTAGATAATAGAGCACCAAAGTACCAATTGCCAATTGAGGTGTTAATTAGCCCGGGGGAAGGGATATAGGTGGTGACAAGGGTAACGGTGGAGGGAATGGTGATATTGAATAATGCATTATTTCTTTATTAATTAAAATGCTAATTGGCACAATTTGATTGAACAACAACTAAAAAAAATTGAGGAGTTGGTTACGTGGGAAAATGAAGAGTCTTTCTTCTTCTTTGGAATCAAGGTCCAGGAACAAAAGAGCTATGATGGTCTTCTTCGTGTTCCTTTTCGTCTAAAATTAGATCTTTCTTCTTGGTTCAAAAATTCTGTTGCACAACATTCACAATTATGATAGTCTTCTCTCTTTCACCACTTGCTCAGACATTTAGGTGACCCTCAGAGGTTCTCACAGACCCTCAGAGGCTCTCAGAGGCTTTCAAGCCGTGATGTACTAAAAAACGTAGACGATACGTTGAGTGTGGCACCGGTGGACTGAGTCCGTCACCGCAAGTCCGGCATAAGTCCACCGACTTTGCAGTATGTAACATGTAGAATTATAGTTACAGGAGAATATCACATTTCAACATATCTTTGCCCACCTGCAACTGCAAGAGTGACAAAAAAATGCACTAAAACACATTTAGCATGGAGGATCCTAGTGCTTTTCTTAATACTCCCTCCACAGTCCACATCCATTAAACGACTGAATGATCAACTGGACAACGAAAAAGATCAAGTGTGCTCTCAAGAAGATCATTTAATCAGATGCCCCATGTGGAGCCAAAAATATTCACAAGGCGACACGTGGGTTTTTTTGGACAAAAAGGACAAAAATACCCTCGAGGCATACCGGGTCTCCTACACGCGAGCAGTGGAAAATCATCCATCAACCAAGTCAGAAGTACCCAAAATGGGTAACAATTCAAAACCTATTTCATATATGTTTTTACCTCATTTTTTCCTTATTCAATTAGCCATTTATTTCAAACATTCCATAACATCCTCAACCAATTAATATAATCAATATATTAAAGGCTAATTACATCACCAAATCACCCCAAAATCACACCAAGGGCCGGCCATTCCCATCCAAAAAGAGCCTATCATATTCTCTACCTTTTCCACCATTTTCCCTTTTTAATTACACTAATTAGCTAGCCAATTAAACCCATAACCATCAAAACATTCCTTTATGTTTAAATTAGCCAATTAATCATAATAAATTGGCTAATTAAACCTAAATTAAACCTAAAAACCCTAGCCACCTCCTAACTCTATAAATAGGCGCCTATTCTCACCAAAAAATCGATTCCAACACTTTGGCAAAAATCCCAAAATTCTCTAAACACTATTTCTCTCTAAATTCTAACTTTGGCATCGGAGGTTCTTCGGCCAAAGCCCCCCCCATTCATCGTGGGCGCGTGAGGCTCTTGGCCTTAACCTAAGGTGTTAATTGTTTTGTAGGTGCAAAATTGTCCAAGATCAAGGAGGAAGAAATTTGCATCCACAAATTGGTGCTTTCATTGAGAGTTGAAATCCATACTCGTAGAAGACTCTCGCACAAAAAGGTTTTTTCTTTATTTTCTAGTCCATTTGAATATTTTTCATACGTTCTTATTATTAGAATTTTTTTACTTGCAAAGGTTCTTTGATAAAACGTATAAGCAAAATATAATGGCTAGAAATTTAGAAAATTCCACAAGTGAAAATTCTAATGTTCAAGAAATGGGATTGCGGAGATCCGTGAGGCTAAATGCGACAATAAGGGGAGTGGCATCATCATCACGAGCTTCCACCATGGGAACCACCGTGGTGGCTACCTCGGTAGCCACCCGCGGCGAGGTCCATGGTGCCTTCACCACGGCCGCCATGGGAACCACCGCTGTGGCTACTTCGGTAGCCACTCGTGGCGAGGTCCATGGAGCCTTCACCACGGCCCAGAGATCCGTGAGGCAAAATGCGACAATAAGGGGAGCGGCATCATCACCACAAGCTTCTACCATGGGAACCACCGTGGTGGTTACCTCGGTAGCTACCCGCGGCGAGGTCCATGGTGCTTTCACCACGGCCACCATGGGAACCACCGCGGTGGCTACTTCGGTAGCCACTCGTGGCGAGGTCCATGGAGCCTTCACCACGGCCCGAGCCGTGCCATCCAAGGCTCACGGTACCAAGACCACGATCCAAGCCGTGCCATCTGAGTTTACGTGGACCCAAGCCCAAGCCTCGCATTCATATGCACCGCGCATTGAGCAGCCTGCTCCCGTCAAGCAACCCACTCTCACGGCCCAACTTGCTCCTGCCGAGCAGCTTGCTCTCGTGACCCAGCCTGCTCCCGACGAGCAGCCCACTCCCGTGGCCCAGCTTGCTTTCGTCGAGCAGCCCACTCTGGTGGCCCAGCCTGCTCCTGCCAAGCAGCCCACTCCCGTGGCCCAGCCTGCTCCTGCCAAGCAGCCCACTCCCGTGGTCCAGCCTGCTTCCGTCGAGTAGCCCACTCCTGTGGCCCAGCCTGCTCCTGCCAAGCAGCCTGCTCTCGTGACCCAGCCTGCTCCCGACGAGCAGCTCAATCTCGTGGTTCAACTTGCTTCCGTCGAGCAGCCCACTCTCACGGCCCAACCTGCTCCTGCCAAGCAGCCTGCTCTCATGACCCAGCTTGCTCCCGACGAGCAGCCCACTATCACGGCCCATCATGCTCCAGTGGCTTTCCAAGCAGCCCAAGTCGACCCAAGACTATCTCAACCATCCGGACCTACCATCGAGCCGGGGGCATTCTCACCATATTTTTTCGCGGATTTGACATTTCCCAATTCAAATCTCGCGCCCGGAGTCTACCACATTTCCACTGCCTAAGGAGGCGCATTCCTTCCAAGCTCTTGCAATCCAAATGGCGAACAACACTTGTCTCGACAAGTCATAGAGTTGACGAGCGCCCTTGCACAACAGACAACTTTGGTGAATCAACTTTTGCAACGCATTGGGATCCAACGTGCCCCGGACGAGGTATCCCGAAGTAGGACAAGGGCAGACGAACCTTTCCAGCAGCGTCCCGGCAAGCAGCCATTCGACCAGCCACGAGTCGAACGTTCAGGCAGTGTACATTCCCGATTGGGCCCCCGAGATAGCGTATACTCCCGTCTTAGCGCGCGGATGAGCGTGTACTCTCGACTAGGCCCACGGATGAGCATACATTCACGGTTGGGGTCACACTCCGATAGTCAACATGAGCAACCTTCCGGACAAAGTGTTCATTCGCGGCTAAACCCACAAGGAGCATCATCCACCTCACATCAGAGTAGGCAGCACGACGGACGGAAAGAGGCAGTCACTCAATCCAGCTCAAGTTCAACCAGCAGCCTGCGAAGAACTCGCTCGCCTGCTAGAAACGTACCACATGCACTGCATCTGCGGCGTAGACGAGCCAAACACATGGAAGAGCAGTCTAGACCACCAAGTCATGGCTGGGGGCAGCCGAGAGCTCCGCTACCCCAACAAAGGCAAATTCAGGAAGAAGTAGAGAGACTCTTGACCAAGCGATTGCATGATTTCCAACGCAACGAGGTCACCGACGAGGCACTACGATGGAGCATGACCAACATAAGCAGGTCACCCTTCACGGACGAGATCGAGCAGGCAGAGCCTCCACGAGAGTTCAGCATGCCACATTTCACATCTTTCAAAGGGGATGAAGACCCGGAGAGACACTTAAAGCGCTACCGAAGCACAATGATCCTTTATCGAAACAACGATGAGCTTATGTGCAAGATATTCGCCACTACTCTACAAGGCGAGGCGCAAGATTTGTTCTACACCCTGCCGCCACAATCCATCCGGAATTTCTACGAACTTTCTTTGGTTTTCACCAAAGAATATTCATCCTATCGCTCGATCAAAAAGAAATCTGATCATTTGTTTAACGTCAAGAAGAACCCAAAGGAGTCACTTCGCGACTATGTGAGGAGGTTCAAAGTAGAGAAGGCAAAAATAGTCGAATGCAACGACTCGATAGCTAGAGCAGCCTTCCAAAAAGGACTTCCAGCAGACCACCCGCTATTCGAAAAATTGATCATGAAAGAAGATCTAACTCTGACAGACTCTTTTGCTTTGGCAGAGAAGTATGCACTTTGGGATGAGGCTCGCCAATGCACATTCAAGGACTTGAAGAAGTACCCGACATCACCTCCCTAGAAGCAGCGGAGGACTTATTCACATGTTTGACGGTATCTAAAGTAGCAATAAGCTCTACCATCATGCGAGAAGAGATGGGGGCCCGACTACCTGTATTCCACAGTTACCTGTATTCTACAGTTCAAAAGCTCTCCTCGATGTTATTAAAAATTCAAAAGCTAACTTTGGCGATAGTTGTTGCAACCCAGAAGCACAAATTTTACTTTCAAACGCATGCAATTATCCTAATGACGTACTATTCTGCCCAATCCAGACACGCGATGATAAAGGTGTAGACCCTGGCGGATGTAAAGTTTTCTGACGAACGCAACACTGGAAGGACACACTCGAAAGTAAGTTTTGTCCTCGTCACCCTAAAAGATTCTACATAGGAGCAACATGTACCGGCAGTTGAGTACCATTTCTTGCTGCGCATCACACGGCCCTAGCCGACCCTTGCTTAATGATTCAACTCTAGAGTGGCCCAATACCGGCAGTTGAGCATCTCCTGTTGCGTATGACATGGCCCCATCTCCATAGCTCCCTACTGCGTCTTCACGCCGAGCCTAGGTGACGCAACAGAGCGGCCCAACGATGCCTCAGAAGTAGCCGAGCACACTCTAGCTGCGCCTACTCCACCCGATGGAGACTTCTGGCATTTGCAGGTCGACGACGCAGAAAAGCCTTCATCACTGCCGGCAAAGAAGGCTCCAAAAAGATGGATCCCATCTGGGAAGGTCCGTACAAGATCAGCAGAGTAGGGGGCAAGAGTAATTACACCCTCACCACCATGAAGCGGCAAAAAGATTGAAAAGAAATGGATGGCCTACAATCTGAAGAAGTACCATGTGTGACCTCCCGCTACATTAAAACCCGAAGACTCAATAAGCTCGACGGGCACCACCTCACAAGCTGAGGACTATCCAGTTGTTATGCAGTTCTTACCTTACAGCTAAAGTTCTCGTTCGTTTCACTCGTTTTTCAATGAGGAATTTAGAAGTAATCACAACTTGGCTTGGCTGCATGCTTACAACAACTAATCACTCATGCACTTCAAAAGAAGACTGCGCCCTTCTTAGGGACTCATCGCAGGAATTGCGCCCCCCGAGGGACCAACCATGCTCTCCAGTGCGAGAGGGTAAACCAATTCTCCGACACCCATATGGGTCAGCTCTCCAAGACGGTAGGATAAACTTTACACTCCGAATATCCAGACGTGGATGAGCCTGGCTGCCCTAGTATAACTAGATGCACGATGGCTTGCGCCGGGATTCCTAGAAGTAGCCGCAATGGTCTTTTTCAAGGCTTAGCTAACTGAAGGATTTTGGGTCTCTTAGCCTAATCCGTAGGGAACCGGGCCCTAGAGACGGAGAGGGCACATTACGCAGTACATCCGATGGACGGCTGCCCTGGAATCCTAAAGCTGCTACCGAGTGCACTAAGGTAGCCTACGGATTCCGGAAGACTGCCTACGGCTTGCCTTTCGAGCAGTGAAGCCGCACTAGACTTATACAACCGCACATTCTTGTGAAAGGTTAAACAAGCTAGCGCGCATATACGAAGTTTTATCCACTGCCGACATGCTACGTAGTCGATAAGCTTCACCTCTGCCAAGCGCGGAACAACCTACACCAAGTCCTAAAGTGTTGTGATACTTGCTACGCAACCTACAGAATTGAAGAAAGTCAAGGTTAACAGCCTAGTGGTTACGCGGACTTGTCTGCTTCTGTAAGTAAGGCATCCGGCTGCCAACCCTATGGCTAACAACTTTGCAAAGTTCTACACCAACACCTACGGCTGCATAGGCTACGCGAGTTTGTCTGCTTATAAAAAAGTGGCATGCCTGCCACTGGTCTATCAAGTCTAAAGGTTAGGGCATGAACAAAAGAAGTGAAGATGAAGAAAAACGAAGGAAAACATGTTTATAAACAACTAGCAAAGGCCGAAGGAGTTCAAGCAAAACAAAAGCTACAAGGAAAAACAAAGAAAATCCTAAAGGCTACCTAAAATACTACACTACAGCAGTTTGGACATCCCACGACTACTCGGTCGCCACACCTTCAACAGCCGTAACACTCTTAGCAACGGCATCATCCGGCGCTTCACCCCCGGCTGCCCCAGTCTGGGCACTAGCTTCTCCAACTACTTCACCAATGGAAGCCTTAAAAGTAAAAGCAAGCAAGTCTTTCAGAGAAATAGAGAAGGTCTTAAAACCTCAAGCCCATCATTCTCACCCTTCAGCTGCTCATTCTTCTTAAGCAGACTAACACAGACGCGCTGCAGCTCATCCACTCCATTCTTAGCATAAGCAGTGAAACGAAGCTCAGAAATTGCAAGCTTAAGATCTTGAATCTGAGGCGAATCAATCTCAGCAGCAAAGGGAGCAGGCTTTGGCGCCACTTTAGCAGCAGAGTCCACCTTACCACTCTTCATAATAGCAAGTCTCTACAAAGGTGAACCGGACTTGGCTCCCAAAGAACGTCCTGGTACAGACTTCGGCACTAGGGGCATGATAAAACCTTTACGCTGAGCAATCTTATCCACAATTGTACTAGCCATTCTCAACATGGAAGACGCCACATGCTCAGATCTAGCAGCCTTATTTTTCTTCCCATTAGAAGAAGTCATGTCAATCACATACTTCTCGGTAGCAAGCGGACCCTCATGAGCAGTAGAAGAAGTCTTCAGTTTTTTCTTAACTAGGCATCTCATGAGCAGGCGGGGAAGATCTCTTCTTTCCATCTTCATTCATAGTAAGCTCTACGACAGCGATCAGACGAGCCAATGCATCCGCCTTGATCCTCTTTACCTCATCTTTCTGGAGCAGCCCACATTTCTTTCAGCAAAGAAGACTAAGCAGCCAACGACATTCATGGTACTCAGCAGGGGAGCTCAACCCAGTATTCCAGCAGGCAGAAGGCCTGCATGCCCAACATTCCAGCAGCCCATGAGACCCGCAATCTCCTTATTTCTCTCAATCGCCAGCCTGGCCCGAGTCAGGTCCAAGAGCCCAAAGGACATGAGCTATGCGGCTCGCCTAACACTGTGCCCTAGCGCCACAATCCTCGACCCCAGCTGCACAAGCTGCCCTTGGCTCAGGCCAAGCCAAGCTGCCCAAGCAGTGGTCCCTACCACGACATCTCCTCAGCTCATGCCGAGCCAGCTCCTGGCCCCTGCCAGCCGACGTGCCGCTCCACCCCGACGGCTACCCCGCAATAGCACTATCCAAGAATAAGGCAAGAAAAATTAAATTTTTCTTACATTGGTGCGGCACGAAGAAGACGAAGAAAGCAACGAAAGACGGTCATTTGCACGGGCAAGATGTAGAAGATTGCTAGAGGAGGGGGAACAAATATCCTCTAAGCTATCTCTCTCTTGTAGGGTAGAATAAATCGCTCTCCAAAGTTGATTTAATAACCCACTTAAGGTGGACTTAAATAGGCTTTGAGAGAAATTTATTTCCCTTTCCTAGAATGATTTAATTTCCTATTAAAGAGAGAATCTACATCAAAATAGGAAGTAGTCCTAAGTTTCCTAAAGCAAGAAAATCTCTACACCTGCCGCCCTTTTCTGCGAGCAGCCCAACAGGTGTGGGGGCATTTGTGGAGCCAAAAATATTCACAAGGCGACACGTGGGTTTTTTTGGACAAAAAGGACAAAAATACCCTCGAGGCATACCGGGTCTCCTACACGCGAGCAGTGGAGAATCATCCATCAACCAAGTCAGAAGTACCCAAAATGGGTAACAATTCAAAACCTATTTCATATATGTTTTTACCTCATTTTTTCCTTATTCAATTAGCCATTTATTTCAAACATTCCATAACATCCTCAACCAATTAATATAATCAATATATTAAAGGCTAATTACATCACCAAATCACCCCAAAATCACACCAAGGGCCGGCCATTCCCATCCAAAAAGAGCCTATCATATTCTCTACCTTTTCCACCATTTTCCCTTTTTAATTACACTAATTAGCTAGCCAATTAAACCCATAACCATCAAAACATTCCTTTATGTTTAAATTAGCCAATTAATCATAATAAATTGGCTAATTAAACCTAAATTAAACCTAAAAACCCTAGCCACCTCCTAACTCTATAAATAGGCGCCTATTCTCACCAAAAAATCGATTCCAACACTTTGGCAAAAATCCCAAAATTCTCTAAACACTATTTCTCTCTAAATTCTAACTTTGGCATCGGAGGTTCTTCGGCCAAAGCCCCCCCCATTCATCGTGGGCGCGTGAGGCTCTTGGCCTTAACCTAAGGTGTTAATTGTTTTGTAGGTGCAAAATTGTCCAAGATCAAGGAGGAAGAAATTTGCATCCACACCCCACACTAGACATGAAAACCAAGTTCAAGGCACTCCTATTACACTTTTTGAAATTTACTTTACTGTTTATAATTAAATTATCTTTTACAATCTTTTGATTGACAAAAATATTTTATAATAGACACTAGCATATGCCCCACATTTTGTGTGTAAATAAATTTGTTTTAAAATGAGAAGGAGATGCCACTTAGTATTATAGTTTATTGGTATTCCTCTTCACTTGTAAGTGAGAGGGTTCGATTCTCGCCAAATGCGAATTTGAACCACTTTATTATTAGCTCATTGTGAGGTTTAACCGACTCCTTCACCCCCTTAGTAGAGAAAAAGAGGAATGTGAATTGGATTGAGCACTTTTTTTTTTTTGGTGAAGAGATGGAGCAGTTTTCATTTTTAAATTAGAGGATGGTTAGGATTTTTTTTATTTTTGTCAAACGATAGATTAGATGTTAGATTATAGAGCTGATCGGATTCAAACTCACCCCGTGGTGCAAGGTAATACTTGTCTCCACCACTGTGGTATGCCACTTGCATGTTAGGATTATCTTTTCACCTATTTTAATTGACAAAAGGAATTTTATTAATAGACAGTTTAAATTTGAGATAAAAATGTTACTATTTCCAGACACCTGTCTTATATTAAAAAAGGGCAAAAAGAAAAGAAAATTAAACTGTCCAGCATCTGATTTCCGAAAGAGAGTTGAGAGTTGAGAAGCGGGCTACGTAGTGTTTGTGAGTGTGTGCAGAGCATAGCATATAGCTGTACTTTAAACTTGGGTTTCTCCGTCTTTTTTGGAGGTGGACAAGTGTTTCTTGATCCGACCAGCCAACTCACCCGCACCTTTCCCTTCCCCACCATCTTTTAAACGCTCTCCTCTCTCAAAAACTGAAACCCCATTTTCCATTTCCCATTTCCCATTTCCCATTTCAGCTCTCTCGCTCTCTTCCATGGCTGATCTTGCGCCAACCTCTGTTTTAAATGACTCAATTTCCAATCCCTCCTCCTCGGACACACGACAAGTAACCTTCTCTCTCTCTCCCCCCCCTCTCTCTCTCTACCATTTCATTAATTTCTCTTGTTTCTTGATTGTCTTTATTTTTTGTCAATTTTCTGCAGATCTTTGGTTCTAATCTGAAATCAGGAAAAGTTCAGCCGACCCAATTGAGATTGTTAACTACTTCCGAGTAAGTTTCTGAAGGTGTCACCTTTCTGCTCATATTATTCTTCTGTTTGCTGCATATATGTCCCACGTTTCTTAGTTTTCTTTTTTCTTTTTTTTTAATGTTCTGCTTTGCATTCTCTTTCCAATTATGCCCATTTGAGCTCCAAAATTTTCTTAGTTTGATTGATTTCTGAAAGGAAATGTTAATGCCGAAATAGGATTTAGTTTGAGTATTCTATATTTGTGTCAATATTACCCTTAAGGCACAAACGACATTGAAATTCTTACGGTTCCCATGAAATTGTTGACTTTTGAAATTTATGTGAGAAAAAGAAATCCAGAATCCGGGCTAAATATACTGGTTCTAATGAGGGAGATTTGAATTTTGGTTTGGACGTTATTAACCATTGTTTTGGTTTAATCAGTTGTTCATACCCCGGCTGCAAATTCATGGACTGCTCCGTTGTTAGTGACATCAATTTGATGGGTTTACTTAGATCTTTGCTTGCCATCACAATGATTCTAATTTTCTTTATTTGATGGTTTGTATATAGGAGATGTTTACAATATAAGATTACGACTACATGCAACCTTCGGATTGGTCCTAAGAGATAAGAATGTCTCTATTGTTTTTTAAATCGCCATCCGAGTAACCTGTTGAACTTTTCAAAATCCTGAAGATAATTGGTTGGTGCTGAAATGCTTTCCTTTCGGCATGTTTGCAGCAATTGTCCAGGTTTGACTGTAAAGGCTTCAAGAGAGTCCTTAGGGATCACTGAACAACATAAAAACAACAAACTGGAGAGAGTAGCTGAAACGGATGATCGGAGCGAATTGTTTGAGGATATGAAACAACGGTTTGTTGACTTCAAAAAGCATAAATACATGTAAGTGGCCAAGGCTCAGGCGTGAAGGTTGTTTAGTTTAAATTAATTCTATTTCCTAATTTGGCTTTCATTATGAATAGGGAAAACTTGGAACATTATCAAAATCTTGCAAAGTGTCAAGCGCCAAAGGTTGTATAGTATACGTGTAGTTTCCCTTTCATTTCCCTTTTCAAATTTAGTTATTAACACTCGATGTTCATAAGTATTCTTAATACTCGGACATGTCATTCATTTGCTGTTGCCTCAATATGGTGTTGAGTGTCATGGAGAAGAATATGCATGTGTACTGATGTTTCTGGAACAGTTCATGGTCATCTCTTGTGCAGATTCTAGGGTATGCCCCTCGACCATTCTGGGATTTCAACCGGGAGAAGCATTTGTAGTGCGCAACATTGCGAATTTGGTGCCCCCCTTTGAGGTATACATTACAAATCACAGTTGAATTATTTTGCTGCATTTCTGATTGTGGAAGGTCACAAAAAAGTGAACACTCTCGAATCATATCAAATATTGTTATTCACTACCTTTGTTTTGTTATTTTTTTTTTCTGTTTTTGCAGAGTGGACCCTCAGAAACAAATGCTGCATTGGAATTTTCTGTGAATTTTCTGAAAGTAAGTATTCTGGGAATAAATTCTAAAAGAAAATCCCATTTGTTTCCTTGCTAGTCTAATTCATTACAATCATATCCCTATTTAAGTAATGGCTTTAAAGCTATTGGTTACGCATCCTTGCTTATAGAGTGACAATTGGGAGGTACCAACTGTTGGTATTGTGAAAAATTGAATCTCCCAGATTGAGTGCGATTTTTAATAGAAAATGGAAGCAAGAACAGCTAGACAAAAATAAATCCTTAACCATAGTTGTATTGTAGATCGAAAACATATTGGTCGTTGGTCACAGCTGCTGTGGAGGCATTCGTGCTCTTATGGGCATGGATGATGAAGTTGATAAAAGGTTCAGTAAATTTCTTCTTCTGTACTTATCATGTTGTTGCAAGTGGTCTTTGTGTGCGGTTGCCTTTTATTCATTTGTCCAAGAACAGTCAAGCTATAGTTTTCACTTTACCAAAATTCTTTTATGCAGTAGCTTTATCCAAAATTGGGTTGTTGTTGGGAAGGATGCAAGGTCGTGGACAAAAGCTGCTGCCTCCAAACTCAGTTTTGACCAGCAGTGCAAACATTGTGAGAAGGTAACATTTTTCTTTACTTATTATTTCCTTTTTTTTTTATTGTTTTTTAAGTAACGTAATTCTATCCCAAGGAAGTTCTTGGTCTATGCAATTATTCCCGTTTGTATTTTTCTTCATTTCATTGGACCAAGCTAAATGAAAGTCGATTTCGTATTGTTGAAACTTGGATCAGCATTCTGTTTTATTGGTATATTGAATCTCCTGATCCATTTATTTTGGTCATTGTTGACCTCATATCTATACGGGAATTTAACCAAATTCTTTTGAGGTTCATGATTAGATTCTCCTATTGTGGCATACATTTGGGTTGCAACTAATGTAGGCTGTGTTATATTATAAAAGGATGCTCCAGATTCATAAAAACTGTTTCCCATATTGAATGATATCATTGTGCAGGAATCAATCAACCGTTCATTGTTGAACCTGCTCACGTACCCATGGATAGAAGAAAAAGTGAAGAAAGGTGTTCTTGCTGTTCATGGTGGTTATTATGACTTTGTTGAATGTACATTTGAGAAATGGACGCTCGATTATAAGGAAGACAACTTGAAGGAGAAACATGGCAGAATTTCAGTTAAAAATCATTTGTTTTGGTCTTGATTTCATCTGTGGCCTTGTATGATCTAATTCATCAAATAAATTATTTAAAAAATATGTTGTTTGTATGGTGATTAAATTAAAACGATTCGAAAAATAATGTAAAATGATTTGGTTTGTATTAAAATATAATAAATAAAATAATGTTTATAATTTGTTGTGTTTTCATCTGACAGAGTTGATGCTTTTGTTTTCAAGTTGATGCTCTCTTTTCTTTTCTTTTGGGACAAGAAACTGTCAAACTCTTTTGATCAGTAGTTTTATTAGAAGGTACCTGAGAAACACTGAATGAGGGGTTTTAAGCCTTTTATCATCCTGGTGTCGAGCTATTATATATTTAACAGGAAGTTAAGAACACCAAGAAGAATCATTTCAAGTTGGTCTAGGTGGCCAGGTCAATTTAACACTTGCTGTTCTTCAGTGCAGACTCCAGCATTTCTCAGATTCTTAAAGCTCAGGTAATTCTTGCACTTGAAAATTCTTCACCCTTTCTATTTTTCTTCATTCCATTTCTATAAGCTATATTCAAAGTAATTACTGTTTCCATTGCTTTATGCGAGGAGAGAGAGAGAGAGAGAGAGAGAGATTAAATTGATCAAGGTTTTGGTTTGTAGATTGAGGAAAGCAAGAGAGAAAGAGAAAAACTTGTGCAAGCCCTAAAGTCTAAAGCTTTCATATGATATGAGAAAATGAGATCATGAATGGAAAGTCATTAGAGTTGGTTTAACAGTTAAGGATAGGGTTTCCAATCATGACCGTTGCAAAAGTTGGAAGCCAAGTAGCTCTCCGTTGCCTTACTATTTCACGTAATCTCTGTTCATAAACTTCATATATGAAGCCCACTTAGTATCTTCAAGTCATTTTATGCGCACACACAACGGAAAAAAAGAAGATAGGGACGGGCTCTTGTGGTTATAGTTGAGAAAAAGGGCACAAGAAAAGGACCTTTGTTTTCGATTCAGCAGACCTTTCGAGAATATTTACTTTCTAGTAAGTTTATGCCCACAGATTCGTTTTCTGTTTGCTTCTGATGTGTTGTCTTAAGTAATCTGTTTTGGAGTTTAATTTCGATGGCACATAATTCATGGTATGGTATGCCTTCAGTTTGCTTTAGGTACTGTTTGACCTGCATTTTCATTCATAGCATCAGCATGCTAAAACGTGTAATAGGAGTGCCTTGAACTTGGTTTTGGTGACTCTTAGAGATCGAATTAACTGAGGTGACACCTTTGATAAAACGGTAATCCTGTACATTCCATTTAAAAATTTGAATGAAATATTGAGTTGAGTTATTCCATATCAATTTACAAAATGAGGGAGAAAAAGAATATTGCAGGTGACCGTTAGACAAAAAGTTACACTCGTACACAGAAATACGAATAAATTAAGAATAAAAATCCCAACAGAACTCACAAGCAGTAACAATAAATTCTATTTTATATAATAGTAATACTCAGATGTAGCAGTACGAGATCGAGAGAAACAAAGAACAGGACATGAAGATTGCAACGATACATATGTATGCATAAAACCTGTGATACATGCAAAGTGAAACAAATTAGTTAAAAACTTAAAACCAATTTTTAGATTCAAGGAAGGGTGGTTTTGTGAGTCGGGGTTTGTGAAGGGAGGGGTGTGTCCTTGGGGAGGGTTGGGATGGAGGAAAATGTGGGCTCAGGTAGCTCGGCTGGGAGATGGAGAAGAGATGGAATTTCAGGAAACTTTGACAATTCCGGCTTTGGCAGAGTTGGGAAATTGGGTGGTGCTGGCAGCTCAGGCTTTGGTAAAGTAGGGAAACTGGGAAGTGGTGGCAATTTGGGCTTTTGAAGTGGAGGTTCCTTGGGCAAGGCTGGGATATGGGGTATTTCAGCCAACTTGAGCCCTTCTGGCTTTGGAAAAGTGGGGGCACGGGGTACTGGTGGAAGCTCGGGCTTTGGCAACTCGGGTAGCTCAGGCTTTGGCACCTGTGGCAGCTCAGGCTTGCAAATGTGGCAGCTCAGGCTTAGTACTTGTACTAGTGGTACATGGTGACACAATGGCAGCAACTGTATGCAGAGTCATCATTACTCCTCTACCGGCAAATACAAGTGTAAATTCTCGAGTCATTTATTTATACTGTACATGAACGTTGTCAAAATTGTTGTGTGAGTGCTGAGTTGGTTCTAGCTATGTGTGAGTGATGTATTGGTCGAAGCTATGTGTCAATGATGTGTTGAGTCGTAGCTATGCGTAAGTGATGTGCAGGGCTTAACTATGTGTTAGCCTTGTGTTGGCCGCAGCTAGGTTAGTGTTGTATTAGGTGCAATTAGGTGCAATTAGGTGTCTATGTTTGGGGTGTTGTGTTGCACATCTACGCGTGGTACGCATGAGTGTTGTCTTTATTGGTGTACTTAATATACTTGTGTTTGGGCCTGAAATCTTAGATTTGGATCGAGACAGTTAGCTCAGGAAGAAGCCCACAAGTTTCGGTACGATGGTGAAATATTCGGCCCAATAATAAGGTGTTGATGACTCGATCGTGTCCCAGAGTTCTCAATTCAGAGATTAGGAATGGATTATGATTTGGCCAAGTCCTGGTTAAAGTGGGTTTCTGTGAAGATCAGGGCGGGTTTTGATAAGATTTGGATGGAATTGTTTAGGTATACAAATTATGACCGGATAAAATTGAATTAACTACAGAAAGGGATTAGGTTCAGAGACCTAGTTCAGGTTAAAGAGGGCAAGACTATGATGATAGAGTTTCGACAGAAACAGGACTTGTCAGGATAATTTTAAGTGCATTCAGATATTGCTGAGGAATTTAGAATTCTACAACTTGGTAGACTTGCACATCAAGTAAATTATCCCTATAAATACAAGAGGGTTTGCAATGTAGAGAGGACCTTCAACTCCACACACAGATCAACGCTCTACATGAATCCTCTCTCTGTTTGAGAAAAATTATACTAATTGTTCTACTAACTTTTAGCACCAACACAGTTTGGTTAGATACATTTGGGTTGACGGTCGACTATTGCCTGATTAGATGAAGTTTTCGAGGCAACCAGCAAAGGTGGCATGGTCTTAGGTAGTGGCGGGGTTGTTGAATCAGTTCGGTTCAGGAATATCGACTGCTTGGTTAAGCGGCAAAATATATCAAGTTCAACTGGTTAGCTAACTTGAGTCTCTGCAAGTGAAGAGTCTTTGGTTCTCTCACTAAAAGAGGTCACTTCGTTAGCCTTCTTGGCGAAGTGGCGTGTTTTATGATTGGATACTCTCAAGTCACATTCAGAGTTCGGCATACTGACGGCCGAACACTCTCAAGGCACTCTTTTTCTTTGAGTATCTTTCTCCTTATAGTTGATATGAGTTTTGCAAACTTTTATTCTTACCAATATAATCGAGGTTGTCTTTAGGTTATAGAACCCAAGGCCTAGAGCATTCCATCCTCGTCCAAAGTCACTGGGTTAAGGAGTCAAAGGTGCATTTCACCTCATTCACCATATTCAAGACACTCTCCCAACTGAGTTTAGTAGTGAGTTGGCATGTCCGCATTAGCAATCAACTATCGAAGAACGTAGTTAGCTCCTTAGTTGTTCAGCATGCGCGCTACATAGGCTATGTAATTTTTTGAGCCAACAAATTGTGAAAATGATGCTTCTATTATTGGTAAAACTGAGATCAAATTGCATATCACATATACTTTATTGTTATAGTCACTCTCGTGAGTTTTGTAACTCATCAGGTTTTTTTCACTAATCTGGTATGCAGGGGCAGATCCATTTATGGATTCGGTTGGTTCTAGGACCACTCGCAAGTTCGAAGAAGCGCCTATGAGACCTCCAAGGATCATCAATTGGTTTAGGTAGGTGGTGGAAGAAAGAAGGCCACCATGGCTATGCAGATGTTGTGCAACATAAATTTTGAACTAAAAAGAAAGATCTAATTTCAGAAAAAGAGAAACATAGAGAAGATTGCTCAATTCCCACATGATCAACTCCTCAATTTTTATTTATTTATTTTTTAGGGTAAAGTACAAAAAACTATCTTAACTATTGATATCACGACACTTTCATAGCTCATCTTTTAAAATTGACAATGTCATACCTCATTTTACGCATTTGTGCCAATGTCATACCTTCCGTTAGCCTGACCGTTAATTTTTCAGTTAAATGCTGACGTGGCTTGATTCGGGACCCACTTTCTATTAAAAAATTAATAAAAAATTATTAAAAACTCAAAAAAAATTATTTAATATTTTTTAAATATTAAAATAATAAAGAAAAGTCAAAAAAAAAAAAAAAGGGGAAACTTGATATAACTCCAATTTTTTTAGCCAACAGTAGGAATAGTCCAATTTATTAAAATAAGTCCAATTCTTTAAATTTAATTATTTAATTATCAATCATTATCTCTTAAAAGAAAAAACTTATTGTAAAAATCAAATTTCTTCCTAATTATCTCTTTGATTATTTCTTTTTATTTCTTTTTTTGTTATTTCTTGTTCTTCCTCTTGCTTTAACCCATTTATAGATTTTTTTCTTTTAATTTTTATAATCAACCTATATCACAGGTTAATTGTATTTATCTACCTATATGATATATTCTTTTTCATAGTCAACCTGTCACAAATTAATGTGTTTTGTTTGTAGGTATATTATGTTTTATTCTACCTTTTAGTTAGGTTTCATATGTGACAGTTCGTCCCTGATTTTAAGAATTTTTAAAGTTTTAATAAAGGATTTTACAAAAATGCCCTTTGAGGCACGCGCATTATTCGAGGTTAATCATTATGTCGTGCCATCTAAGATTTGTTTTCTTGACATATCCTCGTAATACTCGTCGCTACGGACGCGTGGGCGCAGACAGTTCGTTATTTGGAGTTATAACGAAAAAGATTTTAAAGTTTGAAGTTTGGGCATTTTATAAATTTTATTATTAAAATTTGGATGGCCCAGATTTAATGAAGAATTAAATGGATGACTTGGATGTAAGGAAAACAAAAATAAATAAATATAAGTGAAAGAAGGATTTTGTGTGTGTGTGTGCGTGAGAGGAAGAAACAGAGGAAGGAGATTGGGTAGAAATGCCCAATCGGGAGAAGAGAGAAGAAGACATCAAGAGGGATTGAGAGAGGGAGAAGTCGACCAATCGGAACAGAGGAAAGGAGGAAAGGAGAGAGGGTGAGAAGCGGAGGAGAGAAGATCAGAAAACGGGTTTTCCCCCAACCCGTTTACCCGCGACACCCACACCTAAATTCCGGCAATGTTCACCGGATTTCTCACAAATTGGATCAAGGTACCACTTCCAATCAACACCTAGGCCTTCCCTCTTCATGTTTCACCCCAAAAATCATGAAATTTCGTGGTGATTTCGCGAAGAACACCCACACGGGTGCCGCGACCTTCTTGTCCAAATTCTTCATATCTTGAAATGTTTTCTTTCAATTACTAACACCATTAGTATTCCCTTAGGACCTGGAACAAAGCCCAAGCTTTGATTTGGACGGTGGAGTTGATTTGAAGGTCGAATTGGAACTCACCCAATTCTAGGGTCCGCACGGAATTTGATGAATTTGAAGTATTTACAGGCCAAATTGGCCTTGGCCACATGTATTAAAGTTGCTCTACTCATTGAGATCTTCGATTCTGTTTTTTTTTTGAGAATTTTTGGAAATAGTTAAATGTTCCGGCGAGCCAGGGCGGCCAACCGCCACCCGCGGCGGCCCGTGGCCAATGGGCCGCCAATGTCATTCTTAGCATGTGTTTAAGGTTCTAGGTTCAGTTTTGATAATTGATGGACGTAAATTGAGTAATTGAACCTAAGTTTGTTTCGATTCGTGGTTAGGTGAAAATGTGAATTTACGATCCAACCGTCGGATCGTCACCAAACTTTGATACGTTGTAATACGTAATATTTGAGGATTATAGGAACTTACGGATCGGGAATCCGATTAACGGATCCTTCGGAATTAGAGTTGTAAGTTCATAAAATAGAATGTTAACCGTCACTTGGTTTTGACAATTGACGGAGATTCGACCGTTGGATGGTAATGAAATTTTAGGATGATGTCCTAGAGGTATATTGTGGACCTCTGGAAGTTATGGATTTGAAATCTGAGTTGCAGATCTTCCAGATCGAACTACGTAGTGACGTGTCTTATATAAGTTATATATTCTATCGATATGAATTCTGAGGTTGGATTTGATTATCGTTCTAGGCGCTGATCATCACGACGCCTTGATGTGTGGTGCTAGGGAGTTGTTGGGCGAACTTCGGGTGAGTGGGCAGTTTTTGTTTTTTGTATTACCTATATACTATTAATTGTCCCAGAAATTGAATTTATATGAAAGTATGTTTTCAATTGCCATGATGCATATTATAAATTATATGAATTGATATTGATGCATATATTGGTGCTGTGGACACACAGGTGAGTATCAGGTGAGTTTATATGGTTTATATGAATGAATGATGATGTGAATTATGTTGAGATCTCGTAATTTGCACCCCTGGTGTTAGTGCTTATGTTATTCAGCTTGCATCACACGCTCACCTTGGATCCAAATAGATGCTAGTCGTACAGACCACTAGAGGTGGTTTCGACATGCTAGTCGTACAGACCACTAGAGGTGGTTCCGACATGCCAGTCGTACAAACCATTAGAGGGGTTCCGACTGGTAGGTGACCTTAGATTATGTGCACAGATGATGAATGAGAGAAGCACTAGAGTGTATTATTTCACCATCTTAGTCGTACAGACTACTATAGGTAGTTTCGACTTATATGCAGTGTAGTGCCGTACAGGTCACAGTTGGTGACTCCGACAGGGCCGTACAGGTCACAGTTGGTGACTCCGGCTGGATGGGATATTGAGCTATAGAATCAGCCGTACAGGACCACTGTAGGGTCTCCGGTTGATTTATTATTTCACCTGAATTATATTGATGCATTCACATTATATTTTGGCATATGGCTTGGCATGGCATATTCTTTCTGAAAAGCGTTGAAGGATTATAATTTGAGCTTTTGATGATATATATATATGTTTATATATTATTATGTTATTTTCTGGGAAAGTATACGGGTTTTACAGCAATGGGCTAGAAATGTTTTAAAGGAAATGTTTTCAAAAAACTTTGTTGTACTGACCCACTCAATTTTGTTTTGCGCCCCTCCAGGTTCTAGTTAGCAGAGCTTTGGTGGCTACGAGGAATCCAGTGGTGTTCTGACAGAAGTCACATAAGTAGGACCCCCCATCGGGTGTTTCATCATAGTAATTGTATTTTTTTAAGCTTCCGAACTGTGTAAATGGTTATGTCACACTCACGTGACGGCCAGCACGCCTTCCTTCGGGACGGGGTGTGTCAGTTGGTATCAGAGCCTAGGTTGCAATTCTGGACATCTTGAGAATTTCCTAGTGTCTTCTGTCAGAACTATACCGCCTCGTGGCGAGCCACGTAGTTCAGATGAGCTTAATTTCCCTGATATAGTAGTTTGGGGGGAAATTATTGCCATTGTGATTCAGTCTAATATCTAAAGGAACCTTTGAGACTGGTTATAAGTTAAATTTGAATCATTTTTGGGAAATGAAGAACCTAAGGGAGCAGATCGATGGCTTAATCATTTGGGAAAAGACGTTTCGGATTATGCAAAGTCAATGGGATCTTCCTCCCGATAGGTGGATCGAGATGACTACCTAGTTTCTGAGTGTTGAATCTGCATTCTGATGGAGATTGGAATGTTATCCGATGTTATCGGAAGAACAGCTGTTTGGAAGTCGTTTAAAGAATTGTTTAAGGAAAAGTTCATTCCTCCGGCATATTATTATAGAGAGTTTACAGACTTGCCTTGTTTCCATTCGAATGTTGTTGCTAATCCGGTCGAGGTGTTATGTTGTTTTTGGCTGGATAATAAGAAGAAGTGGCGTTCTTTGGCGACCACTATTCATTGTACTTTTTACCAGGAGTTTACGAGATGTTGTTGAGCATTGAGGACTCTGAGAACATGATCAGCAAGAGTAAAGAGGAATAAGAAAAGAATGAGAATCAGAAGAAAAACGATAAAGTTAAAGATCCGTCATATCAAAGACCTCGGAAGACTCAGAGCTTCAAAAGAAGTGAAACTAGAGCTAATTTTCCCAGCTGAGGTTTTAGTGCCACTGGTTAGAGGCGAAGTGATAGATTTACTAGTGATCCCAGATTTCAGAGACAAGGTGACTCTGGTAGAGGAAATGTATCTTTGTACCGTAGGTACAATATTAGGCACTTTGGAGAGTGTGGGAAGTTGTGAATGTGTTCATGTGGTTAGATGAGACATAGAGGCATGAATTGTCCCTGGGATCAGTTGTTACCCAGCAGTCTTCCTTGACATATTACTTGGAAAATTGATGAGTAAGTTGTACAGGTCACTATAAGTGACTCCGACTTATGTGCTAACATAGATGGTCGAGTTGCAGGCTCAGCCGTACAGGTCATTCTAGCTGACTTCGGCTGATATAATTCTTATTATTGACGATGTTGCAAAAGGAAGTAGTGAATGAGCACGATCGAGGCGTATATATGTATTTTCCCTGTGAGGAGTAAAATGATAATATTGCACCCTTAAGAATTGTTGCTTACTTATCGAGACGACAGTGAGTTATCGTTATTGCGGGCTGCAGACCGTAATACCCATAACTTATTTGTTGGATTCGTTAAGCAAGTAAACAGGTAGGTTATTCTATGTCAGTTATGATTATTCAGGGTGTCCAGTGATGGTGGAAGAAGTAGTTATGCCAGCGAATCTTATCCCGTTAGACATTGTGGATTTCGATGTGATTTTAAGCACAGATTGGTTACGTTATAATCATGCCAATATGGATTGCTACGGGAAATCAGTTACTTTCCATTGTCTTGGATTATCAGAGGTTACTTGTGTGATTGAGCAAAGTGGAGTGAGGCATGCCGTTATTTCTGTTGTGAGAGCAAGAGATTATTCTCAAAAGGTTGCCAAGGATACCTAGCTCATGTGGTGTTGCAGGATCGTACTCCTAGTATTGTGAATGACGTACGAGTGGTAGACATTTTCCTAATGTGTTTCCGGAATGATTTACATGGATTGCCACCAGACAGAGATGTGGTGTTCACTATTGAATTGTCTCAAAGTACAGACTTTATGCTATAGATTGGTTCCTACAAAGTTAAAGGAATTGAAAAATTCAGTCACAGGAATTGGTTGATAAAAGTTTCAGTCAACCTAGTAAGTTACTTTGGAAAGCCCTAGCTTTGTTTATAAGGAAGAAAGACGGGACCTTAAGAATATGTATGGATATTAGGTAATTGAATCGGGTAACGAGTAGGAACCGTTATCCATTGCTGCGCATGGATGATTGTTTGATCAGCTTAGAGGTGCCTATGTGTTTTCAAGGAAAGAGTTGAGGTTTGGTATACTGTTCAGTGAAAGTAAAGCATACTAGTCATTTTGAGTTGGTGTTAAAATGTTTGAGGGAACCTCGGTTGTATGCTAAGTTTAGCAAATGTCAATTTTGGACGAATCAAGTGGCATTTTTAGGACATGTGATATATGCATAAAGTATTCAAGTGGATCCTCAATGAGTGACAACTGGGGAGAATTGGAAACAACCTCGAACCGTCACTGAGGTACTGAGTTTTCTTGGTCTAGCATGCTACTATAGACGTTTGTAAAGGATTTTTCAGTCATTGCTTTACCATTGACGGGATCGACTAGAAAAGAGGTTAGGTTTGAGTGGATGAAAATTGTGAACAAAGTTTCAGCAACTAAAGCATTATCTCACTCATACACCTGTTTTAGAACTCCCAGATGATAAAGGTAATTATGAGGTCTACAATGATGCATCCTTGAATGGGTTAGGATGTGTGTTGATGCAACATGATAGAGTGATTGCTACACTTCACGACAATTGAAACCTTATGAGATGAATTACCCTACTCATGATTTAGAATTAGCAACTATCATCTTTGCTTTGAAGATTTAGAGACATTGTCTTTATGGGAAGAAAGGTGCAAGATTTTTACGAATCAAAAGAGTATCCAATATCTGTTTATTCAGAGGTATCTTAATCTTAGGCAACAAAGGTGGATTGTGTTGCCTAGTGATTATGATTGCACGACCAGGGTGATTGTGCAAATGTTGTGGCCAATGCTTTTAGTAGGAAGACCCCAGCGAGAATTAATGCTTGGTACGGTTGCCATGTTCATCTTCTTGTGGATTTGAGATCTACTGGAGTAAAGTTGGGAATGGAAGATAAAAAAGAAAACGTACTTGCTAATTTTCAAGTTAGGCCTGCTTGGTAGGTCGTACTCGAGACTTAAGCGTTTGACGAAGAAATTCAAGAATTTATTTAAAGCAAGGAATAGCAGGAAAAAGAAAGACCTCAGAGTTAGAGAATCAGATGGCAAGCTTATGCAAGAGAACAAGGTGTTTATACCTAATGTTATGGAATTAAAGGAAGCAATTTTAGAATTTGCGTACTGTTCAACTTATAAAATGCATCCTGGAGGTACTAAAATGTATCATACCATTCGAATATTTTACTATTGGTCTGGTATGAAAAGAGAAATGTTTGTATATATAAATAGATGTAACATCTGTCAGCAAGTTAAAACGGAAAGAAAGAAGTCTTTTGGATTGATGTAGTTACTTCTCGTTCCACAGCGGAAATGAGAAAATATTAATATAGATTATGTGTGCAAGTTTCCTCGTTCACGAGATGATTATGATGAAATTGAGGTGATAATTGATTGGCTTACTAAATCAGCGCAGTATTCTTCAATGGAAGAGCAGTAACCTTTCCAAAAGTGCAACAATTATTTATCTATCTTATGGAAAAGAGATTTGGGCTTACGGATCTGTTGAACTTCTTGGGTATGTTGGTCCTTTCAATTTGTTCCCTAGAGTAACGCCATAAGGCCGTGGAAAACTGTGTCTTGTGTTTCGAAATTGTTAGAATTGTGGACAGATGGTATTCAAGGCCCTGAGTTAGTGGAGGAGACTACTCGGAATATTCAAGTAATTAAGTCTAACCTGGAAGTGAGCCAGGATCGGCTGAAGAGCTTAGCAGACAAACATGCCACTGACCCGACGTGTAATGCAGGAGATTGGATGTTTTTTTTTTTTTTAAATTATCACCTTGGAAAGGTGCGGTTCAGGTCGAAATGGAAGACAAGTTAAATCCTAAGTACATCAGGCCGTCTTTGACTATTGAAGGAATCGGTGAAATACTTTCAAGTTTGAGTACCCTCAGGATTGGATAAGGTGTATAATGTAGTTCATGTCTTGATGTTTCGTTACAAAGTAGCATATTCGTCGCGTATGATTCCGGTTCAGCCTTGGAGATTAATCCGGATTTGGCTTATAATGAGGAACCCATGATTATTTTGGAATAGAAAGAGGAAGTCCTGAAAAATAAAACAGTGTACTTGGTAAAAGTTTTGTGGAGGAATCATTCAGCAGAAGAAACTTCTTGGGAGACAAAAGATCGAATGAGAGGGATGTGTTCCAGGTTGTTTTATGGATATCGATGGATTGTAAAGATTGTGTAAATTTCGAGGATGAAATTTTTTTAAGGTGGGTAGATTGTGACAGTTCGTCCCTGATTTTAAGAATTTTTAAAGTTTTAATAAAGGATTTTACAAAAATGCCATTTGAGGCACGCGCATTATTCGAGGTTAATCATTATGTCGTGCCATCTAAGATTTGTTTTCTTGACATATCCTCGTAATACTCGTCGCTACGGACGCGTGGGCGCAGACAGTTCGTTATTTGGAGTTATAACGAAAAAGATTTTAAAGTTTGAAGTTTGGGCATTTTATAAATTTTATTATTAAAATTTGGATGACCCAGATTTAATGAAGAATTAAATGGATGGCTTGGATGTAAGGAAAACAAAAATAAATAAATATAAGTGAAAGAAGGATTTTGTGTGTGTGTGTGTGTGAGAGGAAGAAACAGAGGAAGGAGATTGGGAAGAAATGCCCAATCGGGAGAAGAGAGAAGAAGACATCAAGAGGGATTGAGAGAGGGAGAAGCCGACCAATCAGAACAGAGGAAAGGAGGAAAGGAGAGAGGGCGAGAAGCGGAGGAGAGAAGATCAGAAAACAGGTTTTCCCCCAACCCGTTTACCCGCGACACCCACACCCAAATTCCGGAAATTTTCACCGGATTTCTCATAAATTTGATCAAGGTACCACTTCCAATCAACACCTAGGCCTTCCCTCTTCATGTTTCACCCCAAAAATCATGAAATTTCGTGGTGATTTCGCGAAGAACACCCACACGGGTGCCGCGACCTTTTTGTCCAAATTCTTCAAATCTTGAAATGTTTTCTTTCAATTACTAACACCATTAGTATTCCCTTAGGACCTGGAACAAAGCCCAAACTTTGATTTGGACGGTGGAGTTGATTTGAAGGTCGAATTGGAACTCACCCAATTCTAGGGTCCGCACGGAATTTGATGAATTTGAAGTGTTTCCAGGCCAAATTGGCCTTTTCCACAGGTCTACTCATTGAGATCTTCGATTCTGTATTTTTTGAGAATTTTTGGAAATAGTTGGATTTTCCGGCGAGCCGTGGCGGCCAACCGCCACCCGCGGCGACCCGTGCGGCGGCGCGTGGCCAATGGGCCGCCAATGTCATTCTTAGCATGTGTTTAAGGTTCTAGGTTCAGTTTTGATAATTGATGGACGTAAATTGAGTAATTGAACCTAAGTTCGTTTCGATTCGTGGTTAGGTGAAAATGTGAATTTACGATCCAACCGTCGGATCGTCACCAAACTTTGATACGTTGTAATACGTAATATTTGAGGATTATAGGAACTTACGGATCAGGAATCCGATTAACGGATCCTTCAGAATTAGAGTTGTAAGTTCATAAAATAGAATGTTAACCGTCACTTGGTTTTGACAATTGACGGAGATTCGACCGTTGGATGGTAATGAAATTTTAGGATGATGTCCTAGAGGTATATTGTGGACCTCTGGAAGTTATGGATTTGAAATCTGAGTTGCAGATCTTCCAGATCGAACTACGTAGTGACGTGTCTTATATAAGTTATATATTCTATCGATATGAATTATGAGGTTGGATTTGATTATCGTTCTAGGCGCTGATCATCACGACGCCTTGATGTGTGGTGCTAGGGAGTTGTTGGGCGAACTTCAGGTGAGTAGGCAGTTTTTGTTTTTTGTATTACCTATATACTATTAATTGTCCCAGAAATTGAATTTATATGAAAGTATGTTTTCAATTGCCATGATGCATATTATAAATTATATGAATTGATATTGATGCATATATATATGTGAATTGGTGATGTGGACGCACAGGTGAGTATCAGGTGAGTTTATATGGTTTATATGAATGAATGATGATGTGAATTATGTTGAGAGCTCGTAACCTGCACCCCTGGTGTTAGTGCTTATGTTATTCACCCTGCATCATACGCTCACCTTGGATCCAAATAGATGCTAGTCGTACAGACCACTAGAGGTGGTTCCGACCTACTAGTCGTACAGACCACTAGAGGTGGTTCCGACATGCCAGTCGTACAAACCATTAGAAGGGTTCCGACTGGTAGGTGACCTTAGATTATGTGCACAGATGATGAATGAGAGAAGCACTAGAGCGTATTATTTCACCATCTTAGTCGTACAGGCTACTATAGGTAGTTCCGACTTATGTGCAGTGTAGTGCCGTACAGGTCACAGTTGGTGACTCCGACAGGGCCGTACAGGTCACAGTTGGTGACTCCGGCTGGATGGGATATTGAGCTATAGAATCAGCCGTACAGAACCACTGTAGGGTCTCCGGTTGATTTATTATTTCACCTGAATTATATTGATGCATTCACATTATATTTTGGCATATGGCTTGGCATGGCATATTCTTTCTGAAAAGCGTTGAAGGATTATAATTTGAGCTTTTGATGATATATATATATATATATGTTTATATATTATTATGTTATTTTCTGGGAAAGTATACGGGTTTTACAGCGATGGGCTAGAAATGTTTTAAAGGAAATGTTTTCGAAAAACTTTGTTGTACTGACCCACTCAATTTTGTTTTGTGCCCCTCCAGGTTCTAGTTAGTAGAGCTTTGGTGGCTATGAGGAATCCAGTGGTGTTCTGACAGAAGTCACAAAAGTAGGACCCCCCCTCGGGTGTTTCATCATAGTAATTGTATTTTTTTAAGCTTCCGAACTGTGTAAATGGTTATGTCACACTCACGTGACGGCCAGCACGCCCTCCTTCGGGACGGGGTGTGTCATCATATCTCACTTATAGGTATACTATACATTCATATATTTGCTACTTGAGTTAGGGTAGAATGTTTTGCATATAGATTTATGTTAGTATATTAATTTTTTTGTTTATAAGATATTAATTAGATATGTTGGAGTTGAAAAATGCATAATATTAAAAGATTTTAATTGATTTTTAATATTTTTAGAAAATATAAAAGTAGTATAAAAGAAATAAAAACATATAATTAGATAACTGGAGTAATTCCTCAAAACACTCTATGTTTTTGGACCTGGATCTAAAAGCCCCAAAAAAAAAACAAAAAAACAAAGCTTCGTCCCTCCCCACCCTCTCCTTCCTTCCTTCCTCTCTCCCGCCCTTCTCTCATCTTCTCCCCCATCTACCAGCTGCAACCCAGAAAAAAGAAGGAAAAAAAAACCTACCTTTGTCCCTCCCCCCCCCGCCGACGTCATTCTCTCTTCTCCCCCATCCCCCCACCCCCTTTGCAACCCAGAAAATAGAAGAAGAGAAGGAAAAAAATAAAAAACCTTTGTCCCTCCCCCCCCCCACCCCCACCCCCCGACGTCCAGATTCGGTCACATCCCTCACCGCACCAACCCCACCCCCCTAAGATCCCAAGATCCCCACACTTGCAACCCAAAATCCACCAGCCCCCAAGAAGAAGAAGAAGGAAGAAGAGAGAAGGAAAGGAAAAAAAAAAAAAAAGGAAGAGGAGCAGTTCGTCCGTCCCCCACTCCCCCCAACCCAACCTCCAGAAGAAGAAGAAGAAGAAGGAATGAGAGAGGGAGAAGAAAAAAAAAACAAGAAGAAGGAAACCAGTTCGTCCGTCCCCCCCCCCCAACCCAACCTCCTGAAGAAGAAGGAGAGAGAGAGAGAAAGAAAAAAAAAAACCCCAATTCGTCCCTCCCCCTAAAGCCAACCTGCAACCCAGAAGAAGAAGAAGAAGAAGAAGAAGAAGAATAGAAAGAGAAAAGAAAGAAAAAAAAGGATGCAGAAGAAGGAGAAGAGAGAGAGAGAGAGAAAAAAAAAAGAAAAAGAAAAAGAAAAGATATATATATATATATATATATTAACTTTTTTTCATTATTTTAATATTTAAAAAATATTAAATGATTTTTTTTAGTTTTTAATAATATTTTAATAATTTTTTTAATAGAAAGTAGGGTCTGAATCAAGTCACGTCAGCATTTAACTGATAAATTAACGGCCAAGCTAACGGAAGGTATGACATTGACACAAATTCGTAAAATGAGGTATGACATTGTCAATTTTAAAAAATGAGGTATGAAAATATCGTGATCCCAATAGTTGAGGTAGTTTTTGTACTTTACCATATTTTTTAATTGTTATCCAATCAGGTTGTGCTATTGTCACCAAACATTTTAATTAATAAAAGGACGGTGTATTACTCAGTCAATACTCACTTTTTATATCATAGCCGTTAGACCTCAATTCATCATTCGACTAGTGCCTAGTGTACCTTAATTAGGACCACAATACTAGAATCATGAATCTGTCACTGCTGGTACAAACACATTCCACAATGTAAATATCAATGCACTTGTCAGATTGTGCTTTACCTTTATTTAACTACTGTGAGACTTAGTTCACCTATGAACTTTGTAAACTATGTTTCGATGAATATTTTATATTATTTATCTATGAGTTCCAACTAACTCTATATATTTGTTTTACCAGCGTCCTTTGTCATGGTCGATTATAGGCGTATTTCGAAATTGAAGCTAAGCACACAGTATTGGCCATAATAAATTAGTATCAAATGGGTCAACCAAGATAAATAGATATCAAACTCGTCATACATAAGAGTTGAATCTAAGACATTCACTTACAGGTGAAGAGTAATAATGTAATAAGTGGCAAAAAAATCAACAAGTTTTCAATTCAATATGCTAAGTGGCAAAAGAATCAACAAGCACTAATATACTTAGTACTACAGTCTAGTGAGATTTCTGTTTATTTTTTAGTAAGAGGTTTTATGTTCGATTCTCGTCAAAGGCAAATTAGAACTACATTATTGTTAGCCCATTGTAATGCTAAGTTTATCCCTTTCCTCTTAGTGTAGATAATATCGTAGTTAGAAATACATTATTGCTAGCTCATTGTGAGGTTAAGTTCACTCTTTTTCTCTTAGTGTAGATAATATCGTTTATTAAAAAAAAAGTTGTATAAAAGAATTCAATATATAAACAAAAGCCTTGACTCCTCGATAGTCAAATAGATGAAAACCTAATAGCTAGCTATATTTTTAATGGCGGAGGAAATAATCTTGCAGCAACGTGTTTAAACTATAGATAATATATATAACCAACCGCAACCGAAGCCAACAACTTAAGAGACCGACTCTATTTCACTGACGAGTGGACAAGAAGGTGAACTAATTAACAACTCACATATGGGTTATCATCATGTCAAGTTTTTCCTAACCACTTTTTAGCAAATCAACAACACCACAACCATATATGCGTGTGTATATATACATGCACAAACTCATCATCAATATTAACTCAACCGATCATACTCAATAACTCATTCGAATTACTTCCACACCTTTTCGATCGATAAGTTTGAATCAATGGCCACTTACAAGCACTGCTTCTTATCTGCTGTCTTGTTCATTGTCCTGTGTTCTTCAAGCATCCACGTCTCCGTAGCGGCTCGCAATCTTCTCCAGACGACCACTGCACCGTCTTTGCCTAAACCTGGCTCAACACTGCCACCTTTCCCTCCTTTGCCCACACTGCCACAACCCAAATTGCCAAACTTGCCAAACAACCTACCATCTCTACCTAAACCCACCGGTGGCGGCTCCACACAGACACAGCTGCCTCCACTTCCCAATTTCCCTACTTCGTCATTCCCAACTATCCCTAAGGTTACACTGCCTCCGCTGCCAAACTTTCCCTCAGTACTCCCAACCAATATCCCTACTACAATTCCCTCTTTCCCATTTTTCTCTCCACCACCTGCAACCGGCAAACCGTAAATCATGCATATATGCTGGCACATGCAGACGCTGCAACGACGCTAGCTGACTAGCTACTGTTGGATTGGATCTTCATTTTCTCTTTCTATTATTATGCTTTTGTTTATGTACTGTATTGGATACGTATTTCTTTGATTATAATATGTACTGTATGCTTTGATGCGCGTTATATATGTGCATTGAAGTTTTATTTGGTGTGTTGTTATACGTGCTAATGCTATAGAACTGTTGTTACATGTACATGTTTCAATTAACTTCAGTTATGCTTTATATTTATAATGTGAAATCGAACCTATTACTTAATTTGTTTTCTTCATATACTTCGCCATTTGCTAAAATTGAAAGTGGAAGTAACCTGGTCCAATATCGTATTCTTATGGACCCTATCTAAGCGGAAGTAACACTACAAAAAAAAAAAAAAAAAAAAAAAAGGACTTAGGAGACTAATAGATAATTGACCTAAAATAATACAACTCACACTAACACTTTTTCTCAAGTTGGTGCATAAATATTTGTAAAGTGAGTTGTAGAACGCTTTACTCGAAACTGCCTTAATTAGGATATCAACCAATTGGTCTTCTGATTTCACAAATGGGAATCGAACAATCTAATCTTTCCGCTTCTCTTAAATGAAATATATGTCCACCTCAACATTGTTAGTACGATCATGCTGATCTAGATTATGAGCAATGTTATCTGCAACTTTATTGTCACAATTAGGAGTGGACACGGACCGGGTACAAACCTAGAGGAACCATACTGGATCCGTTTGGAAATGAAATGGGGCAGGGCGGGGTGGGGTGTCATATTTTCAAAAACTGAACTGAACCTAATCTGGTAGTTTAAAACGGGACTGTTCCTACGGGCCCAATTTTTTATTTATTTATTTTTTTAAATTATTAGTTTGCAGTATTTTTTTCATTTTTGTCTTTCATGAATTTCTTGTCAATTCATTGCTTTCATTTAAAAAAAAAAAAAAATATATATATATATATATATGATTTGTACAGACTGATATAAAAGTTCAACGACAACAATGCAGAAGGCTATAGAAAGATGCCTAAATGCAGTGGCGGAGCCAGAATTCTGAATGAGGAGGGGCCTTTCACAAATATGTGTGTGTGTGTGTGTGTATATATATATATATATATATAAGTGTGTGTAAAAAGTTGAATTCATAACATGTTGATATATGCAATTTGTGTAATCCTCACAAAACTGAAAAAAAATCTCTTAAATTCAATACTAAGAAGAAAAAAATGTAAAAACCCATACAACCAAGTAAGAGGTAGGTTGTGGAAGGCTAAAGAAAATACAAAGAAGTAGAAAAAGAAGGACAAGGGGGAGAGGTCTGCAAATAAAGAAGGTGGGTTGCTTTAGAAAATTATAGAGTGTATATTACTGTTAGGTGAGAGAATCGAACCAGAAGTGGTGTTGCTTTTTCCATTTAAAATTGCACATCTCTTTTAAAACTCTCCTGCCAAACTTATCGTTTCATTAAACAGCCGAAAAGATTTAAAATCAAAACAGCTTAACGACGTCGTTTGCTTCATCTTATTCCATGAGGTTCACACCTCATATGAAGTTAGGATGGGTCGGGGACTACCCTAATTCCTTGTTGGCTCCGCCCCTGCCTAAATGCATGAACAAGACTTCAAAGGATCAACCAAGGCAACAAGAAACTATCATATTTAAGCGATAAAAATCATCGGATCCAAATGTTTTGCGATCAACCTCCAACCATTTTTGCCATTTGCAATTTAATTACAACTTTATTCACCAATCCAAGGTGTGTTCTGAGAAGGATCAAATTTAAAAGAAATGCTCTATTAAAAGTTAATAAATTATAACCCAGAAAACCCAATTAAATGATTAAAACCAAGAAAACTTTCAACCCAATAAAGCAAATCAGCAAGCTCACGCCCTCTAAGAGATTGCAGAGACTAAATTTAGTAAATTACCTTAATTAGGGGAGGAGAGGAGACGATGGTGGCCAATTTCAATTTGCAGAATGAATTGACGAGGACTTTATCCCAAAAATCCTGGAGATGACATATGAACTTTATCTCAAAAAAGACAGGATTTCCCTCATTCAATGGGCAGAGCTCCCAAATACTCCCATGTGCAGCTCAGCACCCCTGAAGGTCCAAGCAGTTGACTATGACTGCTTAAGGCTCACTTGCTTGTGGTATGGAAAAGTCAAATGCATTAAAGATATGATAAATCATCAAATCCTCTCTTTAATACATTCCTAATTGAAGAACAATTCAAACAACTAAGAAATCCTCATCACCATCAATCAAGGATACTTACGTCATCATCCCAATATATTATCTACTAATGAATATCTTGAGAATATTCTTTTCTCATCTATCCTATGGATGACACTCCTTGGCTAATGGGAACCGCCATGTTTAAGAAAAAACCCTAACCCTATGGCTAGCCACCTCCCTATAAATACATCTGTCTCCATCAAATTTTGATAAGCTTTTCCGACACATACAAGCCCTAAACACTCATTCTTTTCAGAAAAACTAACTTAGGCATCAAAGATCCATTGGCTAAAACCCCTTTCCCTTTTGCGGGAGCGTGAGACTTTGGTCTTTGATCAAATGTGTTGATTATTTTGTTGGTACAAATTCGTCAAGATTGAAGACGGAGGATTTTTGCTACCACTGACACGAACTAAGGGAAAGAGAGACACGAACTGACTGAGAGAGAGACCAAATTGATGGAGAGAGAGACATGAACTAAGGGAGAGAGACACACGAACAAATAGAGTATTTAAGCAGCAACAACTCAAGTTGACGGAGAGAGAGAGAACGGACAAAGTCGCGCAGCAGCATCTCGATTTGGGACTTCGGTTAGGAAAGACAAGAGAAGAGAGTTAAGACTCGTGAGTCTGAGAGACGGAGAAAGAGTGAGATTGAGAGAAAGGGCTCAAACAAAAGAGATTTAATCTCACAAGATCCAACGGTTGAAATAGTCTAGTCCTAGGACTGGTTTAACCTGATTTTTGACTCGCCCTCCCCCTTTTTGTCTTCATAAATTTTGGATCCGCCCCCGAACCGCGTGGACCCGTTGAAAACCTTGACTTGCGGATCTAAGATTCGTTTGCCCACCCCTATCACAATATAGATTTATCATAGAATCCGGAACCTAAAGTCTATGATAAACCTCCCTAACCCTAGCTCAGTGGTGAAGCCACGTGAGGGCAAGGAGTGGCGACTGCCACTCCCCTCGCCGAAAAACAGGACTGGATTTCTGGGTCCGCCCCTCCCCTCGTCGGAAAACCCACTGGTTCAGTCAGGGGTGGATCTATTAAGGGACTTGGGTGGTCCCGGGACCATCCGAAAGTCCAGATAATATGCTATAAGGACCTCCGAGGACCACCCAGTCTGGGCACAAGGTGGAGGATAAAAGGAGCGGGGCTGCAGAGTTCTGGTGTTCTGCAAATTAGAAGAAAGAAGAAGAAGACTATTTATCATTTAAGTAAAACGCTGTGTTTTACATAGGGCTCGGGTTTGAAAACACCCTTTAGTAAAACGTGTTGGAAATGTGCCCTAAAGCCAATCATGTGATGATACTTTACGGACATTTCACATGTTAAACTAATCTAGTTTTACATATAAAGGGCATACATTATTGTTTGAGCCGTCTCATATAAATGTTATATGCTTAAACAATAAAGTCCAAGGAATTTGTGATTGGGAGAATGTAATCTAATGAAGTTAGATTCTTGAGACCATTCTTTCGTAGACACATCCTAAACGTTCCTGATCATAGGATTGCCAATTGGGCATTGACAGTCCGTCAAGATCGGTACGTACTATGTCTTCTCTCAGGGAGAGTGATTAGTCTCTAGTCATTGGTGTGTGTGACATCAAGACAAGTACGGTAGGTGCTCAATAGAGAATGAGTTCACTGAACGCGATCAACGAAGAGTTCTCATATTCCATGTCACATGAGAACTCATGGTTGGGATAATGCAAAGTAGTCCTTTGACCTGAGGCATCATAGTTGTCTTGTGGTTAAGACCTTGATCTTTGATTATGTCAAAGTCATCCCACCAGGAGGGTGTCCACGGCATCGTTGGGGTCAAGCCGCTTAGCTATGGAGACAAGTGAATGCGCAACAAGGGATCTCTAACCTTCAAACCGTTTGAGGGAGAATACTCTCTGATATGATTTGAATCTCTGGCCAGAGTATGAATGAGATTTGGGAATGTGTTCCTAATCACATTCAAGGTAATCATATAAGCACAAGACACACATTGGATAGTAGACATGAGAAAATAAACTATCAAACCAAACAATGTGGTCAAGAGTATTAGATTAGAGAAGGACCGTATTGCATTTGTAATCCCAGACTGAATAGGTTCTCCACCTCTTCTGATTAGCTTGGGTAACCATGACATACGGCTAGGTGTCACTCATGGTTTGTGGAAGCCCTAAACGTGTGTAATCACTAAAGGGAGAATTGAAAATAGTTTCAATTCACAATCGATGTAAAATGGTTTTAATCGCCCACTACCTCGCTAAAAGGAACCTAATGGATCGTACACCGTGTAAGGTAGAGATGGACGAAATAAATGAAATGAGTAAGATTAATTGAATGGTTTAATTATTTATGGCAAGGATTAATTAATATGTTAATTAATCAAACGAATAAGTTCGTTAAAGACCACGGGATAATTTTGGACCTTAAGGCCCAATGGGCTTCGAACGTCAAGCCCATTAACTTAAGTTGTATGACAATTTAATGAATAAAGATTCATTAAAGCCCAAAAGCCCATAAATCCCTATATGGCCGGCCATGAAGATGAATTAGGGTTGTTTGGTTATTTAGGTCACTTAAAGAAGTGACTATATAAATGACTTTATAACTAAATATTCATTAAGTGAAATAAGGGTTTATTTTTGGGGAAAATGGGTGAGAATTGTCTCTCCATTTTCTCTCTAAAGAGGCCAACACCTTGGAGGTGATTAGCTAGTCATCTAATCCTCCAAGGTCACTCATTCATCATCCAATCTCTCCTTGGTGTAGAGACTTAGAGGTTCTCAATTTTGGGAACTTGGAGAACCTATTCTTCCATCCAAATCCATGGATCTAAGAAGCAAGGAATGAAGGCCCTATCTCTTTGGGTGATTAGCCTTTGCTTATGCAAAGAGGAATCTACAAAGGTATTAATTTCAACTCACTTTGTTTTTGAGTTGATTATTGGTTCACCAATCTACTAGGCTTTGAATTTCATGGTCATGTTTTGTTTTTGAGTACATACAAGCATGATTCCGCCTTTTAATTGTTAATTGCATGCTATATGATGTTGCTCAAATGAACATGTTTTTCAAAATAATTCCTTCAAGTGGTATCAGAGCCTAGGTCTAGTAGTTGGTGAATCCTTTTGTGTTTTGTAGTTCATAGTATGTGATCTAAAAGTTGTAATTGTTACAAGCTTTATTCTTGCTTCTTTGAAAGTAAATTTTGTTGGAAAATTTGCTATCTCAAATGTTGTAGATGTTGTTCATATGAGCATGAATATTGGAGCTAAAATTTGGTGCCATGCTTTTGGGAAAATTCGGCCAAAATCAAAGGGTGAATTTTTGGGTTCTTGTTTGACTTGTTAAAAGTGTTTTAATGTGTTCTTTGGAACCCCTAAGTACCCTAGTTTGGTTAGATGTTATTTCCCTTAAGTAAGAATGGTTTTGGAATGTTTTTGGGTGGAAAAAGTTCATGGAAAAATTTGGGTTTTTCATGGATGTTCTTCATTGTTCTTGATGTTCTTGCCAAGAACAAAAAGGTTTGGTGTTTTGATTCAAAGTTTTGATTTATTTCATAAAGTATATGTGATATGTTTTTAAATGATTTATTATGTATTTAAAGTGTTAGATATTTGTATAAATGATGATTGGAATAATTGTGATTGAATTATTTCATAAACTTATCTTACATACACTTGCATGTTTTTGACAAAACTCACAAATCAACACACACACAAACCTTATCCCTCCCCAAAACCAGCCACTCCCTCAAAGGGAGTACTTTTGGGGCTTTTATGCAATTACATAAAGTTTTGATACTTTTGTGTATTTGCACTTTGGCCCAAAAGTTTACGTTTTTACGTTAAGGTCCAAAAACGCTAAAGGACAAATTGTTTTGTTCCTTTAATGAAGTTTTTGCATTATTAAAAGTTTGGGTTCTAGTTGTATTTACATGAAGTTGTGACTTTTGTGTATTATACAAAGTGACCCCAAAAGTTTTTGTTATTGCAATATGGCCCAAAAGTTGAGGTTAATTGCATGATGGCCCAAATAGGATGAGAACAAAATTGTTTTGTCTCTTTAAATGAGAATTGGATTTTCATTTTGTTTAGCTCCATTTAAATCAATTTTATGGATACAAAAACCAAATGAAAATGTTGCATTCATTAATTAGTTAAAGTGTTAATTAATTAAAGGGTGATTATGAACCTAAGCCTAATATAATTGAGCTATGTGAAAGGCGTTTCAAATTTGTTTGAACCATGGGAATGTGTAGATTAGATTTTGGTTGTAATTTGATTTGATCAAATGTTGTAAAAGGGCTTAAGCTCTTCTTTACTTTAAAGTAATTTGTTATATGCAAATGTTGTAATGAGCATAAGCTCACCTTTACTTTGAAGTACTTCTTTCTTGCTTTATACGATATGCATGAAAATGAAGTAGTTGGGTCCAACGCCCATAAGACAACACGCCTTAATGTGATTAAACGCGTAACTAAAATCAATCACCATTCCTAGACCGAGATTCAACACAAGGCTCGTGTTGAATCTAAACAAAGGTTCATAATCATCCTTAGGCCCTAAGGCAACTATATAGTCCATCAAATGAATGCAAAGTTTATGTTAGTAGTATCATATACTCTTGCTTTAAAAATCGTTTTAAAAGCATAGTGGGAGTATTATGTACAACTAAAACAAAGGGATGGACCAATAGTTGTAATAGGACCAAAATAGTTTTAATAGAGATTAAAATGTATGTTTATATGTGATGAGACCTAAAACCCTCAATCAAACCAATATTAAGTTGATAAGCGAGAGATGTTTAGAATATCTCTTCGTGGCCTTCCACCGTGGTGGGATCCAATCGTTTATGACTTGTACACCGGCTTCACCCTATCATGGGGGAGTACACAGTGCATGCTTATACTCAGGAGGAATCCATATACATATGATGAGGTGAGTGTAGGCAACGAGGATAGCTATATATCGTATCATCGTGAGGCTATTCTTGAACCCCTTCACACACTAAGCATGGTGGGAAGAACTTAACTAAGTGCAATGGAACCAATATCATATCATTGTGAGGTTACATTCTCTAGAGGCCAAATAAGATGGGTACTTGCATGAGTTGCAAATGAGTAAGCGTACTCTCTCATTATTATTGTTGCTAGCCATATATCGTATCATCGTGAGGTGGGCTTGGTAATAGTGAGCCTCCCATAACCTACTAGGAGTTTCATCCAAAACTCTCGAATTCCTATGAGGGATATGGAATTTGCCAAAAATAGTGGGTGGTGCTATTTTGATTTAAAGACCCGAATCAAATGGCTTAAAATCAATCAATCTATATTCGTTATGTATTTGTTTACCAATATATTTGCAAACGCTATCCAACACTTGACAAAACCGAATGTTTTAGTTTCCGGACTTGGTACCACAATCCCAAAGAATGTCTTAAAAGGATTGTATATGTATTTAAGTAGTCTCTTCCTCACAGTCTTACTATTGATAATGTATCATTAGAAGAATATGTTAGAAAAGGTCTATCATAAAGAGGACAACACTTTTAAATGTCATAATTCTTCAATTACAATTTGTTGTATAAAGAAATAGGAGTTGCTTTGAACAACTCTTAGTCAATACAAACACTTAGTGCTTGTTTCTTTGTTACATGAACAAGGAACTTGAGAAGAAAGCACAAAGGCATGAACACTTTATGTGCCATGTTTCTTCACTTACAAATTGTTGTATGAAGAAATGAGAGTTGCCTTGTACAACTCTTTAAAGGTTTGTAATTATGTTTAGAACATAATGGTTGGTTGACAAAAATAGTCCATTAACATGGACTTATAATGATTTTGAATCATTAAGTGTTGAAGTGATAAACCACTTAACGAGACGGAAACTAGGCAAGGACTTCACCTTTGTTTCCCTATCCTAATCGTTCACTAAGTTTATTGTAAACTATGTAGTGAAAAATAACCACATGCTCTCCAAAATGTTTGATGTGTATAACACAATTGAAAAAGGTTTCAAGAGAGATAGTGGGAGTTTAGGGACCATGACTAATGTAGTCAAAGGTGAAAGTCGAATAAAGAAGATAAACAACTCCAAGGGAACAAACTTTCTTTATGAAAGGATGGACATTGGAAGGGGTATTTGCAAGAAATGTCTTACAAGTGTCAAGGACACACCTTTCGAAGGTGTTGTAAATTGTTCTTGAATAGTTCAAAACAGTTGGTTCTTCTACTTGAATGCATGATTCCGTATTAGTAACAAAGCTTTACAATCGTTGTAAAAGTGTGACTAATAAGAAGTAGAAGATATATGAGAGAAGAGAAAGTACTTCACATTCGAAGCGTGAATCAAATGTAGATCTCTGCGAAAGCAGATGGTACTTACTTCCTCATATGAACTACCAAAGAAATTGGAAAAACATAGATTGTCTTTGTATTCCAATTTTAAGGAACTAAATTCCGTCACTATGTGAAATGGATAAATGTTTTGTTTGACAAAACAATGTTCTTTATTAATCAATGATTGGATTATGGTAATCTAATTAATTATCTCTATAATAGAGATAATATGGTGGTGTTAACTGTTTAGAAAATAATGATGCTTAAAACCCAAAAGGTTGCAAGGTAGTGACTAATCCCAACTAAAGTTGTGATACCTCCAAAACATAAATTACGAGTTGGTAATAGATGGATGCTTTGGATCGTTAGATCCGGATCCAATACCTTCTTGTTAAAATTGTATAGAGGTGAAATGTTCGAATCTTTATTCTTTTGGAAAGAAGAAAGAATCACAAAGTTGTTGAGGTTAATTCACTTAGATGTTAGTGGCAATTGTCCACAAACATAATACTACTCATGTTGGATAACATTCACCGAAGATCACTCTCGGTTGGACTATAGTTTATTTTGAATAAACACAAGTCCGAATACTTTGCAAAATGTTTCAAAGAATTCAAGTAATGTAAGTTGATGAGTAAGACGTCTAAAGTATTTACCTCCTTAGATTTGATCCAAGATAAGGTAACACTTTAGAACAGTTTCCTTGAAAGAGTTCAAGGAAATAAGCATCATAAGATAATGTATTTCTCCATTAGGAGAAGAACGAACTCGAATAAGATTTAGTTCGTTAGATGTTATCTATTACCCATATATAGGATATATACTTCTAAAACAATATGATTGTGATTGAGAAGATCTTCCAATATTTTCATGACTCCATAAGATGTAGTTGGAAAGAAAGACAAATCTTAAGCATGTTAAAGATTTAGGGTTGTGTGCTAACAAGCAATATTTGTTTGATAACAATCTTGTAGGATATCCTTAAAATAACTTTTGGATATCGCTTCTATAAACCAACTAACAAATGTTGTTTTGTTGGGTAGTTCATTGTAATTCTACAATGTGATTTGCCTAAAAGCAAATGAACGAAAGATAGAACTCGAAGAATGGGTTCTTTGAGAGACAAGAAAGTAATCAACAAATATAACAACCTAGTTCCTATACCACAAGCTCCAAGGTAGTCGATAAGGATTTATAAACCGTCTCAGTTGAATGGTTTTGAACTTTATGACTACATTGAGTGCATATACGATATATACTCAAGGAAATGGTAAAGTACCATTTGACTCGAAATAATGAAACCTTCAAAGCTAATTGGTAGCTTAAGGTGACTACAATAAAAAAGAATGGTTGACTTTGAAGAAACCATTTTTGACGTAGTCTTAGTTTCAATAAATTCGAAGATTGCTAGCTACAACTAAATGGTGATTCAATGTTTGGACATAATCTGGGTTTCCGAAACCATTATTAAGATAGTCTTGATAATATATGTCTAAAACTATAAATCACAAGACATGTAAGTTGTAGAGATCCATCCATCATGGATCTTAGCAAGTTAGTGGGAGCTATTTGCATTTTATGAGAAAAAGGATCAAATCGTTTGATTTCTCATAAAGATGTAAATGAATCTTTTGTTTACTAGTTTTACAAAAGATTAGTGGGAGTTAATCATGTTCCTAAAAATTTAAATATATATGATATATTAATTTTGGAAATGAAAAGAATACTTCTTCGTTAAAGTTATGACTTTAATACATTATATGAAGATAGAATGTATATGGGAGATAAAGTCTATATACATGGGATGAAATCTATAATGATATATTTCATGATATAATTGGATTATATCAATGCCTAATAATAGACAATGGATGCTAGGAAGTTTCTCATATGATGGTAAACTTCAATAAGAAGGACGATTCTAGTGAGACTAGCAAGTTGCCCTTCTCAAAGGGAACGTGCCCCTTTGACTCCCAATGAAATAATGCGTAAATTGAATCCTTTATGCATATGCAGAAAGGTGATTTATGTATTTCATATTGTATGAAAAACATTGATATGAGTTGTACCTAGAACGGTACAAGACGATATCAATGCAAGCCTAGGATCAGAACCATGGCAACTGTCAAGTGAGTCCTTAAGTATTTAAGAAATACTAAAGGATAAATTCCTCAAAGAATGAGGAAGAATCAAAGTAACGTAATGGAAGCGTAAATGTATTAGATTATGAATCTAATCCATCATTGGATGTTTCTTCATTATGAATGAAGAGATAAACGGATATCTCTTTATTATGACTAAAGAGATATTTGGATGGAAACATTAAAGTAATGACTTTAGTGTGTTCCATTATGAATGCAAGATATATTGCCATATAGAAGTTTACAACAATGTTGTTTGGATGGGAAAGTTCATTTATGAACTCTCTATTCGGTTCCAACCAGAAAGTGTATGACACTAATGGGGCGATAGCTCAAGCCTGGGAATCAAGGTCTCATCAAGATCCGAACACAAATGAGAGACTGAACCACATGATTGAGAATCATGTATAATGGTGACGTTGTTATTCTCAAGGTTGCTTATGTGGATAACACATATAGATATCCACTGCCTAGGCCTACTATTCAGCCATTTATGAAATGACTACAGAAGAGATATCATCATTGATGATCAAGCTGATTGGCTCTAGTGCAAGTGGGAGATTGTTGGAAATGTGCCCTAAAGCCAATCATGTGATGATACTTTACGGACATTTCACATGTTAAACTAATCTAGTTTTACATATAAAGGGCATACATTATTGTTTGAGCCGTCTCATATAAATGTTATATGCTTAAACAATAAAGTCCAAGGAATTTGTGATTGGGAGAATGTAATCTAATGAAGTTAGATTCTTGAGACCATTCTTTCGTAGACACATCCTAAACGTTCCTGATCATAGGATTGCCAATTGGGCATTGACAGTCCGTCAAGATCGGTACGTACTATGTCTTCTCTCAGGGAGAGTGATTAGTCTCTAGTCATTGGTGTGTGTGACATCAAGACAAGTACGGTAGGTGCTCAATAGAGAATGAGTTCACTGAACGCGATCAACGAAGAGTTCTCATATTCCATGTCACATGAGAACTCATGGTTGGGATAATGCAAAGTAGTCCTTTGACCTGAGGCATCATAGTTGTCTTGTGGTTAAGACCTTGATCTTTGATTATGTCAAAGTCATCCCACCAGGAGGGTGTCCACGGCATCGTTGGGGTCAAGCCGCTTAGCTATGGAGACAAGTGAATGCGCAACAAGGGATCTCTAACCTTCAAACCGTTTGAGGGAGAATACTCTCTGATATGATTTGAATCTCTGGCCAGAGTATGAATGAGATTTGGGAATGTGTTCCTAATCACATTCAAGGTAATCATATAAGCACAAGACACACATTGGATAGTAGACATGAGAAAATAAACTATCAAACCAAACAATGTGGTCAAGAGTATTAGATTAGAGAAGGACCGTATTGCATTTGTAATCCCAGACTGAATAGGTTCTCCACCTCTTCTGATTAGCTTGGGTAACCATGACATACGGCTAGGTGTCACTCATGGTTTGTGGAAGCCCTAAACGTGTGTAATCACTAAAGGGAGAATTGAAAATAGTTTCAATTCACAATCGATGTAAAATGGTTTTAATCGCCCACTACCTCGCTAAAAGGAACCTAATGGATCGTACACCGTGTAAGGTAGAGATGGACGAAATAAATGAAATGAGTAAGATTAATTGAATGGTTTAATTATTTATGGCAAGGATTAATTAATATGTTAATTAATCAAACGAATAAGTTCGTTAAAGACCACGGGATAATTTTGGACCTTAAGGCCCAATGGGCTTCGAACGTCAAGCCCATTAACTTAAGTTGTATGACAATTTAATGAATAAAGATTCATTAAAGCCCAAAAGCCCATAAATCCCTATATGGCCGGCCATGAAGATGAATTAGGGTTGTTTGGTTATTTAGGTCACTTAAAGAAGTGACTATATAAATGACTTTATAACTAAATATTCATTAAGTGAAATAAGGGTTTATTTTTGGGGAAAATGGGTGAGAATTGTCTCTCCATTTTCTCTCTAAAGAGGCCAACACCTTGGAGGTGATTAGCTAGTCATCTAATCCTCCAAGGTCACTCATTCATCATCCAATCTCTCCTTGGTGTAGAGACTTAGAGGTTCTCAATTTTGGGAACTTGGAGAACCTATTCTTCCATCCAAATCCATGGATCTAAGAAGCAAGGAATGAAGGCCCTATCTCTTTGGGTGATTAGCCTTTGCTTATGCAAAGAGGAATCTACAAAGGTATTAATTTCAACTCACTTTGTTTTTGAGTTGATTATTGGTTCACCAATCTACTAGGCTTTGAATTTCATGGTCATGTTTTGTTTTTGAGTACATACAAGCATGATTCCGCCTTTTAATTGTTAATTGCATGCTATATGATGTTGCTCAAATGAACATGTTTTTCAAAATAATTCCTTCAAAACGGTGCATTTGGTGCACTTCTTTAATTTATAGTTTTCACAATTTGTTTTTTTTTTTGAAAAAACAAAAACAAAATGGCTCAAATTTGAAACAGAGAACCATTCCTTATCCCCACCCCACCGCACCCCACCCCACCGAAGGCCACCCACCAGCACAACACTAGTCTCCTCTCCAGTGTCCACATATCAAATAGTTCAATTTCAATATTGGATGGTTTCAATCATATACAGATGTTTTTGCTCTAGTTGACAATAAATCTATCATGATGGATTTTTTAGTATGAAATCTCGTTGGGGACATATTTAGTCTTTGTAATTTGTAATGTTATTTTTGCACTAAGATGGTTATTGTTTATTGATCTGATTCTATGGTTATTGATATGAAATTAAAATTAATTTTTAGGGTGAAAATTAAAATTTGAATTCTTGATTATTGATTAATTAATTGAATTATTACATAATGTATACAATGATTCATATGATTAGTTGAATTAAATATTTATTCATTGAATAATTTGTACGCTTATTGGTATAACTTAATTGAATTGTTAGTTGGATTAATTATTATGCATATTAGTATAGTCTACTCTAGGATTAAGAGTATAAGAATTTTTTTTCCTCTCCATTTTACAGTTATGTAATGGAACGATACTATAAGAAATAATGCTTAAATCCTCATTCAAACATTTCGGGTAGTCCTTCTCCTTCAAATATTCCAAGAAGTCCTCCTTCAAGTATTCTGTGTAGTTCACAACAAAGTGAGGCCACTGAGTTAGATGAAATATTGGTTAATCTTCATGCAGACCCTGGACATAGACATCGAATGCTTGATTATCCATCTAATTATCGTGAAACAATTCGTAGACACTACCTGACTTCACCCCTCCCCCTGTCAATTTCTGACTTCGCCACTGCCCTAGCTAACCACAAAAATTTACAAAGTCCCTTATTAGATTCCTCTATACTCAGCTTCAGCACTAGATAGAACAACAACCACTCTAACCACTAAAATTAAGCAGAATAACATGGAAAAATAAATGAAAACGAAGACGAACTTTTTATACTTGAATAAACCAAGAGGGACAATGATAAACAGATAACTGCCAGCTGCAATGTTTTCAATGGAGAAGTGGGCAAATTATTGGTACTTTGTTGCTACAATTCTTAAATTTGATTAATACCTGCATCTGACATATGTGTAGTACTCTTTTCCACCCACAACAGTATTTTACAGCACAAAAACCAAATATAAATTAGATTGTACGCTATCAAACTAACAACCTCCACTCATTTTTTTGGGGGGTCCAAATTTACACCACTAGTTTTCAACCATTCGTGTATAAATTGACCAGAGTCTGGTCTTGCCTATCTCAAATTAGGCTCGTTTAGTTTCCTCGTGAATTAGCTAGCTCGAGCTCACACCCTTTGGTTTTGGTTCCACATCACAAGTCTAAGATGGCATCTAATTACTGCAAGTGGTTGTTTATCATAGCTATGTTTTTCACGTTATCAATTTCTTCAGCTTTGGGCAGCGGCGCCGCCCCTCGAAAACTCTTAGCACCAATCGTTCCTTACGTGCCCAATGTTAACTTTCCTCCTCTGCCACCCACACCACTTTTGTCTCCACCTATCACTTTACTTCCAAATTTCCCAACGCTTCCCACTTTCCCTATCTTCCCTCCACCTTCATTTACCACTACCACCTCAACCACCCCTTAATTAAAATCATCAGTATATAATGTATATGTCTTGTATATATAGTAAGTTGGCATTTGCCAATATATATTATATTGGCACTAACTAGCTAGAGTGTATAAAATTATTATATATAGTTTCCAAATGCAGTTAAATAAAGGTGGATTCATTCCGTAAATAAAGGTGAAAATGCACCCCCTAATTGGTGCCATGAGAGTTGAAATGGGACAGTTGTCAAGGGATAAGAGATACAGGGGCCACAGTAAATTTGGGTGGGGAAGATTAAAAGTCTATTTATAGTGCGTTTACTAATCCGTAATCAAATTGAGAGGAATTAGATTGAGAATGAATTGGATTAAGGAGGAATTGAAATGAGGTGGAATCAGAATCAGATTCCTGTTGAAGTTGTTTACTAAAACTGTTCGGAATCGGAATAAAATTCCATAAAGCTGTTTACTAATTCAGCAGAATCAGAATATAAACCAGTATGATTACTAAAATGCCCTTGTCTCAAATCAAATAATTTATATACTTTTTTGTAATAAAATTTGATATAGTATATAATAGTAAGAAAAAATTAAATTGCTTTTTTATTTCACAGACATACTAAAATGATTTTGTTTATTTTTTTTTTTATAAATTTAAGTATTGACTTTAATATCTAAATTTTCTCGCTCAAGTGGTTTTTTCTCTTCGGCATATGTATGAAGTTGTGCATAATGTGAATGAACATAGAATTATGCTTAATGAGCTAGTAGCACATGCAACAAGGGGAAAATAAGTCTAGGGTTAAAAGGATAATCTTGGAAATAATGAAAGTAAGTGAGGGCATAAAGGGAAAAAAATTATCATTCCGATTGCTTGGGCAATCCGGAATCCAAATACCTTGTATATGTTGGGAATCCAAATCCTCCAATTTCAGGAATTGGATTCCATTTTTTGTGTGGGCCCCACGCACTTTTGATTGCTCCCAATTTTAGTAAACACAGGTATAATCCGTAATCGGAATCGGATTCCTTATTCTCATTCCGATTACGGGTTAGTAAACACGCTATTAATTTGCTCGTTTGATATAGGATGTGATCGGTTAAGTAATAAGTACTTGAAAGTATTGTAGCCAAATTTCAATGGTCAGATTTGATGGTGATAGTATCAGTATTATAGCCAAACCCATATCTTTGAGATGTTGTAATATTCTTATCCGGTATTAATTATATAAATACATGATTTTAGATATGTACGTATGCATTCCTTTTACCATACGAGTAAGTTTTCTGAGGTAATTTTTACGGAATTTAATGCATGGGCAGCTTCTTGTTGTTAAGGATTTAAATACATGGTCTCATACTGATATGTGAGTAATTAAACTCGAGACATTGAGTGAAGTGATGAATGCTCTTAATTAATTGAGTTACAAAAGTTTTGCGAGCAATTTTAATCTTTTATTTATGACTATATATATTGTTGAGAATAAAACCCATATTGATGAGATGAGGGATTTTGCATGGGCTTATAAATAAGTTGGGCTACTTCCTATATTGCCAATTGGTTTTATGGTGGAACCTCAACTTTCTTTATGGTATCAGAGTAAGTTGTCTCAAACGGCCACACGCACTCCACGTCACCCTGTTGTGTTGTCCACGTGTGAAGCCAAATGACCACACACGCTCCACGTCACCCTGTTGTGTTGTACACTCGTTAGGCCTTTTATCCACAACTTGATTGTGTACCTCATTCCCATTACAAAAAGATGCCTTTGTATGTCTATTCTTAGAATTTAAACAAATTAAATTTTGCAATTCTCCACGACGTCTAGAGGATAAAATATTTTTAGGAACAAACAAATCATAATATTTTTTATCTCTATTTCCAGTCATCTTTTGATGTTTTGTAATGACTTCATCAGAATTCTTATCAACATGTTTTTTTTTCTTGGTATCTTTGATTTATTTGATGTTTACTTTACGTCACCATGTTGTGTTGTCCATGTGTGAAACCAAACAACCACACGCGGTCCACGTCACCCTGTTGTGTTGTCCACGCATTAGGCTTGAAAATTCCCCACACATGAAGGGGCATGTTGAGAATGAATCTCACATTGATGGGAGGAGGGACCTTGCATGGGCTTATAAGTAAGTTGGCTACTCCTCATGTTGTCAATTGATTTAAAGGTGGAACTTCAACTTTCTTTGTATATTATCTGAGCTGAAGAAAAAATGAATAATTCTGCAATGATGAATTTCCATATAAACCTGTGGCGTGGTGGATTCAATGGCTCTTTTTCTTTTCTATTGAGAATTATTTGAGTTATATTCTAATGTAATCTAAAATAAACTAAACTATGATAGCCATTCTACGATGTAGAGCTTACGGTCAATGCACTTGAGACTAGAGTTTCTATAACACTAAAGCTTTTTTTAATTATTGTGAGGCAGTTCACCTATGAACTTTGTAAACTATGTTTCTATTGGATACTTGATATGAACTTTGTAAGCTATGTCCTTTTGTCTCGACCAATTATGTACGTATCTTGGAATTTGGGCATGACACTATGGTGAGGAATTGGAGCTAACTGTTGGAATAAAGGCTTAAACCTCTTTCTCATCTATCAATTAAAAGGTTTTGTATGGTTGTTATAGATCAAGGGTTGAGATTGAATCTAGTTCATTTAGGCTCAAATGTGAGCATGTGACATAGGGCATAGCTAATTGAATGGCTGAGATGAGTTCATGGACTCTCTCCTATATGTACAAGACTAATGGCTCTTTTTGGACTGTGGTGAATGAATGAAAACCTCTAAACACCAAAAGCATGTGTGTAAGAATTTGCTGAATATTCTTTGAGTCATTCTCTCTCTATCTTTCATCACTCTAAATTCTTCTGGAAAATCTATGCACAATAATCCAATTTTGTGATTTATAGGGAGAATTTAACATGGTATCGAGAGCTTAGTTTGAATATGAACTTAGCATAGTTGCTGTGAAATTTAATCGGAGAAATCTAACAGGAGGTTCTTTGATCATATCGCAGTTGACAATGGCTGGATCTAGTGGTGGTGAGCTACGGGCTCCCATCTTCGATGGCACAAAATTTGAATTCTGGAAGGTTAGAATGATTACAATTTTCAAATCGTATGGGATCTGGAAATTTGTTGACAAAAGGATCATGATTCCTGAGTCGAAGAAAGGGAATATAAAGAAGAAGGAGGTTGCTGCATCTAGCAATGCTACTGAAGACGATGATAAACTCAATGCATACATAGAGGAGCAACTAATGAAGGATGCCAAAGCCTTGGGTATTATTCAGAGTGCTGTATCCAAGGAAAATTTTCCTCGGATTGTGAATTAGGAAATGTCAAAAGGAGCATGGGATTTACTTTAGGAAGAATTCAGAGGAGAAAAACAAGCCAGGTCAATAAAACAACAAAGTTTACACCGAGAATTTGAATATATGAGGATGAAAGAAATTGAGTCATTATCATATTATCTTACTCGATTGTTTTAGCTTGTAAATAAAATGAAGTCTTATGGTGAAAATCTCACTCATCAGAGAGAAGTTCATAAGGTTTTGATAAGTCTAACTAAAATGTATGATCCCATTTGTGTTGTAATTAGGAGAACCACTTATTTGAATTCTGTAACTGTGCAAGAAGTTGTTAGTTCTCTCAAGAGTTATGAACTGAGAATGAACATGCATACAGAAGATGTTGAGAGTTCTGAAAAGGCCTTTGCAAGCATGAGTATCTCTCCCGATACACAAAACAAGTTTTCCTCACAAGGAAACTGCAACAAGGCCAATAAGAATTGGAAGCCTAAACTTGCAAAATGGGAAAATAAACCTCATCAACATGTGAAGCTAGGTGAGAATATAGATTATGGTAAACCAAAGAGTAAACACTGTGAAAATGGCACACTATGGTGAATGCAGGTTCAAAGGAAAACCTAGATGCCATAATTGCAATAAGTTTGGTCACTTAATGAGGATTGTCATCAACCAAAGCAAAATCAAGTGGTTAATATGCAAATGAAGTTCAGGATACTGCCATGATGTTTTATGCATGTCATAAGGCTGAGGTACAAAGAAATTGTAGTGTTTGGTATCTAGACAAAGGTTGTAGTAACCACATGACTAGCAATGAGTCATTACTCACCAAAGTTGATAAAAGCATAAGGTATAAAGTCAAAATGGGCACAAGTGATTTAGTTGAGTCTGCATGCAAGGGAACTTTGGTTGTTGAAACTAAGAATGGAACTAGATTCATACCAGAAGTAATGATTGTGCTAGGATTAGATGAGAATCTCCTCAGTGTAGGTCAAATGGTAGAACATGGATACTGGTTACTGTTTCGTGACTTTATGGCATGTATATTTGGAGACAGAAGCTTGAAGGATCATATTGCTATAGTTCAAATGAAGGGAAATAAATGTTTTCCACTTGAATTTGAATCTGTGAATTCTATGATGGCAAATAAAACTACTCTTGAAGATCACTCATGAAAATGGCATAGGAGATTTGGACATTTGAATTATGATATCTTGAAAATGTTGTAGGATAGAAGCATGGTTTATGGACTACCTCATCTCTCAAATTGCAATAATGTATGTGAAGGTTGTGCCACTGGCAAGGCTCACAGAGAAGCCTACTTTAGAGACAGAAATTATAGAGCATCAATGTTCTTAAAACTGGTGTACACAGATGTATGTGGACCTATGTGTGAAACTCTTGGTGGTAATAGGTACTTCCTTACATTTATTGATGACAAATCAAGAATGTGCTGGCTGTATTTTTTGAAGAACAAATCAGATGTGTTTGTTGTGTTTAAAAGATTCAAAGCCATTGTAGAGTTGCAAACTGGGTGTTAATTGAATTGCTCAGAAGTGGTAGGGGATGAGAGTAAACCTCTTTACAATTTGAGAAGTTTTGTGAAGACTTGGGGGTTGAAAAACAATTGACAGTTGCATATCCTCATCAGCAAAATGGAGTTGCTGAGAGAAAGAATCGTACAATTGTTGAAATGGCAAGGACAATGTTATATGAGAAGAAGCTGCCACTCAAGTTTTGGGGTGAAGCAGTACACACAACTGTCTACCTGTTAAATATGTGCCCTACAAAAGCTTTGGAGAACAAAACACCTTTTGAAGATTTCAGTGGGGGGAAGCCTGGAGTGAAACACTTAAGAATCTTTGGCTTAATCTATTACACTCATATTCCCTCTCAGCAAAGACAGAAGCTAGATGAAACATGTCAAAAAGTGTATTTGTTGGGTATGGAACTAGAGAGAAAGGATACAAGGTGTTTGATCTCAGATCTAGCAAGATTATTGTCTCTAGAAGTGTTGCTTTTGATGAAAGTGCATTGTTGAATTGGGAAATAATGGAAATCTAATATATCTCAGTACCATGGTCAAATGCAAATGAAACCATGAATATCACTGAGACTGGAAATGATGGTGGAGAAAGTTCAAGTGCAAATGAGTCTGGTTTGATCTCTCAGTCTGTGGATACTGAAAGTGAGCCAAGGGAGTCAAGTCCTGAAAATGCAAGAAGTTCAAGTGAAATCAAACTCACTGAAACTTATGATTGCACTCTAAAGAAGTGGAGAAAATTGGAAGATGTGTTCACTCAAAGTAAACTCAATGTGATTGATCTAGAAAGCTACAAAGATGCGTCATAAGATCAAGCTTGGAATAAAGCAATGCAGGAGGGAATCTCAATGATTGAAAAGAATAGCACTTGGGAACTGGTGAATAGACCAAGTGGAAAGCCTCTTGTAAGGGTAAGGTGGATTTTCAAAACCAAAATGAATCTAGATGAGTCTATACAAAAGCATAAAGCTAGACTTGTAGCTAAGGGCAACATACAAAAGCCAGGTGTTGATTTTAATGAGAATTTTGCACCTGTAGCTAGGCTAAATACTATAAGAACACTAATTGCATTAATAGCTCAGAGAGGCTGGAAATTGTATAAACTTGATGTTAAGTCTGCTTTCCTAAATGGAATTCTAGAAGAAGAAGTGTATGTTGATCAACCAGATGGGTTTGTTGTTAAGGGTGAAGAACACAAAGTGTACAGGTTGAAGAAAGCCTTGTATGGATTGAAACAAACTCCTAGAGCTTGGTATGGGAATATTGATGCATATCTCCTTCGATGTGGTTTTCAGAAAAGTGAAAGTGAAGCTACTCTTTATGTGAAACACAGAGATGGATATGGAACTCTCATTGTATCCATTTATGTAAATGATATTGTCTACATTGGAAGTAAGACAAAGATGATTGAAGAGTTCAAGTGTGACATGATGAGTAATTATGAGATGTCTAATCAGGGATTATTACGTCACTTCTTTGGAATTGGTGTTATTTCAGCAAGAAGGGAGTATCTTGATACATCAGAGAAAGTATGCTCTCACTTTACTTGAGAGATTTAGGTTGAAAGACTGTAAACCTGTCTCTATACCACTTGCTACTATTGAGAAACCAAGAGAGGATGATGGAAGTGCACCCACAGATGAAGAACAATACAGAACAATTGTTGGTAGTCTCATTTACTTAACTGCAACAAAAGTTGATATCACTTTTGCCACTAGCTTGTTGGCAAGATTTATGCACAGTTCTTCTAAGAAACATTATGGAACTGCTAAAAGGGTCCTTAGATACATTCAAGGTACCATAGATTATGGAATTACATGCAAGAAAGGAGATGCAGCCATATTGATAGGGTTATGTGATAGTGATTGGAGTAGGGATGAAGATGATATGAAGTCAACCTTTGGTTATGCATTTACATTTGGTAGTGGAGCATTTTCTTGGGTCTCAGTGAAGCAACAAAGTGTTGCACTCTCCACTGCAGAATAAGAGTTTATGAGTGCTTTAGAGGCAACTTCCCAAGCAATCTGGCTTAGATTTGTGCTACATGACTTTGGGGAAGAACAAATGGAACCAACTGCTTTAATGTGTAATAATAAATAAGCTATTGCAATGTCAAAGAACCCTGTGTTTCACGTTAAAAGGAAGTTTCATTTCACTCGAGATGCCATTCAAGAAGGTACAATTGACTTGTTATGCTGCACCAGTGAAGAGCAACTTGCTGATATTTCATCAAAACTTTACCTAAAGACAGATTTGATTGCTTAAGAAGCAAGTTAGGAGTTCAATTGGTTAGAGCCTTAGAAGCTTAATTGAATGGTTGAGATGAGTTCATAGACTATCTCCTATAGTCAATTGAATGGTTGAGATGAATTCATAGACTCTCTCCTATATGTACAAGCCTAACGGCTCTTTTTGGACTATGGTGAATGAATGAAAACCTCTACACACCGAAAGCATGTGTGTAAGAATTTGCTGAATATTCTTTGAGTCATTCTCTCTCTATCTTTCATCACTCTAAATCCTTCTGGAAAATCTATGCACAATAATCCAATTTTTTGATTTCTAGTGAGAATTTGACACTAACCACACAACGTTAGCTATAATAAACTAGTATCAAATGGTTCAACCAAAATAAATAGATATCAACTCATTAGACATTCACATACAAGTGAAGAATTCAGCATGCTATATAAAAGAATTCAATATATTAACTCAAGCCTTGATTGTCAAATAGATGCCTTAGTGAGCTAAATTAGATAACCTAATAGCTATATTTTTAATGGCGGAAGAAACAATCCTGCGTTGCATGCAATGTGTTTAAACTATTGAGTGATGATTGGATAATTAGGAATAATCTTGTAATGTCAAGTGTCATAATCTTGTAGTGCCAAGTGTCATCGTCTGGTAGACTTAGTTAGAGAGAAAGCTTACTCATTAAGCTACTAGATTACTATAAATACCAGAGAAGGATTATATTGTAAAGTTAGTTTTTGCAGCATACAATACTCTCTCACATTTCTCTCAGTTCACACTTTCTTCTTCATTCTTTCATTTCTGGTTTGTTATGATAAACTATAGATAAGCACGTAGTGAGTCATTTAGCTATATATATATAGCAACCCGCAACCGAAGCCAACAACTTAAGAAACCGACTATGTCATTGCCGAGTGGACAAGAAGGTGAACTAACAACTCAAATATGGGTCATCATGTACTTCGCCATTTTCTAAAATTGAATGTGGAAGGGACCTATATCTTATTCCTATCTAAAGTGGAAGTAACACTACAAAATAAATATAAAAAAAAAAAACCAACTTAAGAGACAAACATAATTCATCTCCGAAGGACAAAGTTTGTGAATTTATAACGCGATGGAAATCCGTCTACTAAAAGTAGTCGTGCAAAAGTCGTCGTAAGACACCACATTATTTGTCGGGCAAATGTGTCTTGTCCATCGAACAGGGCGATGAACCTCCGTCGAGTAAGTTTGTGTTGATCGTAGAGGCCCGACGAACGTCGTTTTAACTGACGAAAACATATCGTCGTGTAAAAAATAAATTTATTTTTAAAATATTTTGTTGATAATTTTGCCCGATGACAACGTCGTCGAGTTATTGATCCTTTAACCAAAGAAAAACAATTACTTGATATCGTTGGCCGACGGACAGGTTCGTGGGGCAAAATAATTATTAAATTAAAAAATACTTTTTTTTTAAATTTATAATTAACTAAATATTATTATATTAATATCATAATTTATTAAACAAATTTGTTTAATTAATAACAAAGGTCGTACAATATTATTGAAAATAAAAAATAAATTATTTCAGATGACAAAAGCAGCTTCACTAGTCCCACGAAAGTATGCTATTTGTAGAATTTACAAATTCTGAAAACAATCACAGAGCCTCTCCCACTAGTCCATCCTATTTGCAAATTCATGGGGCGGATGGGTTAGAGCTGATTCATGACTTGCAAAAGTCCTGTACTAGGTGCGCAACTCAAACATCCACTATTTGAATCTCGTAGTTCACAACTGCTTAATGTAGTCCATTGTACTCGGGTTTGACAATGGAGGAATTTTGGAGAGAGATGTTGTAGGTGGAAGGTGAACTGAAGCTGATATGTTTACAAATGAGGAATTTTAGAGAGAGAGTGTTTGGGCAGGAATTTCCTTGGAGAAGGCCCCTGGCTCGAGCACACAGCTTCCCGAGGAGTTGGCACTTCGGTTGGTTGTCGGGCTCCTGTTGGTTGTCGGGCTCCTGCTTGTTGAGAGGCTGCAAAAGGAGAATATAGTTAGTTCTGAAAGGTGCCTTTGTATGGCCTTAGGTGTAGGCCTTGAGGCTTGCAATCAAAACTAATTAAGTGCTTAGGTGTGCCACTACCATCTCAGTATGGCAGATGTAGAACAAGTGTGTTTAAGTTAATTACTTGTGCCTCAAGTTATTCTGACTTTTTATTATCAAAGGATTGTCATAGATGGGTTAAGTCTACATTAAGTTCTTTTCTATACCTTGAGATCAAGGACTTTTAGTTAATTATCTTGTATCCATTAAAGGTTAGAAGTTTAGATCTGACTAAGCTATTGGTCTAATTCCTGTTCAGTCCTTTATAGCAGTAAAACTACTAAATGAACCAGATCTGAATGCCAATGGGACCTTTAATCATCAAATGACTGGAAATGACTTGAATATATAATGGAGAATACATCATAATACCAGCTCTACTAATTTAAAGATAAAACAAAGAGAGTCGGGCAAGATTCACCTTGTTGGGCAAGGGTGAACGTCTTACAGTTTCTTCTCTTTGTGATTACAGAGGTTTGTGTGTTAAAAGGGGTAAGTCGTAAACAAGTTTACACGAGGGAATTGATATTATAGCATCAAGAGAAGGTACCAGAGCTTTTACACCGGACAAAAGATGTCTTTCTAAGGGAACTATTGCTAAAAAGGGTTTGGAAGGTACGAACTGGCTTGAGAGCAGAGTTTGTATGCTTGTTTGTTTGATTGGTTGAGTGTCCTTATCTCTGGGCCTTGTCGTCCCTTTTATAGGAATTTTATCTTGGCTATTGCAAGCTTTTCCCCAAAGCACTTAGTGAGTCATCATCTTTTTTACATGTTCTGCCATTCAGAAAGTGTTTTCGGGCTGAAAGAGTAGGTTGATTTCCATGGGTTGTCACTTCCCTTGTAAGCAGTTAGCTTTTGCATTAATGAGGATCCGACAAATTGTCTTGAGATGGATGGATGAGCCTGGTGCTGGGCTTCGGGCAAGTCTCATTCCTTTAGTTCTTCTGGGCTTTCTTTCCTTTAGGTCCAAAGTTTAAATATTAACCCAAACAATGCCCTCTTCAATCATTGTTGAGCCTGCAAACCGAGGCGTAAATAATGATTGGATAACAATCTCACATTAACCATCGTCGCATGTCCTTACTCGGGACTTGTGCCATTTAATGCAATCGTTTGTGAACTGGACCTTTACACTAACCTATGATCTCTGTTGTTAATAAACTGTTCACTATATAATCCTTTGTTAATCCCTCAGTTAAATACCTTAAGCAATTTCAAGCCATCAAATTCCCAGAACTTTCAGAAACCTTTCTTGTTTTTAGCTTCCTCCCTCTTTTTGTCTTAAATTCTTCTTATTCCTCCTTTAAGCTCAACCAATGGCCCCAAAAATCACTCAAACTCTGTCTTCTTGTGAATCTGGTGAGGGTATTGACAGCTTGCGCTGTTTGCTTAACAGTCTTCATTGCCCTCGGGCAGGCCTGTGTTCTGAACTTTTCTTTAAAGAGGAGGTGCACTTACTTGGGCCTACATGGATTTCTCAGGTTCCAATTGCTGTAGAGACCAATATGCCTAAGGCCGATTGGTTCACTCCAAACCCGTTCATGGTTGAGTCGGGCATTTCCTCATCTAAGTGGTCAAACCACCGTCGAGGCTTTCCTCTGATGAATGATGAAGCCTGGGTTAAGTGGATAAATGAGCTTGAGCCTAACTTCAAAAGGAAGTGGATGAACAACGACATCTATGAACTAATAATGCTCTCAAAGACCACCGTGGTTGCTAAGCCCGAGCTACTAACAACCGTTCTCCTCTTTTGGAACTCGGGCACCAATACTTTTGATTTCAGGATAGGCCCCATGTCTCCAACCATCCTAGATATGGCGCAAGTCTTTGGGCTAAAACCATCGGGCATAATTATGGATGTGACCTATGTTCCCCCTTCTCGTCCAATTACTGAGAGTTCGGGTGCATCGGCTTCCCCACTCCAACTGGAATATAATTTTGCAACTTTCAAGAGTTATGAGACTTCTTTCAAGGGTTTTATTCCTTTTGTGAAGAAGAATTTTGGTGCAGACTCTTTTAAAGCCAACTTAAATCAAGAACACATGTACTTCCTTCTGTACTGGCTCAACAAGCATGTATTTCCCAATAAATCCAAATGAGTGAAGGTCGAATGGATCCCTTTAGTAGAAGCTCTTCATCATTTTGACGATGTCACCATAGGCCCATTCCTTCTCTTTGATCTTTATCATCTTATTTTTGAAATAACTCAGGGCGAACCCTTCGAAACCAACCTTAATGGACCAATCTGGATGGTCCAATTATGGTTAAAATGGTATTTCCCAGAGTTTCGAGCAGCTAACTTGAAGTTCCCAGAAGGTGTGGCCCCTGCTCGAATTCTGGTTGAGGCTTCTCCTACCGACCATTCCACGTTTGCCTGTTTTTATTTCTTCTGAGTTTGCAGGACTCAGGCAGATTTGGAGTAGGGAGCGTATGTTTTTAGGAGGTATCCTTGGTTTTCTGATCAAGCCTTCCAAGATGCCTTTGGAGAAGACGCTAATTCTCTTTGTAGAGAGAACTTTATCAGCTGTATTCAACCACGAGACTTAGCCTGGGGAGTTCGCAGCGATCGTTATGAACATGGGCTGGAGGTTTATCATCTAAACTTCTGTAGTAGGCAATTAGGCTTTAGGTAGACCGTTCCAATCCCAATCTTTGACTCTGTTCCTTGTGATACCTCTTACCACCTTCATTCTCCTTAAGAAATCACTTTCCGAGCTGGCCGACATATTCTTGAGGTTATGAGCAAGGTTGCTTGGAAGAGCCCTTAACTTCGAAAGTACCTTTACTTTCTCCACCTGGTAGGAGGCTAAGTGGGCCAAGAAATACGTAGGAGATCTGCGGGAAGCGCACGACCGTCTCTTCAGCCAACTTTCCCTTAAATCTTACCCCAGCATGGGCGAGCTCGAGAATTGGAAAGAAATGATTTATAAAAAAAACCCAACTCCTCTTAATAGTTATCTTTTGTTTCTGTGATTTATAAAGTTTCTCGTGATTCCATCATTCCCTTCCCCTTTTCCCTTATTTTCTTTATACTTGCAGCTCAATGCAACCCAGCAGAAATGGATGTTGGGCAGGATGAAGATGCAGCAGATGCCTTTGTACTTCAAGAAGTTACGGCCAAAGTAGAAAGGAAAAATGTTGGGGCTGGTGGGGATGTCTCTGAGCTATTTAGGGACTCAGAAGGCAAGGTTGAGCCCAAAGCAAAAACTTGGGCATCTAAGCGGGCACAGACAGATATGGTGGAGACTTCTAATTTTGAGCCTGAAAAATAGCCTGAGCCTAATCGGGCAACTTCAACCAGGAAGAGTACAAACGCTTAGACCTCAAAGTCTTCAAAAGTTGCCTCTGCTTCAAATACTTTAACTATTGCTGTTTCCATAGCGGGTAGGTAGAAATAGAAGGCCTCCAGTAAGTGCATCTTGCCTTAATCTTCCTGTTTATATTTTACGCTTAAGAGTTAACAATTTTACTTTTCTCGCATTTGAAGACCCCCTGCAGCCAAGAAGCCTACTATTGTTTCAAGGGGGACCCTTTAGGTGATGAAATGTATCAGCAGACTGATGAACTTTGAGGTTTAAATCTCAAAGAGTTGGACGTATAGTTTGCCATTTTTTTTAATTTTCCATTTTTTTTCTTTTTTATAACCCTCTGCCTGACTGTCTGCAACAGAAGATTTGGGCAGAAAATAGCTCTCCGCCTGAGGCTTCTTCTCCTTTAGCCAGAACGAGGCAAGCTTTTCCTTCTCGAGAAAAATCCATTCCTTTGGTAGTGACTCCCTTTTCTCAGTTTGATAGTTCAACTGGGAGGATGATGCACTATGTGGAAGATGACAGTAACTCAGCAAGTGCCTATTTTTGACACTCTTATGCCAATAATCATCTCTCTTTGTACTTACCATCTTTTATTCTTTCCAGCCTTCCCCAATGCATGAATTCCACCAAACACCGGTTTCTACCTTTGGGGAGCCTATTGTCCTTGATATCCCGTGGTTTCAAAGGTAACTAATCCACAGGCTTCTCAGGTAGCTCCCATTGATGCACCCAAAGCCTTTGAAGTGTCTGCTTCCCAACCTCAGGTTCCCCATAAGGTACATCATTACTTAGACTTCTTGCTTTTCTTCTTCATAAGTTAATTACTGACCTTTATCCTCTCTTTTGTTATTTGTAGGTTTCTGTTGAAGGTTTAGACACTGACTCTTCTCCTTTAGTAAGCCACGATGAGCTCCCCGAGCAATCAAAGGAAATAACTCCCCTCCACCTCCTTCCAAGACTCCAGGCTTAATTCAGGTATATTGACTTTTCTTACCTTGCCCTTCTTTGACTGGTAAACTTTTCTCTTAAGATGTTTGTCTTAGTTGCAACAGGGTTCTGGAGAGGGTTCGGGCAAATCTCCACCACGCATAGTGCGCAAGAGAGATCTTCCTCGTTCTTCTTCAGTTTCTAGGATCCTAAGGCTCTCCGTCTCTAGTCCTGTGAAGAAGCGAGCCAAGATTTCTGCAACAACTATTTTCATTCCTGTTTTTGCTCCTACAATCCTTCCTACTCTCTTAACTAAGGTCGTCCCTACTGCCATGAATGAAGGTGTAAGAACCGTGCCCTCAGCTTCATCAGCATCATCCTTGCCCGATATGGTAAAGAAGTTCGGGCAAATCGAAACTAAACTGCAGTTACCTTTAACATCATCTGAGTCTCATATTCTTCAAAATGTTCATCAAATCTTCAAGGATTGGATGAAAAGGGACTTCACAGCCTCTTTTGGCCTTAAGATTCTTTATGAGGCAGAGAAGGCCCTTATTGAGCTTTTCAAAGCTCAGTTGTTGTCTAAGGCTCAATATGAGTCTTTTATGAGTTTCTTCAAGAATTTGCAGGCATTAAAGTATCAGCATCATAAGGCGGAGCGAGCGTTCAATAAAGTGAAGTGTTTTTAGGAAAAACATGTGAAGAATACAGCCACTCTTCGTCAGTTGGTGGAAGAAAGGTCCATGATGGAGGAAAGGATTACAGTAGTCGATTATGAGATCCAGTGTTTGGAAGAGCAATTGTCTTCACTCAAAGACGAGAAAGTGACCCTTACCAACCATCTTTCCCAAAAAGTAGAAGAAATGGAGAAGACTTCTCAAGAGATTGAAGACTCTGAGAACCAACTTGTAAATAGCAACATGTATTTAGGAGAACCAGGCCGAATTTTTACTATCATACAAACTTACTTCTTTAGAATAGTTGCTCTGGCCGAAGATGTAAAGTTGTTAGACTAAGATTTCTGTAATCCCTTCATGAAATGAAATCTTCTTCTATTTTAACCCCAATTTTCTGAAATTTTAATAGTAGTTGTCTATCTCCACCCTTCTCACCTTGCTTAGTTATTCAAATTTGCTCGATCTTTGTTTGAAAAGCATATTCTTTAGGACTTGTTCTCAGCTTGTGGGTCCACATCCTTGTCAGGGCTTGCCTGAGGTCTACTAAGTGCTACTCTTCGGTTTTAAATTTCACCATAATGTCGTCAATGTATACTTCCATGCTATGGTCGATTAAGTCATAAAAAATGGCATTCATTGCTCTTTGATAGGTTACATCTACATTTTTGAGCCTAAATGGCATTACCAAGTACTCATATACTCCGACATGACCCGGGCACCTAAAGGTTGTCTTATGTATATCTTCTTTAGCCATTTTTATTTGATTGTAACCAGCATTCCCATCCATGAAAGATAGAACCTTGTGTTTGGCAACTGCATCTATGGATAAGTTGGCCATTGACATGGGATATTCATCTTTAGGCTTGGCTCCATTAATGTTTCTATAGTCAGCACAACATTGAACTGCTTTAGTTATAGCTATTAATACAGGTACAATGTTGGCTAACCACTCGACATATTTGGCAAGCCTAATAAATCCAGCCTTTACTAGCCTCTCAATATCTTCTTTGACATTTTCTTCGATCTCTTTTGACATCCTCCGTGGTGCTTGCTTGACAGGTTTAAATCCCTCATTAATAGGTATTCTATGTTCTACTAAAGTTGGATCTAAACCTAACATTTCGGTGTAATGCCAAGAAAAACAGTCATTGAATTCGTGTAAAATGCTGATAATCCTTGCCCGATCCTCGGTTTCCAACAAACCATTGATCTGTATAGGCCTCGGATCATCCTTAGTTCCCAAATCAATGGTCTCCAAGGGGTCATGTACTTCTAGGGACAACTTGTCAGGTTCTGCACACAAAAACTCAACCAACTTTAGATTTTCGGGAAAATCCTCTGGCCCATCCAGATCATATATGTACTCAGCCATCCGTATGGTTGCTTCCAACAAAAAACACTTATCTTCTATTCTACGGCTTGAGGCTTTTTCTTCCCATTCATTTTCTTCCCTAGTTGAACTCTTTATCTCTTGCTCTCTTTCTTTCCTATACACCAACAATCTTTTTATTAAGGACCTGACTGCAACCACTTAGTCTTTTCTTTTTTGTTCTGACATTACTAATGTTGAGGAGTCAGGATGATATGGGGTTGATCTCATTCTTCCCTTGTAAGAGATAACCCTTGCTCAAGAAGCATCTGGGCCGTCACCTTGGTCGGGAGGCCGTTCTTATCAACTCTTGAACATTGAAGAATCCCAACACTGGGATTGTAGAAATTGACTTCTGCTACGTTGGCTATAGGGAGGAATGGCCATGATTCGACCTCTATTATCTCCCAAAATCCAAGTCTGACAAGCCCTTTGGTTGAGAATCTCCTCCCAACCTTTGGAAAACATTCTTAGAGATCTCTCTTTCAGCTGCCTGCATAACATTTTTGCTGGCTTTTTGCTCTTCTTGTTCTATTCTCTTGATCAGCTCCTAATCAATAATGGCTCCTGACGCTAGGACTTCCAGCTCAAACTCATATTGGCATCTACTACACAATACTACTACTTTAATTATGAACGCCATGGGTTTCTCGGGCAACTTGATGGCTCCCTCAGTTGGCTTGTCAATTTGCCTCCGTTCTGCTTTCACCTCTCAGGTAGATTTTCTTTTCCCCTTCTCAGCCCACGTCAAGTTGATCATGTTTATTGGGGCCTCTGGAAAAGGATCAGTATCAACCATTATATTAGCCTGCGATTTTTCCAGCAACAGTTTTCCTTTGACAATGAGATCTTGTATCCAATCTCTAAACTGGACACAGTTGGTTGTGGAGTGATTAAAAGTGTAATGTAGCTTGCAATACTTTTTCCCTCTCATTTATTCAGGCTTGGGTAGCTTTTTGGCGTTGTCGGGCACGATGGCTCTCGCCCGAACCAGCTCCTCATAGATTTCTGCTACCATGGTTAGATCAAAGGAATAACTTTGATACTTGGGGGGTTTCATTGGTACAAATCCACCATCATTCATGACCACTTTCTGTTCTTTAACCAGCTGGACCAATCCTTTTATTGTCAAAGGCTTGAAGGGAATGGTCATCTCTGGTGCACACATATCAATTCCATCTCTTCCACAACCATCATTTTCTTCTGGCTCTATCTATTCAAACTCCATTTGATGATTGAAAACCTTATTTTTATAGAATGAGGGTACTTTGGAGGAATGTTTTGCATGCTGCTCCTCGATCAACAATTTTTCATACTTGGTGGCAACAATCACTAGTTCTTGCAACTCATTAAACTATACATCATAAAACTTCTTCCTCAAGGGTAACCTTAAGGCCTTTTGAGCAATAGCTATAAGCTGGACATGGTTGATAAGAAACTGGCATCTAATCCTTGTCTTCTTAAACCTCATCATGAAGCCCTCAGTAGATTCATGCTCATACTGCTTTACCTTAACTAGATTGTTGATGGTCATTTTTGGCTCCAACCTGTAAAACCACTCATGGAAAGCTATCTCCGTTTACCCCCAATTAGCAATAGAATTTGGAGACAAAAGAGAATACCACTGAGATGCTAACCCCATCAATGAATTCCCAAACAACCTTAACTTATAGTTAGGATTATCTTCAAATGCCACACAATGGTTGGAGAATTTGAAGATATGGTCCTTGAAGGATATATTGTTATCTTCCCGGCTGAATGTTGGGAATGCGGGCATCTTGAAGTTAGGAGGAAATGGATTCTGCTCATCAACGAACTCCAGGTAGGGCTTCTGATAGGTAAACCTAAATAGCGGGCGAGCTTGTGGCTGAGCATTTCTTACCACCATCCTTCTTAGCCAATTCATCTCTGAGTTGCTGATTGGCCGTATTATTAAGCGAGGTATGGGAAAGTCCCTACTTCGGGCTACGATCGTTGCTCGAGTTAATCTCCTTTCTTGCTTCGGGCTTTCTCCATTTGGCCTTTCCTTCTTTACTGGCCAAGAATGGTGGCCTATAAGGAGGAGGCTTGTTTGCCTTGGTAGGTTCATCTTTTCTGCTGGATTCCCCAATCAATTGAGGCATCCCATACTTCATCCTTTCTTGCCCGCTCTGCCCCCTACTGTTTAGTGAAAATAGGGGGTCGGGCAACTTCGCTTCCAGAATCTTCCAATATTGGTTGACTAGCTTCGGATCCTTCCTTGTTTTTTCCTTTATTCCCATTTTCCTCTAGTAAAGAAAATAGAGGAATAACTGGCTCCATCACAGGACTGGCCTCTTTGTCATCTCTCTAGTATGATTATTTTCTAGGGTAGAGTACTCCAGATCTAGCCTTTTTTGCAGATTCCCTATTAGGGAACAAAGTCTACTTATTTCCCCTTTAGTTTCTAGAGAGATTTTCTCCATGCTTCTTAATACACCGACCATGGTAGCCTATAGGTCTTCATTTGTGACCTTTGGTCCTGATTTCTCAGAAAGACTCGGGCTTTCCGTCAAGACAGGTCCTTGTAGATTTTCGAGAAGATTTGTCATGTTTGATCTTGGCTTATACTGTGGTGGTTTCTGCTTTGTTTTCCACCTGAAGGTTTGCTCTTTCCTTCGTCTTCTTGGAATACAAGACTTGTGGTCCCACTGGGCGTGACAAAACTATGTTCGAGCAGGAATTTCCCTCGAGAAGGCCCTTGGCTCGAGCACACAGCTCCCCAAGGAGTTGGCACTTTGGTTGGTTGTCAGGCTCCTGCTTGTTGAGAGGCTGTAAGAGGAGAACAGAGTTACTTCTGAAAGGTGCCTTTGTAGGGCCTTAGGTGTAGGCCTTAAGGCTCACTAACTACGTGCTTAGGCGTGCCACTACCATCTCAGTATGGTAGATGTAGAACAAGTGTGTTTAAGTCGATTACTTGTACCCCAAGTTATTCTGACTTTTTGTTATCAAATGATTGTCGTAGATGGGTTAAGTCTACATTAAGTTCTTTTCTATGCCTTGAGATCAAGGACTTTTAGTTCATTATCTTTTAGGCTTTAAAGGTTAGAAGTCCAAATATGACTAAGTCATCGGTCTAATTCCCGTTCAGTCTTTTATAGCAGTAAAACTACTAAATGAACCAGATCTGAGTGCCAATGGGACATTTATCATCAAATGACTGGAAATGACTTGAATATATAATGGAGAATACATCATAATACCAGATCTACTAATTTAAAGATAAAACAAAGAGAGTCGAGCAAGGGTGAACGTCTTGCAGTTTCTTCTCTTTGTGATTACAGAGGTTTGTGTGTTAAAAAGGGTAAGTAGTAAACAAGTTTACATGAGGGAATCGATACTACAACATCTAGAGAATGTAGCAGAGCTTTTACACCGGACAAAAGATGTCTTTCTAAGGGAGCTATTGCTAAAAAGGGTTTGGAAGGTACGAACTGGCTTCAGAGCATAATTTGTATTCTTGTTGTTTGATTGGTTGAGTGTCCTTATCTCTGGCCCTGTCGTCCTTTTTATAGGCATTTTATCTTGGCTGTTGTAAGCTTTGCCTGAAAGCACTTAGTGAGTCATCATCTTTTTTACATGTTCTTCCATTCAGAAAGTGCTTTTGGGCTGAGAGTAGGTTAATATCCATCGGTTATCACTTCCCTTGTAAGCACTTAGCCTTTGCATTAATGAGGATCCGACATATTGTCTTGAGATGGATGGATGAGCCTGGTGCTGGGCTTTGGGCTAGTCTCCTTCCTTTAGTTCTTCCGGACTTTCTTTCCTTTAGGTCCAAAGTTTAAATATTAACCCAAATAGAGAGTGAGAGAGGAAGTTGAAGAAAATGACGAATTGCTACAAATGGAGAGGTTTCGTCTAGATAGGGGAAGAGGCATTCGCTCGACAAAGCAGTTCGTTGGGCAAAAGATTTAATTTTTTGCACGTGTCTGTTTTAAGCGTTTGCCCAATGAACAGTTCCATCAGGTAAGGGATTCACAATAAAACTCGCGAACTGAAAAGTTTTGGCAGGAAAATAAAAATCGGAAAACAACTTTTGGAGGGAGTTTTGATTTTCTGTGAAAAAGACAAAGGAAAAGTTATAACTTTGGCCGACCACACTGGGCAAGAATTAAAAATTACAAAAAAATTCCCAAGTTTTGTATATTTTATTGTAACAGTTAAACAATAATCGAATATGATGACCAGTTATGTTCAGTGTGTGTCTCAACCCTCAAATAGCATATTTTGAAAAAATAACCACCAATCTTTTGAACCAATCACTAGTCCGTGCAAGTTTATTTTTGATGATTTTTTACGTGTGCGATCTCGTATTATATTCAAACAAGTTTGACAGTTGGGTCATCTAAAATAATTTTGTAGAGTTTAAATCCCCACAATGCAATAGAATCAACCAACACTTAGGTGTAATATATCATTTTGTGGTAATTACTATCGTAAGTATTTTTAATTCATGATCGGGTATGTTCTTTGTATTATTCTAGGGTCGGTAAGTCTAGTTGTAAAAATCGGGAAGTTTGGAGCTAAAATGACTATTAAATAATAAGTTTTAGTTTCTAACTGTTGAAGGAGTTATTCTCGTTATTTAATGCCCAAATGTTTGTTTTTGGTGATTCTTGATATATAGAATCTTGAAGTATATACAAATTATATTGACGGTTGGATTATGGAACTTAATTTCCCCATCTCTGAAAATCCTTGATGGAGATATGCCAATATACTTGCCCAATGGACTGAGGTAAGCTTACCTGATGAATACCCTAAACCCCTAAACCCTAACTATTTTAGGCGACGAAGTCTTGCATAATTCCATCGGGTAAGGGTACTTAACGGACTAACTTTCCTTCTATCGCGCATGGTCTTAGTTATTTTTTTATATGTACAATACAAGACGAAATTGCATCCCGTCGGATAAATACTACTTAGCACATGAAATGCATTTCCGTCGCACAAGGTCTTATAATTATTATTTTTTAATGTATAACAAGAGAAATGAGCCTTTGTACTTAGAAAGAGTGAAATAAAATCTTGTAGTACGAACACAGTAACCTTACATTGTTAAACCCTCAATCGTTGTCGGTATATTCTTGTCCTTCCTTATTTTCCCTTTCAATGTTGCTTTCATTGCTTTAGTCATCGCTACTTTCTTCAACCAAGAAATTCCGATGAGTTGGTGGTAGGCGCTCGAGGTCAATAGATAATGCATCTATTTCAATTTCGAAGACACATTCCATCTCAAATGGCGGTTCAGCGATGTGGTTGCTTTGTACTCTAGGAAGGCTTCGGGTGATTGCACACGAAGCATCTTGGTGAACATTTTGGTCATCATCTGTATCCTCATCATCATCCTACACCGACAAGTTTCAAATATTTCTATGTAATAGGAATTGTACTAAATTCCAACCACCCCTGAGCTTTGGATCATCTAGGTAGAACACTTTTTTCACCAAATTGGTGAGGATGTAAGGATCACCCTCACACCATTGGATGTTTGGGGTGAGAGATAATAAGTACATATCTTCAATGACACTGTTTGGTTTGTCTGGATTTGTACCATACCAATAACACTTGAACCATATGACTTCCTTGTTATTTGTGTATAACAGTTGAACCACACTCAAAAGTTTATCGTCTCATGTAGCTGCCAAAAGTTTAATTCTGATCACGTGACAACCAGCATACGTTTTGACTATAATGGGACAACATGCCAATTGGAATAATTCTTTGTCAAACAAAGGCAATTTGTCTTCTCTTAACTGTCACATCTAGTAAAGTGCAACGACCATTGAATACTTAAGTTTTTACAAAAGACAAACCATTTAAATATTATGAAAAATAAAAATATTTACATGTTTGGCAAACCAATGTGGAAATAATTGTTTGTACATTTCAACCCAAGTTGAAGGATATCGAGTCTTCGTCAATGCTTCATGTTGTCCAATGAATGGCTCAACCTCATTGTAGTTACTTAATACAGTGAGACACTTCCAAGTCGAAGTCCAACTGGAGTAAGTGTGTATCATCCCATTCGAATACAAGTGATATCGGGCTTTGTCCAGTGTCATCCAAACACAATTATTACATTTCACACAATGGCATCTAATACGATTCTAAGAATTGACATGTTTGCTTGCAAATTGAATAAAATTGTTGATCTCATCCGAATATTAGTCACAATTTCTATCTTGTAAATTCATCTGCTCCTTGTCCGTTGTGCTTGTATTCAAAGAATTTAGTCATCTTAATGATTTAAAATGCGCTTCATTGCCCCCTTATGCCTTCCGTAATGATCTTATCTTATTCGAAAGTCCACTTTATCTCTTGCAGTTTGCAAATCAAGCGACTATTTCCTATCGTAAAAAATTTGGCAGCACCTCCCCAAGGTTCCCTAACTGCACGAAGTAGATATTATAGACAAATATCTAGTATACACTCGAAGAACATTAGGGGGATACAACCGAATTTTCTACGAACCAAACTTAGCCAAGTTCATTGCAAACCTTAAACGCATACTAGTGCACTCCGAACTATCCGAACATGACAATTCAAGATTCCGTTAGATCGCAGAGCCGCATACTACCTCTCCTCTTTCTTCTGTTTTAACTTTCAACTCATTGGATTGAGTTTTTTACTTATTTCCAGTTAACTCTAGGTTTAAAAATGGAAGAGAAGCTAAACGGCGCACTATAGAGACCAATTTAGAGTGATCCTTGTTGGTGACTTCTCTAAGCATCTAGTAACGTGAACTGTTTTTGTATAAAACTTGTTAGTTATCAGGTTGTTCTAACTTCTTTCTCCTATCTTTCTCATACCGATTACCGGACGAATTCAAGTTTCCCGTCGAAGTGGTTTCGTCGCCTAAAGACCAAAAAAAACTAAAATGTTGACTAAGTTTTCCCAACCAACTGTTTTGTTTCGTCGGGTAAATACTCTTTGCCCAACGAATTATTGTTCATCGGGCAAACTTTAGTCGAACAAAAGGTAAATTATGCTACAATATATATATATATATATATATATATATATATATATATGTATATATAAAAGAGAATTTACAGGTAATTATTAATATAATAGGATACCTAATTTCTATGAAATTATAAAAGGTAACAAAATATTGGCCTAAAATAATACAACTCACACTAACACTTTCTCTCAAGTCGGTGCACATATATTGCTTAGTTAACTTGTAAAGTGAGTTGTAGAACACTTTACTCAAAATTGCCTTCATTAGGATATATATACACACAATTGGTCTTCAGATTTCACAAATAGAAATTGAACAATTTAATCGTCCCGTTTCTCTTAAATGAAATATATGTCCACCTCAACATACTTAGTACGATCATGCTGATTTAGATTATGAGCGATATTATCTGCAACTTAATTGTTGCAACTAGAAGTGGACATGGGCTGGGCCGGATCCAAATTTAGAGAAATCAGACTGGATTCGTTTGGCAATGAAATGGGGTGGGTGGGTCGTCATCTTTATTTTAAAAAAATTATTATTGTTGTTGTTGGTCAATGACGTAGAATTTTGTGAAAGTATAAGTGCATTCAAATATTGCCAAGGAATTAGAATTCTACAACTCTGGCAAACTTGGGCATCAAGTAAATTATCCTATAAATACAAGAGGGTTTGCAATGTAGAGATGACCTTCAACTCAACTCACAAATCAATGCTTTACGTGAACCCTCTCTTCTTTTGAGAAAAATAATACTATTTGCTTTACTAACTGTCAGCACGAACCCAGTCTGGTTAGACAGATTTGTAAACCCATAAACCACAAACTTTATCAAGTTACTAGAATCACAACCAAACAAAATACAAAGCCTAAATCTACAATAATATTGCAGCATACTAACCTAAAGAACTCGAAGCAGAGGAAGCCATGGATGCAGAAAAACAAGGCTTGCAAACTTTGATTCTTCTCTTCTCTGTCAGATTGCTATCTGCTCAAAACTAAGAATAGGACTTAGTACCACTATGAGCATTAATCTGTGAGAGCAGAGATCACCATATATATAGATATATATATATATATATATAACCCTTCTCATATCATAGTAAGGATTCCCTATTTAGAATCCATATAGAAAAATGCTTGTATTTTCTTTCTCATATCAATTCTAACATAAGACTGAATCCTCCATCAACTAGAATCAGTCTACCAATTCTTATAAGGTTTTCTTATGCTAATTGGACTCAACCCACCAATCGGAAATATCCAGTCTCATGTTCATAATCTTACATTCTCCCACTTGAGCATGAGACCAATTTCAAACACGATTTTACCAATCATAAGAAGTGATCACATAACCTTTTTTAAGAATTCATTATCATGACTAATGTTCCATTGCATTTCAAAATATAGATTGCAGTTTTACTTCAAAGCTCACATATACCCAATTTGCTAATATAACTCAGGACCAAATTGATATACACAATTATTTAACAAAATTGTTCCCACTATCAAAAGATCCATACGTCACCACAAAGAGCAAAATGTCTATCATTTATTAAAAGAACAATTCATAACGATCTGCTTTAAACAGACAAACTGTTTTTCAAAGCAACAAATGAATCCAATCTTAAAATTCAATCTGCCATTCGAAACCACAAAAGGTTCACAAATAAACTTTTGAGCACAAATGCAAAGATACTTATTAAAATATAAAACTGACTATCAAACTAGCCAGCTAAAAACCAAAAAGAAGAATTCAACCTTAGCAACATCAGACTTGCACCAGCTGTTCCAAAACCTCTGATTGTCACAGTAGCACTCTTGACTACTCCCACTGCTTAACTACTCCACTAATCAAAACCTTCAAGCACTCCCATCCGAGCAACATGCAACTTAAATTCCCCAATAGGTAAAGCTTTAGTCAATGGATCAGCAAGCATCAAAGTTGTACTTATATATTGCACTTCAGTCACTCCTTTTTTAACTTGTTCTTTGACTTCAAGAAATTTTACATCCATCAGCCTAGAAGCTGAAGTTCTTCTGTTATTTTTTTGGCAAAGAACACAACTGAGTTATTATCACAATACATTCTCACAGGTCTCTAAACTGAGTTTATGATCTTTAATTCTATCATAAATTTTTTCAACCAAGCTGCTTGCCTCATTCCTTCGAAATAAGCTACAAATTCAACCTCCATAGTTGAAGTAGCAATAATAGTTTGTTTTTCATTTTTCCAAGAGACTGCCCCACCATTTAGCATAAATATGTAACCATCTATTGACTTTCTATCGTCCACGTCACCAGCCAAATCCGAGTCAGTATGCCTCTCAAGTTCTAAAGATTCATATTATCAAGTTCGAGTCAATAAGCTTACTTATGTTATTCTAATCAAACTTATCAAATAGAGAGATTCAAACAAAATTAAATTTGGATTTCATGCTTCTTATCTGGGTTTCAGAATACATACCGTGAAATATGAATATCCATATCATGCAACGAAAGCAAAATTAATATATATTTGTTACTTAATTCTCAGATCATCCAAACATGAAGTCGAAGAAAAGAGAGAACAATTGAAAGTGTTCTCAATCCCAGAAAAAGCCCCAAAAAAACAAAAACAGATTTTGTCTAAGTCTAACTGTCGAATAGTTTAAATAACCTTATTTAAATGCACCGTTTTGCGTAATCCTAGTTTTATTCCCAGAACCAGGACCAGTTTCGAAACCTAACAACCGAAAAAACTTGTTGTTTTTATTTATTTTGTTTATTTTTATTAGATTATTTTGATCTTGTTGATTGAATTTAAGAACTTAAATTTATGGCTCTGATACCACATGTATACCCATATACCACAAACTTGATCAAGTTACTTGAATCACAACCAAGCAAAATACAAAGCCTAAATCTACAAGAATATTGCGGCATACTAACCTGAAGAACTCGCAGCAGAGGAAGCCATGATGCAGAAAAACAAGGCTTGCAAAGTATGATTCCTCTCTCTGTCAAATTGCAATTTGCTCAAAACTAAGAAATAGGACTTAGTACCAATATGAGCGTTAATATGTGAGAGCAGAAATCACGATATACATAGATATATATAACCCTTCTCATATCATAATAAGGATTCCATATGAGAATCCATATAGCAAACAGCTTGTACTTTCTATCTCATATCAATTCTAACATAAGACTGAATCCTTCATCAACTGGAATCAGTCTACCAATTCTTCTAAGGTTTTCTTATGCTAATTGGACTCAATCCACCAGTCTGAAATATCCATTCTCATGTTCATAATCTTACAAGATTTGGGTTGACGGGCGACGGGTGACAATTGCATGGTTAGATGAAGTTTTTTAGAGGCAACCAGCAAAACGACATGCTGGTTACACAACGCCGAAGTTGTAGAATCAGTTCGGCTCAGGAATCTTGACTGCTTGGTTAAACAACGAGTTTCTCAAGTTCGACAGGTTAACTATCTCAAGCCTCCATCTGTGAAGAGTCTTTCATTGTCTCGCCGAAAGAGGTCACTTCATTAGCATTCTCGGTGAAGTGAAGTGTTTTTATGATTGGATACTCCCAAGTCACATTCAGATTGGACATAACGACGGCCAAATCACTTTTACAATAAAGACACTCATTTCTTTTGAGTATCTTTATCCTTATAGGTTGATATCAGTTTGGCGGACTTGTTTTCTTACCATACAGTCGAGGCTGTTGAACCTAGTGCACAAGATCCAGAACTTCGCAGTGAGTTGCATAACTTTATCTTCAGGTTATATAATCCCAGGCTGAGAGTGTTCCGTCCTTCGCCGAAATCGCTTGGTTCAGGAGTCAGAAGCGCATTTCACCACATCCATCACATTCAGGACACTTGCCTGGCCAAGCTAGGTAGCAAGTTGGCACGCCTGTATCAGCAATCAATCACTAAGTGACGTAGTTAGCTCTTTAGTTATTATATGTGCTGCGTAGCCTGTGTAATTTTTAAGGCCAACAAATTGTGAAAGTGATGCATGTAGTGATGCTCTTATTAATCTTAAAACAGAGATCAAATTGACTTTTACATATGCTTTGATATTAGAGTCATTCTCACGAGTTTCGTAACTCATTGAGTTTTTGTGACCAATCTGATATCATGACCTGTTAACACGACAAGTAAACGACCCGAAAATAACGGTTTCGGATCAACACGATAAGTAATTGGTTTGTTATCGAGTCACACGATAAAAACCCATTAATAACGGGGCCTTAATAGATTTACACGAGGATGACATGCAAGTAACCCGTTTCGACACGTTAAGAAAAATGGTATTTTGATGATTTTAATTTTTTAAACTACTAAAAAAAAACTTACTATAAAATACAATAGCATAGTGTATATGCATATATTATATATCAAATATGTAATATTGTATTATTATTCTATATAAATTTAAAAAAAATTATGTTTTTTTTATTTATTTATTTTTATAGTATACTATAGGCAAAGAGTGAGAATAAAAAATTACAAAATACATTATAAATAAAAATATCAAGTAATTTAAAAATACTAAACACATTAAAAAATTATAATAATTAATTTACAAGTGCGAAAAAAATGTGAAAAGATAGACAAACGCTCGTGATTGCATCTTCTATACTTTGAAGATGGGTACATCGCCGTTTGAATTTCTAGAACCATACAAACCCTCATGAATAGTATTTTAAAGGGAGTTCAAAATAAATAAAATTCATAATCATTAATATACAAGTCTGAAAAATGTGAAAGCATATATAAACACTCGTGATTGCATCCTCAACCTTGAAGTGCAACTCCTTTCATTTTGCATATCCTTGAAAATTTGGTATTTTGTAGTAATGCACTAATGTTTTTCATTAGGCTCCTATTTTGGGGTATGTAAGACTTGAAATACTAATGTTTTTTTTTCTCTTCATGTTTTGAAGTAATATTTATGTGACAATGTAGTATGTATATACTAATTTAGTATTATGTTTTCCATTTTTTGGGGGTCAAATTATGTTTTTCATTTTCATTATTTATTGATTTAAAATATATTTTCTTTAACAGGTAACAGGTCAGGTCATATTACCTAATAATATTAACGGGTCAATTTTAGGTTGGGTCATATTACCTGTTTACTTTAACAGGTGTTACACGACACGATCCGTTAAGATATCAAGTATGTCACGAAAATGATATGGACACAGAACACACGACACGAATGCTAGGTCTAGTTTCTATAACCCTTAACCTTTATTTAATTATTGTGAGGTTTCCTATGAACTTTGTAAACTATGTTTCTAGTGAATATTTGATATATTTATCCATGAGCTCTAGCTAACTCTATATATTTGTTTT